>NC_136072.1:236421628-237621628 GCF_964261635.1 Lissotriton helveticus | reverse complement strand
CAGAGCTATTTAAAGCCAACCCCCGTTGTCAGGATACCAACTGTCCTTTTTGTGATAAAGGGGTCACTGCTTCGTTCCTCTGATGGCTCCTTAAGGCCTGAGGAGATCAAGTTTGTGAATATAAAAATCATCTTTTATAAAAGATGATTTTTATATTGTGTGTTTGAAAATACCACTTTTAGAAAGTGGGTATTTTCTTGCTTAGTCATCCTTTGTGCCTCTGCTGGTTTGTGGATTGATTGTCTGGCTTTGAAGTGGCTGGGGATGTGCATTCTTTCAGACAGCCACCAGGAGGGGGGTGGTTGATGTGCGTCTTGCCTTTCATGAATGAGTCAGGGCTGGGTTGAATAGACCTGGACTGCATTCAGAATAAGGGAGGAGATTTATTGCACACCTGAATGGGCCTGGTCTGCCTGGGACAATGCTGTCTCCACCTCCTGCCGGGCAGCTGCACCAGCGAAGACAGAACTGGTTTTGGCTGGGCAAAGAGCTTCTCTGCCACCAGAGAACCAATGAATTTGTGCTATAAAAAAAGGGACCCAGCCCCCTAAACGTTAGATCACTTTTGGACTTCAAGAAGAACCTCTGCCAAGGAGAAGAGCTGGAAGAAACTGGAGGAGTACTGCCCCATTGCTGTGTGCTGTCTGGGGTTGGCCTGCAGTAGTTGTTTCTACCAAGGAGAGGAACTGTGTGTGTATGCAGCTTGAGAGAGTATTTCCAAGGGCTTGGAAGTAGAGCTTGCCCCCTGTTCAAGAAGTCTCAGAAACAGCAAAGGCTTCACCATCCTTTTGACAACCGTCTCTGGACCCGCTGGGTTCAGTCGCCGCAGAAGCAAAGAGCAGCTGACTCTGTCACTGAGTCCATCGCTGGTTCCGTGTCCTGAAGGCACCGCTGTAGGCACTGCCGCAATTCGCACCAAATCCTTGGTCTCACTGACACCACTGGGCGACCGCCACCAAGCTGTTGCTTGCACCGCGTCCTGTGGGTACCGCACTCTGAACTGCCTTGCTTCACTCTGCCCGAATGTCACCAACACAGTCACTGCCCGACCCGAACACCAACCGGCTCCGTCGCCTGCTTCGTGACCTGCCAGCACCGCATCGAGCAAAGCCTCACTCCACATCGCAAGCCTTGGCCTCACCTACACCGTTGGATGACCAACACCGAGCCGCTGCCTGCACGGCACCATGAGGGCACCGCTCCACTTCCCCGCAACGCAACAGTTGCCCTGACCGACCCATACCACCATGTCAGCCACAACCAGAAAGGTACTGTCTATGAGTCTGTCGACGCTTTAGCTGGCCCGTACCGACACGGTAAGCTGGAAATGTTAGGCTCTGTTATTTCAGCATCGCAGTAGCCCCGGACTGAGCTGCTGACTCAGACCTGTGTTTTGCAGCTATTTTTGCATTTTAAAGGTTATCTTGCAAAGTAACTAGTTTTACAGTATTGTATGCTAGATTTTTGTCGTATTTAGTCTTGTTGGTTTAGATAAAGTTTTGCTTATTTTTCTAAACTGGTGTGGTGTCAATTTGTAGTGTTTTCACTGTGTTACTGTATGCATGCACAAATGCTTTACACACTGCCTCTGAGATAAGCCTGTCTGCTTGTGCCAAGCTACCAAGGGGGTGAGCATGGGTTATTGTAGAAGTGTACCCCCCCCCCCTACCCTGACTAGGAAGAAGGGTCCCTACTTGGACAAAGGTGCAAACCATTGCCAACTAGAAACCCCCATTTCTAACCTAACAGTAGCAGTCTTTCTAATATTGTGTGCAATGCACGTTTAAAATAATGATTCATATATTCACACTGCTTTCTGTCACAGACTATGACCTAGGAACACTAGGGGGGAGGGGTAAGGGGGGGAGGGGGGCCACGCGCGGTGCCGCTGTGCTGGTGACGAGCTCGGCTCGTCATGAGGCACAGTGGAGCTGCCCTCATGACGAGTTGAGCTCATCACAGCCACACCCGTTTTGGAACGTACAGCACAGCGGGGAAATTATCCCCGCGTGCGAATGTTCCAATTGCTGTGACGAGCTCAGCTCGTCATGAGGGCAGCTCAACCGTCCCTCATGACGAGCTGAGCTTGTCACTAGCACACAAGGGGTTAAAATGAGCCACTAATCAAGGTACTACACAATTCATTTAAAGACTTCAATAATCTGACAGTTCTATCAAAACAAAAATTCTAATACACATTTAAAAACATTTCCTGTTGTACATATTATATCTGAACTAGATGAGAAGTCTACTCAATACTAGTGTTGTATCACATATGCATTCAAAAATGAAAAAAATCAATTAAAATCAAACATTTGCAAAATAGTTCAACAGTAAAAAAATTATTTTAATAACGAAATTATAAAAATTTGATAGGGAGGCCCTATTGTACTGTAGAGAAAGATACTATTACAGAGTCTGATCCAACAGATTACGTAGAAATCATAACTTTGTTGCTGTCCATCATTATTTTTGCAGCATCTTTTCTCATGGTTGGATTCAGTAATAAAAACACAGTGTCAACTTGTTTCGGTGGTCTTGGCACTATAAGCCCCACCTTCCTCAGGACCAAAACGTTTCTAGTTTACCAGATGGAGAGATATTATCACATAGTCTTATTTATTTTTTGTGTTCAATAAGTTTATTAGTTTTTAAGAAGCATATAAATAGTTAAATACAATAAAAAGTGATACAAGTGATGGAAAGTCAAGAAGAATAATATATCATTTGGTCTAGTCACAAATAAGTCTTCTTAAATATTATATAAGTATAATATGAAAGAAATAAGCGTAATGCAAAGGAACTATAATAACCATCAAAAGCATCATCATGATATAAGAAAAAATATATGTAGAGAGAGAAAAGAAACAGGAAAAGAGAAAGAGCGCGAAAAACAAGACAGTGAGAGAAAGAACATGAGAAGATAGAAAAGAATACAAGGGGGATGGAGAAAAAAGAGGGAAGGGAAAGAAGGATCTTCTGCAGTGCTACATGTACACAACAATTACAACAATCAACTAGACGATACAAAGGGATACTGATCAACCAACCCTTTCGAAGCCAAATCCATATATGTATCCAAAGCTCTCCAAAACACCACTAGAGATAGTAGGGGAAAGATGCGCCTCATCCACCGAAGTGTGTGCTCTTCTTAAAAAAGAGACCCATGCCCACCAAGTATGGTATGATATGGAACAAAAAGACTTCAATTCCATAAGAATCACTTTAACAGCTACAGTCAATAAAAGATCCAGTAATTGTAACTCTAAGGAGTCCAAGGGCAGAGGTACTCGGGAAGCCAATTGGCCCAACATAATCATGGGAAAGGAAATCTGGAATTGAGATTGAAAAATTAACATAAGATGTTTATGTATTTGATCCCAAAAGGGTTGTAAAAGTGAACACTCAAAAAACATATGTGGCTAATCACCAGTAGTCAGACCACAACTCCAACAAAGATCATCGTCCTTCAGATTCAGAGAGTGTAGGCGCACTGGAGTCCAATGAAGAAGATTGATAGAGAAGAATTTAGATTGAATTAAAGAAGGGGCAATTTTATTACGAAGAGAAAGCTTCCCAATCAACTGCCAAGACTCTGGAGATATATGATCAGTGAGTTCCTGATCAAAATGATGTAACCATTTTTGTTGGGTAACAGTAATCAAGGCAGAGGAAGTGGAAGACAGAAATTTATAAATTTTTGAAGCCACGTGCCCAGATCTAAGCCACAACTGGAACAACGCAATAGTAGGAGAATTTGGATCCAGACGCAGTTTAGCAAGAGCAGCTTTTTTTTTCAGAAAGGTGTAAAAGTCTAAGTGAGTGAGAGAGAATTGTTGAGCTAAGGAGGAAAAGGGTAACTGATCATTATTGGAATCATAGAGATGACGAACCGGCGTAATCCCCTTAGAAGCCCAAAAGGTTATCAATGTGGGATCAATAATAAGTTTAATTCTAGGATTACGCCATAATGAAGACCACCTCGATTTATGAATCGGGGTAGCAACTTTCTTATCAATTGACCTAACTGCTGCAATGGTGTCTAAGATGATCGTACGGGAGAACGGAATAGATAAGGTGGATGTGGTTAGAAACTCCCCTCTCCTTATCTCTGGTTGAGTGGCCACTCTACCACCCGGAGGGTTCTTGGTGCCTCGATGGCGGGCTCGCTGGGGCCGTGGCCGCGGCTGGTCCGGGACCACGTGTCTGTGACGTGATGGGCCCAAGATGGCGTCGGGCCTGGAATGAGGGTCCGGGGTGGGCACCGGACCGGTAATGCTGGGGCGGCCCGAGTGTGCCGAGTCAGTGGTTGTGGGCCGCCGGGTGGCGGATCTGGTGGTTTGGAGGGCGTGCAGAGGTGTGCCCGAGGCCGACCCGGGCTGGATGGAGGGCCGATGTCGTCCGGGGCCCGCCATGCGGGATGGGTAGGACCACGCCACGAGGCCGGGTCCAACACACGTCCCCTCCAGCTGAAGGCAGGGGAGAGTCACCCATCTTCTTGGGGATTCTCCTTGCCAAGGCGGAAGAATCTGGAGAGGCCGTCAGCGTTGGCGTGGTCGTTGCCAGGGCGATGCTCCACGGTGAAGTTCATCCCTTGGAGGGAGATGGACCAACGTAGCAACTTCGGGTTCTCGCCCCGCATCTGCATCAACCACCGCAGGGGCCGGTGGTCGGTCTGTACTCGGAAGTGGGTGCCGAAGAGGTAGGGCCGGAGCTTCTTTAGGGCCCATACGACGGCGAATGCTTCCCTCTCGATGGTGCTCCATCGTTGTTCTCGGGCCAGCAGGCGCCGGCTGATGAAGGCCACAGGAAAGTCAACTCCGTCAGAGTTCATTTGGGACAGTACGGCCCCAATGCCGTGTTCCGAGGTGTCAGTTTGGACGATGAACTCTCGGCTGTAGTCGGGGGCCTGGAGCACCGGGGCGGTGCACATGGCAGTCTTTAGTGTCTCAAAGGCTACTTGGCACTCGGGGGCCCAGTGCACCTTCGGGGGTAGTCTCTTGGAGGTTAGTTCTGTGAGGGGCCCCACAATGCTCCCATAGTCCTTTATGAACCGCCGATAGTATCCAGTGAGCCCCAGGAAGGCTCGGACGGCGGTCTGGGTGACGGGGGGCTCCCAGGCCTGGATGGCGTCGATCTTGGGTTGAAGGGGAGCCACTTGGCCGCTCCCCACTTGGTGTCCCAGATAGGTCACGGACCCTTGACCGATCTGGCACTTGCTGGCTTTTATTGTTAGTCCGGCCTGTTGGAGGGCCGTCAGGACCTTCCAGAGGTGGGTCAGGTGCTCGTCCCAACAGAGGCTGTACACCGCAATATCGTCCAGATAGGCGGCACTGAACTCTTCCAGCCCTGCCAGCACCCGATTCACTAGTCTCTGGAAGGTGGCCGAAGCATTCTTCATGCCGAAGGGCATCACGTTGTAGTGGAAGTGGCCATCGGGGGTCGAGAAAGCGGATCGTTCTTGGGCCCCTGGCTTGAGGCCGATTTGCCAGTATCCGGCCGTGAGGTCGAAGGTGCTGAGGTACCTGGCGGCTCCCAGGCGATCAATCAGTTCATCCGCTCGGGGAATGGGATGGGCGTTGGTCCTGGTGATGGCATTCAGTCCCCGGTAGTCGACACAGGACCGCAGCTCCGGGGGCACCCCGGGGGCGGCGGCCTTAGGGACCAGGACGACGGTTCTGGCCCATGGACTGTCTGAGGGCTCGACTACCCCTAGGGCTAGCATCTTGGAAACTTCGGCTTGGATGCAGGCCGGGACTCGGTCGGGGACTCGGTAGGCTCGGTGCCGCACGGGCGGCCTGTCCCCGGTGTCGAAGTCGTGAACACACCACTGGGTGACTCCGGAGGTGAGGGAAAATAAGTTCGCAAATTGACCCAGCAGTTTCTGGCAGTCCTGGCGCTGTTTGGGTGTCAGCGCGGGAGAGAGGGAGACTCCCTCGACAGAGCCATCTTTCTCGGAGGTGCTCAGGAGGTCTGCTAGAGGCTCGGAGTCGTCCTCTGCTCCGTCATCGGTAGCCAACAACAGGCTCAGTTCGGTGCGGACAAAGTGGGGCTTGAGCCGATTGGCGTGTAGGACCCGGAGGGGGTTCCGGGGGGACTCCATGTCCACTAGGTAGGTGACGGGGCTCTTGCGCTCCACCACGTTGAAGGGCCCCGTCCATTTGTCCTGGAGGGCGCCGGGGACATGACCCAGACCTGCTGGCCCGGCTTGAATTTAATGGACGAGGCATTTTCATCATACCAGCGCTTCATCTCCTCTTGACTGGCCTTCAGGTTGGTTTCGGCCAGTTCCCGGAACTTCCGAGTCTGGTTGCGGAGAGTCAAGAGGTATCGGAAAACATCGGGCGGAGTATCGGAGGCGGCCAGCTCCCAGCCTTCCTTGACCAGGCTGAGGGGGCCTCGCACCGGGTGTCCATATAATAGTTCAAAGGGGCTGAACCCCAGGGACTTCTGGGGTACCTCCCGGTAGGCGAACAGGAGGCATGGCAGCAGAATGTCCCATTTGCGCCGGAGGGGCTCTTCTAGGCCCTTGATCATTCCTTTCAGGGTCCTATTAAATCGCTGCACTAGTCCATTCCCTTGAGGGTGATACGGGGTGGTGAACTTATACGCGACCCCGCACTGTTGCCACAGGGACTGCATATATTTCGATATAAAGTTTGTGCCCCGATCACTGACGACCTCTCGGGGGAAGCCGACTCTGGAGAAGATCCCCATTAGCGCCCGACCCACTACGGGGGCTGTGATAGTCCGGAGGGGGATAGCTTCTGGGTAGCGGGTGGCATGGTCCACCAGGACGAGGATGAAGCGGTGCCCCTGAGAGGTTGGAGGATCCAGGGGCCCCACGATGTCGATCCCTACTCGCTCGAAGGGAGTGGTCACCACAGGAAACGGTTGGAGTGGGGCCTTGATTTTCCCCCCACTCTTTCCGCTGGCTTGGCAGGTCAGACAGGTTCGGCAGTGGTTGTACACATCGCGGCGCATCTTCGGCCAATAAAAGTGGGTCACCAGGCGGCTGTAGGTTTTGTCCTGCCCCAGGTGCCCGGCGAGGGGCACATCATGTGCCAGGTTTAAGAGAAAGTCTCTGAAGTGGAGGGGGACGACTAGCACTCGGCCGGCCCCCAGCTCGGCGATCTTTTGTTCACTGTACAGGAGGTCCTGGTCCCAATAGATCCAGTGGGACCCAGAGGAGTCTCCTGTGGCTTGCATGGCGGCTTGTTGTCGGAATCCCTCAAGGGAAGGACATGTCTTTTGTTCCCGACGGAACTGCTCGCGGGTGGGGCCCCCTTCTTGGCGCCACTGGGCTAGTTCGGGAAGGGGCCCGAGCTCGGGAAGTTCTTCATGGCTGGGGCCCTGCGGCCCCAGTTCGGGTTCGGCCGTGGCAGTGGCGGAGGTACCGGCCATTCAGGTTCTTCGGGCAGATTGTCTTCGGTTGGGACGGCGTCCCGGGTGGACATGGATCGGGTCGTTACGCAAACCCATTCAGGAAGGCCTAGCATCCCCAGATGATCTCTTCGCTCGATCTGTGCCCAGGGGGAACTTTCAAGGTCGTTCCCTAGGAGGCAGTCCACCGGGGCATCGTCTCGGACGGTGACTTTCAGCATGCCGGACACTCCTCCCCACTCGAAGGGGATGCGAGCCATCTGGCACAGGCTTTCGGAATTGTCCGCTGACCGGACAGGGCACAGAACGTGGGGCAAGATTTGTTCTGGGATCACCAGATGGCAGCGGACGGCGGTTATGCTGGCCCCCGTGTCACGGAGAGCCTTGGCCCGGCGTCCGTTGATGGTGACCCACTGGCGGTACTTCTGGGTGTTGATCGGAATCTGGTCTCGGGGGATCATGTCTTTGTCGCCCAGGGAGGCGAGGCACATGGCCGCGGACTCCCATTCTTCTGGTTCCATAGGGACCTCTTCTTCTTCATCCTTTTCTTCGCTCAGAGCAGCTGCAGTGATTCGTCGACCGGGGGGCCCGGTGGTGCCGGGCCGCTGGTTCATGGGGCAGAGAGGATCATTGGCATAGTGACCCAGCCGCTGGCATCTGTGGCACGTAACGTTGGGGCGTGGCCCCAGTCGGGCTGGATGGGCCCCCCTCGGGCTGGAGGCTGGTGTAGAGGAGGCGGGCGAAGACCCCGGCGGGAGGTCTCGGCCTCGGCTGATGCCAGACCCGCCGCCTCGCGGCCGGTGGTTCCCCGGGGACCCTCGTCCGTATTCTCCTGTGGTGTTCCGGTGGACGCGGTTGCTCGCCCACCGATCTGCTTCGACCGCTAGCTTTCGCGGCTCGGTCAACTTGCTGTCGAGGAGGTGCTGTCGTAGTTCAATGAAGCAGTTGTTGGAGAGGTGCTCCCATAACATCAGGTCGACCAACTGCTGGTAGGTAGTGACCTGACTGCCTTTGACCCACCCCTCGAAGGCTCTGCTAAAAAAGTTCACATATTCTACCCAAGTGGTACCGGGGATTTTTTTACAGTCTCGGAACCTCTGCCGGTACATTTCGGGGGTGAGTCCGTAGCGCGTGAGTAGGGCCGTTTTCATGTGTTCATAGGAGGTCATTTCGGTGTCAGGGAGTTCCAGCAGGGCGTCCCTCCCTTCGTTGATGAACTTTCCCCACAGGCCGGCGCCCCAATCCTTCAGGGGCACCCGATGGGCGGTCATGGCCACCTCGTAGGCTTTGAACCATTGTTGGATATCATCGTTCTTGTAGTATTCTTTGACTACATCTTTCGGTAGGTGAACCTTGGTGTCCACGGGAGGGGCCGAGGTCTTGGCCCCGGCCGCGCTATCTTCGTTGATCTTGGCCTTGATTTCTAGTTCTCTCAGGCCTCGTTCGTGTTCATATGCTAGTCGTTTTTCTTCGAGGTCACGTTGTCTCCGTTTCTCTTCTAGATCCCCCTCCAGCCGTAGTTGCTCGAGGGCTATCTTTTTCTCCGCTAGCTGGAGTTCTCCGTCTAGCCGGAGTCGTGCAAGCTCCACTTCGTGTAGCCGGTTGCGCTCTCGTTCTCGAGCGTCTTCATAGATGAGGTCCGCGTTTAGTGTTGCGGTTCTTTCCCCCGTCGGGGGTGCGCTGGTTTCCTGTTGCCCGTTCGGGCCATTCTCCTCTTGGGGTGGTCTGTCTCGGGTTTCCACCCAGGCTTGTAGGGCCGATTTGAAGTCCTCTTTTGTGCTCAGGCCAGTGGTAGCGATACCCATGTCTTTACAGAATTGTTTTAGTTCTTTGTGGCTGTATTCTTCTATCTTCTCTTTCTGGAATTCGGCAGGTAGGTTGGTTCCTTGGGTCGTCATGGTCTCTGTGTGTTTTTCCGTCGTAGCGGGTAGATCACTCTCTGTACGATTTTGCGTTGGCTCGGATCGCAGCGCTTGCCACCAATGTTAGAAAGGCGAACACGGGGGAGGCAGAAGGTGTCTGACTGACCACCCCTAGGTCTACCCCTCCTTCAGAGAAGGGACCGAGCGATGTCGAGAGGCCTCCGACGGGAGGGCCCTCTCCTAGAATCGTACAGCAGAGTAACCACACCACTACAAATATACACCACTCGTAGATAGAGTTTTCAATCTTTATCGGGCAATAAGTATCGTTTCAATATATACAGCAGATCCAGAGATCTGGAAAGTCTCGTGGCAAGGGGCAAGGTAGCGGGACAGTCTTATAGATGGTCGGTTGCAAGGAGACCCTACGCACAGCTCTCAATCCTCGAGCTGGGGGGTTCAGGAAGGTTGGGCCGCGGCAGCGCCAGCAGGCTCCAAGATGGTTCAGCGAGTGTGGACCGCGGCAGCGCCAGCAGGTTCCAAGATGATTCAGCGAGTGTGGACCGCGGCAGCGCCAGCAGGTTCCAAGAGGATTCAGCGAGTGTGGACCGCGGCAGCGCCAGCAGGTTCCAAGATGGTTCAGCGAGTGTGGACCGCGGCAGCGCCAGCAGGCTCCAAGATGGTTACAGCAAAGATGGACCGCGGCAGCGCCAGCAGGCTCCAAGGTGGTTACAGCGAAGATGGACCGCGGCAGCGCCAGCAGGCTCCAAGGTGGTTACAGCAAAGATAGACCGCGGCAGCGCCAGCAGGCTCCAAGGTGGTTACAGCGAAGATGGACCGCGGCAGCGCCAGCAGGCTCCAAGGTGGTTACAGCGAAGAGGGACCGCGGCAGCGCCAGCAGGTTCTAGGTAGAGCAGCAAGGGGAGTTCGTCTCAGGGTCAGCCGCGACAGCGTCAGCAGGGCTTCTCGACTCCGGGATACAACTGCCTTCCTACTCCGGGGCTGGCCCAGATATAGGTCTGGAGTCCTTTGATGTCCGGACCCTCTCGCCTGGGGGTCAGAGGGGCCGGGATGATGGTGTCCAGACACCCAGCAGGGGGTGGGGCCAGCGCTCAGGGAGGCCGGAGGTCGATCGAAACCAGGCATCCGGGGACGGTTGGAGAGCCATCGAAACTCCCCTCTCCTTGTCTCTGGTTGAGTGGCCACTCTACCACCCGGAGGGTTCTTGGTGCCTCGATGGCGGGCTCGCTGGGGCCGTGGCCGCGGCTGGTCCGGGACCACGTGTCTGTGACGTGATGGGCCCAAGATGGCGTCAGGCCTGGAATGAGGGTCCGGGGTGGGCACCGGACCGGTAATGCTGGGGCGGCCCGAGTGTGCCGTGTCAGTGGTTGTGGGCCGCCGGGTGGCAGATCTGGTGGTTTGGAGGGCGTGCAGAGGTGTGCCCGAGGCCGACCCGGGCTGGATGGAGGGCCGATGTCATCCGGGGCCCGCCATGCGGGAGGGGTAGGACCACGCCACGAGGCCGGGTCCAACAGGAGACAACATTCAAACCAGGTATAATCCTACAAAAATATTAAATCCAAAAAACATTGATCATAAAGGAAACAATACAAAAACCAAGGCAGCCATCCAAAGACCCACAATAAACACCACAAAAGGGAAGCACCAACAGGAGATCCAGGAAAAGAAAGAAAAAGAGAGAAAAGAAAGAGTAGAAAGAAGAAAGAGGAAAGAGAAAAGCAAAAAGAGGAATAGAGAGACAAAAAGAAAAAGACCCACCAGGGGAGCTCTATAAGGGACCAAATTCATACCAGGGGGGGACATGGAGGGACAAGCAAGGGGACCGCCAGGAAGGACAGAGTAATAGATCCAAAAACCCCAGATTAGATGATAATATAAATAAAAAGGCATAAAGGGTAATAAAAGATATGTGCCAATATACATTTTAATGCATAGGAGAGAGAAAGACTAGAAGAAAAAGCATAAGCTAACCAAACAGGGCTTATATCATAATAAAGAAGTTCTCTATACATATTAGCTAGCTAGAAAGAGGGTAAAATTGCAATATATAGTATAATAAAAAACATCGTGAATAAATACGAACAAGAAACATCAATAAATACAATTGTATCACAAAGAATAAAATACTCAACAAGATATATATTATATAAGTATGAACCGTATATCTAACACTCATAATAATTAAAAAGAATTAATTAGACAAGCAGGATAAATATATAAATACGAAAACAAAATACATCAGTCTCAAATATCTTTCATCATATTATTCATTCCTATATCCAGAAGAAAAGATCTGACTAGTGAACAACAAACAGAAAGAAGCGTGTAATCCATAACAAATAAGCTAGACATAGATTGAAATGAAATAATATAATCATATCGATATGTAAGAGAACAAAACTAAGGAAGTGAACACATATAATAAAACATAAATATATATAAATAAGTGTAATCAATAACACCAAACATAAACAATCAATAAGAACAGACTAAAGAATATAAAACAGAACAGCTAAATACGAAAGAAAGGAAAAATACAAGCGTAAGAAAAATCGCAACACAAAAAGAAGAGGAACAATCATTGTACACCTAAAAAGAACAACCAAAAACAGCCACCAAGAACATGAATGGTATAAGAGGAATAAACAGAGAAACACGAAAATAAAGAAAGAAGAAAAAACAATACATAAAAAGGAAAACACGAAGAGAGGGAACAAATATGAAACCTGAAATAAAAATGAAAACAGGTTAAATAGAATAGAAGAGGTAAGAAAATCAAGAGGAAAGACAAAAACAAAAGAAAAACAATTACCTCAACAACAGCTTACAGCATGTTAACTGGAAATCTAATGAAAACCTTCTCTATAACTAGAAGAGAAAAATCTTAGCATGCATAACTGAAACATATTGCACATCTAGACATAATGAAGTAAAACTCCATAGAAACAAAAAGAAATCAAGATCCAGAAGGACCAGGGGCAGGAGAAGAGTCCATCTGAGATTCAGTCTGATTATCCAGAAAGGAGGAAAGATCAGAAGGTTCATCAAAAATTTGTGAACGGCCCTTAAAGGTGATACGAAATTTCGAAGGACCAGCAAAGGAAAAGGGGATGTTCATGTCTAGGAGACGTTTCCCCAAGTTAAGAAAACCTTTCCGGCGAATGACATGGTCTCTGGCAAAGTCTTGCGATATAGCAATCCGATGACCTTCCCAATTCACCACCTTGATCTTCCTCATGTGAGCCAAAATTTGCTCCGAATGTTGATGACGGAGCGGTTTAAAAATTACCGCCCTAGGATGTGATGAGGACTTGGGTCTAAAAGTCGGCACACAAGGAGCCCATTCAATTTCAAAATCCTTCTGAAATGAAATTTGAAAGGTAGATGGAAGCCATTGGTACAGGAAGTCCATCATCGAGGAGGCTGATTTTTCCACATCTTCAGGTAGACCAAAAATCCGCAGATTGCTCCTAGGATTGCGATCTTCCTGTTCCGTGAGGTCTCTACTCAACGCCGCCATTGAGCGTTCCATCTGTTGTAGAGACTACTGTTGCGCAGTGTCCTCCACACCATTAATACGTGTCTCCACATTCGTAACACGAATAGATAGTGCTTTGAAATCATTCCTGATAGCCGCCACCTCAACTTGTAATAAGTCAGTATTGGTCTTAGTAGATTGCGCAATATCACGTACATCATTTAAACGTGACAAAATTGTATCCAATGTGGAACTAGTATCTTTTTGAGAGGACTCCGGAGTAGGGGAGGTTTGTTTGGACCTCTTCAGAGCACCTTTTGAGTCTTTAGTATTGGGAGAAGGACCCATGGTGTCAGCCATAAGGTATAAACACAAGAAAAACCCAATAATCACACCAGAAAATCTGTGCGAAAACAATCAGTACTAAGAGGGCCAAAAAAAAATGACAAAGAATAAATAGTAGCGCACAAAGTCTCAGTAAATCCTTTAGATAATCTGTAAATGGAGAGCAATGTCAATAGATTGTAGCATTAGGACACAAAATGGCGGTCGTTTACAAGTAGGGAAAAGAAAACCATAGTAAATGCTGAAGAAGCGTTGAAAAAATAACTGATCAAGCCCACAATGGTAGATATATCAGGCTAATCAGCTCATTATACAGTCTTGGGCAAGATTCTTTGAAGTGACGTCGAGGTGAGGCCAAAGATATCAGCCATGCAGACAAAGAATCTAAAAGGTCCCATAATATTGCCTTAGAGCATGGGTACTCACAAACTTTCTCTAAGGGGGCCAAATTTACAGTGTGATTTGCGGCCGAGGGCCGCACCGGTGGGGGCGGGGTCAGAGGGGGAGGGGGCGGGGCAAAAGCAAAAAAAAATGTGTGACCATGAGGTTAAACACAGGTCCCTGCAGCAGACACCTTCGTCCACTGAGCCACCAGACCCAGCATACACACATATTTCTCTCTCTCCCTCCTTCTCTCCCTCTCTCTCTCCGTCTCTCTCTCTCCCTCCTTCTCTCTCTCCCTCTCTCTCCCTCCCTCTCTCTCCCTCTGTGTCTCCCTCCCTCTCTCTCCCTGTGTCTCCTTCCCTCTCTCTCCCTCCCTCTGCATCTCCCTCCCTCTGCGTCTCCCTTCCTCTGTCTCTCTCCATCCTTCCCTCTGTGCCTCCCTCTGTGTCTCCCTCCCTCTCTGTCTCCCACCCTCCCTGTGTGTCTCCCTACCTTTCTCCCACTCTTCCTCTGTGTCTCCCTCACTGTCTCCCACTCTCCCTCTGTCTCCCACCCTCTCTCCCACTCTCCCTCTGTCTCCCGCCCTCTCTCCCACTCTCCCTCTGTCTCCCTCCCTGTCTCCCACTCTCCCTCTGTCTCCCTCCCTGTCTCCCACTCTCCCTCTGTCTCTCCCTCCCTGTCTCCCTCCCTGTCTCCCACTCTCCCTCTGTCTCCCTCCCTGTCTCCCACTCTCCCTCTGTCTCTCCCTCCCTGTCTCCCTCCCTGTCCCCCACTCTCCCCCTGTGTCTCCCTCCCTCCCTCTGTCTACCTCCTTCCCTCTGTGTCTCCCTCCCTGTCTCCCACTCTCTTTTTCCCTCCCTTCCTCTGTCTCCCTCCCTCCCTCTGTCTCCCTCCCTGTCTCCCACTCTCTGTTTCCCTCCCTCCCTGTCTCCCTCCCTCCCTGTCTCCCTCCCTCTATGTCTCCCTCCCTGTCTCCCACTCTCTCTCTGTATCTCCCTCCCTGTCTCCCTCTGTGTCTCTCCCTCCCTCTGTGTCGCCCTCCCTGTCTCCCACTCCCTGTTTCCCTCCCTCCCTCTGTGTCTCCCTTCCTCCCTCTGTCTCCCTCCCTCCCTCTGTGTCTCCGTCCCTCTGTCTCCCTCCCTCTGTGTCTCCCTCCCTCTGTGTCTCCCTTCCTCCCTCTGTGTCTCCCTCCCTCCCTCTGTGTCTCCGTCCCTGTGTCTCCCTCCCTCTATGTCTCCCTCCCTCTGTCTCCCTCCCTGTCTCCCACTCTCTCTCTGTATCTCCCTCCCTGTCTCCCTCTGTGTCTCTCCCTCCCTCTGTCGCCCTCCCTGTCTCCCACTCTGTTTCCCTCCCTCTGTGTCTCCCTTCCTCCCTCTGTGTCTCCCTCCCTCCCTCTGTGTCTCCCTCCCTCCCTCTGTGTCTCCCTCCCTGTCTCCCACTCTCTGTTTCCCACTCTCCCTCTGTGTCTCCCTCCCTCTGTGTCTCCCTCCCTCCCTCCCTCTGTGTCTCCCTCTCTCTGTCTGCGTCTCCCTCCCTCCCTATGTGTCGCCCTCCCTGTCTCCCACTCTCCCTCTGTGTCTCCCTCCCTCTGTGTCTCCCTCCCTCTGTGCTCCCTCGCTCTGTCTGCGTCTCCCTCCCTCCCTATGTGTCGCCCTCCCTGTCTCCCTCCCTCCCTCTGTGTCTCCCTCCCTCCCTCTGTGTCTCCTTCTGTGTCTCCCTCGCTCTGTCTGTCTCCCTCCCTCCCTCTGTGTCGCCCTCCCTGTCTCCCAGTCTCTCTCTGTGTCTCCCTCCCTGTCTCTCCCTGTCTCCCAGTCTCTCTCTGTGTCTCCCTCCCTGTCTCCCACTCTCCCTCTGTGTCTCCCTCCCTCCCTCTGTGTCTCCCTCGCTGTCTGTGTCTCCCTCCCTCCGTCTCCCTCCCTGTCTCCCAGTCTCTCTGTGTCTCCCTCCCTGTCTCCCACTCTCTGTTTCCCTCCCTCCCTCTGTGTCTCTCTCCCACTCTCTCCGTTTCCCTCCCTCCCTCTCACCTGTGTGCCCTCAGCCCACTCTCCCTCTGTGTCTCCCTCCCTCCCTCTGTGCTCCCTCGCTCTGTCTGCGTCTCCCTCCCTCCCTATGTGTCGCCCTCCCTGTCTCCCACTCTCCCTCTGTGTCTCCCTCCCTCCCTCTGTGTCTCCCTCTGTGTCTCCCTCGCTCTGTCTGTGTCTCCCTCCCTCCCTCTGTGTCGCCCTCCCTGTCTCCCACTCTCCCTCTGTGTCTCCCTCCCTGTCTCCCAGTCTCTCTCTGTGTCTTCCTCCCTGTCTCTCCCTGTCTCCCAGTCTCTCTCTGTGTCTCCCTCCCTGTCTCCCACTCTCCCTCTGTGTCTCCCTCCCTCCCTCTGTGTCTCCCTCGCTGTCTGTGTCTCCCTCCCTCCGTCTCCCTCCCTGTCTCCCAGTCTCCCAGTCTCTCTGTGTCTCCCTCCCTGTCTCCCACTCTCTGTTTCCCTCCCTCCCTCTGTGTCTCTCTCCCACTCTCTCCGTTTCCCTCCCTCCCTCTCACCTGTGTGCCCTCAGCCCGGGTAGCGGCAGGTTCCACAGCTCCTGCACACACAGCCGCACCAAGTACTTCACGGGTCTTTCACGGGTCTTTAAAAGACCATTTAGATGTTAATAAGGCTTTGTTGAATTTCACCTCTTAGGCCCCTGCAGCTCCCCTCTGACAATACTGGAATCCCCCGGCCCCCACAGAGCAGACTCTGAGTCCGCGCTGCTGCGGCTGTATTTGCAAACACTTTTGTTTTTTTTTTAAAACACATGTGTCTGCAAGGTCCGCGGGCCGCCCAGGAAGGCTTGCCGGGCCGCCACCGGCCCGCGGGCCGTACTATGAGTACCCCTGCCTTAGAGCAAGCTAATGCATCTTTGAAGCATAGAAATAGACAAATATGGTAAATAACACCTTATTCCCAACGTGAAACGCAGGTTCCGGTGAGCTGTCGTAATTTCTGAGGAGAAACGCGAGCGACGCCACCAAAAAACAAAATGGCGGCCGCTCGCGAAATCCAATGAGCAGAGCTTCAAAACGCTGAAAAGACAGGTTCCTGCCGTCGCTGAGGAAAAATAAGACCGTCAAGATGCTCACGGCATAATCAAACGCCGAAAATGCCGGTTCCAGGAAGAAAACGCCATCTATGGGGATCCGAAAATCGTCCCGACAGCCTCTGTTGCCCCGGAGCTCAAGCGCGATCCGCCATCTCACAGCGGCGCGCAAGCCACACCCCATTATCACATACTCTTATTATCACCTCCTATGACTAGCTAAGTTCTGCACATAGAAATTCAATGTTGACTAAGTGGTGCCGCCTTCACCAGTCAGCAGGCAACTGCTGGAGAATGGAACACCACAGCAACCTTCCATAATGGAACACTGAGCACATAGGATGCTTTTGAGCGATAACAATGCTGCAAAGGCATGTAAATACATGATAACGCTTTGCAAGAGCAAAAAGAGTAAGGAAGTGTCAGGATGTAAAAGGAAATGTGTCCCAATGCCTCTGTGGTAGCTCAGTGAGCAGATTTATGGGCTTCCAGGAAAAGTGTCATGGTCATGCTAAGTACACCTTCTGCCTCAGACTTCAGATGGGTGAATGCAGCAGATAGCCCTTTCCCCAGTGGCATAAAAGTCTTTGTGTGCCGACGCTTGAGCTTTTATGCAAAATATGGACTACATGAGATGAAACAAAAACAATCATTAAAGCCTGCCTCTTGAGCCATACCCTAACAAAACTGTCACTGGTACTGTGCTTTTATAGACATGCCAGGAGCGGTGTGGAGAACCACAGCATGGGAGAAGGGTGTTTGGAGAGGGGGAAGCAGCACACAAGGGAGAGAGCTAGAAAACACATGCACTCTCATAGACTGCTGAATGACAAAGAATAAAGTAGTCCCTTAAATGTGAGCATGAGTGTACACGACAGCTAATGAAAAGGAAGTGATTAGGCTATGCTCCAGAGGAAGGAAAAACACAGGAAGACGAAGGGTAGACATTGAAAAAGAAGAAAGCAAATGAGATTGACAATAAAGCCATAGATAAGCAATGGGCGGGCTGTAAGCCCACTGAAAGTTCACAATTGGTCTTTCAAACCCAGACAGCTTGAGCTGCCTTGGTAGGCGAGACTTAAAAAGAGATGGTGAGCAGGACTATGATTGCTCATAGCTGGATGGCAACTAAAAACAAGCATTTGCAATGCAATCGGTCTCGCCTTTAGGACCTTATATGTATTTAGCTATGCAGCACATAAGCCTGGGTTCTGAAACATCTACTGTTCTTTAACATGGAGGGAAAGTAAGCACCAAACTGCGTGACATGGCAGGTATGGGAGCATATTTAGAGAAATATTGCCTTTCAGCTGGAAATGGTATAGTCCAAAGCTCTGTTTTTAATATAAAATCAGGGCCTTCGGTGGTCATATCACTGAAAATACAAGATTTGAAAAAAATATTATTGTCTACGGATGCTCGTGGAAGACAATTTCTATGGACTGAAATCTAGAGAATGCTAAAGTGATTCTGGTATTTTACTGACCTCTGCTGGTCGTTTTCTATCAAGAAAGTTAATTAGGGGCAGTTGCCAGATAATAAAAAAAGAAAGTCCCTCAGCAGACAGCAATTCTGGTATTTTACTGACCTCTACTGGTCATTTTCTATCAAGACAGTTAAATTGAGGCAACTGAACAGAAAAAAAAGTCCCTAAGCGGAAGCAGACAAGTCCTAGGGCTGATCTCCAGAGCCCATAAAGTACATACACATACAAGTATGTACTAAAGTATATACAAGAGGTCTCAAATGCTCTACCTAAAAATACTAGATTTTCCATGCCAGAGCACACACTCAAGTCTGAGTGCTCCGGATAAAATCCAGAGCGGTGGCCCCTCCGTGTACATTGCAGGTGGCCCCTTAAACTTTTGTTACACCACTGAGAGGATGTCCATACAAAGTCACCCCGAGGGTGACATGTGTTGTGTCCTGCTGGACACAGTCTAGTGGTTCTGCCAGCCACTCCCCCGAGGGCTGGCCCACGCACACACACCCTCACCCATCTAACACGGGCGTCACCAGTCAGGTGACCCCGCAAATAAAAGAGCCCGAGTGCACATGCTCTGGGCTAGTTCACAGTCTCATATCCTGTGTCCGTGTCGTCCTTTCTACACCATGTGGGCCTAGGGCCCACAACTTAACCCTGGCGACGAAGGGCGGGATTTACCCACTTGTGCAGCAGCCGCTTGTGAAGGTGGCGTGAAGGGAATGTGCTGCCTGTGTCTAGGGCACCCTAACTTAACACCATGGACACAGGGTTGCTTCTTCTCAATCTCCGAGGTTCTTTTTCATCACTTCTTTCTCCCTTTGTCAATGTTTTGCTATCTTTTCTTATCCCTTCTGTCACCCTTTTCTGCCTTTCTCACTTTTGCTCAGGTTCAGAGCCTGATGAGGACAAATAAGTTCCGGTCTACAAAAATGAGTGCCGTGCCAGCAACAGCAACCACCGCCACAAATTAAGGGCCGATAGCAAGTTGCTCATGGCATGCCTTGCGAGATGACTTTTAGTGGTAGATCTAACACAGGGGTCGCTTTCTGGTCGTAAAATCTAAAGGGGGGCTTGCGTGGGTGAATTCTTACAGGGTAATGGAACCAAAGTATCAGTTTTAAGTACACGTGCAGAAAGGTGGCCGCCAGGCCTTGAAATGAGGGCACTTGAGGCCTGCGAGTCCACACCTGCGGCACGCAGCCAAGGCCTGGGAGTGTCAGTGATACTCGCGCCCCCCCCATCTCGCTCTTGTGTGTGTGCGACAGCCCGGGCAGAGCTTGTTTCTAGTGCACAGAAATCGGACACTGCGGGCCTAGGGGCACGGGGGCGCCCTCCGCCTCCTCAGCTTTCAGTGCCGACGTCACTGAGCCGCAGTTTCTGATTAAGACCCTTTCCCCCCCACCTCCCGTGTAAATCAGAGCTGGGCCCACAGCCTGGGGCGGGCGGGGGGAGGAGGAACGCGCTCTTCAAAACACTCGCAAAGTTGTGCACAAGTGCTCCCGCCCCCGGGCCCTCAGGTTCCAGGTCTGCCCCTGTGAGGGGCGGGATCGGACAAGGGGCAGGCAGACAGTAAGTCTGGTTCTCCCCTCACCCCTCCTGTCCCAGGCGCAGCTCATGAATATACAAGAGAGGCCAACTTTCTGCCAAAGAGCGGCGCCCTAGCGCTCTGCCCTCCCCTTCCTGTGGACTGGCTGCCTGCTTCCCGAAGTTTGCTCGGGGCAGAGCTGGGATGCGGTAGGAGCCCGTCCGGGACAGTGGGAGCGGCAGAACCTTCCCCGGTGACGTCACGCGACAGAACCCTGGCCGTGCGGGATCCGGACCTTGTACCGTGCGGGACAGAAGCGTCCCGGGTGCGCGGTCACCGTTCAGAACCACCACAGGTCTGGTCCGAAAAACGACCACTGCGCGGCGGGTCATAACTGTTCCTGTCTTCTGAAGTATTTTTAGTTTACATTTGTTTTTGTACTTTATCGAACTTTTGCGGACTTTTGTTCTCTTTTTTGGAACTTCTGCCAGTGTTCTCCTAAGTGGATCTGAACTTCCCTTGCCGCGGAGAGTTTCACTGTGTGTGCATCACAACTTTTCCTGACATTGCACAGTGCGGATCTGAACTGTGTTGTGTGTCCGCAACACTGCAGTGTGGCTTGGTCTGGGCATTTATTGGCCGTCTGAGGTTTCTCGCGTGGATCTGAACTTCCAGCAGTGTTTGTTTGGAAACAGTGTTCATTTTTTTGTGGGGGTCCGACTCCAGTTAGGCCCCGCAGGACAATCCCTTCTGGTTGTGCACGGCCTCCCTCGGACTGAAGATGAACCAGGGTCCTGGTGTGCCCCCTCCGGGGCAGCAGGTGATTCACGTCACGCAGGACCTGGACACGGACCTCGAGGCGCTCTTCAACTCCGTGATGAACCCCAAGCCCAGCTCGTGGAGGAAGAAGATCCTGCCCGAGTCCTTCTTCATGGAGCCGGACTCGGGCTCCCACTCGAGGCAGTCCAGCACGGACTCCGGGGGCCTTCCCCAGGTGCCCCGAGGCCTGCCCCCGGGCCTGGTGCAGCACGTCCGCTCGCACTCCTCCCCGGCCTCGCTGCAGCTGGGGGGCGCCGGGGGCCCGGCCTCGGCCGCCCCGCCGCAGCAGCAGCACGCGCACCTCCGCCAGCAGAGCTACGACGTGACGGACGAGCTGCCCCTGCCCCCCGGCTGGGAGATGGCCATCACCCACACCGGCCAGCGCTACTTCCTCAAGTAAGTGGACCGTGACAGCTGGGGTCAGAGCGGGGGCTGGGGGGCAGAGGAAAGGAAGGTGCAGCCGAACATTGACCTTCGACCTTTCGGTGCGGAGTCTGCGTCGGAAGCACCTTGAGGCGTAAAGTGCACGCACAGGTCAAAGATGCGCCATGACGTCAGGGGAGAAGTGTAGCCCCCGGCAGAGGTCAGAGTGGGGTCAGGGAGCAAGGCCGGGGCAGGTGATCGCCCCTGTAGAGTCTAGAAGTGATTTCTCTGATAAGTGTGGAATGGTTGCTTGTAGTAGAGGTACACTTTGAAAACACCCACCCCTCCGAAAATACATTTTCTCAAGAGACCAGGCTCTACCCACTCATGGGTGGGAAATATATGATCATTCCCAACCCCTCACTGGAACAGAGTTCTGACAGTGAGGCCCAGTGGTAGCTCTGGTGACACAGCCACGCACTCTTCTTGCCTTTTGCCACTGATACTTCTTCCCGTAAATACTGCCCCTCATCCTCGTGGTTAAGCTGCAGTATCTTTTTTGACGATGGGGGCGCTGGTATCCGAAGCTGGGACTGCTAACCCACTCTACCAGTGGCCAGAGATGTGTGTTGTGGAGTTTTGTTGTCCCCAAGAAAGCTTGTTGTCCATGTCACGCACTGCCCCAAGAGATGCCTCTGAGTTATTTGAACATTAACAGTCTGGGACAGAGGTACTGACAGTAGCGGGCAGGAGTACAATTCTAGGCCTGGTGACAGTTGCACTTAGTGCGCAGAAGGATACTTTTAGTGCGCAGAGGTATATCCCTCCGCGCGTGAGTGCCAGCTGACAGCCTCCAGGCAGACAATTTCGACAGCTCTGGGGTCCGAGGCCGAAGTCATTTACGATAGTTAAGGAGGGGACTTATTCATGAGAGGCGTTGGGACTGAAAACATGTATTGGGGAGGGGCTGCCGCACATCCCAGAGAGAACTCTCCTGAGTGTTTAGGGAGGTATTTCGAGTCCCCTGGACGTGTCATTAGCCCATCATATAAAGTGGCAAATCTGTACTTGCTAACCAGGCCTCCGTGCGGATGGTACACAGCCCATGTCTGCAGGAGGGTCAGATTGTCGCAAACAGTGACTGGAGGGACACAAGCAGGAAGAGATGGCCCCCAACCACACTGGAAACCTCTGTCCTCCACACTCGGTAGACAACGCACCACATGCTGACCAGAGATGTGTCATGGGCAGGGAGCCTTAAGGTTCTTGACATATGATCGAAGTCGCCGGTACAGCAGTATGACCTTTGCCCACACCAGTCGAGTATAATTCCTCAAATAGATGCCCGGTGACGACATCGGGACACAGCATCGGAAGCAATTTGGTCTCTTTAAGAATGGGAGAATATTGTTGCCTGCTCCAACCTGAGAAGTGATTGTGTATGGCCTGGCATGTTGGGCACAGGCATGTTGAGAACAGCATAAACCTCATTGCCCTGTGATACCAAGTTAATTATTTTACACTCTCTCACCCTCATACGCACACAGAGGGCTATTCACGAAACAAAGTTACACTTGTCAGGAAATACTTGAAGCTTTCACTTTCGATTGATTTGACTTCTTTTGGTCTATTCACAAAATCCAAGGGTAAGGTTACTCAAAGTGTGGATTTACACACCACCCCCCCCCCCTGAAAAAGTTGGTGAAGCCAAATGTACAAGTGTGAGTTACTTCCATAAAGAAACTATAGTAAGTCCAGCACCTCACATGTCCAGCCAATGGTACAGAAAGCCCTCCCAAAGAAAAGTATGCAGGTAGGGACTTAAAATAAAACCCTATAGAGAATAATGTTACATTAAATGATTTAAAATAGCTAAAAAGATAGAAAAATATAATTCAATGATACATAAACCCTAAAAATAAAGCATTTATATAATTATAAACTATTGTACCCTGTTTTGAATATAAACATTGATGTAAAAGTTTTTTTTATTGAAATATAACTAAATTACTTTAAATATTCTATATATCTCTTCAAATAGTAATGCATTTATATCTATATCTTGTTTTTTACTTTGAGTGAGAATTTCGTTTCTCTAGGAGGGTGTTGCATCAGCAGTGTTTGGTTATGTGTGGCGTTGGACTTAGCTCTGAGCTGTAGTAATCTACTACTGTTTTTGGGGACCTCTGACTGTAGTAACTTAGAAAGAGCAGTTTGTGAATAGGAATGGGCTTACTCTTTTGTGGGTGGGTGGGTGGTTGGGTGGACGTCCGTCTGTAAACCCCCTCCCTAATACTCTCTTTACTCCTTCCTTATCCACTCCCTTTAGTCGGAAGCATCCCCCATTTTACAGCGACTTCCATATTCACTACTAAAACCTAACCATACAGTTATGGAGGCACCGCAGTCGGGGCGGAGATCTCTGCACAGAAAAGGATGAGAGGTTCAGGTGTGACCTCGCACATACGTTTGGTGAATAGTATTTTGTGGTATGTTAGTAATACTACTAACGTACAACAGAATGCCGTTTGTGAATACGCCCACTCTCTTTATGTTCTTCTTATCCCTTTAATAGCCTTCAATTGCCACTTTTTTGAGTGGCAGACATAGTTTTAAGTGATCATACCCCCCACACCCTCGAAGCATTGCTTGGGGGCTGTCAGAGGCCAATTCTTTGAGGAGAGAGTTGGGGAAAAGTGTGTGGCTTGACCAAGAAGTGAGGTCAGATTTTTGAGAGTGCATCACAAGCACCTGGACTGGAGATGGGGTTCACAGACATGAGCCCCCGCTAGACAGGTAAGAGCCCAGTGCAGGGGTGGGGGCGAGCTATGGGACAGGACTTGGGGTCTTGGACATTGGGCAGTAACCCCAGTTTATACTGGCCCAGAGACGCTTCCTCCAGGGCCCAGTGCTTGAGGTGCAAGGCTGTGCCGAAGGGTCTGAGGTCCCTGGCGTGGGATGGCGACCATCACTCATGCATGCCGTGATATTTCATTAGATGGCCGCAGGACATTTGACCTCCTCTGGTTAAATGTTCCAAGGAGGGTCAAGCAAGTTAAAATGGGCCTTGTCCATGCTCCTCACAGCCTCAGTGGTCAGGGCAGAGAGGGCTGGTAGCCCCAAAGGTGTCTTCTGGAACATAAAGGCAGTTGTATGAAGCAGATGAACACACGGACAGGTTTTCCGGATGTTAACGGGTCACCTCTGTCATAAAGAGCAATGTCCATTGTTTGCGAGTTAAAACCGTCCACCTGTTTGATTTTCCACACTTTTCCCTCTTTTTATTGTGTTTTTTTAAGCAAGGCGCATCCTTAAGTCAGTAGTTCACGCTTGAAACACAGATGAAAGACGTGTAAGACTACTTCCAGGAATTCTCTTTAAGTATCAGGAAAGAATATGTTCCTTTAAAAGGGACACCAACCTTTAGAAAACATTGCTAACACGTTCCAACTTCCCGTTGAAGCCCATGGGATGTACCAGGGATTGCAGTGAGTAGAAAATTTAATTCTCGTGTGGGAAGTCTGCATTTAAGAGTTTGCGTTTTTGGCAAATAATTAAACTGAAAATAGGAGTAAAAGTGATTTGCACAGAATCACCCGTTTGGTCAAGTGTGGAAGGAAAACTCAGTTATTGGTGATTGTTAGAGATGCCAGACTGATTAAAGAGGGCTGGTTGTTTTCTTTCTTTCCACTGTGCGGCCCCTTTAAGACCCCTTTCTGCAAGGATACCCTCCTCCCGGGTAGACCAGCGGCTTGAGCGCCTCTAGTAGAGTGTAACCAGCAGTACGATTTGACGTCACTGCTAGTAAATGAATTGTCTTAGAATTCTTGGACCCTGAAAGGACATTAAGCGCTGGTGGCGTCATCGTTTGTCTCTTTGCTTTGGGTTCCTGCCTAAAAGTAATGTCAGCAACCAGGCAGCATGTTTTGGTAAGTAAATGCCTTTTGAATGGTACATTTTAGTTCCATTGGCCGTGCCCTCCAATAGCCAATGGGCTTTATTTGAAGTGTGGAAGTATTAAAGGTCTTAAAGATCTTTTTGGGGACATCTTCTGTGACTAACAATTGACAGATGATATTGGAGGGCCCCAGAAAAAGTGTAAACGCAGACAGCTACATTTTGCAGTACATTTGCTGTTTTTCACGCTCAGAGACCGAATATCTAAAGTTCCCAATTACAGATCTCACCTGGAACAGTGCTATTTCTTATTCAAGCCATTCCAACTGTCCGGTGAATCCTAGCAGAAAATTGGCTCCATCATACCCTCCACAAGGTTGACTGGGCGCATCACAGAGCAGGTGCTAGAACATACCCGCCCTAGAACCTGGTTTCCTTGGTAGTGCGATGCTCAGACATCTGTACAGGTTGAGGGCAGTATGGACTGGTATGCTTCCTAAACCGATCTACCCAGTTGGATAAAACATGTTATTGGAATTATTGAGATTAAGATATCTCAAGCTACCCACGACTTCCCAGCCTCTTCCAAGCATGCTGTAGGGGACCCCCTCACAAACCTGTTTGTTTATATTAAGCATCAGAGTATTGCTCCAGCCCGTTTGCCCTGCAGGGAAAAAAGTTTTTTTGAGTGTCCGGAATACTGTTAATGGCTCGAGCAGGATGCTATACTGTTTTTCACAGTCATTGCATATAGGTCACTCTGCAGGGAAGTATATTTTTTTGTTAGCCCAACTTGATGCACGTGTGATGTTTCATAGGGTGGAGTGACAGGCTGATTGGATGGCATTTTCCATGTTGAGCTATGTCCAGTGTACTCACAAGGGCTGTGTGGTGCTAGCAGTATCTTTTTGCCTTCTAGGACTATTAGAAAAGCAGACCTGGCATCACCCGTAGCTCAGCTTTTGATGATATTCCAGTGCAGATGGAGGCCCAGTGACTTAACTACCTTCTGAATGCACCACCATGTTTTTAAATTTATTTAAGTCTTCCACAGTGTTCCTGCATCATGAAATGAAATGAAATGAAAAATTATATTTATATAGCGCGCACATACCCTAAGGCCTCGCAGCGCTTGAACTGAATAGTGTGGTGAGCAGATAGCAAGGTTAACACATTTTGGCGAACAGGTACGTTTTTAATGTCTTCCTAAAGACCATCAGATTGCTGATTTCCCGCATATTTGGCGGGAGCGAATTCCACATCTTAGCTGCTAAGTGTGAAAACGCCCGGCCTCCCCAGCGAGCCTTATTGACTTTAGTTGTCATGGCAAGATGAAGGGCGCTGGAACGAAGGGTTCTCGATGGAACGTAAGGTACGACCAGAGGGCGCAGAATGGCTGGGCCTGTTCGGTGAAAAGCTTTGTGCACAATGCACATAGCTTTAAAATGCATTCTGGCAGCTATTGGGAGCCAGTGGAGTTCTTTTAAAGCCTTCCTTGCTGATTGGCCACGGGGGATGCCAAACAAGAGTCGAGCAGCACAGTTCTGTGTAACTTGAAGTCTGTTGATCACTGCTACCGGGGCACCCAAATATAATGCATTTCCATAATCCAGGCGGGAGAGTATCAAGGCCTGAACCATGATTCTCCTCGCCTGGAAAGGAAGCAATGGGAGAATCTTCCGGAGCATTCTCAACAGACTAATCATGGGGATTAGGGTGCATTCCACTACTCATTTTCTCCACTGGCACATTAAAACTTACCAAACATAACTCCAAGGGTAAATTACAAAACGGTTAGCATTCTGGAAGAAACATGGAAAGAACAATTTATAAGCAAAACATCATTTTGTACATCAATACTAAACTTACCAGGATAATTCAGGACAAAGCTGCAAAGGAGACAATTTAGGGCAAATGTGAATTTATACCGTCTAAATATATTTGTGTAATTCCCTATGCATTGACTGAAGTGCTCCCATGAGGGCGCCGCTCAAGGCAAATACTAAGATTATCATTGGGCAAGCTGCAGTATAGAGAAGACGCAATCTTGGTTTGTGTAAAGGAAGACCCCACTTCCTGAAGAACAGGAGTTCTTGGTGGAAGCCCAGAAGAAATCTTGGTGTCAGCACAGCTTATCAGCAAAACCCCAGCCCAAGTCAGCAAGTAAAACCTAATGGTGACCGCATCTTTAGAGCCTGTCCTATCACTCACAGGAGTACACCTGCAAACCAGAGGCACCACCTTCGACTGAACCCCACGAAACAGCAGTGAGAGACCTAGCGATCACCTCAGCAACAGCCATTCTTTAGGATGTGGACCATGAGAACATGTCCACTTGGAGAGCCAAATGTCAGCACCTTCAACACAAGGAGATGATGGACAGAGCGCTGAAACTTTTCAGACACTCACCCCCAGTCACATATCTGGGTTGAATCCATCATCGTTCTTTAGCTCACTGCACCACCCCAGTTCAGACACAGGTATATGCAAATCAGTCTTGACCCTGTGCCTCATGGGAACAGTCCCACCCGAATTGCCAAGCCAGGTCTTCCCTGGACCGCAAACAGGCATCCTGGGACCGGTTTCGGGTTAACAGCCCTCATCAGCCAGGCTAGCTTGAATCCAGTGGCAAAGTGAGCAAGCGACCCACGTCTGGGCATACCCTGCCAACTTTGGCCGTGTGAGGACTACACCCACGTGTGCATGTCTCCACCGTGAAACTAGGAAATGGGCAAGCACCCAAGTTCGCCTTTTATGTACGGTTAAACCACTGTACCCATCTTTTCTTGGTTATGTTCTGGAGGGTGAGGCTGAGAAGTGAGTGACGCTTCAAGGGATCACCCACTCAGCACCTCAGCAGAAAAGAAACTGGAAATGCCAGTGTGCTCACGTGTCACGTTTACCATCAGACGTTTTGCACATGCTGGTTTTTCCTGCTCCAACACACAGGTTTTGTCCAGCCCAGGTGTTCTCGGTGTAGAAAGCTCAGAGTGAAATGAGGACAGGGTGGCGCCTGGTGACTGCTGCTACGGGCAGGGCAGGCCGTGAAAACTAGGTTAGGAGTTTCACCCTGAGGGCGGGCTCAGTGCTGCCCAACTATTAAAAGTCTGGCTTCCAAAAAACATGTTCATGCCCAGTTTCTATTTCACTGGTGCCCTCGTGTGACTCGAATGCATTTCATTGAAATACATTTAGGAATGTTCTAATGAGAAAATATCCTATCCTAAAAGTACGAGGTCAAATTCAGCATCCCCCCTCCACCACCAGGCTCTACGCTGCACAGCCCACCACAGCTATATGTTCTGCTTAGTAGATGCTCTAAAGTCCTTGTGGATAATGTTATTGTAAATGCAAGGTAAGTTCTAGTGAAGTTAAAGTTTAGACACGTTGAATCATTTTGTGATCTTGGGCGACTGCATCTCTCCCGCACTAAGTACATTCCACACTTGTCTTGAAGTGTAAAAGGCAATTTATTAGGACAGGCTGTCAACATAACTTTAACCAAACATCAATTAACTTAAACAATCCTCCAATACCAACCTTTCATTCACCTCGTCCATTCTGCCCTCACCGTTTCCGTTCACTACTCATTCCACTCTGTCCCTCTTCCCAGTCACCATTCACCTCCTTCCTTATCTTTCAACCTCCTCTCCTGTATCTCCCGTCAACGCACTCTTGCATCCTGCACCCCCATCATTCACCTGTTTCTCCCCCACACCCCTGAAAGGGTGGGTGTGCCCGTCCAAGACTCCCCACCCCTCCAAAATACTGCTAAACGCTAGGCCTAAACAACCCGTCCTAAACTGGCACGCCATACCTACCCAGCCCCATTGCCCTCAAAATTGTAGGGTGGGTGGGTGGTCCACAAATTCCTTCCCTCCCCAGTGGTGTTGGGGGCTGGAAGAGAAAGCATTATCCTCTCCTGGCCCTTATAATCTTTCCTAACCCCACCCCTTGACCCTGACCTAATGTGTCCTTCCTTGCATGCTTGAAAACCCCAGGGAAAGACTGGTCTGCGACCTGACTCCCCCGGGGGACGTATTTTCAGTCCAATTGCCAGCATACGCGCAGCATGATTTTCACCAGACTGGGCATCTTTGGGCTCAGCCCAATTAGAAGTGGCTTCAGGCTGACGAGGTCCTTGACGCCCGCCTCGGTGAGCTACAACCCCGCTGACTCCGAGTAAGACACTGGCATTCCCACACGTTGGCGTCAGGTCACATGTTCCCTTCTTCCCTGGCCAGGGTCGTGCGCGTGGTTCACGCAGAGCTCCGACCTCGTGCCCGTGTGTTTATATTCACACCATAAACACTGCGTCACAGAAAGGGACTCCTTTGTCACCGGGCCTCGGGTGTCCTCGGCCTGTGGAAGTGCAAATATTCGCAGCTGTAGCTGTGTTTGTGTCAGGCTGACAGTCGGTGAGAGTGCCCGCACACCTCCAGTGGGAACCCTACATCTATTGGGGCGCCCCCTGACTCTTAAATCAGGGTACTATTAACCACCAGTGGCTCTTGGGAAGTTTACACACACGAATCCCTTTCAGCCCTTATTCATTATTTGTTACATCCGACAGAAGTTTGTTCTATCTGTTGTATACTCTCACAACGAAGAGCAGTTTATAAGAAATATCTTCTACATGTGGAACGCTTGCTCTATTTACTCTGAATGAGGTTTCTAGGCACTATTTTGGCTGTCATTCACCTAAGTATAAGGAATAAATGCCTCTGCTGCATGCCAGCCACACCTCTGCGTCACTGCTAAAATGCAAGCTACTTGTGAGTCATGTGGCACTAGAGCAGGGGCAGCCGTAGGCATGTGCAAGCTGTGCACTTTCACAGGGCCACCAAACCCCAGGGGCCGCCACGCCAATATATATCCTTTATATAATAATCCTCTGAGGATGGATACATATTTGCGTGGTGGCCCCTGCGAGGGCTCTGTTCCACTTCCAAACACCCTGAACCACCCCGCCCCGCCCGGACCCCCTCTTCCGGGGCCCCCTACCTTCCCTTCCTGCCCAGGGCCGCCATGAGCCTAGAGCCGCCCCTGACTAGGGGGTCCGTGTAGATGTGTCTGTAGAATGGCACCCTGCACTGCTCATTGCATAGTGCCTCGTGGAGCCTGTGGGATACCATGCCCGCTTCGTTTGACATCGGTTCTTCACCTTTTGACTGCTGTGGAACACCACTGAATCCTAACTGGAATCCGTGGACCTCCACTAAGTTATTATGAGAAACCGGAGATCCCCAGCCTAAGCAATTTCTATGATTTGAATCTCAGAACAATACACAAAAATGCAGAAACAATTATACACCAAATAAAAGCTAAAATAGTGAAATATTTTATTTAATTCACAATCAAATGCAGAAAAGGTTTTTACATTTTTAATTGATGTAGCAGGGGACTCGGAGCATCTCGGGAGAACTGCTCTTGGGTTGTTGTGAGGCATCACCTGATGAAACTGCGGAGTACAGGCTCTTGAGGCCTAAAGTGCACCTCCCAGAACAAGCTGTGTTCCTGTGGTAGCTATTGTGTTTTTTTTAATGCTTATTTTTTAAAGTGCGAAGAAGGCCCCAAGGTGGTCACAAATTATGTACGAAAAGAATACATATAATACAGTACCGTATATTGTTTCAGAAGTGAGCATGTGGTAAATAGTTCAGGGAGCAGTGTGAGCTGCTTTCTGATTACAAGAAGTAGGATCATGATCACAAAAGACAGATAAACTGTCAGCTAGCTAGGTTTGAATCATTTGAAGAGAAAATATTTGCTAAGTTTTGAATTTACATTTTTCAGAGGTATTTATTTATTTATTCAAAGTTTTATATAGCGCGAACATGATCCTTACAGATATCAGAGCGCTTCACAAAGACAGGGAAGGGGCAGTAGGAGTAAACAGAGATAATGGGAACAGTATAATAGTCAATAACATGGTAATAACATGGATAATAAAAACATACATAAAACCAATCCATATACAATCAGGTAGGGAAGTAATATAGAACAGCACAAGTCATTGATCCCACTACAACGGTGTACAGGTGGATCAGTAAACCAACGTGTATCATATCTTGGTCGGTAGTAAGAGAGTATCATAGTAGTGCCCCCAACAAGTCGAGTATAGTGCCAGGGGATAGGCTGAGCAGTGGTACAAAGCAATGCAGAGTCTCTGAACCAACATCTGTAGCGATCAGGAGATCTTGGCCAGAAGGATTGTTTTCACCTCTTTCTTGAAGAGTGCAGTGGAGGAGATTAGCCTTGTTTCAGGAGGGAGCGCATTCCAGATCCTGGGTGCCATTCCTGAGAAGGAGCGTTTGTAAGTTTTCACTTTCCGGAATCTACGAGGTTTCAGGAGTAGATTTTTTGTACTCCTATTGGATCTCGAACCTCCTGATATAGACAGCTTTTGAGCGAGGTAGTTGGGTGCCTTGTGGTGCACGGCCGCGTGTGTCATAGTTGCAATTTTTAGCTGTATTCTGGCTTCAAAAGGCAGCCATTTTAGAGACTTTAAGTCTGGGGATATGTGCGAATGCTTTCTAGAGCCAGTAATGAGTCTCGCGGCAGCGTTCAGGGAGGCTCTTAAGGGTGCTGTTGTGGATAGTGGGAGACCGCTGAGGGTCGCAATTCCGTAGTCTATTCGAGGGATGACTAAAGCTTGTACAGCAGTTTGGAAGTCTTTGGCCGGGAGGAAGGGTTTAATTTTCCTCAGCGTGTTAATTTGGAAATTAGCTGCTTTTGTGGCTTTGCTGACGTGCTGCTGCATGTCGAGCTTGGCGTCGAGTGTGATGCCTAGGGATTTCGCCGAGTCCACGATGGTAGGTTGGACATTGAGTGCTGTTAGGTTGTTGAGCCAGGTTTGGGTGGTGGAGATTTTCGCCGGGGGTGAGATGAGTAGGAACTCAGTTTTCAGAGCATTTAGTTTGAGGTGATTATCGGCCAGCCAAGATTGGGTGTTAATAAGCGTGGAATTCAGATGTTTGATATCTTCCGGGGATTGTAACTTTAGGTAGAGTTGTGTGTCATCAGCGTACATATGGAATTGGACATTGGATGCTTGAAGCAAGGTGGCGAGGGGTTCCATAACGAGGTTGAACAGTGTAGGGGAGAGGGTGGATCCTTGTGGAACCCCTAGATCTGCAGGCACCGGTGTAGATAGTACATTGTCGATCTTGAACCTCTGAGACCGGTTGTGAAGGAAAGACGAAAACCATTTGAGAACAGTTCCCGATAGCCCCATTCTAGTACTTAGCAGCTCCAGCAAGTTCTCATGTTTGACCGTGTCAAATGCTGACGAGAGATCAAGAAGGATGAGGAGGCAGGACTCATTGCGATCCAGAATTTGGAGGGCGTCATCAATTATGTGTGTCATAGCTGTTTCCGTGCTATGTTTCGCTCTGAAGCCTGATTGATGAGGGTTGAGGAGGTCAAATTGATCAATGTGTTTTGTTAGTTGGAGTTGGACACATTTCTCCAGCAATTTGGCCAGGGTGGGGATATTGGTGATGGGCCGATAGTTGTTTAGGTCAGACGGATCAGCTGTAGGTTTCTTGAGTATAGGCGTGACTTGCCCCACCTTAAGGGAGTCTGGAATGTGTCCTTGTTGCAAAGAGCTGTTGATGATCTTGGTCCAGAGAGGGAGGAGCAAGGGGATAAAGTCTTTTGCAGCATTAGCAGGTAGAGGGTCTGTGAGGTGATTAGAGGGCTTCAAGGTGCAGAGCAGTTTGTGTATAGCTTCTTCCGAATAGGTATCGAAGTGCTGCCAGGATGCCTTGTTTTTAGGTTGAGTGTCTGCCATTCTGGTGTAGTTGGAGTATCGGTTTACATCCATGATGAGGTCACTTCTTATGTTGTCAGTCTTATGTTTAAAGAAAGCAGAGAAGGCTTCACAGTGTGGGGTGTCATTTGTTGTGCTATTTGATTGTGTGGGTTGTGCCTTTGTTTGGGTCTTGATTAGCTCGAACAGCTTTCTTGGCCTATTCTTCGCTTGGTCCAACTGGCGGCTGAAGAAGTCTGACTTTGTGCGCTTTATTTTCCTAAAGTAGGCATTTCTCTTGTTCTTAAGCTTTTTGAGATGCAGTGCTGAAGGGTCCGATCTCCAGGTGCGCTCTGCCATTCGCATATTACGCCTTTCGTCATTGAGTCTGTCATCATACCAGGGGTTAGAAATTTTGGTGGAGACTCTCTTCAGTTGCAGAGGGGCGACTTCATTGACTATTGTATTCATAGAGTCAAGGTAGTGGTTAGACAGTGATTGAACATCTGAGGCACCTGAAGGGGGAAGGAGGAGGTTGCAGATGTGGGGAGGTAGGGTGGAGGGGTATGCTAGAGGGACTGCAGTTGCATCAATAGTCAAGAAGTAAGAATAGGTTCAATTTCAAGGAGTGCTTCCAAAAAGAGTTTTGTAATAGTTGAGCTGTCTTGAGTCATACTCTCTGGGAGTTCCTCATCTTTGATGCATGCCCAGAGAAGGGCCAGGCAGTGGACGACTTTCTCTTAAAGGGGATGCTCTGTAGGTCATTGAAAGTTATGCTTCTCTCTGAGCGAGAGCCCCCTGCCCCATCTGAAATGAGGTTCTGGAGCACCTGGTAGTTTTATCGATTAGTTTGAGAAGTGCTTCTTTCTCAGTTGGGAGCCACTTTGTAAGGAGGCAGGGTGATTTGAACATATTTGCTGGAGTTTAACACAAGTCTGCCGGCAGCATGCAGAAACAGCCTTTAATGGACTTGTACTGTTATTTTGGCATTTCTGTTAGAAGCGCATTGCCATAGTCCAGGCCAGAGATAACAAAGGCTCTCAACAGCATGTATCTGGTCATTTAGTGGTAGGAAGGTTTAGCAACTGTTAAGAAGTCTGGGTGGGGAAAAAATGCTCCTATGGCTAGATTCCTGATGTGAATTTCAAGTTAAGGTTCCTGTCCAGTGTGAGTCCTGAGTATTTTGCAGAAATAACAATTTTGTTCTCTAAAACCCCCAGATTGAATTGCATTTCTCCAGCTTTTAATAGAGGGGGAAGTTTGGTCTGGGTGAGAGGAGAAGGAATTGTTTTTATAGCTCACCTAGGGCCCGTATTTAGATATCAGCAGACTGGTTACTCCGTCAGAATGGGGACGAATATCCTGGCCGCTGAAATAAAAGTCCCATAATATCCTATAGGATTTATATTTCATTGGGCGGGATATCCGTCACCGCTGTGACTGAGTAACACGTCTGCTGATATCTAAATCGGGCCCTTAGTTTTCAGTGTCAACCTGTTAGCCATTTTGGATGTTTTGTTAAGTTGGAGGATAGTACTTAATCGGAATTTGCAGTGACTCAATGGTATAAATGGGTATCATCAGGCTAGTAACTTTGCAAAATAAATAGGTAAATTGGTAATTTCAAACCAATTTGCGGTTAAAATGTAAATAATTTTTTGGGGTGGTTGGTGGGGTTGGATTGGCTGTCTTGCATGAGGTTTTTGGTTTGATTTATTTTTATTTTTCCTTCTGGAGTTTATTTTTGCTAGGCAGTTGTTGTTTCACTTGTAAGCTGTTACATTTTATTAATTAATAACACTTACTCAGTAGGAAATATAGCCAACCCCCTTACCCGTACGGTACAACCTACTTTCCCTAGTCCATGAGTCAGTTTATTGTTTCTTTTTTCAAGGAACTGGATACTCTTTGAAAGGTGCTTTTAACCTCTTTAAAGCCTAGCATAAGCGGTAGATTAAAGTCTCTTCTATAGAAATAAAGAGTCTTGATAATAGTAAGTATTCCGCTATTTTGATGGGGAGTTTAGTTTTTAGTGTTTTGTTCGTGCAGGTGGTTGTCGGTAGTGGGATCGGGCTCTTATTTTTGAGGACCATTTCAAAATTTTCTTCTTTGGATTTTGACCCAGAACAAGAGAGAGAAAGGAAGAATGATAGAAAGAAGAAGAAGAAAAAGAAAGGAAAACAATAATGTTAAAATACATCCTCCCTACTTTTTCCAAAGAATTTCGTTCCATACCAAAAAAAAAAAGTAATTCTCTATGGTTATCAGCAAAACATAGAGCCAGCTGCCACCCTTTTCTCCTTTCGGGGATTTCAAACCGAAATCGAGGCACCAGCCGAAGTTTGGGGTACACACTTCTCCTTTTCAGTGATTTCCACTTTAAAATTACAATGACAGGCACAAAGACAAATTCTTGAAAGAAGTTCAGCAGTCGTAGATACATTTGCGATTTTGGTTGCTCGTCGGTATGATGTAGTTAACACACCTGAAGTATTAATTTGTCTTTTTTTGGCAGGTTTTCCTGCTCCTTCGAAACGTGCTCTGCCATTGTGCACCGCCTCTGCTGTGTACGCTTGCCATTTCTCACCTTTCCTGCTGGTCTTGTGTTTTGAGTCATTGCACTCTGGCGCCTACCAGCATCGCCTGCATGGCTTGTGCTGTACTTCAATGTATCCGCTTCCGGTTCCCGGGCTGACCATCCTGTCTTGTTAATCGCTGCTGCCTCTTATCTCTGCCTCTTTCTGTTTTCCCTGTCTCGCGCTCCCTTTCCTCTGTCTCGAGCTCCCCTGCTGCATTGCCTTCTCAACATCTTCAGTAATGCTTGAGTGAGCATGAAACTGACTAATTTCCACTTGACTTGGAGGTGTTTTAGGGCAAGTAAATCTTCTCAGAAGCAATGAATCTAATTGGAAAGAAATGTGCTTTTGTTATATCCTCTTTTGCATGGATAGATATGTTTCTTTCACCGCAACATGCCCTGTGTGGTCTTGGTCCCCGGTTGCACTGCATGCGTTTCTGCTTCCAAATAATGTTGATATAGCACACGTATAACATGTGCACCGGATTCAAATTTCCAAAGTAAACATTATTTTAATGGTGTATATAATACAGTTTCCTTTAAGCAGTTGTGCTGTGGCACCGACTGATGTTGGTTAACGCTGCTGCCCATATTGTTTTAGGGTGAAGGGTGGCATTGTCCGCGACTGTTTTTTTTTTTAATGATCCCATCACAGCACTGAGGATCTACTCTTGCATGACTCTCTGATCAAGAAACTTCATGGTCTTACCCAATACGTCTCAAATAGTACCCCAAGCAATTGGCACTCACAATGGCAGAAATATGGTGCATCCATTTCCTTATTGGAGAGTTAGAGATTTAATGTGGTTGGTTGGACCCAGGTCCCCTTAATCCACCCATCCTACAAGATTTCTCACACAACTTACCCCATAATATTTTTGCTTTTACCTCTGGAAACACCATCTCAGTGGAACCATTAGGTCAATGGCTGTCGTTGCCCAGTCTTGACTCCTTTTCCCCTTTCCTTTCCTTAACCTAATTTTATTATTATTTTATTTGTTGCTTACCTTCTCGCTCCGCTCTTTGCCCCCCCTGACTTTCTTACATGATTATCCTTGGTGGCCAGTCTGCCCCAACATGCCCACATTCTCCTAGCGCTCCTGTTGAGGACTGAGTTCCTGCGTAAGGTGGAATATAATACATGCCTGAAAAGGTTTACACCTTGTGTTATAATTATACCTTTCTTCATCTCTCTATCTCTCTCACTCTCTCTCTCTCGCCCACTCCCCCCCCCCCCAAGACACGAGGCTTTGTTTGTGCTTAAAAAAAAGGCAAAAATAAAAGAAACTAAATGGTTTTCTTTGGCATGTCGAATAGACCCCTGAAATCAGACACTTTATTATTTTTTTACTTCTGATTTGTTATCTATTTGTTTTGATGTATTTATAAATACCACAATGTATTTAACCGCTTCCGTGCGGCGCGTTAGCCGCGCCCTGTGCTGGACATTCCAGAACAGGGCGGGGTCGTGACGGAACCGTTCCGTCATCAGCACAGCTCAGCCGTAACTGATGACGGAACGGTTCCGTCACCAGCATCGAAGGGGTTAAAAATACCAAGTCTCAACATGGTAAATCCATGCTGCCTTCGGTAAACCCGCCAATTTTCTCACCTTTATCACAGGAGGTATTGATAATTATTTTAATTAAAGCTTTCCTCATTTAAGTAGCAACTTCCGTCTGCGCAATTACCCTTTTTGTATCGACAATTTTAAGATCATCCAACACAAAAGGGAAGGCTTGTTCAATTGAGTTGTTTTTGTGGCCACTAAGAGCCTCATGTTGTGGGTTTGCCCCTTCCTCCATCTCATTATTAGGCCATTAAAGCTGAGGCTGACTACGCTTACCTGTAAAGCCAAACAAGACCGTGTGTACTAGCCGTAGGGTAAGCGGTGACCACTGTCTGTCACTGTTGATATGAGTCCCCAATCCAAGGCATACCCAACACTCCGGTCTTTCTATGCAACTCTTGCAGACCGTGTGAGGGATTATGTCCCAGAGTATTGTGTTCTTTTTTTCCATTAATGTGTCCTCCATCTTCTTTAGAAACTCTTCAATGTTGTGACATTGCTGCCTCCACTTGTAATATTGCAAATTGTTTTTGACTTATAGTGCCCACAACTCTCAACACATACCAGTTCACAAGTGTCGAATGGTTTCGGAACCACTGTACTGACCATAATATGTCTGCAAAAGCTGTTTAGAGATTCGAGGGGATGAATTGTAGGTGAAATAATTGGGGTGTAGTAAGTGAAAGAAAGAGGCCTTGATGAGCAGTCAAGAAAAGTATGTGAGGGCTATTCACAGATGTTCTCTTAGAGGAATTGCTGTCATGTGATGTATATCCTTACTCTGAAATGAATAGAACCATTTTCAATCCCTTTTGATGTGCAACTGAAACCTAAGACCAGCTCTTCAGGTTGCACGGGTCTAGGTTGATTTTTCACTGCTGAATTGAAAATGCTGGTAATTTACTGAGCTATTCAGATGATTGTTTGATTCGAAGCGCGTTGTGATATAAGTAGAAGAAAATAACTGGGCAACACATTGAATGAGGAGCTTAGGTCCGTCAACAAAATGATTCATAAAAAGTGATTCAAAATACTTTTGGACTCTGTAGAAAGTAGTTGGACTCTGGCTATTGTTGAAGCTTACATGCCAGATGAGGTAAATATCTTTCACAGTTACCCCTTAAATGGTGTAAGATCCAGCTTGCATAGTCCAGTATTCTTCTGTGTTCTACTAACAACAATAAGAACGTCTCTGCTCTGAAATTTGTGATGGCGGGCTTCTGGTATATAGAATATTTCCACTGCCTCTCAGCAACTTTACCACAGTTTTAAAGTGTAGGTCTACCTACACAGTGATTCTTTTTCTTATGTGTTCCTCCACAGGATGCGGCCTACATTTCTACGCGGAACTTGAATAAAGCTCTCATCTTGTGTACAAGATTTAGTACACACGTTATGATCTCCCTCGCCTGTAGAAATAGTAGAATAGCTTGTAGAATATCATCTATTGTAAGATTTCCTTTGCTGGCTGACACAAGAGAAGAGTTTTTATCCATTGTGACATAAGAGGGTACACAATATATATGTAATATGTTGTAGCTATTAATGTTGAAAAGTGTGCCAACTTTACCAATCAAAAATCCATTCTGTTTCTCTTATTGTTAGTCTTTTGTAATCCTTTTTCTTACTTAGGGTGTCCTCCACTATATAAGCTGCTTTCACTGGATGAAATAGGAAATGGATCAGAGAGGAGTACAGGAAGTGCACTATAAGTAACTATTGCAGCATAACTGTACAAAAAGATGTATTTTTACGTTCCATCCACAAAACATGCAACCTTTGTCTTGCATTTTTGAGGCTGCATTTCTCACCTTCATCTGAGATCATTGCCTGTTTGCAGGTAGTGATATCAGGGAATGATTGCAAACTACAGCTTGATGGAGAAGAACATGCTTTCAACTGGAGTTAAGAAATAAGATACTTGGGGATGTAGTTGTCTACTCTAGCAGAAATAAATGAATCCATAGTAAGGACCACATATTTCATTTTTGCAAAAAGACACGTGCCACTGGGTTTTGTCAAATTTTGCAAACAACACAGTGGGTTAATGTTGACAACCATGGTGTGTATCACTCGTCTTAATAGACCAATTGTTCTTTCTTTGCTAACCACATAGTACAGTATTTGATACAAACCGAATTTCTTCAGGGTTTTGTCAGTCTAGCTGCAAACAGTCCTATTGCTAACAGTATTTATTGAGTGGACTTTAGGTCCACCCCTTCCAATCATTGGCTTTCTTCGATCAGCTTCTTTAAGCCATTGGCTTGAGACATTGTCAATCGCTTCTTGGGTCAGGTCAAAGGAGTATTCATCTTTATACCCAGAGCTGTTGGCTGTGCCCTTCCATTCTCCTCAAGTGATTGCATTGAACTGCTCGAGCGACTTCTTAGAACTGTGGCCCACTCTGTTCGCTCCCGCGTCTTCCTTCTGTGTGTCTCGCTCTGATGTGCTTTATGGAAGAATTGTGTACGTATGGGAAAGTAACAACTGTGTAGCAATTTATTTTGTAATTCAAGACACGATCTTTATCTCAGAAAATATACTATATATTGTTCATTTTTTGACATGGTGTTGACAGTTTGGCCCAATGCCATTGTACCTTAAAATCTAAAGCAACAGCGAATTGATCCATATGCAGAGCGTGAGATTGATAGTTTTTGGAATTATGTGTCTTGGTGAAGTTGGCACTTTTCTTGTAGCTAGAGTCTAGGGATCTAGATTTACACCCTCGAAGGAGACTAAGGATGAAATAAAAGAGTTCACCACACGTTCAGTCTCTGTCTCTTCCCTGTTGTTCTAGGTAGGAAGGCAGTGCCTTGCAGTTCTCCCAACACAGATGCTTAGTTGCAGAAAACTGGGTCAAGGTAACCAACCCTATAATGATGTTTAACTTTTAAGTTGGAGAATCCTGTTTTAGGGTTAAGAGATTGATTGTTATGTTTTTACCTGTCTCTTCCATAAAAGCATTGAGTCATCACTAAACTTAGCCCAGGACATTTTTAATTTTGTGTTGTATGTCATTATAATTAATAGCTGCCCCGAATCCACCCTTCCTATGTGAATTGTAAAGTTTATAATGTGACCTTGTAGGGTATTTGGGATATCTGACTCAGTTCATCAAATGTAAGTGAGACGTTTGTGCATGTGCGACCTTGGCTCTGGAGTTCAGTGTGGTGAGGTGCTGCTGCTGCTATGATAATATGTCTTGGAGGCAACCATCCGTGCTTTTAGAAATGTGAAACATAAGCCTACCAATTTGATGCAGAGAGAGGGAGTGAGGGCAGTCTGTTGGTATGGGGCAGACAGTGTTGGTCTGGTGCAGAGAGAGGTTGAAAAAAGTCAGTCTCTTAGTACAGTGCAGAGATTGAGCACATTCATCTTTTGGAGATTGTGAGTGAGTGAGGTCAGATTAGTGTTATTGAGTGAGAGTAAAATCAGTCAGTGTGGTGCACAGAGTGGACACGGTCAGTCTCTTGGTCTGGTGCAGAGACTGAGTGAGGTCAGTCTTCTACCATGGTGAAGATGGAGTTAACAAGCTCAGAAGGAGGACAGTCCCTTGGTACGGTTCAGAGAGAATACATGAGGTAAGTCCATTGGCATAGGGCAGAGAGGGTGATAGATCTCAGCCTATTATTACAGTGCAGAGTGAGTGAGCGAGGGCAGAAGGGTCAGGTATCTCAGCCTATTACAGTGCAGCAAGAGTGAGCGAGGTAGAGAGGGATCTCAGCCTATTATTCCGATGCAGCGAGAGTGAGCGAGGTAGAGAGGGATAGCAGCCTATTACAGTGCAGAGAGTGAACGAGGTAGAGAGGTTGGTGGATCTCAGCCTATCATTGCAGTGCAGCGAGAGTGAGCGAGGTAGAGAAGGTGAGGGATGTGAGCCTATCATTGCAGTGTAGAGCGAGTGAGCAAGGTAGGGAGGGTGAGGGATCTCAGCCTATTACTTTGCAGAGAGAGTGAGCGAGGTAGAGAGGGTGAGGGTTCTCAGCCTATCATTACAGTGCAGAGAGAGTGAGCGAGGTAGAGTGTGTGAGAGGTCTCGGCCTATTGTTACACCGCAGAGAGAGTAAGCAATGTAGAGAGGGTGAGGGATCTCAGTCTATCATTGCAATGAGAGTGAGCGAGGTAAAGAGGGTGGTGGATCTCAGCCTATCATTGTGCAGAGAGAGTGAGTGAGGTAGGAAGAGTGAGGGATCTCAGCCTATCATTACAGTGCAGAGAGAGTGAGTGATGTAAAGCGGGTGAGGGATGTGAGCCTATCATTACAGTGTAGAGAGAGAGTGAGCGAGGTAGAGAGGGTGAGGGATATCAGCCTATTATTATAGTGCAGAGAGTGAGCGAGGTGGAGAGGGTGAGGGGTCTCAGCCTATTATTACAGCGCAGAGAGAGTGAGCGAGATAAAGAGTATGAGGGATCTCAGCCTATCATTGTGCAGAGAGTGAGCGAGGTCAGTCTGTTGGCATAGTGCAGAGGGTGAGCTGGCTGAGTCTATTGGTACAATAGAGAGTGTAATAAATGTGTGTCTTCTGTTTGTTTGTATGGTGCAGGAAGCGTGCTTATGGTCAACCTGTTGGTATGGTTCATAGAGAGTGGGCGAGGTAGGCCAGAGAGATTGCGCACGGTCTGTCTTAGTATTGTTCGAAGATAGTGAACGAGATCAGTGAGTGAACCGGGTTAATCTATATGGGGCGGTGAGAGTGGGCGAGGTCAGTCTAGCCAATTCTCTAGAAGAGTTCAGTTCACTACTTTCACCAGTGAAGTCACTAACCCATGGTATCAAATTTGCAGCCAGTGTAAGCCAGCTCTTGCTTGTGGTCTCTGCTCAGCCAGGATGTTCCAAGCATGCTCTGAAGTTCACTCTATAGGCCCTCCAACACAGCCCACCTAAGAGCTTCCTTGGGATTCATTCTAATGTGGAAAGGCAGGCTGGCTGATTGCATGTTTTGTCAGCATCCCTGTGGGGATTGTGTCTGTGGTCAAAACATAATTTCAGAGTGAACGTTTTGCGTTGTGATCCACAGTGCCTATCCTTCTACAAGGATCTCTGCGTCTTTGGATCTGGTATTGATCTCAGAGTGGCTCCTATCAACAAAGAAAACCCTTGCTTCCCTTCACTACAGAACTGCAGGAAGAAAGAGCCAGGCTCTGTGGATAAGGTGGCACTGTTCAAGATGTCCACATACCTCTCTGGTTTACCTTGGGGCATATTCACTCTAGATTCAGGTTTGGGGTCTGAGGGTGACAAAGAGACACTCTCACGGACTGGACGAACAGAGAATTTGTGAGGTGGATGTTTTGCTAGGCTGCCAGTGGAGTCCAGAGGGGTCAAGTCAACTCTTTGTGTAAATGTGTTAAACATTACCAGAGTGGCTTAGAGGTGAGAAATCCAAACATAAAACAGCCAGATCTTTGCGGGAACTGACCACACAAGACCTTTGAGACAACATGGACATGAAGTTTCTGTAAACATCATGTTTCATATTTCTGTTGCTTTCAATAAATTAATAACTAATTCATGGTGTATTTGAAGGTGAGCCTTCCATGCATTTTAGCCGAGATAAATATGTCATCAGCAAGTTTTCAATCTCGTCCCTGTTCGGTGTGTTCCTATTAGAAGCTGGATATGATTTGAAGTAGTCTTTCTGTAGGCCTCGTCAGTCCCGCGCAGAAGAGCAACTTTTCCAAAGTAATGAAATAGGGGTTTAACATTCTGTTGGTCGTGTGTCTGCTACAGCATGGCTATAGCAAGTGTATGGAACATTGTGCTGGAACAAAGCCTCTGTCACTACTGCAGCCCCTGAACTGGTTACAGTTTTAATGACATGGCCGGTAAGATTATCTCTCATGGTATTGGAGGTACTTCTGTTCAAGGAAAGTCAACATGATATTTTTATCATGAAATGCCAAATGTGGAGATCTAAAGAGCCATCATCTAGTCATTGTGGAACATGCTTGACATATCACAGTGAGGAACAACCCCCTTTTCACCAAATGCACTCTCTCCATACCCAGCGTGTAGTTTATCTATATCCCCCTTCAGCTTGGCACTCCATTCAAGAGAGTGGATCTCTGAGGAACATGGGAGAATTGCCTAACCCAGCAAAGGTGGGTCTGCCCCTCATCCAGAGTGTTTTCGGACATACTGCCCCTGTGGACTTCCAGCCGTATTGATCCAAGTTTTTTTTCTGAGTGTAAGTACTTACCTTAGAGCTGTAGCTGCAGCCTGTGATGATTTTAATGCCATGCTAGGTTGGGTATGGGTGAGTATTCGCTATATCGCTTTTTCAAAGTGTGTAAGCTCTCTGCTAATGAAGGCAATTGCAGGGTCTATAGAAGACATATAGTATGGAGAGAAGTCACTACCTGGCTTTTCGTCGCTCTTTTGGGGGGGGGGAAATGCATTTGGAAATTGGAATGTTTCAAGTTTCTTATGCGAGGGCATGCTTCTCTGTTCACTTTTTTAGGTTTGGCCTACATCTACATTGAGCTGCCCACTCTGGAGGACCTATTGTGGAAAAATACCAATACTTACAGTAGGCTTTGCTCTAGCCCATCGTTCACCATTGGTTGGCATTTGTGTGACTCTCTTTGGCTTGCGTCTTATTCAATGGCTTTCCTTCTTCTTGAGTTTGTCCCCCCTGAAACATAGCTTCTTTATTGTCATAGTGATGGGATGAATTGTATCCCTCCATTGCTGACATTTATTCTGCCTTTAGTACCCCATGGTAGTGCATGTTTTATCTTACCCTGTCCTCCCGTGTGCAGCTTTCCACTCCTGATCCATTCCTCCCACATGTAGGCATCAGCAAAAGGCATTGGCTAAGCCATTGGTTCTGCAAAGACAGTCAAAAGTGTTGACCTAAGCCTCTGCTTATATAATATATAATATATATATAATACAGTCGAAACGCGTCTGGGCTGTTGCATTGGAATTAAAGAAATCTTACTTTGAGATTATTCAAGGAGTCAGCGCCTTCTTTGTATGGAAAGTTTGGACTGGTTTTGATATATATATATATATATATATATATATATATATATATATATATATATGTGTGTGTATATATATATATGTTTTATGTGGGGATTGGGCACTCTTAAATTGACTTATGCCATTTTTAATATCTGATTCTTGTATTTATACAATTATCGTGGCTGTTGTTATGGACCATTTGGTTTGAAGTGCTAAACATTTATGTTATCTATTTGCGCTTCTATAATCATCTATATCTATGATTGGGCGGCTCCATTGTAGTAACCAATCATGTAACAATTTTATTAGAGCACGGGCACTTTACAAACCGTATGCTTGTTCAGTTGCATTGTGTGATCAAGGCCTCTGGGAAGTCCGAAACGTTATGCTGCTGGCGGATGAAATAAATAATTACATTTCTCACCTGCAACCTGGGTCAGCTCTCGTCTCTTGCTCCAGTGGATTCCCGAGGACTGTGGGATCGATGGAGTGTTGGTTCGAGTTTCTCCGGGGAAAAAAATAATAAAATATATATATATATATATATATATATATATATATATATTTCTCTCTCCTCCGAATTCACGAAAGTAATGGGCGCACACGCGCTGCCTTTCCACAATTAAATCAACGCGTTTCAGTGCTCCTGGCACCTTGCTCACGTGCCAGGAGCACTGAAACGCGTTGATCGTTTTGTTTGTTTCCATGCTGGAATAATTTAATAATAAATTTAATTGTGGAAAGGCAGCGCGTGTGCGCCCATTACTTTCGTGAATTCGGAGGAGAGAGAAATATTGAACGGCGAGGTTCCGCTGGGAAACGCACCCACATTGAGCGCTCGCAGGGCTGGGAAACCAGGAACCGGCGTGTGAAGATATATATATATATATATATATATATATATATATATATATATATATATATATATATATATTATTTACCAAACCAATCTTCTGATTAAAGAAGGCGCTGACTCCGTGAGTTTCAATTCAAACGTATTTATTCCTTTTCAGTTTCTGCTTAGACGCGTTTCGACGGGCTCCTGCCGCCTTGATCACTAACTAATATATATATATAAACATAAATTTGAGACCACTTCGGATTTTGTGGGACATTTAGGCACCTCTTGTAATCAGAGTTCTCTCTCTGTAGCCATAGTGTACAGAAAGGACAGTGACAGATGGCGGCATGGAAATATGATTACCACTAACACAACCAACGCACTCCTGCTCCTGAGGGAGGCACACATGGCTGGCACAGTTGCCATCATTTCACGACCTCAGGTCTACTGTGCGGTATCACTGTGAGCGGAATGCACTGGACTGACCTTTGACACAGCAGATGTCTGCCCCATAAGTGGCAGCAAATGTTATTGCAAATGATCTCCCAGGAGTAGTTCTTGTCTCATGGAGGAAACTGCCAAAGGTTGCTGTTATTGTATTGGCTTCATAATTCCTTATAAATGTTATAGGGGATTCGTTTTTTTCACACTGTTGATGTGGTGCTGGAAGGGAGTACATCGGCAGCAAGTGAATTACCCTCCTGTGCTTTCTCACTGTGATAAGAACTTGTGTCCTGCAGGTCACTCAAAGGAGAGCATAAACGCTCTGTGGTATAACATGATAGACCAAACAAATTATGCTCACTATTGCCTGAGCCGCCCTAAGTAAATTGTGGTTACTTGGAACTGCACCATGATTGAAAAGTGTCCACTATGACATTGCACCTTGCAGTCACTGCTGACATGACTGTACAGTGTAGTTTACCAGATTATGCTCTAGTTGCCCTGATTGCTTTTAACGAAAACCGCAATTCCGTGGGTGTTTTATGCCTCTGGAAAAGGGTATCATTTTGTGTAGAAAATCATGATTTTTTACACACAAAGAAAAATGTATTACAATTATTATTTATAATTATATATATATATATATATATATATGTTAATTTTTTTACATTGTGTACATTTTTCCTATTTTTGTGTGTGTTTATGTTTATATATATATATATATATATATAATGCAAAATAGGAATCAGAGAACTTTGGATAGTTCCCAAATTTAGGTGGAGAGCAGCTCCTATATAGAACACCCTGCAACACCACCAACACTCTGAATCTGCTCACCTCAAATGTCTGCTTTTCTAGCAAAGCTTTTAAGCATAGGATTAGCACAGTGCCATCCATGCCGAGCTAGAAAGGGACAAAGTATTTTGCCATTTATACAGCAAAATCTTTAAGCAATGGATTAGCACAGTGCCATCCACACCTAGCTGGAAAGGGACAAAGCCTTTTGCCATTTATAACGCAAAAACTTTAAGCACTCCAGGGATTCAACACGTTAAGGCATTTATTTCATGAACAAACAGCCTTGTCTCATGAAATTTTATGAAATAAATGTATTGATGTGCTGAATCCCTGGAGGCTAATGATCAGAAATATATATATATATATATTTCTTTCCAACAATGATACGCAGCACTCTAGGGATTTAACACTCAAGGCATTTATTCCACAAAATTTAATGAGAAGCAGCTATTTGTTCGTGAAATAAATATATAAAATATGGATCCCACATTATGCAGAGCCAAAGGATGTACTCAGTGGAGGTAGGCTGCCTGGGGAGGGTTCAGCACAGCAACGGAGGATGGCCGCTTAAAGCGGGTTGGGTACAGCGCCTTGCTTCAGGCCAGGCTCTGCGGCCGTCCCCGCTGCACATGACCAAAGCCAACCGCAGCAGGACTTGGGAGGCTGCAGCTAGTTGGGTGCAAGGCTTGGCTGCAGGCTCTGCAGCCAGTTCTGTTGTGCATGGCTAAATGCAGTGTGTTGCAGTGTAGCTGTTCAGGAGAGGGCAAACCGCCGCTGTGCATGGCCAGAGTCAATGCGCAAGCTGTGTGACCAGTGCCTAGTCTGCAAGGCTAAAGTCCTGCACAGTGGGTGTTGGGGAAAAAAAAGTGTATTATAAAAACCCAAGGAAAGTCGCAGTTAATAACTGAGTATTAGTTCTGGTTCAAAATATGCAGTCACTCTAATGCATGAACTCACCTGCCATCGGCTGCACGATACTATGAACTCACGGCGCCAGTCTTTGACTCCGCGTTCGCGCTACACTCCTGTGACGCATTCTACTTCGTGTAAACGAGATAGCATTCCAAATGAGAATTCAAGTCCCCTGAAGAAGGGCCCAGCCCGAAATGCATTGGGCATAAAAATGTGAATTGTCAAAGATTAAGAGAAATACTATGAACGCAATAGTATGAAATGTAATCAAAATAAATGAACCAATGATTAAACCAAAGACAAGGCTCTTATAAATATTATTGAACGTTTGTAAAAGGTGTGCCATATTGGGGACGTTACTCCTTCAGGAGTCAATGCTTGTTCCAGTTTGTGCTTCACATACCATAACTGGTAAATTTCAGTGGGTTTGCATGTTTGAGTCATCATAACTGCGTTTTAAATGTAGCTTTTTCAATAAAAAAAAAGTGAGTGTGTGTGTGCATATGTATGTGTGTGTATATAGATAGGGAGAAAAACTGGATTGTGTAATGTACTAGCACATTTCTCTCTTTTTGTTCCATATTGGTGTGCAAGAAAGAGCTTTTTAATATTTTTAAATTTTGTTCATGCATTAAGAAAGTAGTAGTTTGCCATGTTGTTCATGCATTAAGAAAGTAGTAAGTTTGCCGTGTTGTTCATGCATTAAGAAAGTAGTAGTTTGCCAAAATAAACATTAACGGTGAGTGTTTAGGTTTGCTTGTGGTCGTTTCACACACTTTTGTCTGTCTGCTTCACCTGCCTTTGGAAGAGCACGTGCCCCCCGTCTGTCTCACCCCCCCACGTGCTGTCAGGGGTGCATTCTAGCCACCCACAGCAGTGGCAACTGTTGCCTGACAGAATCCTCAGGGGGTGCCGAGGCGTCGCTGGCCGCTGCAGAGGGCATGCCAGGCCTGGCTGTCACTGCACTGTCTGTGGCAACTCCAGGGCACTGAGTTCATGGAATAATTGAATCAAGGGCCGCAGTGGACACCGTGCCATCACAGCAGGCAGCAAAGCTCATATTACGTCACCAGGCCTAATTCTCTGAAGCACTGTTAAACGGTTTGTGGGCTGTTAACGCGTTGTGACGTAGTGTGCTTTAAAGGGGCACATATGTTCTAAGCATTGCTGCCAGGCCACATGTTCTAAGCATTGCTGCCAGGCGTCCGCGCTCCGGTGACTAATGTTAAGCCAGAGGCACGAGCCATAACTTTTCAGGATAGCACTCGACATAAAGTTACCGAGCTGTTTACTTCGGTAACACAAGTATGTTTATTGAGGCACAACCCTGAAAGGCTGTCCAAAACCTGACATCAAATGTTCAGCTAATATGGAATTGTTTAGTTCGTTTTGCTTTGTATTTTGTTACTTGCAGTTTTAATTTTCCCAGAAGTGGCAGAACTGTACTAAGTGAGCTAAAAGTGACAATTAGCAGAACATCTCAACCCTGATCTGGGACATTCCTACATCTCTGTGGATTAGCCTGTGAAAAAGGTGCAAATCAAAATAACATGAAATTATATGTTCTAATTTTTTTGTCTAGTTCACTGCCCGATTTTTTTCCCTATAACTGGATCGCATTATCTAGTTGATTTTGTGCTGATCTGTGCCTTAAAAACAGCATGGTGTGTGGTACATTTAGGCCTAGAGTTTTTATTTATTTATGGCATTAATGCACTCGGCCCTGACAGGAAGCCAATGATTTGCTCACAGAAACTGGTTTAAGAGAATAATTGACGTTTCAGGAACATGTTCGTGCAGGGTAAGTCTTGCAGCGGCGTGCACGGGCCGCTATTGTTCTTTGTCTGTTTCTTACACTTTAACGATAATTGAACGGCTGGCGATGATTAACCGAGATTATGTTTAACGTTCAGAGCAGAAGTAAAGGGACAGGGTCATTGGGGCGGTGTCATGTGCTGCCCATTGGTGCCAGGAAGAGGCACCATTTCAATTTTGTTTTGCAAATTTCAAAATTATAACCAACATAGAATCTTTCTTTAGGGAGTATGCAGCACCAGAAACTGGCATACATCTAGAATCCTTCCTATCCAGTGCAGATACTATTAGTCTATTACTGCCTTTATACACTATCAAAGCCTTAATGAATATCAGGGCTCTGAAGCGTCCACATGCATGCTTAAATTGCACATCCAGTTCCAGTTTTCGATTTGCATTCTGGGACTTGTAGTCGTGATCTTAGAAAGGCAGAGAAATTAAAGCGAAACCTGGACTGTGTGAGCAATTCACGTTGGAGCTGGGAAAGTTGGAAGCTCTATGAACATATGTGTCAGGAGCAAAGTTTTGAATGCTGCAGTAGCTTCCTAGTTCTGCCCTTCCAAGTGTTCCAGGTCCCTGTGTGATATGCTGCCATTGTCCAATTTTTTTTTTTAATTCTGGGACTTGTAGTCTTGTTTATTCCATTATAAAACAGGACTACAAGCCCTAGAATGCAAATGAAAAAATCTAGACTGGAACCTGAAAGCTGACTTGGGGAACTTGGCAGCCATGCTATGCTAGTTGCCATGTCATAATACACACTCGCCCTTGGAACGTTGTTCTCTTTTTTATCCTTAACCTTTTTTGTTATTTACAGGCATTACAAGCTACCCATTCAGCTAAACTTGAAACTTTGTTACTAAGATGTAGTTAAGAGAAACTGTTTATAGCTTATTCCCTCTTGGTTCTCTTTTAGTTCTATTGGTCTATCAGACAGGTCTCTTTTAGTTTTAACAACCGATTTAGATTTTAAATGTATCCCATTGTGATAAACCTCAATTTCTTTGAAAAGCAAGTTAACTACTCTGTATGTATGATACTTGTTGTAACAAAAAAATAAGTACCTTAACTGTAATATTGCATTTCTCCTTTTCTAAGCAATTAGGGTGTTAAGTCCCCTATCAGTATGACATACACATCGTTTAAATCTCAGAATCCGGTCCACATCCAATCATTTGTGCCCACCAACCTCCCATTGTGCGGTTGGCCCATCTCTTAATCTTTGGTGCCATTTCTCTTCACTTGAGTGTTTTTTGTGTTCACTTGTTTTCTCCTGTGGGAAGGAGATTTAAAAATATTGTTATCAAAGCTTTCCAGTTTCTCTATTTTTTCTTTGTCTCATCAAAACCACTTCAACCTTCTATTTAGCTGTTCTTGAACCACAAGAAACTCTGGGGCATGTTCTCAATGGCTTATTGCAGATTTATCGGCACTTTAGCGCGGCAAAAGTGGAGATAGATTCATCGCCCTATTCTCAAGCTGGTGACAACTGCCAATATTGCCTGTTTTCCTGCAATAGCTGCCGCAAAAAACATCGCCACGGATGAGAGCGACAACTAACGCTAATGATATGCAGAGTAGGCGTTCTCGTGCAAAAGCACACGTAAACAACACTACGTGATATTCTCAACGATCAGCCAGATCGGCGATGCGGTCCAAAAACAGGCGATAAGGCGTGTTAGCAGCAGGGATTTAACACCTGCCTTCTGGTGTTAAGCAGGACGACAACCTGCATTATAAAAGGGAGCCCAGCCGAGAGCCACATCTGAAAACCAACTCATGTCATGGAGCTTCTGATCATGCAGCTCGGAGACCCAAGAGGGCCACAACACCTAAGTTATCAGGATCCTGTTTTCCTACGGACTGAACCGAGTCTTCCTCTTCTTCTTGCCCTTCCCTGACCTGAGGTCCCAGGCTGGTCCTCCGTGGGGTTCTGGCTGTCCTCTGTACTTGCTCCGGCTAAGTCCATTGTGCTCCGCAGTTGTTTTGGTTTTGTTTGTGGTTTTGTTTTCTGCTTTTATAGTGATTTTTCCCGCCTGACGTGTGTGAATTGCAGGCCTGGCTCAGCTTATAACTGATTTTTTTTATCGCGATTGGGCCCATCGCAACTTTTTTCACATTCGGCTTTGGATTTTTATCGCCGTCACAGTGATTTAACGCGGACATTTGATGCATTATCGGGAGAATATCGCATGTTACCGCCGTGTTGTGAATACGACGTTAACATAGAGTTCTTTTCCTGCGATATGAAAATTTGCGTTCACCAATTTTGGCGATGATTATTGCACGTTTTTGAGAATATCCCCCTCTGATTTTTAGCAGGCGGGAGAAGGCATGTACTTGCTTCCTTTGGAAATTATGATCTGAACCCAAACTTCTGCCACCATACTCATTTCATCTATTCTGCTGAACAAATGCACCCCCACTACTGTGCCGACCCACAAACACTTGTCTCACTGTAGGTTTCTGACCCCACCTTAATCCAGGCTTTGCTTTTATTTCAGTAGCGCGTTGCATGCTGGGAGTCAAGGGTAGACACTTGTAGTGGAAAAGCAAACCTGCAGGCTCCAGCATACAGTGAACATTTGGCTGAAACGCAAGGACCGTATAGCTGGTTATTATGATGTGACTATTGGCAACTTTAGATTGTTGGTCAGACTTAAAGACTGCTTTAGCTATTTCACCAGTCCTACATTTGCCATTTATGGGTTCTGGTAACATTATGAACTATGAGGCCAAAAGCAGTGGCTAAAAAAAAATATTTGTTTGATAACAAAAAGGGCACGTTGGTATAAAACTTCCTGGCACTGAAGGGAACTACTTTGTGAGCGGATCTGCTCTCTGGCTAAATTTACTGTGAGTGAATGAATGTATTCTTTTCTTGCACAATCACTAAAGTTGAATGACCATTGCCCGATCCTCAAAGATTTAGTGGGCACAAGAAAAATGTGAATGTCACAGTCGCAAGTCAGTAGATGAAGAGGGCTAGCCGAAAGCCTCCATAAGCATTTTCTACATATTCTTTTAGTAAAATCAAAGTGCATTGGCTAACACCAGACCTAAAACAAAACAATCCATCATCCAGACTTGATCCTGCTAAACCTACTGGGTTTACTGATGCTTGTTTTTATTAAATATAATATTTAATTTTAAATGGTGCCAAGTATTAACTTTTACCCAAGGGCTCTATTTCTGATTTCTCTCTACAGCCTGCACGTTTCTTCCCTCATTTATAAAGTGATAATATCAACCTGTCTTTAAGGGGAGCACAGATCATACACCACCAACTGAGGTGCTTTTCAGTTATGTGGGGAGGCATTCTGGGTAATGTCTCAAACTCTTTTTAGGTCTTGATTTTACTAAAATGATATATAACATACTTTCAGTGAGACCCCTCTTCATCCATTGTTCTGATGTTTCATTCACATTTTCCTTCAGCTCACTACAGCATACAGCCTGGGGTAGTGGGTCTGTCAATGCTGCCCTTGGCTAACAGAACTCTGAGTGATGGCGTTTTGTTCTTTTAGAATGTACACATCTACATACAAAGTAGTAGTAGGGATTTCTATGGCAACCTATTTTTTAGACCAGAAACTATCCTTTCTTTTAGCCAATATTATTTTGTGTGTAATATATATTGATCCGGAAGTATGGCCAGCAATAAACTTTTACAAAAACGAGGAAACAAAAAAATAATTTATTGACAGCCAAAAAGGATGACAGCCAACGCCTGATCTATTCATTGGCTTCGCAGAGCTGTTATCTCTTCGGTTTGTACACTTTCTCCTTCCTTTTCTGAGGCCGAAGTGCTGGAGGGAGTTTTTCAGGCCTTTCAAGTGGCCTGTCATGACGTGGGCTTAGCTGAGGTTTCAGGCCAGTGTCTCCCTGCGGGATATGCATGTGAGATATATTATATGGAAAATGGCTGAATAAAGAAGATAAAATCCGCGTTGTTCTGCGGTGCCTTTGATTTCCTGAGCTCTCGCATCCCGAGCCAGTGGCGGGGATTGACTCATTTCCTTGGATAGAGCGAGCGGGGCCCTGTTTCTGTCTGGCTGGGCCTCCCCTTCCCCGCGCTCTGCGCCTACCGAGGTTATTATAGGACAAGCGGCGCTTTGTAACCGAGCATGCAATACCCCAGGCCCAAGCGTGACTACAAGACATGAAATGTATGTGATCGGATAAAGTACAACAAAATATTACGTGGCTTCTTGCAGGCGCGTGGCATTGATTACTTTCCTTTACGATTTTTTTCCCCCGATCTAGTTGTTTTGGCCATGTGGTTATGTCGATGTATGTCGTGTGCCAGATGTACCGACTGCTGAGTGATTTATTGCATTAATTCGCCTAGAATTGGCCTTACGGGTGTTAAATCTTATTTAAACGCTGACTTTTTTCAAGGTAAAGTGTAGGTCGGGCAGCAGTGGGGAAACCTTTTTCCTCCTCTATTCTTCTGCTATCATTCCAAATCCAAATAACTGACTAACCTATCCACCACTTAAAATGTACTTGCATGTTTCACTATACTAATTCAACACTAATCCTCTATGGGTCCCGGAGTAGCGTGTTACTCGCCGAAAAAGCGCGTTGACGCCTCGTCAGGGGTAATAAGCGCTATATATTATTATTATTTAAATTTATAGGGCGCGCAGCTACCCAGAGGTTTCCCGGCACCAAGGACACAACCATCAGGAGTCAGAATTACTGGTTAAATAGCCAGGTTTTAAGGCTTTTACGGAAACTGGAGTGGTTCAATTCATGATATAAATGCAATTACAATACAATACAATATAGAAAGCTGCAGAAACGCAGGCGGCGCGAGCTGCGTCACTTGGTTTTCTTTCGCCGCCTGAGCACATATCGCGTTCTTTCAGCCGGTAATTGGGTGCCGGGTCCCAAGCCAATGAGCGAGGCGGGATTTTGTGTGGGTGGGCCTCACAAAGCGAGATTGTTTCTGTGGGAATTAGAGGTCCGTTTTGTTGTAATTATTCTTGACATTTCATCCATAATGCATCGAGCTACTTCAGAAGGGCGCGCTGCTGCCAGCTTACCTCAAAACAAGGAAGCATGCATAGGAATGAAATGCTTTTTTGTTCGGGGCTTGGACGATAATTAAACTTTTTTTGGCTGAGTATGGAAATAAAAGTGGCGAGACCAAGCAACAGGCTGAACCGAGTCGGACAGAGAAGTGTTGAAATGGGCAACATACGTGGGAACACTTTTTAAAAACTCTGTCTGCCATATTTAGTCGCCAAGTTTGACTCTGTTTACATTTTATGTAATCTTAATTTTTTTACCATGAAATATAGAACTAGAACACTCAAATTCAGAGCAAATGTTATTTTTGATATATGTATCAAAGAGATTGAACTGGAATGGCGTGGAACACACAACACACCCTGCATAACTTCTACATCAGGGGTTGTAATCAGTTGCGATGTGGTAGTATCTTTCTGTGATTTTTGGATGTTAGATACTTAAGATTGTGCTTGGTTAATAAAATTGGTTGTGTTTGATTACATTTCTTATTTCTATATGTTGGGTGACCATATAACTCCATGTCATCGGCACAGTGCATTTTACCTTATGGTCTTTCCTTTTATAAATCGAAATTGCCAGGTAGGACAGTGACACACCACAAAAGGTTACAAGAAGCATTCAGGGGGAAAAATAGGCATTGAGAAAGGGAAAAAAAATACATGTTTTGAGAATTCTATCACAATCCAAAGATTTTTCCAGCTGGTCTCCCCACACATTGTGGTCCTTATGTAATTGAATGGAACGGTATTGCTTTTACAATGTGGATTGTAAGTCTTCTGTAAAACCTCACATTGCCTAAACGCTTTAGTGAGTTCAAAGGCATCATCGTAATCATTAAAATACGGGTTAGTGCTCCGTCCCCATAAGACTTTCCAATCCAGAGTAGAAAGTAAACTAATTTGAAATACGTTCTTTCAACAAATATATTTCACAAGAGAAACTTAATTGTGCCAATAACAGTGAAATTGGAGCGTTTAAAAATGTTTATACTTACAGATGTACATTGTGCCGCACAAAAAATGACGTCCCTTTCAGAACTAACAACCCTCAGAACAATGAGATTTCTTTTTATATGATGATGTGGTTACTAAAGATTTTTAAACTGCTTTGTAATATCATAGTCCATATCTATCATTTTCTGTTTTGTACAATAATTGTAGAGGCATCTCTCTAATTTACTTTTTAATGACCTCTCGGCTGATAGATTTAATTTCAATTTTTTGGGGCAGCTTGATAAATTTGCTTGCTTCCCATCGACATTGGCTTCCTGTCAGTGATATATAACTTCATTCTGGGCCTTCGTTTGTGTCATATGCTGTCTACTCCAAAACACCATATCCCAATTGGTGTCGAGGCTTGAAATGCCTGTACTGTTTTTTTCCATCACCATCTTTACAAATACGTAGGACCTGTTGAAACTGACAAAAATGCGTATAAAATAGAACAGCTGTGGCAAAGGCAAGCAAATAGCCATTTTAATGCCCACCCTCAAGAAATGTTGCATCTTCATGTGTAGTTACCTGGATAAACAAGGCCTTGTTATTCTAGTACTGATAATCAGCATAAAGTATGCACAACTAACCAATATACTGTCAATCAATCACCCCTCATGATGCTTCTACTATTTCTGTAGTGCTGTCAATCAACTCCTCATGAAGCACCCAGGCCCATTACTCACGCTGTCAAACCATTTTAAGAATCACCCACCACTTTAGTTAGTTCTTTCATCAAAACAGTCATTAAGGTTTGTGTGGAGTCCATTTGGGCAGAATCGCTGGCACCTTCGTGCAAAGGATTGTGTTTGAGGGGAAATAAAGCTTTTGCAGCCTCTGGCTACATCTGCCTATCAATGCAAGTTAATTTGCTGTTTAAATTAGGGAGTGGTGGGGAAGGGTTAACTCCAGAACCCGAATATATTATTATGTGGACCATTTGTCACCGGTTGCTTCATGTTCTCTACACCGCAAATATGAATGGGTTTCACTCATTCCTATAGTGACAAGCATTGGCAAAGCCAAAAGGTGGCACTTTGAAAAAGTTGACCTATTGCCTCGACCAATCGTTTTTGGCACTGACATGAGGAGATGTATGAGTCAAGGCACATGCACTCGCATGGCTGCCAATCTTGGAAAAAGGAGGCGAGAGCAAAGAAACACATGCAGTACTATGGAGTCCTCACTAACAAATGGTAAAAGGTACCCTCAAGTATGCGGTGGGAGGATACAACTGACCCAGTCAGAACACTGTAAGACCAAAATCCGCCTAGGTGGGACAAAAAAAAGATTAGGGTGGAAAATCATCAGCAAACAACTGAGATAGCCAAAAGGTCATCCAATTATGAGCAAGGCACTAACCCAAAACTCACTCAAAATGTATGTTATGTATTGGAAACAATCAGTGCCTACAGGCTACCTGTAACCGAGATCTAAAGTGGGTGCAATATGATGGATTTGCCAGGTTGTATTAACCCTGTTTTATTTATTTAGAATTTCTAAATGGAGTGAACAAGACCAAAGGTACAGAGTGCTGTTTTAAGGGCTTTTTAACAAAATGTGAAATAAATGGTGCATAATCCACGATACATCATGTTGTATGAGAGTTGAACATAAAGATACATTAACAAAGTAGAAAGCTGGTGGAACAAGAAAATGTTCAATAATTGGCATTCCAAATACAAGTGAATAAGCAAAAGCTTTCAGTCAGCCCCAAAGAGATCATTCTAATATCTGGCAGTAGAGTATTCTAGAGAGCAGTGACGGCGCCTGTGGACAATTAAGGGGCTATTGTTAAAAAATACATTGCACCTCATAACGTAAATGGCTGTACAGATGGCAAAGATAGGTTGTTGTTGTTGGTCACTGGGGTAATCACTGCGTCACCAGACTACAGTTGCATCAAGCCTCTTTGGTCCCGTAAACACATCCAGCAGAGCAAGGCTCAGCAAAAACCTAACTGAGACCCCAAAGACTATTCGGGTTTGGTACAAGCGCTGCGAGGCCTCAGGGCAGTTATGCGCTATACAAATGCAATTTTTCATTTCATTTCATTTCATTTCACTTCTAGAAGACCGCAGTTCTCGAGAAACTTAGTGGTTTGGGCGTCCGACACCACAGGCATCAAGTGCCTATATACTTGCAGGAGCTTGCCACTAGACTCACTCGTAGAGTGGCTTGATTTACCGATCAGCTCCCGAGCATCCGGCGTTGTACACTACAGCAATCGTAAAGCAGGCTGTAGGTCCAATGTTAGTATTGGACCCAAAGATGAGGGATTCCTTTCAGTCGTCCCTCTATTGCACTGTATTTTCTGTATCAAGGTCTCTTGAGTCTCCTGTTGCTGGATGGCAAGGTTCTGGGTAGAAATGTAACCATCTAGCTACTAAATATGGAGGGTTGCATAAGATGTAAAGCCTTGTGAGAGAGAGAAGATAATTATTTTGAATTTTCTGTTGCGCATGTTTGGCACGTGACCTAAATTAACTTGGTGTTGGACAGGGTGTCATCAAAGTTCTTATTCAATGACACCCTTGTGCGTACATAGAAACTCCAGTCACATTTTCAGAGATAAGATCTCAAATAGGTTTTGCGTAGAGTTGCATAAAATAAAACAAAATGGAGACTTCCACCTATCGTTTGCATTGGGTTGTGGTACACAGTATGCAGGCTAGGCAATTTTTTTATAAAAAATTGGGTACGGTCCTAGAAAGCCCTCTGCCTTGCTGTGTTTGGATAATTGTTACTTATTATCTATTAACGTACAGGCAAGTCAGTAGATACAATTTAGCTAGGAGTGGCACAGAAATGTAACCCAACACTCTTAGAGTCTCGTAGAGATTTCCGAGTCAGCATAGTGGGTTCATTTACAGTAGTGATTTCATCCAGAACCTTTATGGTTTCTTTGTTTGACTGGTATTTCTGGACACTTGTTAGGGTTTTTGTTGTGCCCACCGCTGCATTACTTGTATCGCTGTTCCCCGCTTGTGGCAGTCGGCTGGACAAAAAACTGCAGGATCTTAAAACACATCAGCTGTGGTTGGAAAAGTCTTTCACCAAAGGCTCCTCATTGATTAGGGATCCAGTGTGACCTTGCGTTCCCTTAAGTGCCATATAGAGGTCAAGGTTGCCTTCTGCTAGATGTTGATGCCTTGGTCGGCGAGGGGGAGAAAGGCACCGAAGTGCAGGCCTGTGAACACAAACGATGCCACAGTGTGCCACACGATATCTACTCTCTTCCCATGATCACCTGTTGACGAGAGGATGTCATGTGGTCCAACACAAGGTGAGCTGGAAGCCCCTGCAAAGAGTAGGTTTCCAGCTTTGGTGTGGTGGTGCTGCACAGCCTTTGTTGAGCAGCTGCAACCTCATAAGCATTTCTTTGTGTTTTGCGGAATGGTAGGCGTAGGTCTCAGTAAGTGCGCAATGTGAAAACGCGCCCCCTTCCCTTAATTCTCACACACTGAAAAATATTTTGAAGCTATCCGGCCTGAAAATTTCTTTATGTCTTCAGACAGTCTAACAGGAAAAGGAGGTCAGAGCTGGCAAGAACTTAATTAGACAGCAAATAAAAGTGATGGATGCAAAGACTTGTACTAATCTGTGTTTTCTGTGGTCACTGCTTGAGCGGATCAATGTTAGGGAAATTAGCCCTGGCCCTTTTCCAATAAGAACTGCCAAGCCCAAACTGCTAGGCCGCGTCCTGCTGAATGGGAGTCCAAGTAACTACAGAAGTTTTCAACCTTGTTTGGCCTCATCAGTATGGTGCATTACGAGTCCCTAAGTCACAACCAGCATGGGACCCATGTCAGGGCCTACCCACACAATTTAGGCAGCAAAAAAGGTCTGATGGAAGAAGGCTTGAATAAGTACTGTAGGTGTATTCCTGATTTTCATTTTTAGCTACTCATCAAGACAAGGATGTGTGCAGTGGGACAGGAGTGACTGGGCTCCAAGACTGTCAATCAGTCAACGATTTGTAGAGCGTTGCTTATCACCTTTGAGGGTATCCAGACACTGTAGGAACAATAAATGAACATGTTGGAGCTGTTGAAGCCTCCCATGAGGTTACAGATGTGGGAAGAGTTTCCAGGTGTTTGGGTTTATTTGGCTCAGATTTGGGGCCTTCTGTTTTGCTCGACTGGCAGGATATTGACTCATTCACATTTCCTTTTTTGTCAGCTTGGCCTGCAGAAGACCGCTATTGTCCTACAGTTTGTCTTTATCTCCCATAAACACAGAATCCCGCTTCGTTTAGCTTCAAAAACAGGATACCATAAAGTATCTCTAGTGCGAGTTACGGGAATTAAAATATTTCAGGAGCGTCTGCACTATTACATGTGTATTTTACAGAAAAATAGCATCCTTTTCCACCTAGTGCTGTATTTTTGTACTCAGTAAAAACATACACACAGTGCTGGAACACAGTCACATAGTTCTTTAGCATAACACATTTGTTAATTATGACAATGCTTTGTGTGTTAGTATGTCATTTGTTCCTCTTGTTTGGCGACCAATTATTTATTAAGTAAATTATAATGCTAAAGCAAACACCAGAAAAGAGTAGCTAGCAGATCTTTTGGGGAGTCTGATCATAGTGGTGGGACTGAGTGGCCGGTGTTGTGTATGCGGTAATGTCCTTCAAGGTCACTGTAGTTGTGTCCCATGATTTATTGGCGGTGATCTCGGGCATACATTTATTGGCCTTAATGATGGTGAGTGTAAAGTAAAGTAAAGTCCACATTTGTAAAGCGCACAATCACCCATAAGGGTCTCTAGGCGCTGGGGGCCGTCGGGAAGATTAAGCGAGCTATTGCCCAGAGTCACATGGTGCTGGGCTAATCTGCCGCCGGAGCCGGGGATCGAACCATGATCCCCAGATTCCAGCGTCAGTCGCCCTGGCCGCGGCGCCACACCTCTCCCCTATATATTTATTGACCTTTCACCTTTTATGGAGGGTAGCTTGTCAATGAATCTGTTGAACTTACTGGCGGTGAACCTGGGCATACAGTTATTAACCTTAATGCTGGTGACCTCGGCCATAATGCTGTTCGAAGTGAGCTTGATCCTAATTCTGTTGAGCTTAAATCTGCTGAATTTAGCAGTAGTGATCTCAGCACTACATTTATTGATGTTAGTGGTGGTAAGCTTGGCAATAAAGCTGTTGACTTTACTGGCTGTAAGCTTTGGACATACATTTTTTTTACCTTGGTGGTGGTACGTACAGCCTAATTTTTGAAAACTTGTTGGTGATTACCGCTGCCCAAATTGTGTTCACCTTAATTGTGGTGAGGTCACCCCTAATCCTGTTGACCTTAGTGGTGTTGAGCTTGCCATACATTTGAGCTGAGCAATTAATCTATTCTTCTTAGTGGTGGGGAGCTCAGCAATAAATCTCTTGACCTTCATGGTGAAGAGCTGGGACCTACATATACTTAAGTGGTGGTAAGTTCAGCATATTTATTTACTGTAATGGTGGTGAGCGATGCCCTACATTTATTGGGTGTAATGTTCATGACTTCTGACATAATTTTATTGAGCTTAATGGACAGAGCTCAGCCATAATTCTGTGACCTTAATGTTGGTGACCTCTGAGAGCCGTAGCTTTTCCATTGTTTGTGATTGCGGTCCACTCTTCATTTATGTGCAGTTTTTGTAAAATGCTCACTGACATTTTTTGCCACTTCTGAGTATTTTAAAGGTTTCATGGATGTAGCCTCTGAAGAGAGGCAGCCAGTCTAGATCAGGATTAGACTGGCTCTTTTTGTTGTTTTTGACTCATTGTGCAGCCTCGAAATTTAACGTTGCATGGGGACGCTCTAATTTGGACCTGTATGCAGCAAAGGAGGAGGGAACGGGCATTTCTTATATGCTGAGTCTTAGGAAGTCTTTCAACTCTTAAGTGTCGTTAGAAAGCAATGTGTAGTCTCCCAGCATGTAATGACCGCCTTCCAAAGCATTTGTACCTGGTTCTGTGGATGGAAAGGATGGAGAAGGCAAAATACTATAGGCGATTGAGCCATTTATAATTAGGGCTCCCGGTTTTATGGTGTTAATATTTTGGCTATTTCTGCTTGTATTTATCCATATTTATTTTTTGCACATTTTACTTGTTTTTATCCTTATTTATTTTACGTTTTGTGAAAAAATGAAGCTGAAGTGTGTATATTTCTGCATTTATTTAACCAGTCACTGTGCACCCGTGCCTCAACGCCTGACAGGTTTCAATGATATATATACAGTCAGATGGTAAAATATGCGTCGGCAATTAGAGGTCTTAAGTGTGGGTCGAAGTAGTTTCGGAGACTAACATATGAGAAGGGGCGGCATGATATTAGGTACTCTGGAGCTTGTATAAAGTCTTAAGCATAAACCGTTGACCTCACCACTTAAAGCATCACCTGCTTGGTGGTGTGTTGCTTGGGCAGAAGATTAAAGGAACACATTTTGTGCTGACTCTCTTCACTTGAAGTGTGTAGGAGAGGTACCCATCGACTAGCACCCACATGTCTGTAGCGCGATTATCCTACATGTGTCGGTCCCTTGATAGAGATTAATCATTGACTGATCTAGCAATAGGATTTTCATCCATATTTCACACTGAGGATGAGTAAGGACTATGGTGAAAAAGTCAGACACGACTTTTTACTAGTATGTTGTCTAAAAGTTACTTCATCAATGGAAGATAGATCTATGTGGAACTACAAATGTGTCCTTTCTCCCAAAAGGGAATTTATATTTAGATTTTTTTGCTAGCTTCCCTTGGCTAAGGCCACATTTGTCTAATTAACAATAACTCCAATTTGTTGTTTTAAGTCCAATACCAATATTAGGCTCTTTCCGTCCCTGTAACGCCATCTGTAAAATTAACATGGGATCTCGCACTGTTTGTCTTCGGATCAAGGCTCTATGCTTTATACTCCGCTGTGGCATGTGAAGCCCGATTGTGATGGAGTCCCCTCTGATTGTCAGGTCTCACCTTAGTTATAGTGCCCACCTCATCCTTTATTTATCAGTCAGTCTTGTAAATCACTGCCTTCCATCCTGACCCTCATTATAGAAGAGCAAAGGGACTCTTGCTTTCCCCTATAGAAGCTTGCGTGGACATTGGCAGTTCCCTTTCCACTATCAGATCTAATTTACATTGGGGTATCGGTAGTGCCATATAAATCAGTTTTATTCCCCCCATCTTGTGCCATTGATATTTTCTGAGTTATTTGAACTGTCCCCCTCCCCCCCACACACACACACCCTAAAAGAAAGATTAGCCATTTGCTTGTCCCTTGAGTGGATTCTACAGAATGCATTGAAAGGTCTCTTCACCCTCCCAATTCTCCCACCCTCAAATTTGCCTCTACCAGACAACCTCCCCGGAGGCACCACACTGCCTCCTTTCCACCTGACAGTGAGAGTTCCTCTTGCCTGCATGGAGAGCAATTTATTGTGCAGTTTTCTTTACTAGTGGGAAAAGAGATCTCGCCCATTCGGGCCTCTTTAAAAAAAAAAAAAAAAAAAAATGTTATGTGGAGCAGTGCATCCAGTACAGTTTTGAGAAAGGTATTTTTTTATTAAGAAAAGTAAACTCGACCAAACATTTCTGTTGATTGTATCTCTCCCCTTTCAAACAGCATTGGCTGGGATTCTCCTGTGTGATATGTTATGTTCATAGATCTGCAGAGATTTGAGTAAACAACGAGAAGCCTTCTTGTTTCAGTTCAGGATGCTCTGTCTCAAAATTTGTTTCAGGTCTCCCACAGGCGATTCTATCGATATTTTGCCTGCATCTCATCCGTTGCTTGTTGGCTTATCACTAGGTAGATTTCAGGGTGAGGCCTGGGTATAGGGGAAGGCTTCCAGGTCCACAGCTAGAACGGCTGGGAGGGTAGAGGTCACCATCTCACATCCCTGTGGCCAGAGTAAATCAGTTCAGAGCCCAGCAAGTAATTAGCTGGAGTGCTTTCTCGCACTCATCTAAAAATGTAGTTGTGGGTCTAATGCTTTCTTTGCTTTTGGCTTGGTTCTCATTTGCGTCCTGCCGTGAAGTGATTTTGCTTGGTGATACGACGTAGCGCAGAAGCAAGGGTTCTAGTGGTCAAAGTTTCACATCGGCCTGTTGGCTATGGTGTCGCTGCCACAATATCCATTTACTGCACTTTAGTTTGTGAGACCCTTTGCAGTTATATAGGGATCATTACCTCACGAAATCCTTGTTGGCCTTTAGACATTCGCTAAATATGGGAAATGCATTTTCAAGTTGCATTACTGCCATTTTTTGGGGGAGTTTTAAATAGCGCAAACTTGACCTGAACGTGTGGGAGCCCCTTTACATGACCACCTGTTGCGTTAGAGAGACACACATTCATTTAGGTAGGCACAGGGAGGTTAAGTGATTTGCCCAGAATCACAGGATTTTGAGTGTTCCTTCCGAGACTTGAACCTGGTTTCTCAGCTTCGAGGTTGACCGCTCTAGCTGTTAGGCCACATCCTCTCCCCAATAAATCAATATTGGCCATATTTATAGAGCCCAGCACCGCTTCACAAGATGGAGCAAGCATTGGCAGAACCTAAACGTTTGGCTTCATTTTGAGTCAAAAGTGCCCGCCGCAGTGAATGGAAACAAAAATGGATTGCTTTCTTGGTAGACGTGATATGCTTCTATGAGATAAAGAATGTAATGTATGATTACTAAGAGCACTTTAGAGATGTAAAATAGTCACTCATGAATTGCAATGCAAGCACCCAATAGGAGGCAGAATGACACACGTACGCCAATAGCCTGAGGCGAGAGAGAAATACTCCTCTGGGTGGAGCCAAAGTCCAGTCTATGTTTATTTCAAAGAATTGGTAACCATAGCTGTGAAGTCAAGTCAGACCCATAAAATATTAGAAGCACTGGTTACTTTCAGTGAGGCTCTTTTGATTGACCCGCGACCTTTTAAGCTAATAGCACCTTGAATGTTGGGACGCGTGGGATGATAGTCACTCATGAATTGCAATGCAAGCACCCAATAGGAGGCAGAATGACACACGTACGCCAATAGCCTGAGGCGAGAGAGAAATACTCCTCTGGGTGGAGCCAAAGTCCAGTCTATGTTTATTTCAAAGAATTGGTAACCATAGCTGTGAAGTCAAGTCAGACCCATAAAATATTAGAAGCACTGGTTACTTTCAGTGAGGCTCTTTTGATTGACCCGCGACCTTTTAAGCTAATAGCACCTTGAATGTTGGGACGCGTGGGATGATCCTATACTGGTGGGAAAAGCAAAACTGCATGCACCAGAAGCTAACAAACTAAGGCTGGAGAGGGTTCCACAAATAATTAACCACCACTTGGCAGCAGCACTCTAGCCCTCTCACCTGACTGTCTGTCTTGCACTGTATAGGGAGTGGATGTATTTAAGAAATCTCAATGAAATTGGGGTAGTGGTTTCAACAGAGATTTCGTAACCCTCTAAGATGTCTGGCTGAGTATGGGCAGGGCAGAGGGCGCTGGAGCTGGATTGTAAAGTGTGTGTGTGGGGGTGGGTGGGGGTAATAAGCAAATCAGGTTGACTTATGCCAGTCAGAACTTTAACCAAGGTTGTCTCTCTGAAGCTCATTCTTCGCCCATGTGTTTATCCTTTCTTCCTGCAGTCTGCATTTGATTTGTGAAGCAAGTCTGTGATCTAGTCTCGCCTGTGACTTTCTGTCCCCCCTTAGTTTGTTTTTCCTTCAATGTGTGCTCTTAGACAGAGGGGTCTCAGGCCCCTTAAGTGCCATGCCACTAAGTAAATATTGTCAGAGCATTGTTTACTCTGAAAATATTGTAAAAATATAGCCCCACACACCCATTCAATTCTTGTTGTTCATGAGGGTTGGGGTGGAGCTCTCTGCCTAAAGCCTGCTTATGGGCAGTTCTACATTACTATCTACGACGGCTAAGGTCGCCAAAAGGCAGCTGCTGTCCAAATATAAGTGTTCGTGAATGGAAAGTGATTCTTCATATTGGCACTTGAAGTAGGGGTGTTGGCGGAGGAACCCCCAAAATAATCATGCTAGAGTTCAAAATGTGAATGAGCAAAACATCTTGTCACATTTGCAGTGCGTTAGAAGACGGAGGTCAGTTGTCAGGCAATGACTTCTTACAAATGATGTTTATTCTTTTAACATGAACATTGGTGTTTCCTTTCTCTGACTGCAAGCTGAGAGGATTTTGTGCTGTGAAGTGTGACAGTGTTGCTGTGGTACAGGGAATATGAATGGATTTGTTGTAGGGTGTAATTTTTTTCTAACATAGAACATTTGCATACTTGTAAATGAAGTGCTCAAATATAAAAAAAATATCGACAGCTAGGTAAGTGCAAACGAGACGCATTGTTTTTTTGTAATTCTGATGTGTGATGGAAACAAAGATTTTAACAGGATCAAACAAATCAAGACACTTTACTTGTGTAGTATACAAATGGTAAATATTTGCTAAAAATCGAATGCAACACATTATCGTTTGAGCACCATATAGGTTAATCAGTAAAACCTGACGTCCAAGAAAACTTATGGGCCATATCATTGGAAAACGTACATCTGTAAATGACTTTGCACTACCACACCGTGTTTTAAGTCATATATTTGTGACCGTGTGCCCTAGAACACACCACTGGCCTCATAATGCACCCTTTCCACCCTGCTGTTAAATAAGTGTGGCTCATTAGCTTCCCTTGTTCTTTGTGACACTTGGATCTTTTCATAATCCTTTTGACCAGTTATGTGACATTGATGGCAGCACCCGACTCTGAAACTTGTCCCAGCTCGACTGTTTGGTGCTCGTTCCAAATTTCAGTGCCTTCAAAAGCAAAGAAGATTCTGCTTGGTGTGTGTTCAAGGGACATTCCCCTTGAAAGATGTATGGTTGGATAGTGATGTCTTTGTATTCTGATGGACTGAACGAGGAGACAAATGTTTCACATATGTGCTTTGTCGGATAAACCAGGACTTGTACCCTATTTCACCTGGCGTGCTGGCGCCCAATAAGGTATAGCGAAGCAAACACTGCACGGTATCTGGGACATGAAATTCACACAACCCACATTACCTTAAAGCAGAAAATTTGATAAATGTGCCTCTTTTGTTATGGTTGAAAACGAAAGGAATGCAACAAAACATATTGTTTTTTAGAATCTTAGGAATGTCTCTGTCACTTTAAGACAATTCATGCTACCCTTTGCCTATTTCAAGGTTCATGTGCCTTGAAGGCGGCATTCAGGGGACACACAAAGCTGTGGAATGGCCACATTCAGCAGTTATAGTTTTAATGCCTAGAGAGGAAAGATTTCTGAAGTGTTGCCCCAGAGACATCAGAAATCCCATTTCTTTGTAATGACATCTTTATACCATGTGTTGTGAAGTCACAAACGTTAATGCCTAGAACCAAATAATAAAATAGTTAATGTTTAAGTTTTGAACTGAGACAAAGGCTTAGTGTTGAGTAACTCATCAAGAAAGAATCTATTTTTAAGTTAAGTTTTTACTAATGTTATTTTGCTCACGTTCTACCAGTTACGGTCTTTAAATATAGCTTCTTTTTTTTAGTCTGAACATACTAATCCACTTGTGAAGTACGCTTAAATACATTCCTTTGAACAATTAAGTGTGAAATGTTTTTATTTACTGTCACTATTTCCTCGCAAGGGCTAACTACGGCTGCAAAAGTTTTGTGCTTTTTTTCTCATGGGTTAAATTGTAAACCGTTCTCCCAGCGACTTGGGAACTAATTGACTGTTGGCATTTTTTTTTACCTCGAAACAACTTAGAAATAACTTGTGGGAAAATGTCCAAATTTCAGCCTGAAAACCCACCTGTAGAAAACTTCTGAACTACAGCTATTAATCCTATTTTGTGGAATAATGACAGTTTGTGGAAGGAAGTCTTTGTATCCTCTAAAAACGTGTGCAGCACAGACTGCAGTTCCAGAGTGATTTCCAGTTGTGCTGTTATTTCAGATCGGTCTGTTGGTGTTGAAACAGCTAGCTGTCCAGTTTGGAGTTTACCTTCTTTGCTAAGACTTATTCATTACAGCTTCAAGTGGACCCATCCTGCAAGATTTTACATAAATATCAGACCTCCAGAACAGCGAAAATGCGCACATTTATGAGGGCAGGTTTCGTGCATTATAACGATTAATAAATAATTTTAAACAACTCTCACATATACAATGTGAGAACTTACCTCCCTCCCACCCTTAAGTACTCCCAACTCATACATTTCACAGCGATTCCTTGCGACAGCCAAATCCCAAGGGAATCACCAACCTCCCAAAACTATTCCCACCCATACCTGCTCCAACTCTCCAAACTTCTACCCCAGCCCATCACCTGTGCCCCTCCCCGAGGAGTGGATTTGCCCACTCGGGAATCACCAGCCCAACAACTACTGTCTTTAGATGCTAAAAAATCAACACCTGTCCAAGTGGAGTTGGTCAAAGAGACAGAAACCTGACCCCGCTACTAATAAACCTACATAGATCCCTTCCTTCCTAGGTGGTCTAACCTATTCAAGAACCTAAGGTCAGTTGGCAGTGCCACTCACCCGAGCAAACCCGGGCCTTTCTCCTTCTGGCACACATTTGTCCCAAACCTCTGCTTCGAATGGGTAGAACGGGCGATATGGAAGGCACGGCGGGGATGCAACCTGGAGGGTTAGCGGGTGGCAGCCCCCTTTGGTCTGGCCGCGCCACCTTGCATCCAGTGCCTGTGTCACGTTATCGGGGCTGGGCACCCACAAGGGGAAGAAGGGACAGAAGGCTAGGCACAGTCTCTTTGTGCTTGCCTCTCACCTCACAGTGCCCCCCCCGCCTTCAGCCCTGCGATCCTCAACCCCTCCAGCAGCTAATCGGAGAGATTTTCTGCTTTTGGCTTTTTTTTTCCTCTGCAGGTCATATTGACTGGGTAGCAGTGAGAGTGGGAGGTGGTATCCAGTGTGGGAACAGCATTTATAACGCAGGCTTAACCACGCATGCTGTTTCAACGCAAGTGGAACGATTGCCTCAACCACGCAGGGTGGGGGGGGGGGTTGGGGTAGTTTTTAGGTCTGGGGGCTGATTTTAGGGTCATCACACAAAAGGTATCCAGGGGTCGAGACAAAAAGTGACAATCAGCTGAACAAAATCAGGACCACAATATGACAAACATGAATGAAATTAATAAATCATTATTAGATGTGGCGGAAGAACCCAAAGCGTTGTAGTTTATACAGCTCTACCCAATTTTAAATTCACTTACACTTTTTTTGCACTGCTTATTCAGTAGCCACTACTATTAAGGTTCTGCACCATTCACCAAAATAATTACACTATGGTGATACCACAGTCTAGAAAACATGCATAGGCTGTGAACTTTGTCTCCTGGGAAAGGAGAACCCATATGATGTCAAGGGCGGTACAGAACAGCTACTGATGGGAAATTTTCACCCACGCTTTCGAGCCTGAGTTCACTCAATACTTGTCACATACAGGTGCTCGCTTTGGGTTCTTCTGCCACATCTAATTATGATTTATTCATTTCATTCATGTTTGTCATATCGTGGTCCTGATTTTGTTCAGCTGATTGTCACTTTTTGTCTCCACCCCTGGATACCTTTTGTGTGATGAGTTCAATACATGGGGGTATGTATCTAGAGGGTCGTTAAACTTACCCTCGGGTCCTCCTTTGTTGTTTTGGGTGATTTTAGGGCACAAGGCGGGTGGGCCGGGGTCGGGATAGTGTTTGGGGCTGGTGCTGGGGCTGAGTTTTAAAGCAGAGGGCGAAGGGAGGAAAGGGGCAGTTTTCAGGGCTGGGGGCAGTTTTAGGACTCTGGGCGGAATGGCTGGGTCGTAGTCGTTTTTTGGGCTGGGGGCAGGGTCTTAGGGCTCAGGGCAGGGAGGCTGGGGTGTGATCTTTACCACACATATACCTTTACCAATCATGCCTTTACAACAAACTAAGTTGTAAAGGCACGCGTGATGAAGACGCAGTCGCTATTAAGACCGCATTGTTAAGGCATCTGTGGTTTAGGGAGTTGTTGTTCCGTCATACAACCATCCAGTGCAGGTGGCATGCAGTTTACCTGGCGGCATGATGATTGGTGGGCCTGTTCTCCAACTACAAACTGCCACCCGCGACCGGGTGGCAGTGGTGAATTGGGCCTTCTGCCTGGGAGGCAAGCAGGAATTCTCAAGCACAATGGATCTGCCCATGAGAGCCCTATTTTGGCCTGTCCGATGGGTCCCTGGGGGCCACGCTGCCCATGTTATACATGCTTTATCTACAAACCCGGAGGAGAATGGCCCTCAGCCCTTGCTCCCTGGACACCTCACTCTAAAATGCAAGAACCCTGTGCTGAGCACAGCAGTCTGGCCGCCCCCTCTGCTCGTTCGAGGTTCACTTACAGTTAGCACTAGCAGACACTGTTTCTTTATTTTGGAAAGGTTTAACTTGGGGAAAAGACACGCTGTTAAGTAGATCCTGGTTTTCGCCTTGTTTTTGATGGCAAGCGACCATACTTTCCAGCCATTGGCAAACAGAACCCGTCTGGCAGGATTTCCTGGACACAGCAGAGCTCGAGATTTCTGAAGACTGGCTTTCTGAGAGTTTAACCGGCAGCCCTTCCTCGCAGGGCAAGCTAAGGAGTTTGTCACTTCAAGTTCAGCAAAAGTTCAAGAAAAAAGCGTTTAAGAATGGCTAAAGTTATGACGATTAAGGCCAGCACCTTTAAAATTATGGGACATATTTAGACTACAATACCTGACTGTGTGTTTTACAGACAGTATTACTCTAGCAGTGTGAAGTCTTTTCTTTAAAGTTTTTTTTAGATACTTCCTTACTATGCTGTGATATTGTCCCTGTTGCAGAAAAATGTCACAAATAATGAACAATGTTACCAAGTGCAACATCCGTTTGTTGATAGGAAAGTGTTACTCTAAACAATGATTGGGCTATGTTATTCCTCCACCATATTGCATGTCCGTATTATCACATCCACTACATCGCCTACCTCGGTATCGTCAGAGTAAATAGATATGTATACAATAAGAATAGTACAGTTCTTGATGGTGTAGTGCTAGGAGATAGAGTGGATGTTCCATTGTAGTCAGCAGATACTTTCGACCTCAAAATAGACATACAACCTCATCCTCACAAGGCCTTTAATAAATATGCCATCTGTTTTATTGAACAATTTATCAGCCAATAGCTAGATCATTTCTGCAGTAAGCAACATACAAAAGCCATGACAGTTTTGATTATGGCATCACAGAGAAAGATCCTCCAATGAAGTGCAGTGCAGGCCTGGTTTTGCTTCTGCTATGATTTCAAATAATATTATGTAGTGCCCTCCATTTTCACCACATTAGCTGCCAAACTAGTTTTCAATCCGTTTCCTTGTCACTGTTGATTTTCTGGTTGTGTTGAACATTCCTGATCGACTCTGGCTGTCCATAAACCCTCAGCGCACACATTTTCAGGTAGAAGACGGTACATCTAACTCGAACACACTGTGGGTAGTAAAAAAATAATAATAATATAAATAAATATATATATATATATGAAATATGCATTAACATGAATTACGTAAACAAAGAATTTCTTCTGCTTTTATAACACATGCGTATAACTTGTTTAAACCTTTATGTCTCTGATTTTAAAAATCACACGTATGTAAATATCCCAGAAATGGCGTTTCTTTGTTGTGTCTAAGGCCGGACGGAGTATGTGGTGCCCAAAGCTCTACTCTGAAACCAGCGGATGGGGCAATTAAATGTCGTCACACCGCATAGCAATGCAGTGTAGTCTTAAATCCACCTCATGCCTCTTAACCCACCACTAGGCACTCATTGCCCCTTTATGACATTTCTTTTTCGTCTTTCTCTTCCTCAGTCTGATGCATAAAAATAAATGCCGTGGCCCTCACCTGCTCAAATTAAGCATGTTGTTTCAGTTGTGGAAAGCGCAGTCTCTAATGTCACATTGATAGTGATGGTGGTTTTTTGTGATTTCTTCCATAGACAACACTATGGTGTTCTTTGCATTAAAAGTGACCGGCATGCCTCCTGGCGACTTGGATGCTCTACACCCCTTAAATGGCCCTGTCCAAAGAGAAATATACTGCTCATGGTACTTTACTTCCTTTCAGTTAAAGGCTCAGGTTCAAGATACGATTCCCTGGTATTGCAAGATATTCTCCATTATGTGCCCAGAGAGTTGACTGCCTTACTCAATCAATCAGTCAATCAAGTGACTTGTAAAGCGCGACTACTCACCCGTAAGGGTCTCAAGGCACTTAATCAGAGTGGACTTGTTCTACAATCTGCAGCACAGAATTTGTCTGCATTCTGTATCCCTCTTCTGCAAGTAGCACTTATCGGGATCAGGCACTCTGTAAACCTGTTACAGATAAAATATGTTTAATACTGAATATTGTCTGAGTTCATGCTCGCCTTGTTTCGACTTTTTTCTTAACATAGTGATGTTTCGTTTTGTTTGGTGGTTGACAAGGGTTTCACACTAGAAGGTGTGTGCTTCTAATTAGGGGCCAGAATCGCAATCCCTTCATCAAACACTAAAAAGCCAAGGAACTGTGTGGACAACCCATTACTGATCCTTTGACCTGGTAGTTGACAGTTTTCACCCAAGTGGAAACCTACCAGAATTTTAAAGATTCCATATACGACCACAGAGTACAGGGAAGTGGAAGCCACCCCCACTCCTCGGCGTTGCCTCAAAACCCTCCTCCCGAATGGCCGAGGCTCAGAATTTGTTGGTGGTGGAGGTACAGCAGTGCGCTTTACTAGAGGGAAGGCACATGCTGGTTCTAGCAACCAATGTCTAAGGTTACTCTCTCAGCAGGCCTGCAGCACCTGCTAATGGTCAGTCAGTGCCCTCGCCTGATATCCTCACCTCAGACAACAGTCCCTGCAGAGCAGCTGCACCATCAACAAAGGGAGAATGAGCTGGTGCTGCTTAAGTGGAATGGAAGTTCTTCCACACAGACTGCAAAAGGACTCCATTCAAGGTAACTTGTTACAGAACAGATAAATGAAATAAACTTCTGTATCTGGTGATTTGAGAGCAGCGGACACGCATAGCAAAGTTCAAGATGGCCTCCCTGAGCAAGAGTTTTGTGTTTTTAAAAAAACAGTGTGTTTTTGTGAACCAAGACCAATTCAGATAACTAAGGAAGGGCATCAGATTTTCGTTGCTTGGTCAGCTATGACCTTTCCATCAATAAGCCAATGGTTGTTCCCTACCATGGACTGCAGATCATTGTATCTTGAACACATAGGGGTCAAAGGCCTACTCACAGTTTTCTTTTTTTAAGTTCAATACATTAAAGTAGAATTTCAAACATGCATCCCCAGGTTGCATTACTTTTGTTGCTCTTCATTCCAGGACATTTAATTGAATTGCTACTGTGGGAAGTACCGGCTCTTGGCCACCTCCTTCCACAATTATAGGTCTGCGCCACAAGTGAACACCCACAAAGAGGAGGCAAATAACTAAAGACCATTATTGCCTACAGCAAATGGCGGTATGGCCATTCACATCTGCCATACCTCACCTGTCTCACCACCAAACTGCCCTCCCACCAGCCCTTTTCTGCACCTGTCTTAGCTGTGCCAGGACACATGGCCCATACACAGCCCTACTTGCCCTTCCACATCACCTGCAGCTGTGTACTTTGGGAGAAACTTACTGGGCAGAAAAAAAATTAAGCCAAATTCCCCTCACAAATATCAATAGTGGAGCTCAGAAGGCTTAGAAAGCTGTATCAACGATGGTAAAATGAAAAAAAGACTGCCCGGCTCTCACGAATATGGAAAGTTGCGAGGCACAATGGCACACCGCAGGAACTGTGGCTAGCAGGGATAAAATAGTCCATGGGCGGGCCTGTACCAGTAGTTAAAACGTTAGCAACGAGCATCATCCATTCGGTTACTATGTGTTCTTTTGTGTTTCCAATTGGCAGAGAAACCTGCCCATGCAGGAACCTGGGCGTATTGTGTTTGCAGCAAGACTCCGGTTCATAGGTATATACATTTATATATGTTTGTCAAGTTGCTCTATAGAATTGCGAATGGTATGGTTGGTCTCCGTGCATACTGCGAAGCCTGCGGTTTCTGGTGGTGAAGTAAAGGTAGCCAATGTTCAACCCTCTGCTCAGGAAAGGCCTGAACCACCTAGTGCCCAGAATCAGGAGTATGGCACACACAGAATGTAGGGTTGCCCCCAAGCCGGTTTTATTATTTGACTAGTCTACATTGTAATATCCTTTCCAGTAAAAAAAAAATGGAAAAAGCATTGAAATCCGTTGTTGAAATCAAACTTTAAAAAAAGGAAAACGTGAAGAAGTCACTTCAAAAGTGTTTGAGAGCAGCAGGTTAAATGATATCTAAACACTTATTAAACACAGAGGGATAATTGCCTTGGTAAACAAGGATACTAAGAATTTTGCATATTTTTTTTCACCCACCAGCACTTAAATCTTTAATTATAGCAAAATGTAAACAAATGGCTGGTATTTTTGTGAGAGAACGGGCAACCTCAACACTATGCACGCGAATACGGGCACCATTTTGGAAAGCTCTTCAAAACGGTTTTGCATCCTCCTCCCATTGTGTGCTATTCTTTTTCTGTATGTTCTTGAAAAAAAGATGCACGGAACTACTAGTTTACCAAAATATAGTTCGGTTATGTCATATATGTTGTTTGTGAAGCGCTTAAACTAGCTTGAGGCCAATTTGGAGCGCTTGGAGGAGAGGAAACGAGCTCAGGAGAGCAAAAGATGGGTGCGCCTTCGGACTAGAATTTTGTTCCCTAAAATACTCGTCCTCCTCGGCTGGTGGCGCTGTAGGGTATTCTGGGTAGCCAACCATAGGCGTCCGGTCGACTAGCCAGGAAGGAACAATTTGTCCTTTAATCTTCAGGCCAACAGGACATTATCATCCTGTTTTGGGTGATTAAGACTCTTCGGGAGGTGTTTCAGGTTCTTTCTTTCCCCGTGCACAAACAAGCATCTGTGGCACTGACTATGTCCCGGATGGATCATTGGAACGTGCTTTACCTTGACATTAATAAAACTGTCATCGACAAGGTGCAGTTTGTCCAGAATGCTGCAGCAAGACTCGTTTTGGACCTTCCTAAATATCATTCAGTCTCTGCTGCGGTTCGGAAATTGCATTGGCTCCCTGCCGCTAAACGGATTGCCTACAAGGCCTTATTCATTGGTCATAAGGCTCTTCACTATTTAGGCCCTTAGGGAGTTAGGCATCACTTTCAACGGTATATCCCTTATAAATTGTAAATTGATACTTGTATAGCGCATTACTCACCCGCAAGGGTCTCAAGGCGCTTGTACGAATACCGCTGTGGAACCCATCCTGGCTTTCCCTGTGAGGTGTCCACTCCTGGGCACCCCCAAGGTGGAGGCCAGGCATCCTTAGCGTTGTGGGGGCCGTTGTGGCGATTAAGCAAGCTATTCCACAGAGTTGCAGAGTGGGACTCCATGATTGGAATAGGCACCGAGGCGAGAATTATCAGGTCCGTGGAATTTTGAGCCCAAGACCGGCCGAGGCGGGGAATTGAACGCTGGTCCCGGGCTAGACCTCTGCATCAGGGTCTGCCGCTCTAACCATTGAGCCACACTTCTCCATAGACAGTTGTGTTCTACTGGAAAAAAATCTGAAGACATGGCTTTTCGACTCTTAACCTTTTCCATGCTCATGACAGCTCCACGCCGTCATGAGCCACGGGCGGCGTGTGCTCATGACGGTGTGCAGCCGTCATCAACTGCCCCTCCGCCCACCCGGCACTAATTCCCCGCCTGTGCGGGTGAATTAGTGAGTGGGCGGGGTCAGCTCCACGTCGTCATGAGCACACGCCGCCCTTGACTCAAGACGGCGTGGACCTGTCATGAGGGAGGGAGCGCCAATCCCATCCCCTAGCCCTGCCTGCGCTGCGGCCGAATTTGCGCCGCGTCAAAGGGGTTAATGCTACTTTAGTTTAGGGATGATGCTCTTGACAACCATCAGACTAATAACATCAGCGCCTTGACACGTTTGGGCATTTGTTTGCGCTTTATAAATTGCCAAATCATTCAAAAGGCAAGATGGAGGTGCTGAATGCAAGAAGGGGGCCAAAGAGCCAAGAAGTTGAGTCGAAGATGGAAACTGAGGCAAGATGGGGCGGTGCCAGATTGTGGAATCGGCGGTGGGGCAAGAGGCAAGTCAGGCCCTGGTTAAGCGAGAGAATTGCAGGTGGAGTGACAGGTGTAAGGGGCCAGTATGTGGTGTGGGCATGGGTGGGTGGTTGGTTGGTTGGTGATGAGCCATAAGAAACACTGTGCCCGCCTTGTATTTAATATTATCTGGAAAATGCATTGGGGTGCTCGGTTACTTAATAGATGCGATTTGGGTAGTACCTGGAATTGTGTAGTGTTTTCCTAAAAGGGTAAAAACAACGCTTCACAGCTGGGAAATCTTGGCACACTGCCTGCCAGATGTTGGAGTGAAAAAGACTATAGCAGGGCTAGCCAAGAAAACAGTGTAATAAATGCCAGAGTAAGTGAATTCCGATTTCTGATGCTTTCGCAGATGCAAGCTATCAGGGCTCCTTCGTTTTTTCCGACCCATCTGCGTTCCATAAAGGCTGAGAAAAGCGGCTTGAACCAATTACTTTGATCCCAAGACCGAGCTGTTCTTTCATTAAATGCAGTTAAATCCAGTTAATGGCGACATCGCTCTCAGAAATCACAGAAATCCTCTCAAATCATCGGGTTGATGGCTATGAGTTTTCACTGTTATAAAAATCAGACTTTGTCAGCCCCCAGAGTATGGTCTCTGACATCACATTGTTGTGACCTAATAGCCAGGCCTCTGGAGTTGTACCAATTTGCGGCAGCAGCGTTTTCCACATAATTTACCATCAACCGTATAATTTATACATGTCAACCAAAAAAATGATTCTAGCTCAAACTCATCAAAAGTTACTAAAAATCAAAAGTTGCACATGTTGCACCTCACTGTGACAGACTATCGCCAAGGTTATCCCTCAGCTTTAAGTTGGCGATAGCTGTAATCAAGATTTAAACTGAAACTGAGGTGAAACCTTTGCCCAGAAACTATTATTTTGTTCTAAAATGTCAAAATAGTGAAATTGTATTTCCACAGAACTTAATACATTATGCAGCATAAAGTTCCCCATAGCAGGAGGAATCCGTGCTTTGAGCCATACAGTCCACAATCTGTGGCGGTATTTGCTGGTGTGTGTATGTATGGAACAAGTTTGACATAAAATTCCAAAATGAACTGAGATGTAAAGGAAATACCCCAATCCAAACACCGACTGTCTTGCTCCTGCATGTTCTTCATCCCCAAATGTTCAGAATATTCCCTTGGGTGATTGATTGCTTGGCTGCTGGATTTCTGTGTGTCCCAAAGGCGGTCCATTAATATGAAGATGAACCTGAACCTACCCCCGGCTCTACTAGGAGCAGATCTCAGGACTTTGCTAGGTGGATCATAGTTATGCGTTGAAGTTGTTAAAGGACCTTCAAGCAGTAAGGGTCATTCATGGAAGACGTGCAAAGATGATTGGGTGCCCTGCTCTTTTCGACTAGAGGCTGCTGCAGAGTCTTCTGGTGGGTTTTGATGGCATCTTTCAGAAATCCTCATTTCTCAAATGTGCAAAGCTGCAGGATCTCCCTATCCTTTTAGCACCAGTGTAGGATAAACTCTCCTACTTCCCATGGAGATGTCTCGGTGTGAAATGCCACAGTCCCAAACCTTGATGCATCCTTTGCTTTGTTTAAGTATACTCAGTAGACAAGCAGTAGGTTCTGACCTTCGTATCACTCCCCCCATTTTCTGTAACGTCTCAACCACCTGGCCCCAGTAAATGTTTACTGCAGGACATTCCCAAGCTAGGTGTAGAAATGTTGCTGGAGCTGTTTGGCATCGTGGGCATGCATTCGATTTCGTGGGGTCTATACGGTGTAGCAGCACCGGAGTGACATACGTACAGTGTAGAAAATTGAAGTGGGCTTGTTTAAATTGCACATTACGTGAGCCCTAAATTGCACATTACGTGAGCCCTATTTTACTAGTTTGAAGGCTTCTTTCCACCCTGTGTCCATCTTTACTGTTCCCAGGTCTTCGTTCCCAGGCCACTCTCGCTCTTGTTCGCAGTCTGGGTGTGTCCATAATCATGGCATTGTACAAGTGGGATAGCAAGTGTCTTCCTCCTCCAAACTTCAGTAGCGTCCTGAACAGGGATGAGGATTCTGGGGCAGCCGGGCACGTAGGCCAGATGTCCCGGACTATATTACCAATGCTTGTATAGAGAAGGAATCGACCCTGTCCCACCCCAAAAGTTTCCTGTGCTGCCTCGAAGGAGATCAGTGTGTCATCTGGGAAAAGGGGAAAAGGTCTGCTAAAATCAGGCATCCCCCCTCTTTCCAGCCAGTTACATCCACCTCCAACGCCAGGTGAAGAAACGCTGGGAGGTCCCAAAACATGAACTCTCTAGCAAAGTAGGCGCGTCTCAGAACCACCCGCACAGCTCTTTCCCAGCGTACCGCTGTATGTTTAATCAAGTAAGGGCCCTCTCCCTGACTCCTCCCTCCCCCATGTAATAGCTGGGGCAAGGTTTTTCCCTTGTGTCATCCATCAGGAGTTCCTTCTCCCAATTGTTCTCCTCAGTCAGCCAGTGTGCTGCATATTGGAACTGGGATGCTATGTAATAGTGTTCCATATTAGGAAGCGCCAACCTTCCCTCTTCCTGTTGCAATTGCAGCACCTCTCTGCGTACTTTGTTTCTGCCGTCCGCCAACACCAACTTTATTAGCAAATAATGAAGCCTTTTAAACACTGACCGTGGGAGCGGGTCCAGTGAATGCTGAAGGGTGTAAAGGCATGGGGGCAGAAAAACCATTTTGGCCACTGCTACAACTCAGGTTTGTCTTTGATTACAGGTATGGCTTTAGTTTGCAACTCCACTTTCGGCAAAGATGATTTTTTTATTTTTTTTTACAGTTCTATTGCACTCTGGCAGTTCAGCATCTTCTCTTTAGCACAATAATTTGAATGTGTTTGCATAAATGTTGGGTGCGAGGGGAGTTTTTATGCCAACCAAGCTGATGGTCTGGGCCACTGTACCCTTGTGTTGCTGTCTGCAGAACCAATCTGTATCAGCATTCACATGCTCTTTCTCAGATCAGAGTTTTTAAGATCACTTTAAGTATATTTTTTGTAAACTTATCAGTTGAGTGTCTTGCAAACTGAAAGGGGCCCTAATATGGCCTTACCAAAGTGGCATGGTTTTCTGCACACAGATGTACGTGACACTAACTTTCCAGAGCGTGTGGTCTGCCAAGGATAGGTTTTAATGCCTGAAAGTCTTTCATGATATCTACCAGAAACTTTGACTAGAACAGAGAGACTAAACTCTCTTTGGAGGAATCATAAGGCAACTGTTACTACACTGACATTTAAAACCCACATAATGATTGGACCTTGATTGCATGATAAGGTTGAGCATGAATCGTGCATTCAATTATTTAAGTCAAATCGACCAGACAATCCAACCTGTCTAGATGCAAAGGACCTATTGTGAGGTTATCAAGAATTTACAGGGAGTTTACAGCCTGACCATTTCTTACCACTGGTTGGGTTTATTGACACTCTTGTTTGCTTTCTTCATATTCAATGGTGTTCCTTGTCCCAACTTGTCCATCTGGTGTTTGTCCCGCCCCTGGAGCACAACCTCTTTACCATTTCTCTGGCTTCTGACCTTCTACATCTCACTTTTCGGGAACTTTTCATTTCTTTTTGGTTAAGCACTTCGTGTGACTCTGTATCTCTCTCTCTGTATGTCTCTCTCTGTATCTCTCTCTCTCTCTCTCTCTCTCTCTCGTCACTCATTTCAAGACAAGGTGCCCTTTTTATTCGATCTGGCATAGAGACTTGTTTAGTTGTGGCATCATCGTAATTTTTTCCCAAAGAAATTCATAACAAAAATAAATGCATATAAACACATATAAAGGGCTTTTCAGTCAGTGAACTTTACCAGTTACTCTCTTAACCCCTTGCATGCTCGTGACGGAACCATTCCGTCACGAGCCACGGTGGTGCTGTGCTGGTGACCTGGCCGCCGCGCCTGCGCTGAGCATTCTATTAGGCGGGCGGGGCCGTGACGGAACCATTCCGTCACAAGCACAGCGCCACCGCGGCTCGTGACGGAGTGGTTCCGTCACAAGCATGGCGGCGCCGCGCGGCCCCCCCTCCCCCCTCCCCCCTAGCGCCGCGGCAGAATTACCGGAGCGGCCAAGGGGTTAAAGTATACTTCACGTTTGGTTTGCCCTCCACACACAGGGAATGGGGTATGCACACTTTATACATTTATGCCTTGTAAGTGATGCAGAGCTGGTGTCTGGACCAATAAGCTACACCTTTATTTCTTGTTTTTTCGTTGCGGGAAAATGTTTTGCTTATGGTTAGAAATAAATTATTGCACGTTTGCCAATGCCAGACCTACGTATTTACATAAAGTAACCTGCGCTGTGTGCAGTCCAAGACACTGAGGCCCTCAGTACTAGTTGAGACTGCACATTTACCACATGGTTTGCAGCGGTAAAGCCACTCCGCACAATTACAAATGTTACCATGGTGGGATTACCACATTTGATGGCAATGTCATACACGTTATTCCCACTTGCTTTTTCATTCTAGACCAGAAAGAGTTTGGAATGCCGGAAAACATTCCGTAGAATACCCAGTAATACCCAGTCTCCTCGTTATTCCCCCATTTCAGGCCTCTTACTTGTAATGGCCAGAAAATGGGGTGGTAATTCATCTGCTACATGTAGTACTAGGCCTGGTATTGCATCCCGTTTACCTGCATACTGCCTCTGCAGTGGGTGTAGGACTGCACAAGGCACATGCCGCTTTCCTGGAAGGCAGGCTGAGTGGGGAGCTGGGTGGGGTCCATATTTAGAGCTTGGTTCCTTGTGGGGCCTCTGTGAGTAAGTACAGGCAGTGCAAAGGCCACCTTCCTTGGAAGTACATAATGTCGTACTGGAGTGTGTGTGGGGCTGCTCAGGGCGGAGCATAGTTTCATCGGAGGCACGGGGTGTTGCTCTCCTGTGTGTCAACCAGCAGAGTGCAAAGGCCGTGCAGGGGTGTGTGTGGGAACTCTCAGAGGGTGCGGCTTCCCTGGAACCTATAAAACCAGTTACTGTTCGTAAATGGCAAAAACGGTACAGAAAAGGCCGAAGCCCTACTACCTCTTTAAACTGAAACCCATCATGTCTACCTTTTGTAGCCGAGCACCACCCCCTCCATCTTGAGTTATTTGGTACAGTCTAGCTTGGTGTTGTAGGCGTCGATGTCTGAGTATAGTGTGGGAGACGTCACCTATGACTGGGAATGAGATGCAGGGGGTGAGTGCTTGCAATGTTCAACACTCCGTCCATCATCCCCTTTGGTTTTGCTTTGTTCGCCCTAAGTTGGCAGGGTATGCCCAGACGTGGGTCCCTTTCTCACTTTGCCACTGGATTCAAGCTAGCCTGGCTGATGACGGCTGATTATCCAGAAACCGGTCCCAGGGTGCTTGTTTCCGGTCCAGGGAAGACCTGGCTTGGCAGTTCGGGCTGCATTGTTCTCATGAGGCACAGGGTCAGACTGATTTGCAGATGGCCATGTCTTAACTGGGGTGGCGGAGTGAGCTAAAGAATGATGATGGATGAAACCAAGATCAGTTGACTGATGGTGAGTGCTTGCAATGTTCAACACTCCGTCCATCATCCCCTTTGATTTAGCTTTGAACTCTCAGTCATAGCAGACTAAATGTTACACCTGCTGGGAAGGTCTATAACGTGAGGCCTGAATGCACCTCTATTCAGAGCGCTCTCTGCTTTGTGCAGACGGCTTCTGGGAGCTGCAGAACCTTCAGGCAGCAACACCGCCCCTAGGGGCGGCCTCGGACGCACTCGAGTACTGCTTCACAGCTTTTGACAGCCATTCATCTACCGTAGTGAGGTTTCGTGTTTGAATTCATTTTACCCTCATTTTAATTATTGTTGAATTTATTTGTCCGCTTCTCTATGTCGAAGCTGTCGAGACTTCACGTTTATGATATCATCAGATATGCTAATAAATTCTCGCGCCTACATTTTTTTTAAACTTGAGCTTTCTGTGGTATGGTAAATGTACGTTTTGCCCTGAGGCGCCGTGGGCGTCCGCGCGCTGCTGCCCCGCTCGGTCAGAGGGATCCATTTAGCGGCCTCAGTGACTTGCTAAAGTTAGACTCTGGGATCCGACAGCTGCGTTTGGCGCCTGGTGCCGGGTCACAGCAGTTGTTTCAAGGGTTCTGAGTGGAGCCACCCATAGTGCTTTGCAGCAGCTGTACATCTGAGCAGCAGAAGAACGAGTTTGCTGGGAGTGCCAGCAAAGTATTTTAAGAGCGCGCTAAGAATAGACGCAAACGTGCTTTAAAAGGAGGGCACGAGTGTTGCATGTGGGCAGCGATCCCTGCTTTTCTGTTCCCAGTGAAAACAAACACAAGGAAGTGTTTTAACTTTTTATTTTTACCCTCTTAAACATATTTTAGTTTTGCTCAAAACAGATTGTTGCAACATCTTTTTCACTATACAGTGTTGGCAGTGGCTTGGTTACACCAGTGGGCATTATGTATTCAGCTTCCATTTCCCCGAAGCGGAATACAAAAATTGAGCTTTTTAGTATGTTAAAGATGCATACCACCGTCTCTACCTGTGTCAGTATGTCTGTCCCTCGAATCCTCTACCTGATTCTCTCCTTAATTGTTTACCTTCTTGCCCTGCTGCTGTCGCCTCCGTTTTGCTTCATTCTGGCTGTATCCCTGTTTGTGTGTATGCTGTTATTCCTGGTACATGACCCACATATAGGATGGCCTGATTTAAAAAAAAACCAAAAAAAAAAAAACCATACCGGAACATGGACAAAAAGCAGGACTCCAAAATTGTAGTGACTTCCAGGCATGGACTCACTTAGCTGATATCTTTGTCCAAAAAAGAAATCCGACAAAACATGTAAAATTAAATGCAATTTTAACAAACAGTCATTTCAACTGTTTTCTAATGAGTTGCTTTACCAACCCTGCACATGTACTCGTGATGACCCTTCTCAATCTGTGTTCAGACCAGCCTCCTTGATTAAACGGGCATGTAGCGTGTTGAAATACATTTTCTAGCACAGACCATGGAAACAAGAATTCCCATCAAATTTGGGACGTCTGGTCACTCTCCGCCATGTATGAAATGAAACTTCTTGATATTGTACAATAAAATTAAGAATTTTTTTCTCTCCATCTGTTACATAGATTTGAACTTTTGAGGGACCCTAAAACCTTTCACATCTGCTCCCCTCTGCGCACACCTTACTTTTACTTTAGGCCATTCACTGAAATCCTTTGCGTTGTTTTACAGGGTGGTACTGTTTTGAATTGATGCTGTCCTATGATTATAGCCCAGTTTTAGACCCCGTCCTTCCTTTGTGTTGGCTGGCATCCAACAGGAACAAGATCGTGTTATTACCTGTAGAGTTTTCGACCTGAGAAGGCACATTTTGTACCCTCCCTCTATCATTTTGGAGGGAGGCCATATCTTTGTGTACAGAACGGTTTATTGTTATGCTTGTTACAGGTGGCTTGAAGACTGCGCACCTGAACTAATAGTTTCCTGTTTTTGGATTCGTTTCTGGGAATGTTAATAATATGTAGTGGTTCTATGCCATTTAATTTGTGTAACACTGTTGTTTTTGAAAATGACCAGACTTGGTTGGAAAGTTGAAACCCAATGTCTTGATTTGCCTTCAGATGGGATTGTGCACAGAAGCATAGGTTTGCGTACAGATATCTTTGTGCTACGAGCTATATTTTTGCATAGGGGACTGGCTTCACCTTACCGTATATCAGTTTTTTTTAATTTCAGTTTCCGACAGGACTGCAATATAAAGTTTGGACTTGAGCAAATTTGGTCTTCTGTTCCATTTGAGGGGAGTTTTGATCCATTTTGCGTCTCCATTTTTCCATTACTCAATTACAATGAATTTGTTTAGTGTTGGATTACACCGCGACAGGTTGAGGCACTTTGCTTTTTGCTAACAAGGCATGTTGAATATTTATTCGAATTCTTAATTTTTATTAGTGGTACGTGTGCACAGGAGGGGAGTATCTAATCTGTAGCAATTCGTAATCAAATATTGTCTAGGCTCTTGCCTTGGGATGCTTACGTTCATGAGTGTGCAACGTTTATGATGGTCGAAGTCTTTCTGGGCTCAGTTGGGAGAGTTTGAGGCTGTGCTCTTGGATGGTCACTTGTTTTGTCCTCACCACCTGTGCCTTTTAGCATCCGCTTGGAGGTACAACAAATCAATTTTCAGGGTCATAACATGCAAAGGATTCCCACTCGCCATCTAATTTCCTGATAGATCAGAACTGATTCCAAATACTCCCTTTTCCAGGTTTTTAGAAGAAAAGGTTGGAATAGGGCGTGTTGGCTGGTAAGTGGGTAAATCATGTTGATACCAGCAGCTTGTGAATGGTGGCAGCTGCATCTTCTTGACGAGCGGTAACCTGCAGCAATGGCCTCTTGTTACAAGAAGTACACCTGTAAATGTGAACTATCAAAATGTATATGTAAATTGTGAAAGTGCTGAATATTTACATTTCACATTTGTTTAGAGGTCGTTTTGAGATTTACTTCTCTCTTTATTTGGTAGTCAGTCTAATGATGTGATCCATTCCGGCAGTGTCCTGTACCCTAACCCTGTATGTAACACACATGTGCCCTTCCACTGTATAAAAGAATAAATTGTAGCATGACATATTTTTGAAACTGTTATTTCATCGCAGAGATTATAATAATTGTGACTTAAGTGGAACACTTGGAAGATTACCCTCCCCTTTCCATGATAAGGTGAGAAAACGTAGTCTGACCATACCACTTTTTCCTATCCGCAGGGTAACTGGTGGAATGCTGTTCTCAGAGCTCACTCTGTGATACTCAAGATTAGACCAACACTGGACTTGAAACTGGTGGGATTGAGCTTGTAATGTTCCCTACCATTAAGCAGTGCAGTTTGGTATGTTCTGGAGCGGTCTCACAGTTTTTATGACGCCAGAATCTGCAATCTAAATAAAGAAATCAGAATGGTGGGGGAAAAAAAACACCCAGACTACTGTAGAGTACTGGTACTCTTTTTGCCCTTCTTTGAGATGCAAGTTATAACTAACTGTACGTAATTCTGTAGTGGCATACACTCTGGAGTGAACAATGTCCAGGTGCTTTATGCAGGGCTCGGCGACACAGACCTCAATTGTCAAATGCAGAAAAGTGGATCTTTCTAGCAGATATTTTGGTTGCAGGTGTTTAAACTGCAGCAAATAGTTTTGTATCTTTGTCAGAGAATCTGGTGTGTTTGAGGCCTTTGGGACTTGAAAACCTGGCAAGCTGGTTTAGGGACAGGTTTGTACAGCCAGATTGTTAGGTGAATGGTCAGTTTGTGGACTGGATAAGTTGTTTAAAAAGAGGACCTGCATTGTATGCGTAACAACCCAAGTTGTTGACTAGATGTGTGTCCTGCCCAGTAATTAAGTTGTGCTTGGAATTTGGGACATTGAATCTTGATGTTATTCCACTAAACAGCACGGGGGTGTGGACCAGGGCACTTTAGCTATTGGCTACCATGCACTCAGTGACGGAATTCTGTTTAATCCCATGTAGCCACCTAAAAATGTGTGCATTCACGTGGGCTGCTGGGCTACTCCTTTATATATGTTTGCCTTTTTTGTACACGAATACATAAAAATGGCAGGCTTGCCAGGGCCAGAATGTTTGGTTTTGCCAAGGCTTGTATTTTTTGGGTGACCCTGATGTTGATCCATTAAAATAAGCCTTATTCAGCTGTTGTTTATTGAACGTTCAGTGAGTTGGAAGCATGAAAAGAGACTGCCCTACAGCGATGCCTGTAATTCTCATGTCGACGTGTATTTTGAGGGAGCGCCTGAATGCTTAGTTCTCAATGTTTAGTAAGTAGTCGAGAGTTGAAAATTGTCCAATTCATAACATGCTCCAGCAGGTTTAGATCCTGCTTTGCAGTAGGAGAATGCTGTTGCAGACCTGATGCTTATTCTTTCCTTAGACTTACCACAAATATTGGCACTAATTGGGGCCAATCATTGATTTGCTTTCATTGCGTGCTTCCATCATTGATCTAGATTGGGTCCAATCCTTGAATCTAGAACGAAGCACACTACATAGCCTTTTGTCAATCTAGTTTTGTTGATCTGTTCACCTTCCAATACTTCTTCTAGGTGCCAAGTTAGAAGTCTGTGTATGCTTCCTCTTATGCCGATGCTTGGACCACTGAATGAAATTTTGTTGCGTATCTGTTGTAATATGGGGTTTACGGGTCTTTTTATTTAGTTTTTTGTTCTGCCTTGAAATAACAACATCAAAAAGCACAACAACTTTTGTAAAAGCTGCTTTTTTGAATTGCGCACAAAAAATAGCCACAAATGTCCACGATAAGCACTTCAATTGAATGCTTTGAGGTGCCCTCCTGTGATCTCACGCAGTGTAACGAAAGCGGTGTCTAGGTTTGCCTTACAGTAGCAACACATCGTCAGAACAAGAGTTGCAAAGCCGCGTGACCTGCGTTTCTTTGAATTATCTTGTGGAAGTAGATAAAGCCACTTCAGGACTCAATTGTTTGTGCTCCTTGTCACCTGTATGGTCATGCCAGAACAGGATGGACTGGGCCCATGTCAGAAGACATGTGCATCCACCTTAGCCCATCAGAAACTGGAAAATCCCTGGCAGGAAGTTGGGCGTATTCATGCTGGCTCAAACAGCCACGACCTGTCGGAGTTGCTTAGGTTGAACCAGAAGCAAGCTTATCAATTCATAATCTTTTAGGTAAAGTAGCAGCATAATCAATGGAGCAAAACTGCATCACTTGTAATCTCATCTACTAGTTTGCTGTGTGCAGTCAGGAAGTTTGTCCTCCGCTCATGGTTCTGCTTTTTGATTTCACATCAGAGTTTTTGTTGGATGTGTCTAGCTTTTCAAGATGAAAAGGTAGTAATACAATTTACTATGTGACAGCGGCCACGTGCAGGCATTGTGAAGGCTGATACATATGGACTGTGGCAATTAAAACCATGGTTGAGTGAGTTTTTTTCCAGTTGGCCCTGTGCAAATACAAACTGCCATATTAGACACAGTATGGAACACAGACAAACACATATTACAGCTTAGTACAAGGTAATGAGTTGGCAGTCAGCATTATTGTGAAAAAGGTCCAGTTAATCAGTAGTTATTTATTTGTTATGCTGTCAGATGATTGTCTAGCTATGAATTACAAGACAATTTTTGTGATATTACGCATCATGACCACAACTAAAGACTATTTACCATCAATGTTTATGTCTGGCTTATCCTCCATTGAATAGCCTGAAATTATATTATTTGATGACTGGTAGATCTGTAAAAGTAGGCTATTGTTCACAAACGACCTACGTGATCAATACTGGCTTTGGCTAAGATTTGATTTTAAAAATACAGCAGATTGTTTTCCTTTTGCCTGCTTTCACGTGCTTGTAGATTTTGGGCATTTTGGGGTACATTCATCGGCCATGAATGAATTTGTCTGGGTAAGGTCAGAACTGTTTATCATGTAGAGAACATTTCAGTGGTGAAAAAGAAAACTCAAAATGTAAGTGTAGTTTTTTTTCCTACAATATAATCTTTCCTTTTTTATTAAGGTGCAACTTTGATGCTACTTAACTCTAATACCAATTAAAAACTAGTGTTGCGATAGGAAAATATCACCTATGTTATCTTGGATACATTTCTTTGAAGAAACAGTTGCATGAAAATGACAAAAACGGGGTTTTGTAGATAAAATGTCCTGTGAAACCTAGCTAAATTTCTCCCGTAAAAACATTATTGTGGGAAAACTATGCACCAGCAGAAATCTGGGAAACGTACAATAACTTTACACGGTTCTGTACTTTGAAGAGGAAATTATAACTTCACACACTGTTATTAAAACACAATGCAAAATCCATGTACTATTTCTATATCTGGAAATCCCCTTTTGCTATAGTTAACTTTTGGCTCCCTTGTAGGGCTGACTCATTTGCCGAACGTTTGCAAAGGACCAACTTTAGGTCTAATCGGACCCAGTCACTGAACCATTACATATGCAAATCATCAATCACACACGCCCATCACTTAATGAGAGTGACTGAAAAGCAGTCTCTCCCATTCATCCCAGGATCCATGCACTTCTTATGCTGCCTAGCAACAAGAGACAACATTTAGTGTAATTGAAGACTAGGGCTGTGTTTGTACTGTAGGACAGGTATAAGTTATGGGAAGTAGGTCACTGGACAGCCTTTGCAAGGGTGGAGCTCTATCCAGTGATGTTTGTGTTGTGAAAGCATGAGAATGCAGCTTGGTGCAGTTTCCTTAAACTTGTCTACTGCTGTTGAACTCTTTGGTCGAAGTGCAACTGGAGTGTTGTTGAGTCCTGGATGAAGAGAGTACCCGACAAAAGTCACAAGTGAGGAAGCTTGGGCAGATATTGATGTTTTCAGAGGAAATGGGAAATAATTTTTATATTAATTTTTCATTACCAGATTTGTTTAATAGAAGTTGTTTCCTTACTGGCAATGCAAGTGCTGCAATCCCCTACTCTGGTTCCCAGGTTAATGTTTCCAGTTTCTTAGAGCCAGATCGGTGGATTTAAAAAAAAAAAAATCCTAATGGTACTGCATGCATCTGGATTGATATGTTTTTTTTTTATCCCGCATTTGGTCTTCAGTTTAACTTAAGACCAAAATTTAAGTTTAACTGAGACAAAATCCTAACATTACGACTTTTGGTATTCACAAAGGGCATTTAGGAGAAGTAAAGTTAGGATTCTTAACTTTACTACTCCTAAATGCCCTTTGTGAATACTGAAAGTCGTAAAGTTCGGATTTTGTCTCAAAATACTTTTGTGAATCGGGCCCAGTGTCTATTTGTTCCTGTCCCCTCTCCCCTGTTTGGATGTTCTTCTGCCCATCAGTATTATGAGTTCATCAATATGACTTTTTATGTAGCTAATACACATTGTGAGAAACGCACATAGGCAACATGTTTCATCCATCTGACAGACAAATAGTCAACAAGGCATGTTTTAAGGCTCGTTAGGGTGTAATGTATATAACATGAAAAATAATAGTCTGTGTTTGCAGAGCCTTCCTCCAAACCTTATTTTTCATATATATGAAGGGGCCTGAGTAAAACCTTTAAAACAATTTACGCTTGAACCACTTGCACAGTGTCTCATGAAAAGTATGTTCAATCAGTCTGACTCGTACCCATGACAGAAGTATCTCATGGGCACTATGCAGGCAGCAGCCTAAGTCTCTTTTGGCAATATAGTTCTAGTTTTCTAACTTAATTACACACTCACTTGTGTTTTGAGTAGGCGGGGTCTAATTTGCTGTATTAAAAAACTACCTCTCAAATATAAGCATGTCAATATTCACATGTTCTACCACCAGGTAGTCTAAAAAACATCATATTTTTAGGTCATTTTCAGTGTGTCGTAAGTCTCATATTACCTACGTTTTTTTCCCCAGGTGGTGACATTTTTTACCGAGTATAATTTTTTTCAATTTTGGACTGATTGGAAGTATTTGGATTCAAACGTGGATCCACCCCCTCCCCCCCCCCCCCCCCTCCCCCCACACCTTTTCTTTCTTTAAGGAAATATCAATATTCTTTCAAAGCCATTCTTTGACGTGTCTACGGCCTGTACATAAGAGGAAAGCACACTTATAAAACTGAAGTCTTTCCTGAATGAACTGTGTGACTTGACTAGGGCCAACTTGAGGAAGTTAGGACAAAGTAGAGGAAGTTAGTTATACCTCATTATCACAAAACGATGACCAGCTGGTGCAAACACCAATCATTATTTGTAAGGTTGGTTTGTTAAAAATATCTTCTTATGATCTATGAAAACGTTTTGCACTTGTTGAGACGTTTAAAAAAAACTAGTGCTAAAATTTGGTAACTTTACAAAACGTAGCCCACAGTCAATTTTTTCATACGAAGGTTAAAGCCCAAAATATTTTTGGGGATTACATCCCTCTCCCACTAAAACTGGGTGTTTGTTTTCTTTCTGCAAAATTCTACATTTGCATATTTTTTTCTCGGCCACTATATTATTTGATGTCTTTATAAAGTTTTCACGGGAAAGGCTTTACATTTACGTATGTGCCTAATTACAGGAGCCAGGTAATTACTGGGTTTGACTGTCCATATGTGAAGGAAAAAACATCTGGATCTTCTGCTCCTTTCCTTCATTAAAGGATAAACCGGTTTCAAAACCTAAAACTGGCCTTCCCGATTTCTTTTCTTTTTTTTTTTTCTTTCTAAATGCGATCATAGCTTTGATATCACGTTGAAGGAGAAAAAGAATTGAAGACCCAGAGTAAAACGGCTTGCTCACTAGATTATTACATATCAATTAGCTCATTTCTCCTTTGTGTGAGTCAGAAAATTAATAAATAACAGACGTACTCCTGTAGTGTGACTTCAGAGTGTGGGACACCTCTTCACAATATCGACCATTAGGCTCGGGCTCAGGAGTAGTTCACCCCCAATAACTCAGTCTATACGTAATTCCCTATCATACTCACTTGGTATATCCCTCTATTTTCCGTTCTTTTACAGTCCATCATGCATGCGTCTCCCTCCAACATCAGAGGGTCATTATATCTAGCATCAGTTATCTTCCTCAATTTACACAAGTACTCCCAATGCTCCATTACAGCTCTTAGAAAGGACGGTTTCATCAGTTTGTTTTCTTCTTTTTTATGGTGGAAGAAAGTTTAATCATAGTCGATTTACTCTTCGTGGTTGATTATGATCTTGGTGCTGGTGTGATTTCTATCCTTCCATGACCGCTTGCACCCAGCAATTACTATGTGTTAGGTGCCACAAAGAGCTTTATTACTATATTTTGACCATTCAGTCTGATGCAAAGGTACTGACCAGAAATATCAGCAGGGTCTGTCACACATATCTGTCCCTGCCTATCAGTGAACCTCTGGTCAGATTTTTCTGGCAAAGGTAGACGCTGCTGGGCTTCTCACATCTTACTCTGTGTCCGACAAGGTCCAATTGTGGACTGAGAAGTTCAGCAAAGTAGTACTGTCAACTCTTGTGGACCTATTGTAAGTTGATGAAAACTTGGGCTTTTCAGCTACAGGCAGTGATGGCTCTGTGAAAGTGAAAGGACTTTGGCATCTGGATTTGCAGACATCATTAAGGTGATGTTACTGGTGGTTGCGTGTCATCTTCAGTGTTCTTTGAACGTTAGCAATTTGTGCCTTGATTTTCTGTCTCTAAAAGTGTTAAACATGTTGAAATTGATAATTGTAAATAACCTTCAAAATTGTTTCCACATTCATTTTAAATTGCAATATCGTTTTTAGGTCTCGGCTAAAGACGCGCGGAAGCGCGTCTCCGCCGAGATCTTATGTCACCGAGCGTGCTTCCCAGGAGACACTCCTGGCCGCGCGCAGGCGAATCTAAACTGGCACGCGCATTAGTACGAGCGCTGCGCGAGGCTCCCACACAACACACGCATACATAGAAACAGAAGCGCTCACGTACGCACATACATACAGAACCCCCCCACTCATATACACACACACACACACACACACACACACACACGCGCGCGCACCGGCCCCCCCTCTCCCCTTTAACTTACTGCGGTAATCTGGGGGACTCCGCTCTCCGCACCGGCAGGGAGAGTTGACGCTGCGGCTCCTATCCCGGGACTCCCTCTTGGTCAAGGGAGCCCCGCAACACGCGTGCAACGTCCTGTTGTCGGCCCCGGGGCTCTCCACGCTCGCAGGAGCCCCGGGCCGCTCCACGCATTTCCTCCGCCTGCCTCCTCTTCCGGTCCGGACGCGGCTCCGCCCCCGTCACAGGCGACCTTGCCTGACTTCCGGTGCGGCCGCGGCGGAATTCCGGGGGCAGTAAGAGTTATTGTATATTTGGCTGCTAAATGAAAGCGTGTCCATCTGCCACTGACATTTCTTTCAAAGTCCAAGTGTCTTAGCTTTTGATGCTCTGAGAGTGTTCTTAATTTCTCTGAAACAGATCTCCAGCATTTGTTTTCGGTAATGAAATATGTTTGATAATTCGATACATTATTGTAAAAAGGCATATGGAGTCTATGGTTGTCATCCCCATTACAGTTTCTGCGCAACCTACATTATTTACGTTCCCTGGACTTTAAACTGTATTATGCTGTAGAAAGATTTCTAAGGCAATGCATTGCTTAAAAGTAGAGCTCTCTGCCCCAAAATCAGTACAGGGAGAGGAACTGCGTGCCCACCTCATTGGTTGACTGCCTTTTGGGGTTTGGCTGTGCGCAGTGTGGGGTTCACTGCATGTGTGAGGTTGGCTGTATGCGGGGAGCTAGCTGCAGGCCTTTGCCTACGGCCCGGCTTGTGGCCAACCTCCTGCTGCTCTGCGTAGAGGTTGGCTGCTTGTGCTGGGTTGGCCACATGACCAGGCCGGCGGCCAGGACATACACCTACCACCCCCCCTGCGCATGGCCTGTGGAGTGCATGGAGGCAGTTGGATTAACGTATTGTAATTAAATATTACTTTACGTTAAAAAAAAACTAGAAATTCACTGAAAAAAATAAAGGTTATCGGAACGTTATAGTTGGGAAATAGCATTAAAAAACAAAGAAATTCCCTGAGAAATCAAAGGCACATTATAGTTGGTAAATAGAATTAAAAAACCTTAGAAATACGCTAAAAAAGCAAAGGTTACAGTGACATTAAGTTAGGTTCAGATTTTACACACACAAAACCATAGAAATTCAGCAGTTACTATAAGTCGTGCCCTAAGGTAACAGTAACTCGCCCCCTCACCTTGCACTGCTAATTACCCCACATATTACATCACTCATGGTATCTAGTATAACATCTTTAATATCACTGCAACATTTTTTGTAAAATCTGTGCTAGGTGGGGCGCGAGTTCTAGTTACTTAAGATAACTATAACTGTTGAATTTTTCTAGTTTTCTGCGTGTAAAATCCGAATTTACCTATAATGTATTTGTAACCTTTGCTTTTTTATTGAAAATATATTTTTGTATATGTGTGTTACAATCCCTGCAGTCCTGCCAATCTTTCGACTGCATCCACTAAACGAGGTCGGTGCTGGGTAAGTGGGCGCATGACCCACTCCAGATGTGAAACACACTTGCGCCGCTACGCAAGTAAAGGTCAGCACTCCACGGAGAATAATCCACAGAAAGTTTATTGCAACGGCTGATGCGTTTCGACCAGTCTATGTCAAAGCTACAAAACAGCCCTAATTCCTTAGGAAATTAAGGAATTCCCAACAAATTAACATAGTGAAAAGACTCCCAAGAACCTGTCCTCAATTTGTGTATAGGTATAATATATATATTATTTTGTTATTAAAATACTGAGGTCATGGGTTACACCTGACCTCAAAATGTTCTTGTACAAGGAGAGTCTCGCCCTCTCTAGCTCCGACGTTTCTGCCCATGATGCTTCGCGATTCCTCAGACTAACATAAATTTCAGTTGACGTCATTGGGAGTGTATTTTGAGCAATTGTCTAAACATTTACCAGACTATTGTGTCGGATTCACTATACTGCTGTACAGAGGAGCTGCATTCAGTAGTTGCAATAACGTGTGACCTACATGGTGGACGAGTCTTACTCCAGAAAGTTAAATGCTTCATGTTTGTCCCAGCACAGCATGAACAATTGAGGAATAATTACTATTTATGGATGTAATATGGTAACTCGCGCGTCTCTACCACTGTATACCCTCCTCAAGAAAAGCCACATTTCTTGTTACATCATCAAGTACTTTCCAAACATCTCCGCTATATCTGTCATATCTGAGTCACGACTCCTTTGGAGCCTGTTTCATGGTTTTCCAAGAATCTTTATTTTCATTTGAGGAGTTCTCTCTCTTCCATTGGGGGCTATAGTGTTCTGTGTTGGCTCATCTTCCTTCAGTGAGCCAAATCTTTCTAACCAGGGACTCTCTTTGCTCATCCTCTAGATTTCTCCTTCTGCAGAGGGTTACTTCACTATCAAAAATACCAAAGAACACTTGAAGCGGCAAGAAAACGTAATGACATTGTAGCGAATGATGGGAGATTTTGCTACTGCTTTTATTTATTGAAGTCCCTGTCAAACGTCCGATTTGATAATGTAATTTCACCTGCATTTCCGAGACTCATGGCACCATATCCTGTGTAGGTGCTGTGCTTTTACATGGAAACATGAACACATATGTGTTCAATGGGACTAATTCCAGTTGTGTAAACCAGCGGCCATTGTTGTTCAGGCTTGAATTCTTACGGTCTGATTATATGAGATTATTACAAATGGTAATATAGCTTTTGGGGCAGGCACATAGAATAACCACTGCCCTTTTTGGAATGAAAAACTATAATGCATTTATTGTGTTATAGTGGAATATTCTTTTTTTTATTTTTTTTACTTTTATTGAGCAATCAAATAAAGGTTACAAGGATGGGCCTACAACCACACGGGCTGGCCGCTAAAATCAAGGCACAATGTAAGATCATACGATCGCTTCCGTGGTCAGGCACAAATCAGATACCAAATGTTACTCGAAGTATAGAACAGGACACAACAATTTTCTGTTATATACATACAAAAAAACAACAAACCACAAAAAGGCGAATGCATACTAATCAAAGTCAGCCCAGAAGGAGGAGGGGAAACTCACTAATCAGGAAGACGGAATCACAATCGATAGGACTCGGCAAGGCGGGGGGGGGGGAACAGCGGGGAGGAAAGGCAAATCATAAAACAGCATAAGAAATCTCGGGAACACCAGCCTAGGGAGATAGGGTAACATCGGGTGTGTCGACCAAGGGAGGAGTACAAATATTCCCACGATATTCGTTCCACTGACCCCAAATCTTCGTCCACGCCCTGGGTCTGCCCCGTGCTATATAGACGGTCCTCTCGCGGAACATGGACCAGTCCATGTTGTCCTCCCACACCGAGACGTCGGGAGGTCTAGATGTGCCCCAGAGTTGCGCAATGTCTCGCTTTGCAACCATGTATCCCAAGGTCGCCCATCTGGTCTGGGCCACAGAATAGTCGGTGGGTTCCCACACATTCAACAGGCATCGTCGGGCCTCAGGCCGTAAGGCAATCCCAGTCACAACTTCCATCACCGCAAGTACTTCAGTCCAGTAGGCCGCCACCCCCGGGCACTCCCAAATAATATGTAGAAACGTCGCACTCATTCCACATCCACGTTTGCATAGACCATCCGGGGAAAAACCCATCACAACCAGACGCGGACCAGTAACATACACCCGGTGGAGGATCTTAAGCTGAACCAAACGGAGACGGGCAGGGATGGCGACCTCTTTCGGAGAAGAGAGTGCCGATTGCCAATCTTAGTCATCTAATTCCAGCCCGTCGCCGACCCAAACCTCCCTAAGTCGGACAAGTAAGTCATTGCGATTATTGATCAGCTTCTTGTAAATCAGGGAGATAGTGCTATCGGGAAGGTGGCCATCCAGAATGCGATCCTCGAGGGGAGAGGACTCTGGGAGGGCCACATCAGGAGTCAAAACAGAGGCCAGGGCATGTCGGACCTGCAGATAACGAAAAAATTCCCTATCACTCAAGTCATATTCGGCCCGAAGGGCCTCAAAGGACTTCATTCTACCATTCACACAGACATCACCCACTCTACATATTCCAATCATATCCCAGCGGTCAAAGCCCTTAGTAGACCAGAGACATCCCAAACGCTCGGAAGCATAAAGCGGCGTCGCCAGTGTCAGACGATTCTCCCATCCCAGACTCACATTCGCGGCTCGCCACACACTGACTGCAATCTTGGACGGGCCCATAAGATGGCGCCCAGCCGACCTGGAACAAAGCGCTCTATTAAAATCCCCTCCCGGCAGCTGGAGTCTGTCCATCTCAAAGGCCGGATCCCGACCTGGGGAATACATTGCATGGTTAATGGCCGACAGCTGGGTAGCCCAGTAATATCTCTTGATATCAGGGAGCGCTATGCCCCCGTCAAACCAAGGGATGGTAAGTTTCGCAAGGGCGATACGTGGACGCCCGTCCCAAATCAGCTGCCTTTGGAGACTCTCAATCTCTCGGAAATAGGTAGCGGGAACGTCATCATAGGAATTCTGAAGTGCGTATAGGAAGCGTGGCAAAGACATCATTTTGAAAAGGGCAGCTCTGCCCAGAGGGGACAAGGGCAACTTACGCCAGCGAGCCACATCCAGTCGCAGTCTAAGAAGCGGGGGGAGGAGATTACGTTCAAACCGGAGTGAGGAGTCTAGTGTAATAAAGATCCCCAGATATTTGAAGCCAGACTGGACAACCTGGATAGGGAATCTATCCGGCAACGGAGGCAGAGCACCCGAAAGAACATATACACAGGACTTAGCCCAATTAATAACCAAACCAGAGTTAGCGCCAAACGAAGTAAGAACGTCAAATAGAACATTTAAAGATTTGCGCGGGGAAGTAAGGTAAAGAAGAATGTCATCCGCGTAAAGCGAGACGCGGTCTTCAAAATCCGGTGACCAACGGATCCCTTTGAGTGAAGGTTCCCATCGAAGCCACGCAGCTAATGGCTCCAAGGCAAGAGCAAAAAGTAGCGGAGACAAGGGGCACCCCTGTCTGGTCCCCCTACCAAGGCAAAAGGGAACAGAAACTCGACCGTTGACCACAACCTGCGCCAGGGGTTCGGCGTATAGTAACTTCACCCAACCAATAAATCCAGGGCCGAAACCAAATTTCTCAAGAGCTGCCCAAAGATAGGGCCACTCTATCGTATCAAAGGCCATCGAGGCATCAAGCGAAGCCAAAATGGCCGGCTCCGTCAGAAGCCCCGCCCTCGCAATGACTCCATGGAGACGACGCAGATTAAGAGCCGTGTTACGATGCGGGATAAAACCGGACTGGTCCGGATGAATCAAGCCGCTAATAACCGTCAGGAGGCGGGTAGCCAGGAGCTTAGCCAGAACCTTGGGCTCAACATTCAACAGGGAAATGGGCCTGTAAGACGAACAAAGGTCCCGGGGTTTACCTTCTTTAGGAATAACAACGATCGTAGCCAGCCGCTGATCGTATGGGAGAATACCCCGTTCCCGGGACTCCAAAAACATGGTACGAAGATAGGGCGCCACCCTATCAGGACGTAGCTTGTACAACTCAATTGGCAATCCATTCGGGCCCAAAGCCTTGCCCGAACGGAGTGAGCGAATGGCAGTCGCTATCTCGTCCGTGGAGAAAGGAGACTCCAAAGAGACTCGGTCTAAATCGGAGACACAGGGCAGAGCTATATCACGCAACAAGTGGTGAGAGTCATCCACATCCCGTTCAGACACAGGGGAATAAACCACAAGAAAATAGTCTGCAAAACATTCCACTATTTCAACCGGGTCAGTCACTCTCACACCATTCAAAGTCTGAATCACCGGTACCACACGATTCGCCCTCTCCTTCTTGTCCAACCACGCCAGCAATTTACCCGCTTTGTCCCCCACATCATACAAACGACCCTGTTGTTCCCGAAACATCATTTTAGCCGCGTCCGTAACCAGAGACCTATAAGCAAATTGTTTCAGACCCAGGGCGTGAAGTTTATCAGGAGTAACAGTCAATTCCAAGTCAGCCTCTATCCCAACAATCTCCCCCTCGAGTTCCACCACCTCCCGATTCCTCGCCTTTTTGGATTCAGCAATAAGGGAAAGGGCCTGCCCGCGGATCACTGTCTTAAAGGCCTCCCATAGGGACACCGCAGAGGAGACGGACCCCTCGTTGTCTAGAAAATAATTGTCCAACGACTTAATCAAGAGACCACGGGTCTCGGGGGCGGTTAGATACCATGGATTGATAGGAGCCACCCGGCCCGCCGCCTCCACCCCCATCTCAAAACAAAGCCAAAGCGGAGAATGGTCAGAGATGCCCCGGGGGAGGTGTCTAATCTCCCGAACAGCCGACGACTGCGCCGCAGGCATCAGGAAATAATCCAGTCTAGACAGACTCCCATGGGCCCCGGAATGGAAAGTGTATTGAAGCTGAGTAGGGTGCATGAGTCTCCAACAATCCACCAACCCAAAAGAATCCAGAAACCCACCCAGCCATTGTTGGACCGAAGGAGTGTCCCTAGGGGGGTGACGATCATGTAGACCGGAGAACACAGAGTTAAAGTCACCCGCCATGAAAAGAGTACTATCTGGGAGGCTCAACAACACTCGGCCCAAATCGGAAAAGGTAGAGGTCTGTAGACCGGGGGGCACATAAACGGCAAACAGGGAAAGGGTCTGACCCTCATAGCGCCCCACGAGGACGGCGTAACGCCCCCGATCATCAAGGATCACATCATCAATCGCCAGGGGGAGGGAAGCCCGGACGAGGATGCCCACCCCCCTGGAACCCGTGGTAAACCCCGAATGTGCGACGAGGCGATAGCCCCACCTGTTCATTGCGCGACAAGTATTGCCCACTAGATGAGTCTCCTGCAGAAAGACAATATCAGGAGACAAACGTCGTAGACATTGCAACACCACACCCCGCTTTATACGATCCCCCAGACCATTGACATTCCACGAAATAAACCTCAACCCGCTACCACCCATCCCACATAGTGATGCCGGACCCCTCCCCCAATGAGCATGACATCGAAAATACCATTAGCAAAATAGAATCGCCTTGAAAAAACAAAACACAAACATCAAACTTCCCAACAACCCACCCCCCAACGACCAAGAAAACACCCCCCACCCTGCACCCCTGCAAGAAGCTAAAAAGCCACCCCAGACGGAGAGAGGTAGTTCTGTATCAGGTCCTCGACCAGGAGATCAACAGAATGCGGGTCCGGATTTTCCGGAACGCCAACCACACGCACGTTACAACGACGTGCTCTGTTTTCAAAGTCCTCCAAGCGCCGGGTCATGAAATCGTTCACCCTTCGGAGGTTGCCAATCTCCGTCTGTATCTCCGAGACGTCGGCCGTGAGGCTGGATGACTTGAGATCCAATGACTTCACCTTCTCGTTGGTTTTAGATAGGTCGGCCCGGATCAAGTTCACGTCAATGGCCACGGTGTCAATTTTGTGGGCCAAAGCTTCATACTGTTGGCCTAATGTTTCCTTCATGCCAGAAATGGCGCCCATGATGTCCTGCAAGGAAGGCTCCGTCGACTCTTCCACAGTGTGGCCAACTGCACTCGGGCCAGGCAAGGCGGCTCCAGGGGACCCCTTCGAATGGGTGTACCGGTCCATGACATTAGACTGGACCGGGCCCCCGCGAAGGGGCGTTTTGGTCTTCCGTGTCTCTCGGTCCCCTCTGCCCGCCATGTTGGAGACCGCGTCCCAGAGGACTCACTCGACCCGGTGAAAATGGCCACAGGAGAGCAGGGCGTTGTAGCCGAAAGGCAGCGGCGAGGGTATCTCTAGGTGTGAGCCAGCCCGGAAGGACAATAAGCTAGCCAAAGGCACAACAGCAGTCTCGTGCCGCCGGACCCAGCAAGGGCCAGACTCCTTTGCCAGATGCACAGTCTGAGGCAGAATCGAAACCGAAACTTAAGAGGGGGACCCACCAGTCGAATCCCCCTGCCGTTGTTGTTCAACTCAGACACGGCCACTGTGCCTCACCCAGACCCGGGCGCACCTCCAGGGCGGACCCCGAAAGTTCGAGACGTCGTATCTTCGGTGTCCCTGGTCCAAATCAAAATTCAAAAACCACAGGAAGATCAGCCCAGTGTCCTCTACACAAATCCTCGGGAAGAATCAGGATATGTTCAGGATATTATGCCGGGAGTGGCGGGGGTCCGGAGAGCTCTGTGCTCACGCGGCCATCACGGATGCCCGCCAAGCTCCTCCTCTCATAGTGGAATATTCTTGAGAAAAAACGTTTAAGAAGACAGTGGAGGACTATAGAGGGTTTCACATGTCCCAGGCATACTGGAAAAAGAATTTCGATACAAAAACTTCAGCAGAGACTAGGTAAATTGTGGGTGTTTGCCCCGGATCCTCATCCGAAAGTACAGGAGGAGAGGGACTTACATTAGTGCATATATGGGTGGTGCTTGTGTACAGTTCTTAAGTCTTTTGGGGGGTTGGCTGAAGCAGGCACAGAATCACACAGTGCCACCTGGAGGCATGCTACAGCAATACTGAGAAAATCTCTGGATCCAGTCTGGCACCAAGGGGTTTATCCAGCAGAAATAGCATTACAGAAGGTAAGTAACTTGTTTATTTTTTTATGTGGCTATGACTCCCAGCAATTTGGCTTTGCCAGTGCTTGTTTTGTTTCATCACTGCTTTTGCCAGACTTCATTGTTGGAGGAGCTGCTGAACCCTCACAATATTTAAAAAAAAAGGTCTAAAAGGAAAACAAATGTGATGTCTGCATTTGTTTCCATAGTAGCCTAGCAGTAACAGAACTGCTTTGGGGCTGATTCTGATGCAGGTTGGAAATGCTTCCTGACCGAATCGGGTTGGAAATGGTTGCCGACCCACTTGGATCGGGAGAGTCCGACCAACGGAGTACGATGTATCCGGATGCTTCCTGAGGCGATTTGGTTGGACTCCCATTGACTTCAATGGGAGCATATGTTCCTAACCACATCATAATTGGGCCCTGGGTCGCTCCAGATCCTATTTGGAAGGAGCAAATGCCATTAGGAGGCCTTTCTAACCGCATCAGAATCAGGCCCTGGGTGGGAATGCTTTCCTTACCGTATCAGAATCAGGCCCTGAGTGTGCAGATGTGCTCCTTGTGAAGGGAGAATGTCGTCCCCCACAGTGAAGTTTGCCAGTGGCTGAAGTGGGCCGACCAATTGTTCCATGTTGTAGTATGCAGAAGAAAATTGTTCCAGGCCTAAATAATCCCACTTATTGATAAATACCTATAATTCTGTCTTCAGTAGGCCAACTAGAATGGATTTGCAGAGGCCTACCCATTGGACATAGGATGCTATTGTGTGGAACCTCCCTGAATATTTCCCAAGTAAAGTAGAAAATATTTTAGGCCTCTTTGGTACCAAGGTGTGTAAATGGGAATGTGCTTTCCAGCTGAATCGAGCAAAGTGGTGGGCCCTGATTCCTGAACATTTATCGTAAATTATTTGGTCAGTTTAGGATTCCGTTCTTTTATATTTGGCAATTTTTTTTGTATATCTTCGTATTGCTGTTCTACAAATATTTTTTGGTCGTAGGGATTTTCTCTACATTGTGTTGGGCCTTGAGGAAAGTCCAAAAAGACTAGCCGCAGCTTTGCCTCTTATCGCTTTATTTATACTGTAGAACAACAGAATCCTGTGAAGGATCAATTTTTTTGATTAAGGGAATAATACGCACAGCAGGCACTAGCATTCTTGATATTTCTTAATCCGAACTGAAGACCATGTACTGAAAATCTCTGACGTAAAATCGATAAATATTTGAAGAAATGTAAGAACTGCAATACGAAGACATTATTTTACAAAAAACATAATATTAATGGATGGAATATAGTACTGACTATATCGATTATGTTAATTGTTAATGCATCCTGCCCTTTGCATGCCTATAGGTTGCCTTGTTACGCTATGTCCCTCTCAGTGGAAAATTAAAGGCTACTGTCAGCATACAGGATATAACGAGCATTGGCAAAGCTGATATGTCTCGCCGTTTTAATCTATTGGCTTTGCATATGCAACATCTGCGAAAAGCACTTTTTTGTTGATGTGCACCTTTCGACAATAATAAAAAAAAAAAGGTACAATGGCGTCTGCGGGCCGTGTCATTTTGTAGGCGTGCGCATGTGCGACATGCTTCTTCATACATGCAAGTGCCTGTGAAATGAGGCGTGCACAATTTTCCTGAATTTTTTGATCCGAGATGGATCGGTAAATTAATAAAAATGAAATGTATTTGGTGCAAATTATTATTGCATTTGTTTTAAACAAGCGGACGAAGGAGCCTACTAAGGTCATTGGTTACAACCCAAGACTACAGCCCCCAGAATGCATTTGATTATAAAAATGAAATGTATTTGGTGCAAATTATTATTGCATTTGTTTTAAACAAGCGGACGAAGGAGCCTACTAAGGTCATTGGTTACAACCCAAGACTACAGCCCCCAGAATGCATTTGATTATAAAATCCCATGGGTGAGGTGACCACCGAGTTTATTTGTGGGTCTGCAAGTTCCAGGGTATATATGCTTGTAGGGTAAAAAAAAAAGAATCGTCACCTACGGAATGGCCCGAAAGTGACTGATAACACAGCCAGTACTGTATAATTAACTCAGGAAGTGCGGGCCAGTTTTTGTTTCTTAAACGGCTCATCACTCATGTCCTGTCACCTCTCCGCCCCCGCGGAGAATCTGCCCACACATCTTAACATAAAGCGACGCTGCCAGTTTCTCTGCGTGAAGGAGACAGGCAGGCTGGCCGAGGGAGCCGCCCTCCCCACCGAGAGGAATTGTAGGTCGCCCTCCTGCTGATCGGAGTTGTTCATAATTGAATTAACGTGTTTGTGGTCGCACGGCAAAACGTGAATACTCCTGCCTGATAATATGGGGGGGCTCGTAAATGAGGCCAGTTCAGGGTATTCACACGACGTGATAATTATCTGTAAACACATACATTGTTATACAAACTAATGACCGCGTGATTGGTCTCTGGACGGGATTCTGATGTTTATCTCTAGCCGGGCAGTGTGAAGAGCAGTTTGGCCAAGATAGGAATCTGGTGGGCCTGTACACTCACAACCCTTGAATTTCCCCTACCTAAAATACAATTCATTGCAATATGTTCTGTGAGTTCCTCAGGTTTGTGATTAAATAGTTTTAAGGTGCAAGCGGACTTTTGTCCATTGTTGCAGTTTATTAATTGCCCAAACACCCACCCACTTCATTTTTGGGTACATTAGAAGCCACTTCTGGGATTTTCTCCGTTGGAATACCATACCGGTACCTTTACTGAGCTGCGTCACCATTCCCATAATACACAACTTGGGCACAATTTAACATTTGCTATCCAGTGGCCTGGTTCTGCCACTCAGCGCGAACACTTCCCGCTTGCAGCCCGCCTTCCTGCTGGTGAGTTCAATCTGGGCGGCATGTGGCGCGTTGGGTCTCACGGGATTAACTCCCCATCACTGGCAGAGACAAGACAACATGAATGAATGGCTGCCTTTCCCATGCAAATCGGCTGTCAGGTAAGATAAAGCGAGCCGCCGGGCCAGCAGAGCTGCTACCGCTTCGACGCCATTATCGCGGCTTTGTCGCTTTACGAGAATAGTGGGTTTAGCGGCGGCAGCCTCTTCAAAGGGAGCCCGCCTCGGGGCCACACACTGGCCGCTGGTGACTCACTCCCTGCTCTCCTCACCCCGACAGCTCACACACACTGCGCGGGAAAACACAGCCTCTCGCTTCCGACTGCACCTCGGGCGCGAGGCCGCGGGAGAGCACCAGAGCGCGCGCGCAACTCGAGCCGCGCGGTGACGCACACACACAAACACTGAGCGGGAAAGGCCCACGTGCACCAGGGGAGGTGGACTTGTATTTTGAACATGAATAAACTGCGGCCTGTGAAACTCCAGCACATGTATACGGCTGTACAATGTGTACATCCCTAAAGGAAAGCATTAGTAGTCTTGGCAGAGTTGCCCGCGTGCCGTTATTACAGTGTATTTATGGTGAGCCAAAGTTAGAGACCTACATCAGGGCTTTAGTCAGTGAGATAAAGAAACTAGGGGCTGTAAAAGGGGCGTGGCGTGCCACCCGACTGGTATTTTGTTTTTTTCTGTCATTGCATTCAGATATGTGATACAACAAAACATTACACTTACAACAAGCCCGGACTATTGGCTTTGTCAGTGGTTGTTAGCTGCTTAAGATAAATAAGCAAAAACTATGGTTTTGTTGTATATAATATTAAAAATGCTCCAGTTCTGAAATGATGAGACTGTGAAAGAATTAAAACGAGTCTCTTTGAAGTTACATCAAAGGTTTTGAGCACAGGTACTGCTGCAGAGTAGATTTTTTCACTTTGAGGGCAAAAATGGAGAGCACGATAGGGACCCTTCTCAGCACCTGCTTTTAAGCTGAGCACCGGCAGGATCCGGCCCCCTTAAAGCCCTGACCTACATCATAGTTTGGGTTCAAGTGACCACAGGTTTATAGGTCAGAAAGGCTGATTCAGCCTTTCCTATTCACAAGATGGTAAAAGGAGTATTGTGAGAAGTAATAGCACCTGTTTGTGGATTTAGGGATGGGCAAGCCTCACACATACTGGCTAATTGCACACAAGAAAGTGGTAGGTAACAGTAACAATACTGACCACTTTATTAGCAAGCAAGATAACTCAGTGAGTTGGAATTCTCACTGCTGACATTCTCTATAATATGCAGGTCCCACATTTTAATACCCGCAAGTCCAGCTCCGTCTTCCACCCTTCCAAGATCAGTAAAAAAGTACCATTAAAATAGTCAGTAGCTTTTTTGATTTAGTACACTTAAATGGCTTGTATAGTGAGCTAGGCCGAACAGATTGAGAAAAAATCTCCCCAAATGCTTTAACCTTCCACTCAGATTCAACAACACTGCACATAATCTGGGAGTTGTAGGGTTGTATGAGAGTCCTACTTGACCTTTGTCACCCATATAGTTGTTGAGGCAATTGTAGCTTATTTCTATTGTACATAGTTTAAAGACATCCTGAATGCATAGTTGGTTCGACGATAAATTGAAAACTTTACTATACCAGTGCTATACATAGAGGCCACAGTAAATGCCAAATTGAACAACTACTGAACTTACAGAGTATGGCAGCCTGTCTGTTCCTGAAAAAAGATGTAATATTTTGGGAATTGCCATGCCTCTCTTCACTGCCTCTCGTTGTGTAAACAAATTGCATTCAGAGTGGTTGGTGTGGTTTCAGATGCAGCAAAGGGACAGGACAGATCCTACATATTTATGGGGAAAACCCCTTGCACTAGCTCCCAACAACTAGATCAGACAATCACATTTTGTTGCCCACCCAAGGTACAGACTCATTAGGAAAAAGGCTTTGCAGATTTTCAGTGCTGGGGCCAAAAATCTGGGCTCACTGCACGAAGACACTAAAATCGCCCACCTTTCTGAGGTTTATGAGGATGATTAAAATTAAAGTCTTTCTATGTAAGCTTTAAGTTGCCACAGGATGGGCTAAATTGGTGATCGGCGCAGCAACCATGTACACTGTCTGCAGATTCATTTTTTTAGTCTGTTTAGTCTGGAAATAATTCATTTTCTGGATCTTTCTTCATAAGCACAATACAAAGATAAAACCTAGTCAATGCATCAACAGCTCCAACCATAGCCAGAGGAGAAAAGTGAGTAGAAAAAAGTTCCTTTGTAAGTTGATGTGTTCGTTTTAGCTATGACAAAAGATGATGCTAAACAGATATTCTCTTTTCAACTATTACTCCTTCAGAGCTCTGTTTTTTTCCATACAACACTAAATTGTGTCCAGGCCCACTTGTCAGAAATAAACAATATGGTCTACAAGGTGATTGATAGTTTTCTTTCTGGTTTGTTTGGCCTAATGTAATGGATGTGAAATGCAGGTGGTGCTCGATTTGTGTCAGTGTTTTCAGGTGATGGGAATCTTCACTCATTTTTGGGGACTTCATACCTCTCCACTTTGGAAAAACAAGCTTTGGCTAGGTTTGCCAATATAAACTAAAAGAACCTTGCTGAAACCCAGACCTTTTGGCTTTGTCAATGCTTGTTTTGTCCTTGCTGTGACGCAAAGTCGGACTTTGCAGCATTTCCTTTAGAATAAAGTTGAGAAATGTAGGTGCCTATGTTGTGACTGTGTAGTCACTAATTGTAGAGGGTCATTGTGCTATGTAACCTTGCTGCTTAATAGAATGGGACACTTCATTGCCCAAGCTGTGGGCCTACTAACAGAGAGCAGGTAATTACGAGTGGTTATTGCCTTGCAGTTTGGGGAAATACATATATTACCATGATCTGCTCCCTTCCTGCGCAGGGCCCCCGTCCCAAAAGATGGACACTCTGCTGGGCAGCAGGATCAAAGAAATGCCTGCCTGATAGAATAAGTGCTGGAAGTCAGGGTGCCTTGATGCAGCACCATCAAAACAACAATGCTGGAGTTCTGAAGGCGAATTAGCATTATTGATGACTTTAAATTTTGTTTTTATCTTCTAAATAACGTGTATTTGTAAAGCGCACGTTCACCCGAAGAGTATCTTGACGCTGAATAACAGATGATTGATACCCAACTCAGTGGTACTTATTTCTTCGACCTCAAAAGGATGACAGTCTGAGTGGACCTTGTCATATTTGCTGTGTGATTTTGGACAGAGGACAAATGTCAGTCTAGTCTGTTGACAGATTGCCGCTTATTCTTTGAACCTGGAAACTGGTGTTTACTTTTCTTTATTTTACTACAAAGGGTGAGAATTTTGTAAAGACAAAAATATGACAATTGTGCTGTGTGAATGGAAAGGCTGTAGGGTGTTTTCTTCTGACACATACAAATATTCAAATATCTACAATTGAAATGTACAAATATTTCAAAATAAATAAACCATTAGAAGCCCAAATAAAACAATTTTTTCCAAATTCTGAAGTGTGATTAGATCCAAGATTTTAATTGGATGAAAACAAACCAAGACACTTTACTTAGTGATGCAGAAATGGCAAATATTGCTGAATACCGATCTCCACACATTATCATTTGTGCTCAATATAGTTTTATCAGTAAAACGGAATGTCTGTGTAAATTTAGAGGCCATTTCAATGGAATGTACAGTCTGTAAATGACCGTGCACTAGCACACAATGCTTTAGTAATATATTTGGGACAGTGTGCTCCTAAATGCAATACCAGCCTAGTACTATACCCTTACACACCCCTCCATTGCTGAATGGGTGTGGCTCATCTGTGGCACTTGGGTTCTTTTGTGATGCTTGACATTTCTCAATCCCTATGAATTCAGTGATATAACATTGATGGCATCGCCTCCAGTCTGAAAGTATTCCAACACCACTACCTGCCAGCCTGCTTGCTCTTGCCACCTCTCTCTCTTTGATTTAAGACACATAGCCTATTCACAGCCTTCACACTCCCTCCCAGTGACCACTTCCTTCGTGAAAAACTCATTATGTTCCCCTATAAAGCTGAGATTGGTTGAAGCATGTTCTCTCTGCAGCCACTGTGCTCTGCTCCTCTGCTCAGTCCTTTAAGGTTCTGTGATGAAGCACGGAGATGAGAACTTGAAAAAAGCGTTGTCTGTTTTTGATGCAAGCTTTGGCAAAGCCAATAGGTCTCGGTTTAATCGGCTAGCACATGCTGCATCAGCACATTATAGATACACTGGAGGGAGCCAGCAGGAGTGGACAGATAGGGCTATAGTTGTAAAGTAGTCCCTCGTGCTGTTCAGAGCAAGCACTCCCCTATAGAGCAAGGTTATGTTCAAACAGCCAAAAGCATTAGGTGAGAGGTGAATAGTCACGTGGGCTGAGTCAAGACATGATTGACAAAGCCTCAAGCCAATGGCTTAAGAAGGCTGACCGAAGAAAGCTGACTTTGATATGGGCAGATCCCAAGTCAGCACTCTTTATATTGTTAGCAGTAGGTCAGTTTCACAGCTGTTCTGGCAAATCTCAGGTTTACAAAAACCTGGGAAGATGTTGAAAGAGGGACTGTAGACGTGGGGCAGGATAAGGAACAAAAAGACACACCAGCCAACACAGAAATTGACTGAACAGACTGATGATAGTTGTAAGCATTCTGAGAGGCTGGCCAGATCCTAGCATTCTATAGTAGGTGCTAATAGCATGCAAGTTGCTGGGGCGGTGGAATTTGGCAGAATGGCTGCAGGTATCAGTGCATGGACATCCACACCATTTTATTACAATGCATTAACGTTATTATAATGAATCCCATCCCCTTTATAATACGACCCTGGAATCTTTCCATGTGCAGAACATTTGGAGAGTGCTGCGCTTTGGATGTAAGGGAGGCCACAGTCAACGAAAAATTGTCCATGCATTGTCAATCGTGTGAACTTCGGACTAAGCATATCAAGCTGTCTGCAAATTTGTCAAAGGTTTCCAAATTTTTCTGATGACACACCAATCCTTATGTCAATGTACAGCAAGGATGGTAAGTGTAAGCCTTGTCAATTCTATAGCAATCCACACTTGACATGCCACACTCGTTACCTATATTAGTGAACCTTAAAGCACCAACTTCCTACTACAGTTTTGGCCACACCTTGCAATTGTTAACAACATTTTCTGAATTGAGTCTTTGTCCTGAATAATAGGGTAAAACTAGTCTGACTTGCCAAGCTGGAAGATTCGGTTACTCAACCTGCCGCTGGTTTGACACCATTCGCACTGGTGCCAAAAATAGAAGCAGTTTCATTTCTAGAAAACATGTCGCCGTTGTAATCCCACCGCTGGAAAGATTGTGAAGGTGAACGCAGCAGAGAGTGGATGCCTTGTATGTCCACTCAGAGCTCTGACTACATGGACCTCAAGAGTTTGTATTAGTTCAAATAATGCAGTGGCACAGCAAGGAGACCACAAATTGTGTTGCTGTTCATTCAAACAACTGACTGTCAGATTTCCCAGGACTTCTCGCACTTCAAGGAAACGTGCTTCTTTATGTTAGTACAGTGGTGTCCGACATAAGTCAAGGCGGGTCCAAACCATACCAGATTTTCTAGATAACCATTGACAAAAAGGTAAGCTCCATTTAGATTAATTCAATATGCATTTTACATTTGTGGATAACCTGAAATCTGGCCTGGACCTAGGCCCCCGCTTCCACATTAAACACAACTGTAGTTGTCCTCTTTTTGGGTCAATTTAACCGTAAGCCATTAACCCTACTGCGGTTTTGAGTGAGCTATTCAGATAAGTTAAGATGGACTTTAATGTAACTCGCAGATATCGGATATGACTGTTCCCTCTTCATTTATCTCCCAAACTCAAGGCTCCCCAAGAACGGCTTATCGGGAATTTGTTTTATAGTGTGCATTTAATCAGTATATAATTTTACACACCACTGCTTGGTGAGCAGAATCTATTTTATTTTAGAAAATTGATGTCTCAGTTTGCCTGGGATGTCACTTTCACAAGAGGTACAAGGAAGTTCGAAATTTGTCTATCATGCATGTGACCGTGACTTGCATAGACTCTACATAAGGTAATACAGCTACGCGGCCATGCCAGTGCCATCTGTGCTATAAAATGAACGGTGATCGTCCTGTATGCAGAAAACGCACGTGCCGCGGGCTTTGGAACTCCACCAACATTAGTGTCGATTAGAGATGGGCTCACTGAGCCAATGAACATTAAAATGTGGTTATAGATTCCGAATGACCATTGAATTTGGAAATTCTTCCGCAGACATTTATTACATGTACATTTTTCTCTTACATATTTACTGTGGATATCCATAAATTATGACTGGATTTTGCACCTTGATGGACAGATGATCCCGGCCATACTCTGTCTGATTCATAATGATTTTGCTGTGTCTTACTCTTGTAGTACCCCGGAACTCCAGTCACACCTACTCTTCAAAATGTTTGTTTTAATGTAGATTGAAGATACCAGGAGAAGCAAGTTCGTGTTGCGCTTACTGCGCTGTATTGTGTTCAATAATGCCCTTTTCTACTGGAGGATGAAAAAATTCTACAGAAAAATAGTTACATAAAAATGTGCTTGTTCTGTTGAACATTTTTATTTACTGATAGAAACAACACAGATATATTAGTATGAGTTTGTTGCATGTTCATGGTAGTTGACAAGCATCCAATATACATGCAACAGTCATGGTTGATGAACGGACATATGATTATGGCAGCAGGTGCTGAGAGAAGTTGATGGTAGCTCCTTCTGCAAAGAACTAAAAGTTTGGGTGTATACACTCATTTTTGCAAAATTTTATGAAAACGATTGGGTTATATTTCCCAAAGTGTTCTTTCTCGTATGCCTCAGGAAAATTGACGGTAATGGCACACTTTATGTTCAAAAGTTACATGACCTACTAAGCGAGACTGGTAAAACAAGAAAAGGTCTTCTGCAAGACATTTAGCAAACTTTGCTCCTGCAAAAAACGCAAGATTTTGCAGGTGGAAAAAAGTTTTGTCCAAGACCAAACATAAACTGGTAATAAATGTCTCAATGCAACTAGATATCTTACCCGGTGGGAGCCACAACCTCTCTTACATTGGCTAGTTATCCAGTGATAACACAATGAAGCAAAACCGTTTGCTGAACTATTGCTTGTAATTATTCCGCTTTGCTCCATTTAAACACCTAAAACCTCCTTTTTAATTGACTAGTGCTTAAAAAGTGGGTGCACAACAATGTCAAAGCCATTCCTTTGCACTTAAATCAAAAGCCCCGGTGCTTTCCATAAGTTACCCACCATTTGCTCAGAATGTGCTCCTTGCACAAGGAGCCTGGTCAATGAAGAAACCCATGGAGCGAACTTGTGATGCCAAGTCTGTGGGTGTGCTGTAAAGTGAGCTTGAGATATGATGCCTGTAATCTGGGCTGGTGACAATTGAGGTGCCTATATTTAGAGTTTATTCTAGAGAAAACGACAGGATCTACAGGTCTTTAGAGACAAAGGCCCGCGCTGAAGTGGGTGGACACCAGCATCAGTTAATCCCTAGAACATAGATGCTCACAAGCGTAAACCCTGTCCCCAGTAACAGAATAAAAACGTGTATGGTCATGTCTTGTTTCTCAACCTTTCTAAACAGCTTGCCGGATATGTGCTTTGTTCTTGCAAGTCTGGACATGCCATAGTTGAGATTGCAGGCTCCTTGGGCAGACTGTGGGAATTCAGCCAGAGTGCTCGTTCCGGCGAGCGGTCTACTGGGAGGCAGTGGATCGATGATGATGTCATGGCACCATTGTGCTGTGATTGTATATTCCCTCCCTCTTTGATGTGGCTGGCCAGTGCATGAGACCTGCATCCAGAACAGAGAATGGACGCGGTCGTTTGTAGTCCGTGCGGATCTTCTTTGCGGGTCGGTGATGGATGACAACGTGGAATAGTTTCTAGCCATTCCATATGTCAACTCACCCTCATTGGCCGGTGTCTGCCTCTTCTTAACAATATTCACCATCCTAAATAGCAACATGGATTCACTGACGTGTGTATATATATATATATATATATATATATATATATATATATATATATATATATATATATATATATATATTCAATCAATCATACTCCAGTCCATTCAATCCTTGGACAGTATGAGGCACGAACGCAAAATAGCGTGTTTAAAGACGCTATTTTGCGTTCGTGCTTCATACTGTCCAAGGATTGAATGGACTGGAGTATGATTGATTGAATTGTTGGGCTCGCTGCCCGGCACGAACCACTGTTGCTGCGGGAGGGTCCAAGCGAAGTACGGCTTTCAGCTGTGCAGTTTCTTGATATATATATATATGTATATATATACCCCCTCTCTGCAAATGTGCCTCCCCTCTAAATTGGTTTTATTCCATTGACTTTAATGGGATCGCCCTGGTACACATCTGGCTTTTGAGTTCCAGCTGGTCGACAGGTATGCGTTTGGATTTATTACTGGTCGCCAGTTAAGTTTGGGGTACGGGTATATGTTTAAAGCTTAGTGATCTTTTAGCATCATATTTTGTGTATCAGATTTTAATGCAGATGTATGGAATCTGTTTGGTGGATATTTTATTTTAGCATAAATTTACGAAAGATTTCCTGTATGCAACTGCCTTTAAGAAAGATGTGTTTGTGTTTTCAACTTAATCAAGTTTTGCAGAGGGCTCTAGCTACCCATATTGCTTCCATATTTTATTTCATTCTGGGCATAAATAATCCATTAGTACTTTTTTCTTTTTTCAAAATTATTTTATTGAAGAAAAAAAAAGAAGATTTTACAAGTATAATACAATACAGTACAGTAGTGTTGCGGGGGCATAGACATATGATCTCAAGGCAATTGTTGTATGTAGTTACATTTGGTACTGATTGTTGATCTGTGTGGCAGGTGTTACGTTTGCCCCTAAGTTCTCTTGGCTGAGAGAGAAAGAAGAAAGAAGAGAGATGGGGGGGCGCGGTTGAGCCCTGGCCTTTGTTGGCCTGAGGGGGTTTATAGGTCTAAGGGGGTTTGTATGCTCTAAGGTATGAGTCTAGGGCTTCCCACATTTCCCCTCTGGCTATATCCACTAATCCTCTGTGGGTCCCGGAGTAGCGTGCTACCCGCCGAAAAAGCGCTTTGACGCCTCGTCAGGGGTAGTAAGCGCTATATAAATGCAATTACAATACAATACAATACAATATGGTTCGCTGAGTGTTTCGCGGTGATGTTGTCGGCGCCTCTCAGGAAGGTTACCCAGTTAAACCACCTCTTAAATGTTGCTTTGCTAGTGTTTTTCCAGTTCGCTAATATTGTCTTAATGGCCGCTGTGAGTAGAAGGTCCACAGGTTCCCTGTCTCCCCTAGATACTAGGTCTGGGGCCAAAAACGCTGTGGTAATTCCTTCTAGGCCTTGTTGAATGTTCCCCCCTACTATTGTGTTGATGAGGATATACACTTTGCTCCAAAAGTTGTTGACTTTAGGGCATTCGTAGATAATGTGGGTCAGATCTCCTTTCTCTTTATGGCAGTTCCAACATATGTCGGTTTCTGTGGCGCCTACTGCCGCTAATCGGGCTGGCGTCCAGAACATTCTGTGCAGTAGCCAGAACTTTGTTTGCGCTAGTTGTGGGGATACTTTGTTCTTGGAGGCTGAGACCCAGAGCTTGGATTTCTCATCTTCGCTGAATGTTCTGTTGTGTTTTGTTTCCCAGACCGACATGGTTTTGGTGCTTAACGTCGACGTGCATGGGCATATGAGTTTGTATAGATGGGCGGTTTGGTGACCTAACCTGTTGAGGTTTTGCGCGTATTCTATGATGGAGGGATTCCCTTTGGATAGGTTTGCCTTAGCAATGGCAGCTTTGATCTTAAGAAATTCGTAGAATTCAATGTTGGGTAGGTTGAGGGACTTTTTCAGCGTCTCAAATGTGAGCGGAGTGCCCTCTTTCTCTAATTGGGCAGGAGTTGTGATCCCTCTCTCATACCACTCTTTGTTTGCCAGTGTTTTGCCCCTGTAGGTTATTCTCGAGTTGTGCCAGATCGACTCCCATTTTGACCTTTTGATGCTGCGTTCCATTTCTTTGTCTACTCTCAAGAGTGCTATCCTAGTATTTTTGAGCACGGAATTGTTAGCCTCTGGGTGCCTTGTTCCTACTCCAGAATACACAACAGTCTGGCTCGATCTAGAGAGAGACATCCTGGGGGGGGCAACCCAGTAGCACTACTCACAGCATTAGCATATTTTGACACCTCTTTACACCTGAGACGCTCAAGTTGATTCACCGGGACAAAAAATATGCTTTGAGGGTGGGGGGAGGAGCAAAGAGGACCGGGTGGGGGAAGTGGAAAAGCAGTACATGAGGGTGTGGGAGAGAGAAATGTTGGAGAGCTTGTGGGAAGAACCTGGAGGCCGGGGGAGGGAAAGGAACACTCAAGAGACAGTGGCACACAAGAATGACAGCAATACAGAGTGGGAGAGTAGTGTGTGAGGGAGAAAACAACACACGATGGGGAGTGGTACATGAAAGAAAAAAACTTGAGTGTAGTACATGAGAGTAAGAACTGGAAAACACATGCAATGTCATGGAGTGCTTAATCAAAAAGAAAACAAATGAGTTGCCTAAAATTGAACAGTGGAAGGATACATATCAGATAATTCAAGATGATGGTAAAGAGGCTGTGCTCTATGGGAGGGACACACAAAATAGATAAGGCAAACTATCAAATAGGAAGCAAGGAAATGAAAGTCAATTAAGTCAGCCAATTGTAAGCAAGTCAGCCAATTGTAAGCAATTGGTGGGCTTGAAGCCCATTGTGTGTTCTTGGCAACCCCACGGCAGATCTTTTTTTGCCAGACAGCTAAATTCGATCTAAAAATGCTATTTTGGAAAATTTGAGGCAATGGGGGATTTAGCTGTCCCAGAAAAAAAGAACTAGAATCTATAAGGGTCATGAAGAGGATGATACTTTAAAGTGTCCTGAAAAAAAAGGCGATCATAGCCAATTTTTTTTATAAAGAAACGCTGAGGCAGTAAATATACAAAACAAAAAAATATTGCTTTCGTAAAACAGTGCATCTATGAGATAAAGACATTTATGCGACATGATTTAGCGTACTATTGAAATATAAAACAGTCCCTCATGCACAGCAATGCAAGAACTCCATAGAAGGCAGAAAGATAACCGAACAGCCAGTAGCATGAAATATGAGAACAATACCCATTCTTGGCGGAGCCAAATCCTACTCTGTTTATTTTAAAGAGCTAATAACAATTGATCTTGTAGCCAGCTGCTAAAAGTGGCAGTTTAGTTCTACATAAAGAGTATGTGCGATTCTCCACGGAGTGCACAGCTGGTGCTGTGTTTTAGCTTTGCCTCACTCGGTGCTGTCAATTCAATGCAATAAAATAATGTTATGTTTAGTATCATTGCCTTTAAGGGCGAAATAACGGGGTTGTGGGGCGGATTGGGGGTGTGATGTTGACTGCTAGTGGGTCGTGCATAATACATTCTTTTATGTTCTGCAGGACTAGCCATGTTTTTCTGGCATGGTCTGAAGAGACAGATAAACAATTTCCGTGCTTTTCTCGGTGCCAAGGGGCAGAGATGTGCTGAATGTATCCTGTACTCGCACAGAGGCCGGCTCACATTCACGCTGTGCTTTCCCTAAAATGGCCGTCACTGGCGCACACAGCGGGCCTGTTCACGGCGCTCCCCTGCGTAGGCCTTCAATGCATCCCTGTGTTGGCTGCTTTAAGCATCTGTTCCCATAGGTCTAAATTAAACCTCATTTTAGTAGCATTTGAACACACAGGACTGCACAGAAATGCGGCAGTTGGACTGGATTCAATGTACTCCATGGTTTATTGTATGTGAGTTTTTCTGGGTGAAGGTTTGCAGGGCAGTATTCCTCAGCAGTGGTGCAGGCATGGCGGTGCAGCCATTCAGCAGCAGCCCTGCATTTATCTGCCAAGGATTTAGGCATTGTACGATAAATGCATTTATTGTCTGCTCATTTATATAGCTTCGAAATCCAAATCTTGCAGATTGTTTTTGTGTATTTTAGAGCGCCTCATTTAGTCTTTTAGTTTTACACCCACGTGATTGACTATTAAGTAAAACTAGGCAGACGAAGGGGCAGATTTACAATAACTGGCGCATCCCTGCATATCAGCAGGGATGCGCCAGTTATTGTGCGCCATGCCTCCGCCACCATGGATGCGCTGCATTTACAATGCGGCGCACCATGGGGCAAAAACGGCACAGATGCGTGACTCATCTGTGCCGTAAAAGCGGCGGATTGCTGGAGTTGCATCGCAAGAGCGACGCAACTTCAGCAATGCTCGGGGAGGCCCTATTCTTACAATGCTGCATCAATCCTTACGCCTACTTCAAGCAGGCGCAGGGTTTTGTTGCAGCATGGGCCCAAAAGTGACTGAGTGAAATCTTGTAGATTTCACTCAGCCACTTTTAGGAGGCATTCCTGCGCCGGAAAGCGCCCCCTCCCCCGTGCAGGAACGCCTCCTTCTGGCGCAGGGCTTTAAAACGGGACGCATCTCCCAGATGCGTCAAGTTGTAAGTACCCCGCACCATGGCATATCTTTTGCGCTGCCGCTGCGTCACAAAAGTGACGCAACAGCGGCATAAAAGGGGTGCAAGCGGCTTGTAAATCTGCCCCGAAATTTCTTCCGCTTTTTAATTCTATTTACCACTTAAAAGTCCAGTGCGGCTACTGTGACTTTCCAAGCTAGAAACCCTGCTTGAAACCTTTCACTGTTCTACGGAGTGGTGGCCTCACTGGTGCCTGGATGTCTTTTGTCATATGACGGTGACTGTCCCAACTCTTTAAACAATGGTCAGTTATAACTAGCAGTGATTGTTTGCAAGAAGCAGTAAGCCTGGCATCTGGTGCCACTGAAGAGATATTCTTTACCTGGACACCAAATGAGTGCTTGCGACCGATCTCGGTGTTGAGCAGATGTGTGCCTTTTCTTACCTACATGACTACCTGCTCGGAGACCATCTTAGTGCAGGAGAATCACTCCCTTCGGCTGCTTTTGAGGACATTGACTGTCCCTTTAACGGTTACTTGTGATCTGTCTCCTAGGATGTAGTGAAACAGTGCCGGTCCAGTGTTTACTTGTCTCAAGAGATTGTTGGCCAACAATCACTGTAGTAGATGGAACATCTGTGCATTGGTCCTCCGAAAGGGACTTATGATTCTGAAGTGTAGTAGGGCATAAAGAACTGTGCATGGTAAAGTGTGGAAAACTGAGAGTTTTTACCCAGGGCATCAGGACAAGGATTGGGAAGCTCAAGTTGTCTGTAATTTGGGAAACCAATGGGAGTGAAGCATCTTTCTGCTGATTCATATGCACAAACAGTTTTATGTTGTTTGCCCCTTGTGCTCCTCACCACCCACATCTTCTCTTGCCCTTTCTTCCCCACCACCTGTAGTCCACAGAGAGGTGAGTAGAGTTGCTGCTAGCAGCCACACATATCATAAAATGCCTGGTCACTCCAATCTGGTGTTAGCTTAAAGCACAGGATCTAATTCCTGTCCTGTGTGTACTCTACAATATTGCCATAAACTCATTCCAGTTCAGGGGCTGCAACTCATGCTACGGTTTGAAGAACCACACACCAAACACTTGGCAATATTGAGTGTCTGTGGCACACAGCGCAATAGCCAGGCGCCCATAACTTCATCAGACCGGAATTGAAAACATTAAAGCCATCTCCAGGTTGCACCCTCCGAGCAACACGGAGGAGAGCTAATAAGACATTCTTTATCCCACCCACACTGGACTTTACCGTTACCTTTCGATCATGATTACTGTACACAGTCTCTTATTGTATGACGGGGCTCTGTTACTTGCTAGCAAAGCTTCTCCATTCCATGCACACATACAAGAGTGTTAGACCCAAGGGTGTGGATCCTCAATATAGACTGCAGAATAACGCGGGACCCTAACATCATGGACCGAACATCAAGTGGCAAAATATCGAAAGGAAAGTATGTGTAGCTTTTCCATAGCTAACTCCATATCTAGATCCAAATCTTCATGGTACATAGATGTGAGGTTAGAAAGAGTAAATCTAAACCTCCCTGTATTGCCTAATTGGCATGATATCAAGCGAAAAAAATATGCAATACGATATACCTCCCTGTATGCACTTACCTTTCCATAGTTTGCCTCTCAATATGTGCCATGATGTTCTTGTACTCCGTATTCCAGAGTACAATCAACCTATGCAGCTTTCTCGTAGCCCTTAGCCCAGACACAGTGAATGCATCGATCATTCCATCAATTCCCCAACCGTTGAGCCGCATTTCGCCGTGTTCGCCTGTACGCACTGTCTTTGACACGTTATTCTGTTAAACGGGGTTGTGGTTGGGGTTGGGAGAAGAGTGTGCAGTGTTGCCAGAAGAAAGTGGCATTGAGGCGCTAAATTTTTCAGAAGTGGTTTCGCGTATATGGTGTATGTTCAAACGTTTGATGAGCAGGGTGCCCTCAAAGAGCAACAGGTTGGATCAAGTGTAGAAATACCTCCCTTGTGGTCAGAGCGCACCAGAAAGTGTTTCCTTTAAAGGAAAGGAAAATCATCCCTAGAAAAAAAACTATAACTTTGGCACAGCTTAAGCTGCACCTAGTAGCAGATTTCTGTCTATTGCAAGGAATCTCTGCTCGGATCCTATAAAGGTATTTTACATTTTCTGTACTTTAAGAATACAACCGTTTTGGTTCACTAATGTAAATAACGAACTTTAGCACTTGTATGCAACAATAATTCATACTTTAATTACCAGACCCATATTGAAAGCAGCAGCTTGCAGAGAGAACCCTTTATTCCGTGAAGAAATGAGATCCTCCTGTAGAATTTGTACAGGCGAACCTTCAATTTTACGTTGGCGTGAAACCTCAGGGATACACGCAGGCTTTGGCGTGAGATGGAGCCCCAGGAGGCGGGAGTCTCCCCTGCATCACACAGGTGTGCAGTTACACACCTGATTTCATAGATAGGGTCTCCATGCTGGAACCAATGGTTCTGAGGTCGCTCCACACACTGAGTGACTGTGCCCGAAGAAGAAGAAAGTCTGTCTGTGCGTCTGTCCTTGGGTGAACCCGGGCATTGGTTTGTGTCCAGTATGAGTGTTGGGTATTCTCATTTCTGTAAAATGTTATGAATAGCTAGAAGCAGTGATTGATCTTGTGCGAGTGAAATCCACCTTCAGTAGGTACATAATGAATTTGTTCCATGTGCTCCTTCGTCACTGTGGCAGTTTTCCACCGTCCATTGATACTTATGTAGCTTTATTGAATTCAGCGTGTGCCGGTCCAGTGGGGTTTGGACAACCTTGTGTCTTTAAGACTAAGTTCTTAAAATAACAGATGTGGTTAGGCGCTACGCCAGACCCTCTTTCAGCAGTTTTCTGTTCTTTTCTTGGTTTTTCATCTCTCCTTACTCTGTCCGTTTTCGAGTACCATTCTCTTTCCTGTGTCTGTACTGGCTGCATTTCTTGCCGAATTGCATGTGGTGTTCTGGGTGCACATTGCTTCGTCTGTTCGTGGCTATGGCTAATGCCCAGTTTGGAACCCTACTTCTTCTTCCTCCCTCGACTGAATTCTTTGCCTATTCATATGAAGAGATCTATTTCCTAAAAGCAGATCTAACCCTGGTCACCCTTTTAATTATACTGGCTTAATTTGTGAATGGGCCTTTTATTTTAGCCCTCATGTTCTTGCACCCCGCTCCCTTTCTCTTCTTCCTTCTTGCACTGGTCCTCTCTTTCTTCTTGTGTTCTGCTTTTACCTCTCATCGCCTTCCCTCTCCACTATTCTCTATCCGGTCTCAACCCTTCCATGATGACTCTCTTCTATTTCCTTTCTGCCTTTCCCTGTTTTCTGCTTCCGTCTTCTGATTCCTCGTTCCCCATACCCTCTTTCCTCAAAGTTCCATTGTTCTGATCTTCCTGTTCTCCCGCCACTTCTATTGTTCCATCTGTTATTTCCTCCACCTCTTATGCCTATTCTTCTCCCTCCCTGCCTTGTTACCATCATCACTCACTTCTGTTCACTTCTCTCCCCTGTCACCTACTAAACTTTCAACCTTTCTCTCATACTCTCGTCCGTTCCCTCATATTTACTCTTGTTTGCTCTTATGCCCTCCCGTTTCATCATCCCATCTCCTATGTGCTTATCCCACTTCCTTTCGCTTCCTCTCGGTTTCCAGTTTTTCTCCATATCCACTTTTTGTTCCCTCACTTTTTCTCCTTTCCCTTATATGTTCTCTTACACCGTCATTTCCATTCCGTTACCTTTCATTCATCGCTTTTTCTGTATTCATTTCCAGATTTTTTTCCCATTCTTTTAGTGTTGTCTTTTTCTGTCTCCTCTTACTACCTTTCCTCTCTCCTGGTCCTTTCTTTACTCCCTTCTGGCCTCCAACCCCAATCAGTTCCCCAATGTCCTCAGTCCTGTTGGCCCTGTCAGTTAGAGACTTCCTTAGGATACCATGAGTGACTGTATAAAACACAGTTTCCACTCACCACAGAGCCTCTGCCTTTCGGATGTCTCTCCTCTTCAAGGTCACTCTTCTACCTCCATACACCAAGGATCCAGAGATGAACAATTTGCTGAGAGGCTTGCTCGACCCGCTTTCTGGCCCAATCTTTACTGGTGGGGCTTCTGTCTTCTCCATCGTATTATATTGTCCTGGGGCAATTGCATAGCGCTTCATGTCCCTAACGAGGCCACAAAGTGCTCTCTTTTTCATCAGTTCCATAGTGATCCTTTTGGAGGGGTTTTGGCGGCCGTATGTCCTATGTAGGAGATACTGGTTGAGACATGTAAGGTTCAAAGACGGTGCAGTGTACATCGCAGTGCACCTGGATGGAGTGTTTCAGTGTGTGTGCAAGTGGAGTTGTGGACGTACACATCAACATACCTGTGTGTTAGAATCAAAGTAATTAATTTGTCACCACTTCTTATTTGCACAGGCTTGAGTTTCAGACATGGTCTGTTTAGACATAGGAGCTTCTCTGAATGTTATAACCGAATCTTTACTGAAACTTTGATAGCTTATTTACGCTTTTCCTCCTGAACTTTTTGTTCAATCCATTCTTGCCATACACAAAAGCAAATCTGTAAACAAAGAAATACCCTTGTTTTTGTGCGATTGGCATTCTCATATGTGCTAGTGGGGATATATTGGAGGTGGGCGATATACTCCACTCGCCGTTGGCAGAGTTTTGGCCACTCCATGTTACGCTAGGAACGCGGAGTTCTGGCCGAATTCTGCCAACCGACGTGTGGTAGAGTTATTTCTCGCGCTTGGCTAACCCACTGTAAGTTGGAAGTTGAGATTTGGTGTCCCCTATTGTGTTTTTCGGTAGCTAAGAGGACAACAGGCGAGATTTCTCCTACATGGGCAGTCGCTGGAGGTTACGACCGTTCGCAGTCAGAAAGCTGCTACTTGAGTAGAACATCAACTCTAGAAGCTGCGCCTTCTGGCGCGCCACGTGGTGCTGTTCGCGCTGAATTTTCAGTACCGAACCAGCTCCCGTCGCTAACTTACAGCACAAGCAGCGTGATGTGCCTTCTTCCGTCCATTCGTGGAATTCTGTGGAAGCTCGTGCCGGTTCTTTGTAACTCCATGGAGTTTCGTGGAGTTAAACTATGCGATTTCCACCCAGGCCTATAAGATATATTAAACAATGCGCTTGCCCCAGCTATCATTTAAGTGCATTGCAATGTTCTTTAGCAGCTGTTCAGTGCTTTAGGGACCAATAAACAGAAAGATGTCAACACCACCGGTGCTTCTTATTAATAGTTCTACTATTTTTTTTCCTTAGCCCTTTTCACCACAATTGTGCAGATTCATAGCAATGTAAATAGCTTGTTACTCTTACACAGCTCTCTGGTACTCCGTTTCCTTGTAAGTATGCAAGGCTTGGTCTGGGCAATCGGATGCAAGCTTGTGATCTGACCTCTGATACAGTTGCTTTAACTCCTTCGATGCTCATGACGAGCTCAGCTCGTCATGAGGTACACCTCTCGTACGCTCATGACGAGCTGAGCTCGTCATGAACCGCGTTTTTTTTAAAAATGCAGCGCACAGCGGGAAAATGCGCCGCACGGATGGTGTTAACCTACATAGCTGTCTTACCAGTGTGGCAAACATTCACGCTATGCCAGACTGACAGTTATGCTGAGACAATGGAAGGAGCTTTAAAAACAATTTCATATTTCTTTGTTTTTGTGTAAATTGTAAAAAAACAAAATCTTTTTTTTTTTATTAGATGTAGCTTTTTCTGTAAAATATGGAACTTCAGGACATCCCTTTGTGGTAGCATTGCAGGCTGTACTTTGCTCCTCTTTATGTGTATAACTGATCGCTGAACACATTTCTTTGTGATTTCGACCTTAATGTAGTCTTGCGATTGGTGCGCAGCCGTGAAGTGACCTAACCTCCTCCTGCTTCTTTTTTTGCAGCCATATTGAAAAGATCACGACATGGCAGGACCCACGGAAGACAATGACCCAGCAACCCATGACCCTGATGACGCACCACCCTCCTGCCCCTTCAACGACTATGTCACAGAGATCGCTGGCTATGTCGCAGCCCAATCTTGGTAAGCCATTTCGATTTATGATGTAATATCATTCTTTTCCAGATAGGTGGCACTAAGCGTCTGCTTTCAAATACATTTAGCTTTACTGACTTGGTTAAATGTAGAGATGGCTTTTGCTGTTGAAGCTACTACACCACTACACTGCTATAGGTTTATAGTTTTGAGATTTGACCATTCTCTTTATCTCTTTTGGTCTGTCTGTTCTCGCGAGTGTATGAAGTGACAATAAAGTCACTTTTGATAGGAACAGCCCTCCTATGAAACTTTATGGGCTGGATCAGAGAGGCAAAAGCAGAATTTGGAAACTGTAGAGTTATAATTCTGCGATTTTGAATGCTGTCCCAGGACATGAATCTGCCATGTTGGTCGACTTACCTCACAGGCACTTTGTAAAAAGTCTAAATGCTATTTCAATCTATTGAGCCTATAATCCAACTCCAAAACCATTACAAAAGGCTTAATAGTTTAAACCATTGTATATCCATAGTTGGATGCTGGGTATGTACTTCCGTCACCGATCACAGAATTATAATAGTAGAAAATGAAAGTAAATCTGAGTTTGATGGCCCAATATATTTCTTCTGAGTGTAAGAGGAAGAATATGTTGTTTTTAATTAATATATTTGATTGAACAGCTGAAGGTTTGCTACCGTGGGATTCATGTATTGCAGAGGGTGGGGACATGCCATGTAAGGGCTAGTGCATACATCTGGCTGTAACTGACCAGAGTTGGCATGAGGAAGAGCTGGTCAACTTTTGTGTCCAACACTCTTTGAATGCACTTTCCAAATTCTGCTTGCTCAATTCTCTGAAAATGCCAGGCGTGTGTTATCTACAGTGGCGTGAAGATTGGATTGCTTGATCCATGGGTTCTTGTTCTAGGTTATGGAACCCTTGCTGCACTGACAGATAGCATCCCCAAAATGAACATTCTTTGTTTGTATTGCGAGAAGGAAGGCTCTGAAAGAACATTTCTCCTGCCTCCCTCCCAGTCTTCGGCCTTGTTAAGCCCACTCTTGCATATACGGGTGAACCGTTTGGGGAGCTTCGATAGCTGCATAATGTAACCCTGCCTGGTGAGTTGCCTTAAGCCTTGCACAACACCCTTTTAGGATCTGTACCCCATATTCTACTCCCTCAACAGAACACTATGCCCTGTTGACAATTGTCACACCAACCTCCACAGTATTCCCTTCTTACACTTTCAACTTTGTCAGGATTAGATACTGTAGCAAAGATGTTTGACTGAATTTTGCCCATTTGGTATTTCTGTGATACTCGGTTTCTTGAGACTGGTGGCATTTAAAGCCCTTTGAAAATAATCTTTTAATGGGGTGGCACCCCTATTGTGAAGTGCTGTGAGGATACATTTGTGGGTTAAAAGCACACAAAGAATAGATGCCTCCTAGGTAGGACTTTGGAAACTGATCTATTACCCTTCTCTGATATTTAAAATGGCGACCCATCCAAGCACAGATTAATATCTTCATTAGTGAGAGCTGCACCACAAAGAGGTCTGGATTGAAGGGCAGTAGGCAGTCCCATTGGATCAGACCGGAAGCTTACCACAATAGATTAGTGTTCTGCCCTCTGGCGCTTAGTTTAGATATGCTTGAGTGCAGCGGAAGAGTGATTATGCTCTTGTGTCATAAACTTCTAGGGCGCCTTGGTTAGTGTGAGTAGGCCGACACTCTAAAAAGCCTTCAGGGAAGGGCCGGTCTCCTGACCGGTTGGGTATCACATGAGTTTTGCACACTGTGAATGGGACTCAAGCACAGATTTGTAGAAATGTTCAGTGCATATCAAACATGGATCGAGAGTGTTTTGAAGGACGTGTGTATCCTGCGTACTGACTTTTCAGCTTGTTCACAGCAAGTCTTCCGAAAGTGTTAGACGTCCGCTTGTTCTCTCCTCAGTCATCAACGGGTTCTTGTATGCAGATGGTCTGAACATTTTAGATTGGACACCACTGGATCTGGAGGGGCAGCTGAACTCTTCTACTCACTACTGTCGGGGAAACAAATTGATGGCTACGAGTTGATTGTGGTGGATCTTACAGGATCTTAGATATGTAATTTAATCTACTTAGTCGCAGAGATGTACTGGTGTTTGATAGCTTGATATGGTTCAATAGAGCTTCAGGAAATACCCTTGTTTCCACTGAAGTAGAAATATGAGGACACCCTCATTCTTTGATGGCTCTCCAGTGTAAACCCTTGACTGGACCTTTAAATATTTTGTAGAGAGAAATGTTGGAGAACTTAGAACTACATTATTGCTTCCACAGTAGTTTGTGCCCCATGCACGGAATGGGTTCTCTGCTTGTTAGCTGCATTTGCTGAGCTGACTAATATGAATTATTGTAAAGTGAACAAAACTGGTGTATAAGTTTCAGGAAGTAAAATTGAAGTAATTTGGAAAGATGGCTGTAGTTTGAACGCTTATACAGTGCCTAACTTAATCTTGAACAGAGCGACGAAGAGTATGGGACTATCGCTCTTTAAAGAAGTGGATACGGCATATTCATGCATATCTGTTCTATCTCTGATTTTGTAAAATGATTTTGTATCCTATTGAGACTGAGGGTATTAATCATATCCTTACGGAATCTGCCTGATGCGTGGGGCAATCTGCATGATGATGAAAAGCCACATCAACGTGACATAGATGAGATAGAAAAATTGACGTGTGTTTATTGATGTTCTCATTGCTCACTGCTGCAAGGAGGGTGTATTTGTGTCTGTTCTTCCTGAAGCAGCATTTCCATGCTGTGGATAATGGTTTGTAGTTTGTACAAAACATTGAAACTATTGAAGTATCAATTGCTTTAGTTAGAGTCATGAAGATACTGATGGAGTGAAAAGCTAGGAAGCATTAAATCTTCAACTGCTTTATTTTACATGGAAGTGGATAAACCTCTCTAGAGAAGTATCCAGTGTCAATTTGTAATTGATGCCTGTTATCCAGGTATAAGGAAGAAGAATGCATGGACTGTAAGTATTGTGTAACAGTGAGTGTCTGACAGTGTTCGGGGGGGGGGGGGGCATTTGGCAGACTGGGTAATTGAACCCCGACGACTGAGGTGATTTGCTGCTGATGTCCTGTGGCCTGTCCAATTATGGCTTAGCAAAGAGGGCCAAGTCCAGCCCTTTGCGCACTTGAGCCTCAGGCTAGCGTGAAGGCAAAGGTTCCTCGGGTGGGAGTGTGGGAGACAAACAGTCACCCTACAGACATAATAACATAATGCCCAAACCAGTGATTATTTTTTATGTAAAAAGAAAGTTCATTAATCACACATCAGAACTAGTGCTGCACAGTTCAGATGAAATAGCAATTACATACAGGGTTGTAAATCTGATGCCAATCTCCAGTAAGCGTTACACCCCACTTTACCATACTCCCTTGTGCTGTCTATTCAAATGGTCATAGTCCCTAGTATACCGCCGGTAGAGACATGAATTGGGCATAGGTTACTTTATTTTTACCCCCACTGGTTGAATACACAACTCAATTTTGTAGTTCTCAGCCTAAGTTTTAGCTGGGGCAAAGAGTCTCAACTCCTCACACCAGTTTCCTCGGTGCACTCACTCATTCTGTTTCCAGACTAAGCCCAGATTTCACCTGCCCTCTGGTGTTGCAGATCGTGTTGTGGGGTATGCGCCTCCCATCTCCCTGCCCTTCAAAGCAGCAGCACTTCGCTACAGGGACCTCAGCAGCTTCTTCCTTTTGGAACACGTATGCGAACAGCATGGCAAATCGGATGCCATAGCATGACATCTTCAGAAGTTGTTGCTCTCCATGGCCGAATAAAGATGGGTACCCAGGAGAGTTATTTCCAGCCTTCGGGCCAATTAGCCAGCTGTAGTATGTTTTTGGCTGTTGTAGTCTCCCAAGGCTATCTGGCTCCCAATTCAGCAGTGACGTGACTGCTCATATCCCATGTGGGCACTCGCAGCACCAGCTTGCAGTCCAAACATGCCTGCCAACTGACTCTATAGTACTTTGTGCTTTAAATTCTTCTGGAGACCCCTTTCAGCACTGAATGCACCTGGCTTGGCTCTGCCTGGGTGTTCTGGATGCCAGGAACACGAGGAGCATGCTCACTTCTGAGAGACTGGCTGTCGGGCAGACACCACGCCAGGTGACATATCAGACCTCTTTGGAGCACCCCGTTCCTTGCCCAGGAACAATTTGGAACTTGAACAAGTGGGGTAGTTTGGATCTCACTTTTCAATCAATCAATCAGGCGTTTATAAAGCGCAGCTACTCACCAGAAGGGTCTCATGGCGCTAGGGGGTGCGCAGCTTCTGGATGTTCACTGGGATTCATCGAAAAAACTGGTTTTGAGGTACTTTTATATACATTTCTATACATTGTCCACACAGAGAATGTGGAGCCACTAGCTAAAGTTTCAGGGCCGGTTTGCGGTGTTTTCCTTTCAGATGTCATTTTCGATCTGTTCTCTACAGACACAGCCTTTGCGCAAAGTGATATTTCTCACAACAGGTATCAATGGGGCTATCTCCAAGCAGGAGTGTTAAAACATGGGCACAGTGAAGTGAGAGTTCTCAGCACCTGGCTGCCATCACCTTCTTAAAGCAGTAATCTGACACAGGCAAAAGGGCAGGCACTGCCTTGAAACCTCCTCACCTTGTACAACAGAAAAAAAGTCTCCCCCCTTACCATGACCATCTACCAAATAGCAGAGCCCAGGGATAACTAATTAGCCTTTTGCTAAAAAAAGGACTCCTGGACTTTTTAAGGGACCCTCCTCACTTCAGTGCCTTTGTCTCAACACTCCTGCCACAGAAATGCGGACAGTACACTTCAACTTTCTTGGGGGAATCTGCTCTCATCATCCATCTTATGCTAAGCTTAACCAGGGGCATCCAAAATGGATCACACTTGTCCCAGTGTAGAGAGAGAGAGAGACACCCCACACACCACACACCCTCCCAAATTGTGTGTCACGAACAGATTCTTGGGGGGGCGTGAAAGTCTAAGCATTAAATAAAGCTGCCAAAGACCGAGGTCAAATGGGGATGGGTGTTCACACGACAATTTTCTTGCGGTACGTAGAGTGTGGACGGAAAGACTGTCGGATGTCAGCAACAAACAGCAAACTGTAAATTAACTGTAGACATTGAGCTGTTGGAAAAGCAAAAATGAAGCACAATTTTTGTAATTATGAAGTGTGATAGAAGCAACAATTTTAAAAAGATCAAAACAAATCAAGACACGTTGCTTGGTGATGCGCAAATTATAAATATTCACTAAAACCCGATTTCCACACACAATCATTTGTGTTCAGTACAGTTTTATCAGTGGAACTGTACGTCTGAACAACTTTTATGGCCTTTTCAATGGAAAATGTGCTGCCTGTAAATGAGTGTGCTGCTGCGCAATGCTTTACTTACTTTAAAACACTGCCCACCTCAACGCCATTAAAGCTAGATGGGTCGTGAAAATGTGGTGTTCTGAAAAATAGTTTGCGGTTCTAAAAAGTCTGAGGACTGACTGTCCTCAAGCCCGGACTGGCAGGCCCGGACTGGCCGTTGCGGGCACCGGGCAATTCCCCGGTCGGCCGCTTGGGTGGGGGCCGTTTTTGGCCCCCTGGGGGCCGTTTTTGTGACGGGCCGTTTTTGCAGCAAAGCTGCAAAATCGGCCCTGTAACAAATTCGGCGGAAAAGCGGCCCTGGTAAAGAGCTTGGTGGCATCCCCCCTCTCCCCCAGGGGGAGGAGGGGGGCCGGCCGAGCACTTTGCCAGGGCTGGTTTTGGTTCCCAGTCCGGCCCTGCGGACTGGCCGTTGCGGGCACCGGGCAATCCCCCGATCGGCCGCATGGGTGGGGGCCGGTTTTAGGCCCCAGTGGGCCGGTTTTGTTACAGGGCCGTTTTACAGCCCTGTTACAAAATCGGCCAAAAACCGGCCCTAGCAAAGAGTGCGGTCGCACCCCCAACCCCCCGGGGGGAGGTGGGGCCGGCCGAGCACTTTGCCAGGGCCGGTTTCGGTTCCTAGTCCGGCCCTGACTGTCCTACACACATACTGCACATACACACACAGTAGACATGTAAACTGGATGTCTGAGACAAGGATTGAGTTTCACATTACAGCTGAACTTGAGATGAGTGGGATCAGTAGACCACCCTCACACTGGCATAGGAAAAAGGTATGGTCTCAGCATAGATTGAAATTTTACCACCACCACCCATTGTGATACATCCAGTGCATGCGCTTTTCTTGGATGTTCTTGTTTGAATGTGAATGTGTGTACTGGCATGGGTATGAGTTTGGTCTGATTGGAAGAGTGAGTGAATTGTGTGCCAATTTTTTATGCCTTTTTTTTGTCCTAAGGCTGTTGTCACAATACTTTTTGTACATGTTTTCTATGAATACTTTAAACAAAATTATGATAAAGAAATGTATTGTGTATTAATTAATCTTCTTGAACTGATATATTTTTCTACGTCAATAAAAAGAAATATTTGATATTATTCGGCTGGTGCTTTTTCGGCTTTTCCTGTAGAGTTGGGAATCTTCCCCTTTACCTTTGGGAACTCCCCTTCCATGTTTTTTTCACATACATCCAGTGCATGGACAATAGCCCACTACTGACTATGAAGACCAGCTTGATGGGCTACTCCGGATCACAGGGCAGGTACCTGGCCTTGCACCGTCGTGCGTTCTAGTTTAGCGTGTCACCAGGGCCAAAATAAATATCAGGATACGGGTTTCACGTGCAGTTGGCACGCAGGGCAAAGGTACACGCCCCTCTACCATGCAATGGACTTTCCTTTCACAACACTGAGCATGTGAAAATATCATGTTACATATCATGTAAATGGATATTTCTGGACCCAAATAAACGTAGTAGTATTAGTGTGAAAGCAATTGTTATGAATAATGGTAAATGAAACGCAACTAAAAGAAAGAAAATAATTATATGCGGACTATGTCCTCCTAAATGTGGCAGACCCAAATCAGACAGTTTCCAGAATGCTTCAAATATGTATTTGCTCAGAGCCTTATACATGGATGCTGCTCAAAAGTGCGATTGTAGGGAAAATAAGCGCTTAAATAAATATCAGGTGGTGGGAGATGCAATTTTGTATAGATACCTGACGCCGGCATTCAGACTCAGACTATTGTAATAGGTGAGGGTTGTTTTCAAAGGGAACGAAGGAATAGTTCTGATGTTGGATTAGAATGTATTAGATCAGTTAGTGGAAGCCATCAACCAATTGATGACATTTGGTGAATTTGGAAGCCTTGCTAGTATCACATTCTACTGACCACTACCAGCTTGAGAAAACTGAGGAGGAGGAGCTGATCCTATGACCCCCCACATTCAGGTCCCTGCATCCATGTAGGTGAATCGGTGTCCAGGTGTTGACGTATTAAGATATAGACATTGGCCAAGGAGAGACAGGAGCACCCCTACTGCACAGCCTCAAGTGTAGGACCAATCCTTAAGGTTCTGCGTGATGTTAAAGAAGCCCAGCCGAGACTGGAGCTGGTCCAATAACTCCCCAATATCTCGTTTTGTTTTTCCGTGCAGGGTAATCCATGCCTGAAGCTAGACGTATCAGTATGTATGACATTACAACGCATGCCTTTACGACGCAAGTTTTACAACGCAAGTCGTTACAATGACTTGCGTTGGGGGGGCGCTGGATAGTGAATAGTTTAATTTACTATTCCAACTCCAGTCCCCGTAGATAGTAGGGAAGGTGTTGGAAACTATGCCCTATCCTAGAGCGCCCCCCAGTGCAATTTGTTGTAAAAGTTGCGTTGTAATAGTTGCGTCGTAAAGGTACTTCGTTGTAACAGTTGCGTTGTAAAGGATGTTCCCCAGTATGTACATTGGCCAAGGCAAGGGGAGATATGATTGACCTGGCTGCAGCGCCTCGTGAGGCATTAGGTGGCTAGCTGAAACCAATGCCTGAGATTCTGTGTGATGTTGAAGAAGCCCGGGCTGGATTCCAGTACTTTAGGCTAGCACAGGACGAACAACTGCGGTTCCACCAGTCCCCTTGCGTCCACATCTGCATTAAGTTGTGACGTGTAAATGTAAGGGTTAATGCTAATATCTGGAAGTAGCCCTACGGCACAGGATAGCGTGAACAGTGATTTCTGGAAATGAGGAGATTTAACTTTTTGACCTGTGTTTGTGTGTGATGCTTCACATTTCTATATATTACAAATTACATGTATGCTTCTCTGGCGAAGGCTTGCTGGAGAGCTATTGTGTAATCCCTCGTTGTTCTTGCCTGTGCTGTTGGCTGACAGCCTTTTGGCAGCAGTCTGGAGATGTGAAGAACAATGCATCCTTTTAACAGTAACCGAGAGTGTAAACAGGCAAACCACTAGAAATCTGTGCATTCATGACCTTGGAGTCACAAAAATGGATGCCAAGTGCCTGGCCTTCACACTGGGAGGTTAGACACCACTCAGTATGTAGCAGCGCTGTTGCTGTTAATGCTGGAGTGGTTTAAACTGTTATGCTGGCTTGTTTTGTTATGTTTTTGTTCCACAGCCACATTTGCATTGGTTGCCTTGCTGAACATTCTTGCCGTTCCCATTCGGCAACAATATTCAGACATGTAACATTTTTTTTGAAGTTTGTTTAGAACAAGTTTTATGACGTAGCTGAAATTTTCAAACAAACAAAAACATCAATATGTCTGAAACGTTTTAAAATAAAGAAAATGCGTAGACAGCCTGATGGGTGGAGAAATGTACATGGAACTTGGAGTCACTTATCATTCTACCTTTTTGGAGTATGGCTGTATGGTTTAATTTTGAAAACCACGCAACATGCCAATTAAGGACTGCCTTGGGACATAGGGGTTTACCAGTAAGAGTCAGTCAACGAATTAGTTCATAAGGAAACAGTGTCACAGATAAAACGTGAATTGCTGTAGACATTTGTGGAAAAGAAAAAGAAATAATAAAAAACATTAGAAAAATAGGAAAATAAAAATGTTAAACAATGATCGCTCAGGTAGGATTGGCTTCATATGAGAACCCACACCATCTGGGTTGTCATTGGATGAAAGTGATGTGTAGGTGGATTCAAGTCTCTTTTTTCTTTACACAGTTTTTTATTGACTTTCAGTTGACAGATGCATATACATATTCAGTAAGATATTTAGCACATGACATAGCAGCGTCCCAATGCAGTAGTACATAAGGGTATATCTGGCACTGTGCACACAGAGCCATCGGAGCAATAAGTGAAACTCAGGTTTTCTCTTTAATTGAACCACATATTCTAAAAAAACTTAACAAAAAGCAAAACGAATTAAAAAGAGGAAAAAATCCACGCAACAAGCCCCCCCCCCTTCCCTGGTCCATAGGTCCACACAATACAGTAGGGTTTAGGAAAAAAGTTGTGTTCACGTCTCAATTGTAAACAAAGGAAGCAGACTCCAGCTGGTGGAGTAAGCAATAACATACATCCCTGGGCATCAACAATAAATTATAACAGATTTTTACTCAGTTCCAAGCGAATCAGCCATAGGGGAAGGGGGGGGTTGCGGGTGATGTGGGCACAGTTGGCGACACGGGGGTCTGAGTGAATCAAGGGCTTTAAGTGTCTCTAACATTTCATCCCAATGCATAGAAATGGGGGTTTTGCGGTGGCCTGGGTAGGTGGATTAAAGTCTCTTAATCACCAATCCGGTCCTGGACTCTAGAATGTATCACCTGTCCGCTTAGCGTTAATGGTTGAGGAAACATGTCATACAGCATAGACAATAGGGAAATAAAAGTGAGGGAACAAAGAAGAGGTTGACAACCCAGACATAGTTAGCCCCTTCGCTGCGGGGGTCATTTTCCCGCTGTGTTGGGGGGAGGGGGCGCGCACAGCGCCCGCATGCTCATGACGAGCTGAGCTCGTCATGAGGCACGGCGCTCCTGTGCTCATGACGAGTTCAGCTCGTCACAGGTGCATTACCTGCCGTGGAACGCTCAGCACAGCAGAGGAATTATCCCTGCATGCGAGCGTTCCACGGCTCATGACGAGCTGAGCTCGTCATGAGCACCGGAGTGCCGTGGCTCATGACGAGCTCAGCTCGTCATGAGCATGGAAGAGGTTAAAGAGCTGCAACAAGTGGGATGCAGGTGTCCAGCACCACTCCATATTTTTCGTGCAACTCCTTGGTTCATTTTAATGTAAACTTTCGAGCCCTCATTATTATGAATAAATAACACCCAAAGGTTAAGCAAAATTCAGATTCTGGGCACAACAGCAAGGTCCGGTTGCTTCCCTTCAATGCACTTGATGATGTTTGGATCTCAACAACAGATTTGAAAGTTATGGCAGAGTTGGAAAATTTAGCAAGCAAAAAACAGCTCCACAGCAGAGAAAATAATTGTGCTCTAAGGGGCACTATCATCAATTTTCTCCAGACTTGGCACTCTATTTAGGAGATCAAATATCTCAAGATTTGTTGCCACAATACCACCATACATGCATTGTTCTCTTTGTGCTTACATCAACCACCGGCCATCACACGCTTTTCAAAACCTGGCAATCACCCATTCTGGCTCCATGTTCAATCAGGAGGTCTCTGGTCACAGGGAGCTATTTAAAAAACCCATGACTTTAACACACGATCATGGTTAAAACTGATCAACCCCGATACGAGCTGCATGCACACACAAAACCCACCTGCAACTCAAGGGTACATGTATGTATCTAAACTCATGCACACATAATACCCTACTCCAACTCAAGGGTACGTGTATGCACCTAAACTCATGCTCGCACAATACCCACCTCCAACTCAAGAGTAGGTGTATGTATCTAAACTCATGCACGCACAATACCCACCTCTAACTCAAGGGTACGTGTATGCATCTAAACCCATGAACGCACAATACCCACCTCCAACTCAAGGGTACGTGTATGCATCTAAACCCATGCACGCACAATACCCACCTCCAACTCAAGGGTACGTGCATACATCTAAACCCATGCACGCGCAATACCCATCTCCAACTCAAGGGTACGTGTATGCATCTAAACTCATGCACACACAATACCCACCTCCAACTCAAGGGTACGTGTATGCATCTAAACTCATGCACACACAATACCCACCTCAAACTCAAGGGTACGTGTATACATCTAAACTCATGCACACACAATACCCACCTCCAACTCAAGGGTACGTGTATGCATCTAAACCCATGCACGCACAATGCCCACCTCCAACTCAAGGGTACGTGTATACATCTAAACTCATGCACACACAATACCCACCTCCAACTCAAGGGTACGTGTATGCATCTAAACCCATGCACGCACAATGCCCACCTCCAACTCAAGGGTACGTGTATGCATCTAAACCCATGCACGCACAATGCCCACCTCCAACTCAAGAGTAGGTGTATGTATCTAAACTCATGCACGCACAATACCCACCTCCAACTCAAGGGTATGTGTATGCATCTAAACTCATGCACGCACAATACCCACCTCCAACTCAAGGGTATGTGTATGCATCTAAACTCATGCACACACAATACCCACCTCCAACTCAAGGGTACGTGTATGCATCTAAACCCATGCACGCACAATGCCCACCTCCAACTCAAGAGTAGGTGTATGTATCTAAACTCATGCACGCACAATACCCACCTCCAACTCAAGGGTATGTGTATGCATCTAAACTCATGCACGCACAATACCCACCTCCAACTCAAGGGTACGTGTATACATCTAAACTCATGCACACACAATACCCACCTCCAACTCAAGGGTACGTGTATGCATCTAAACCCATGCACACACAATGCCCACCTCCAACTCAAGGGTACGTGTATGCATCTAAACCCATGCTCGCACAATACCCACCTCCAACTCAAGAGTAGGTGTATGTATCTAAACTCATGCACGCACAATACCCACCTCCAACTCAAGGGTACGTGTATACATCTAAACTCATGCACACACAATACCCACCTCCAACTCAAGGGTACGTGTATACATCTAAACTCATGCACACACAATACCCACCTCCAACTCAAGGGTACGTGTATGCATCTAAACCCATGCACGCACAATACCCACCTCCAACTCAAGGGTACGTGTATGCATCTAAACCCATGCACGCACAATGCCCACCTCCAACTCAAGAGTAGGTGTATGTATCTAAACTCATGCACGCACAATACCCACCTCCAACTCAAGGGTATGTGTATGCATCTAAACTCATGCACGCACAATACCCACCTCCAACTCAAGGGTACGTGTATACATCTAAACTCATGCACACACAATACCCACCTCCAACTCAAGGGTACGTGTATGCATCTAAACCCATGCACACACAATGCCCACCTCCAACTCAAGGGTACGTGTATGCATCTAAACCCATGCTCGCACAATACCCACCTCCAACTCAAGAGTAGGTGTATGTATCTAAACTCATGCACGCACAATACCCACCTCCAACTCAAGGGTACGTGTATACATCTAAACTCATGCACACACAATACCCACCTCCAACTCAAGGGTACGTGTATGCATCTAAACCCATGCACGCACAATGCCCACCTCCAACTCAAGGGTACGTGTATGCATCTAAACCCATGCACGCACAATGCCCACCTCCAACTCAAGAGTAGGTGTATGTATCTAAACTCATGCACGCACAATACCCACCTCCAACTCAAGGGTATGTGTATGCATCTAAACTCATGCACGCACAATACCCACCTCCAACTCAAGGGTACGTGTATACATCTAAACTCATGCACACACAATACCCACCTCCAACTCAAGGGTACGTGTATGCATCTAAACCCATGCACGCACAATGCCCACCTCCAACTCAAGGGTACGTGTATGCATCTAAACCCATGCACGCACAATGCCCACCTCCAACTCAAGGGTACGTGTATGCATCTAAACTCATGCTCGCACAATACCCACCTCCAACTCAAGAGTAGGTGTATGCATCTAAACCCATGCACGCACAATACCCACCTCCAACTCAAGGGTATGTGTATGCATCTAAACTCATGCACGCACAATACCCACCTCCAACTCAAGGGTATGTGTATGCATCTAAACCCATGCACGCACAATGCCCACCTCCAACTCAAGGGTACGTGTATGCATCTAAACCCATGCACGCACAATACCCACCTCCAACTCAAGGGTACGTGTATACATCTAAACTCATGCACACACAATACCCACCTCCAACTCAAGGGTACGTGTATGCATCTAAACCCATGCACGCACAATGCCCACCTCCAACTCAAGGGTACGTGTATGCATCTAAACCCATGCACGCACAATGCCCACCTCCAACTCAAGGGTACGTGTATGCATCTAAACTCATGCTCGCACAATACCCACCTCCAACTCAAGAGTAGGTGTATCTATCTAAACCCATGCACGCTCAATGCCCACCTCCAACTCAAGGGTACGTGTATGCATCTAAACCCATGCACACACAATACCCGCCTCCAACTTAAGGGTACGTGTATGCATCTAAACTCATGCACACACAATACCCACCTCAAACTCAAGGGTATGTATAAGCATCTAAACTCATGCACACACAATACCCACCTCCAACTCAAGGGTACGTGTATGTTTCTAAACTCCAGAAAGAACTAAGTAGATTGTAGGAAGATACAGCAATTAAGATTTACAGTTAAAGGCTCTTGGGATCCTGCTGTGGGTAAGTGTACCTTTCTCTCCTCGAGTTCTGCCCAAGATCAGAATGAATGAATGAATCACTAGGGGGGAAAAGCCTCAAACTACAAACTGAGAAGGCAAAATCCATGTTCAGACCTCAGCTCGTCCGGTGGAAACGTTTCCCCTTGGTCAGGCAGTATACTTCCTTCACCAACATAAACCAGAATGTCTTTTGAATCTAATGCTAAACTGAGAGGAACCTCACGGAGCCATGAACCGGAAGATGAATTCCTGTAATTCCGAGAAAAGGGGCCTGTGAAGTGAATTGTCAATAAATGAAGGGCTCTGTGTGTTTTATCACAACAGAAGAATCAAAACAGTTTCATACAGTAAGTGAAACCAGGCATCAAGGGAAATGGGGATACAAATAAACAAGCACACATTTACAAAAACCGAATACAAGACAAGTATGGAAAGAAAATGAAGAAAAAAATAAGAAAGTGCACGAACAAGACCAGGATGAATAAAAGAAAAGTTGTGAATAAAGAAAGAACAAGTGAGAATTACGGAAAAAGTTGAAAATAATAAAGTAGATCTAACAGAGACATGATAAACTATTTTGAGAGATGAGAATCCGGAGTTGATGATGAAAATAAGAAATGAAATAAATAAAGGAAGTGATCGCTCAGACACATTATACACGATACAGAGATTAACTTCCGGTCCATAAAAAATGTGTAAGCTGCAGATGCCGAATCCTACAGGTGTACATTTTGACGGAACGAGCTCGCTTGGTGGTGCCAGCGTGGTTGCAGTGACTTCCATAGCTTCAGTGCCAGGAGCGTCTGGGCACATCTGTGGATCGTTTTTCCGGCAGTCTGCGCTTGAATTCACGTGAACTGGCCAACTTTAGAAGTCACGCAACCCCGTCTGATACAAAACACATGCCGCCGAGGCGGAGGGGAAGGCCGGCCTTCGAGGGCTGCACTCCGAGCCTAGCTCAGACAACACGACGACGTGAAAAAACACAGCCTCTCCCCCCTCACAGGCGCTGCCAACAAAGGGCTGTCTGTTTTCCGCATTTCCGAGAAACCTTCCCCTAGGCTAGCAAAAATGATGCCTTTCAGTTGTAGTGAAATTTCCTCCGCAAAAACTGTGAAGAACTTTTTTTCCCCAGCTCGGTCAAACTCCCATGCACTATGGATGGCAAGGTGGACCGTTCCCTTTGCAGCACCACCACTTGGAAACCGTCACAGTGAGGAGGGGGATGGTGAGAGGGAAGAGAACCGAAATGATGACGAGGCACGAAACACAATTTAAAATAAAAAGGATGTGGGCAAAGAAAAAAGAAGTGGCAAGCAGAATGATTTCTTGAAAAAGGCAAACATCCCAGTATAAAAATCTGGTGCTGGGATGTAAAAAGACACATTCAAAAGCTCTAACATTTCCTAAACAAGTAGATGTGGTGAGTCATTTAAGTTTCTAGTCCACATAATTTTTTTTTGCATTTCTTAAATAATTTTCAATAAGTTTAAAAAGAGCCAGTCTTTTTTCTCTGTCTACTGCAATGCAGACAGGAAGTATAATATATTGGAGCAGAGAGGAAGAAAAGGAGAGACAGGATATATAACTAGCATTTGCAATGCAATACGTATTGTATTGCAAATGGTAGGCATCTCGGACAACAGGGAGGGCGGGCAGGCGGGGGTGAAGACACGGAAAACGGGAGGGAGGGCGGGGGGGAGAAGGCATGGACAACATAGGGCGAGACGGCACAGACAACATAGGGCGAGACGGCACAGACAACGGGCGGGCGGGGGTTAGAAGGCACAGATAACAGGAGGACAGGCATGGGGGGGTAAGGCACGGGCAGCGGGGGAGGGTGGGGGGATGGAAGGCACCAAAGCATGTCGTGCCTGCAGTAGGAGAACCTTTTTAACCACTTCCAAGCTCATGACGAGCTGGCTCATGACGAGCTCAGCTCGTCATGCAGTACACTGCTTGTGTGCTCATGACGAGCTGAGCTCGTCATGAACAATGGGAATCTAGGATCTGCAGCACAGAGGGGGAATTGCTGTAGCATTCATGTGGTTAAAGAAAATAGTGCTCACCGTCTAAATAGCACGTACCGTGTAACAACCGAAGTAAAGGGGCCAGTCGCCATAAGAGGTGACAAATGAAGAGGAGGCGGTGCTAAGAGAGACTAACAAGCTTATTGGCGAATCAGAAACCAGCATTAAGGACGGACAATGACACAGGCCAATGGCAAATATGGGGGGGGGGGGGAGAGTGGGCGAGGCTTCTATTCCTTACTCCTGTACAATAAGTCTTGCAGAGCAGCGCATGCGGGCTGGCTCTAGATTCGACCTAAAAAGTGCAAGTTTAGACAGAAACTTTTGAAACGGCTCAGCATGTGAATTTGGGGTGTAATAGGAGCATTTTGCAAACAACATTAATAAAGTGAGAGAGGACAAGGGGCTACACAGCAGACTTGGAAGGGGAGTGAGAAAGAGTGCCCACCCCACCTACAGGCCAACAAGCTAACTATTGGGAGAGAAGGAAGACAACTGGAGATGCAGAGAGAAGAGATGTTGAAAAGGACCGCTGGAATATGGGGAGGGGAAATGGGGGGGGAAGTATGGCGTGGGTTGACCTTGTTTCAATATTTTAAAAAAAAGTGTGGAGTAGAGATATTAAAAAAAGAGCATAAGGGAATTAAAAAATGCACTCGAAAAACATTTACTCAGAACATAATTCACTGTTTAGGAATAATCTGCCTGGAGGATGCCATGCATATTGAAAATGTTCAGTATTCCGTTTCAGGCAAAAATTCCACAAGCAACGTTTCCTCTAAACTTTTTTTTGTCCGCAACACACAATCATTATAATTAGGATTCTTCTGATACTGGAACATAATTAGGTAGTTTGTCAGAATACAGCTTTTCTCCAACCAACAAGACCCCATGCCAGTGGTAAAAATTAAATTGTTATCGCACTTCCACACCAAGTGAAAACAATTACAGAATTTCTCATATTAAATGTTTATGATAGGAGTTGTGTTACCCCACATAGCACTATGATACAAAGAGGGTTAGTTACGTGTTTATCCAACAGAAATATTACATTCCACAGAAGCACTCTCAGAAGTTAACGTTTAAACAATTAGCAAAATATTGATCAGTTGGATTTTGCATTTATTTCTTGGCATAAGTAGCTGTTAATTTACGTTATTGGTATCGCTAACAGCCCACAAAATGTTTACAACAGCATGATAATCTAGTGCATGGTTATAGCCAGAATGTGAGGTGCAGGCACTTGAAATGGGTCGCAATCATGACCGTGGTTATGGGTCACTTTTTTAATGAGATCATTTAGCGTTCCAGAAGTGGCCTGCATCATTTGGTCCATGAACCTGTCCGTCTGTCCTCTTACCGGTCTCCCGAGTGACTTTTGAATGTTTGGTACGCCCTTGAATTCAATTATCATTGGAGATGCAACAACATTTTGATTTGGGTTCTGCATAATTTTTTCAGAAAATTCCGGAAAAAAAGGAAATTTAGCACATGCCTACCTATACATGACCCCTCCCCACCATGAGAAATTATATTTAGTAAGTAAATATGTGGGATGTTTTCAGGGCCGGCTTTAGCGCTGGTGGCGCCCAGTGTGACCATCACTTTTGGCGACCCAACGTCTCCCTACCACCTGCAAAAGTGCCCCTTATCTCTCCTATCATAAGATATTACTAAACACAGCACCCCTATGAGGTCACAGTGCCCCTCCACAGGTCAGCGCCAAGTGCGGCCGCACCAGTCGCACCGCCCTAAAGCCGGCCCTGGCCATATTTCATTTCCATAAGCAAAGTATGTAGGCAACAGAGGTCACACCACACCAGTGCTCATTCCCTGCATCCGGAGGGTCCGATATTATTAAAGTGAGCGCATGAACTTCCCACCCTGACTGTCCGGTCCAACTGCGGGGTTTACACAGCAGCAGCTTTTCCTGTAGCCTTCTGTGCTCATGGAACCAAAACTCATTCCATTCACCGCAGACAAAGGAAAGGCTCAGGCCGCTGCATTGCAGGATGTGGAAAGTATGGCTTATTATGTGTTTGTGACTCCTGGGCGCGAATGCTGCGCCTATTGTTAGGGGTTTCCTGCTTGATTGAAACAAACGATAGCGCGTGCAGGACAGCAGAGCGCGTGCCAGTCGCTGTACCGTCTCCACAACAAACTGGAGCTGCGTGGAAATCAGGGCTCTGTACCTCCACTGCCCATTTAAATGCTGGTCTCAAACTGTGCATCAAGAGTTCATGCTTCGTATAGACTTTTAGTACTATAAAGGACCTCCCTTCCATGGGTGTTATCTGTTTAACCTTCTAAAGTAAGAGTGTGGGTGTTTATGGGGCCAGGACATAGATGTTTGTTATGAAGGAAGACACCCTCAAGGCGCCAATAGGGAGGTTTTTCCAAATAACCTTTATTGCAGGCACAACCTGGTGTCAGTCCAATCCAAGGTGTCAGTAGCAACTGACTTTTATGGAATGCCCTCCGCCTTACAATCTAAGGCAGAACCAGGCAATAGAACTTATGCAAATATAAGAATGTACAATATCATAACAATATTTTCCCATAAAAATGTAAATATAAAGAAAGACAACCTATTTCCATTTGCTACCTGAAAGACACCGTCTGGTGGAAAGAGAATGGTTTCCAGGCCACACACGTTATTAGTCCAACTTTGGCAAAAATGTAAATAACGAAGATATTTTCCATCTTAGACAAGTCAAGCTTCGCTCTTAACGATAATTCTATATATTGTAAATATGGCACAGTATAACGCAAAATGATGCACTCACTCATCATGGTATCCTTGAAAACAAACCGTGGGTAAAGATGGCATCATGGGACAATAGAAGAAAAGTTTGAAATAGACACCTTCAGCATAGCATGGGTAGGCATTGGGAGATCCTTTATCGCCATTGTCTCCACTGCAGATGAAAGTACAGGTCAGGAAGCAAGGGGAGAAAACAATAGTAAACACAAGGAGATAATAGACGTAACGCTGAAACTTTTCAGACCCCCCCCCCCCCCCAGTCACAGATCTGGGTTGAATCCATTATCGTTTTTTAGCTCACTTCGCCACCCCAGTTCAGACACATCTATATGCAAGTCAGTCTTGACCCTGTGCCTCATGGGAACAGTCCAGCCCGAACTGCCAAGCCATGTCTTCCCTGGACCGGAAACAAGCATCCTGGGACCGGTTTCAGGCTAGCAGCCCTCATCTGCCAGGCTAGCTTGAATCCAGTGCCATACTCTTCATTCTGACCTCTTCTAATCTAGGTACATGTCAGAGAAAGCATGTTGACTACAGGAGCATGTCTTGGATTTCTGTCTGACTTCTACTCTTACAGGGACAGTCAAGAAGCAAGGCAATGGGTGTGGACTTACATCTGATCTTACTGCTAGAACCGGGAGTCAGGAAGCATGGTAGTGACTTGAAAATCATTCTTACCCATACTCATTTAAGTGGACAGAGAAGTTCAGTCTCTCGTCCATTGAATTAAGTCTAGGCCTGGAAGCATGGGTGGTGCAGGGATTGGCTTAGACGTCAAACTGACCAATATTTGTGTAGGCGGAGGTTAGGGGAGCCATAAAACAGTGTTAACGTCCCACGTTTATGTGTAAGCTGGGAAGTGGATATGGGTTCGGAGTGGCTCTGATGTCATTGTCGCCTCTATTGAGTTAAATGCACACTAAAGCCTCAATAGGGAGCATGAGGAGTTCCTCACACTGCAGTCTCTCTTTCCTGATTTAAGTCTAAGGGAGGAAGCATGGCAAAGCAGGGGAATGGCTTAGGCTTATTTTGATGCAACATAGATGCAAGGCAAGAAGCAAGGACGATGCAGGTGAATATCTGAAAGTCACCTGCACGTCTGCTGGTGCTAAGTGCAGACCAGATCACGTGGCTTTTAGTGATGAGATCGAAGACTGAAACTATAGAGCTTAAGAGGGCGGAAAGAGCCTGTGACGTGAGCAGACCACAGATGGTTGTAAAATAAACCATATTCTCCGGATTACAGTCAAACACGCGTTTCTGTTCATTGAGCATCGCTGCTTCATAGAACTCCACAAGGTTGTTTGTGTTGCATACCCTGCTAAGTAGTAGGATGTGGTAAGTCTCTTAGGTACATTTGTTTTTTTTTCATAATATTTTACAGCCCTTTATTACTTTCACTGAAACAAATCCCGCAATCTATATGTTCATATTTATTTTATGGAACACCATTGCACCTAGAATGGTGCACAGCCTCAGGCACGGCTTGCCTCTATAAGGGAGAAAAGATTCCTCCTTGTTTTGCATTTTTTATTTGGAAGATTAAAAAAACTGGTGGTTGCAGACAAAGATGTAGGTTTGGTTTGTAAAAAGAGGTTTAACATTCTAGCCAGTGATTTTCTGCCAGCACCTGCGTCTTCAAAATGGCTGCCACTCAGTGTAGCTGCAGCCCAACGCCCTGACTATCAACATGACATAAGCACCAAGCACAAGACTTTGGAATAATAAAGGGCGATGGGGGGTGATGAACAAGAAGATGATCCAGCCCCTTCCTTCACTCAGAAGTTGCAATATTGGAATATTGACAGATCACTGAAAACAATCCATTGGCTTCTGGACTGAATGTCTCTGCACATTGGATACATATTGTTCTTTTTGCAGAGAGCTGCAAGCAGTTGTTCTAGGTTGTGCTGTAATTATACTAAGGACAGAGTGTCAACACAGGGCCACTGCTTTTCAGTTCTTATAAAGTAGGCATTAACTTGCAAAACCATCCTATACTCATCAACTTGCCTAACTTGACAAAGAGTGCTTCTCCCTCCTATGACTAAAATCCATCCCTGGTGACTAAACCATACACTTTCCGCGACCCAAGTGCTTTCCTGTGGAACTAATGGTCTTCCTTTTCAGAACCCACTCTTCTGATGCAAAGGTTTCACGACTCGCTCCCTAAAAAAATCCTTCTCTCTTGACCTCACAGTCCTATCTCTGGGCCTAAGGGACCAATTATTCTGGGCTTCAGGGTAACATGCCCGCTCGAAGGAATGGCTGCGGAATTCCACCCACTGTACCACAAATTGTACCACCTAATGAACCAAATGTTATCTCTGCTAAAATACTGCCAGTATTCCTAGATAATCAGCCACAGACATGACAAGCAAGACTTTTTTCACAATAAAATACAATTTAGTATTTAAATCCATGGTTTGTTACATCACAATTATGTTTAAACTGTCTTATCCAGCAAACAAACGTATTACTCACTCCTTCACCAGTTTCCAGAACCCAGTCGGGCACCCGCAAGCCAACTGATAAGAAATCGCATGAAATTGCAACATGCATCATCCTTGTCTCAAGCCTTCCAAGCCAGAAAGTCTAAAACGCCAACTAATAGAATGATTTAACCCACCGACCCTCAAAAACAACTCAATCATGGACTAACTCCAAGGAAAAAGATGCCCCAAATTGTAGAAGGGGGAGAAAATTCATACTTGAGGATTACAAACTTAACAGAACACAAGAATCAACCTATAATGGCATCATCTTTTCAGCAAGCAAGTCCTGAACAGCCCATGTATCCAAAGCTGCTCCAATGAAGGACACATTGTCAAAGATATCCTGTATGCTTGGAACAAAATTGGAGCAAAGATGGCCTCCTACCTCTACAAGATGTATAGTGCCAACCCACTAGACAGAGCAGAGCAAGGCAGACTTTAGCAAGAGATAGTTTAACCTGCAATGCTTCTTTAAGAACAAGCTCTCCCTAGAAGCCTCCTTTAAACAAGCATTTGCAATGCAATAGGTCTCGCATGTATACGAGTTTAAGCTATTGGCATTGTAAATGACAATGCCTTCTATTTATGCTTTAAATACCAAAACATAAATAAAAGACATTCTCGTTTACAATGCCAATAGCTCAAAGTAGCGTAAATGCGAGACCTATTGTATTACAAATGCTTCTTTTCACTTCTTAGGAATGGCCCATAGCCCCACAGCCTCATGCGAGGGAGGGAGGGTGCCAATAGAGGAGGCGAGCGCAAACTTGCTGAGGGGAGGGAGTGTGCAGCGAAGAAGCCGAAACATGTTGATAGCAGCAGCTGTTCCTGGTTCAGCGGGGTGTCCCTGAAGCGGGTACTGCGCTTATTATCAAAGTTTCAAAACAAAAAAAAGAGCGCTACGCCCGGTTTAGGGACACCACGCTCAGTATTAAAGTTAAAAAAAAAGATGAAACTGAGCACGGTGTCCCTGAAGCGGGCCCCACGCTCAGTATAAAGTACAAAAATAAAAAATGCGCGCTCTATCTCTAAAGCGGGCGCCACGCTCTGAATGCAAATGCAAAAAAAAAGCAGCCAGCATTGTCTCCAGTGTCAATAAACAAAATAGTGCTCACCCACTTATAACGCAGACCGTGAAACAAGCCAAGTAAAAGGTCCAGTCATTATGGGCGGTAACAAATGCAGACAAGGAGGAACCATGGAGGGACTGACAAGCCTTTTTACGAATCAAAAGCCAGCATTTAAGAAGTACAATGACACAAGCCAATGACAAAAATGGGCGGAGAGTGGGCAGGGCTTCCACTGTATACTTAATTACAGCATGCCTCGCAGAGCGCGCAGTACATGCACGCTGCCCCTAGGCTCGACCTAAAAAGAGTGTGGCCTTACTTCTGTAATGTGGCATGCAACGGTAAGCAACATTGAACATGAAGTTTCACGGTGGGAAAGGCACCCAGGTGACCCATCCTCAGGTGCTGAACATTTCAAAGAAAACCATGAATGTGGATTGATAAAGGATACTAGAGACATGACTGAATTTATAGGACGTTCACCCACCACCATGCAAAGCTGTTTCTACATTCAGCACTTAGAGTAGTGACAAGCATATTTTACCTGGACGTTTTGTTACAGTTAGCATCTTAAGTTGTTATTCTCATCCTTAATGGAGTCTGGTATCTTTCTGTCCTGTTCGCAGGGATTCTGTCCTAAACTGGTGTTTCGGTTTATGAGTTGTAATTTGTACTTGTGTTGTATTTGTGTCTTGTCAGTGTGTGGTTGAGGCTTTTGTTGTTAAAGTGTTACAGGTCTGCTCTGTGTTCCTGTAAGACTTTGGAAAATGGCTTACCCATTGCCCATAAATTGATTTTTGAGTACCCTAACTAAAAGTGTTAGGTGATATTGGTGGTCTAGATCAGTCGCAGCCAGTGCGGGGAGGGGGGGGGGGGGGGGGGGGGGGGGGGGAATTTCGATGGAAGATGGCGAGGGGAAAATTAAATAAATAATTTTCCCTTGTCATCGTCCGTCGAAATACCCCCCACACGGCCCCACCACGCTTACCTGCACGGGCCGCGGCTGGTCTAGATATCAATTCAGAAGCCTATGAAGATATTGTCTCCAATTTTACTTGCTAGAAATGTCAAAGGACGGCTGTGAATCAAAAATACAAAAAGACAGATGTGGTTGACACCATTCTAACATTCTAGTAACTTTTTTTAGAAGTTTAAGTGAAAATGAGTTTCTCTGTGACCGCGCTCAGCTTCTGCACAGTGTTCGCTCTACTGGCCAAGAATTTGTCTGTGCTCCAGCCAGGGAGTGGTTTTAAAAAACATTTCTGCTTAAAATCTGAACACTCCCAAAGATAAGGTTTCAGACAGAAATATAAACTGTTGAACAGGATCTAGTTACTCTCTGGCTGTGGATTAACCCTCGAAGACGCGCCCCACGTGGAATCCAGGTGGCCTGAAACATCAACAGTCCTCTTGCACAACGCTTTCTTCAAGAAGTGTGTCTTTGTCATCCTAAGCCCCACTGTAAGTTCAGGATCTAGACAGCTTTGTGTTTGCAAAATCATTTTACCACACAGAGACTCATTTCCTCCGTATTACGAATGCTGGAGGCTTTTTCTCGGTGTACAAGCTGGTGCTTTGAACAGCACATCAATGTTGGTATAGTTTGTGATGGGTTTCATTTTAATTTTTTTCCTCACCAATGCTTGTATTTTATTTATAATTCACGGCCCAGAATGTTGTTCCCAGAATTAGCCAACATGCATCTTGCTGGTCTCTGCAGACAACAGTGGAAGTAAAAGAATTGACCGTGACGTAGAATGCATTTCTTCCCTATAGTTTGATGAAATCCCCAAAGTTCTGCGAAACGTGTTTCAAACATATTCGCTCTAGCTGCAATCTGGTTACAGTTCTGCCCCTTGTTAGAATTTTTCGAGGGCATTATTCTGAACCTCGATACACACAAAAAGGCCTGCGGAGATTTAGAGACCGGCAGCGGGCGACTCTCCTCGTATCAATATGGCACCACACACAAGCCACTCTGGTTCAAAATTGCAACAACGGAGTGCAGGGGAGTCCCTTTTTAAAGGACGAATTACCTCACCCACCCGAAAGTGGCATGCTTCATCATCGGGTGCCTCCTCGCTTGCGAACCTAGTCGCAGTGTAGGCTACAACGCCCTCCTTGTAAGGGAGGAGGTCAGGGATGTTTTAATGAAGTAGTTGTGAGGTATACTAAAACCTTCAGATGAGCCAGGCTTGGAGGGAGTAAGTGAGGAAGGTGTAGGTGAAGTTAAAACGAACTACCTGGTATGCTAAAGATACATTTTAATGGGACATCCTGGGGTCAGGATTAAAAAGGTGTGTGGGCCACAGCAGGAAGATTCAACTTGTCAGGGTGGCATGTGTGCGGTGCCATTAATCTGAACCACCCATTATTCTAGGGAATGTTTTTAATTTAATTTTGGGGGGCGGCAGGATGAGGGGGAGGTGTTGTAAAACCTAGACATGGTTTCTGAGGGCAGTTGTGCGCCCTGCACTGTAAATGGGGTGAGTCAGACTCTATATTGTTCAAAGCTAGTTGAGTCTTTGTGACATAGAATAGAACTATTACTGAGAATTGTTGACTTACTATCGTGCACCAGAGACCATGTGAGTCCCATTGTGGTGGCATCTATCAATCTTACGCCATAATTACCCTTTTGCCTGAGGAAAACTTAGGAACAGGCAGCTCCCATATCTAAATCGATTGCAGACACCAAGCCAGATTAGATTATTGGAAATTCCTAAGATTTGGCCCGCATTAAGTGCTCATCAACAATAATGACTGGTAGGTGCAACAGAAAATATGCTTTGCATGCTCCAATCAAAACAATGAGAAGTTGCTTGACACCCTCCTTGAGAAGAGGACATAGTTTTTTTTTCTTTCTAAGGCTGGCGTCTCCGAGAAAGTGACATAGTTGCAGGTTTAATATCTTTACTGTGCCATGTAAAGCTCTATCCAGTGAATCACCATTGAGGCTGAGACTCCATGTTCCTGGCTGAATTCTCTGCTCCAGCAGTAGTTGGCGTTAAGAAGGGCTAGAAAGATGATACAGACCAGGAGACCAGTGCCAATGTTTTATTTCATTGCAACTGAAGCCTGGAATGTTGTCCATAAGACATGAAGAACACACCCGTTCTTGATAACTTTTTAGGACTAAAATGTTATTTAGCCTCAAGAGGGATATGAATGCAAACCACATTTAGTTAAGCTCGGGGTCATTTAAAGGTGGGTGTGAGTGGGACAAACCCTAAAAACTGCAGCTGTGCCATTTGCCCACGTTGGGGTCTCCGCCACTTATAAGTGTGTGTGGAAGGTGGTGTTCCTGATGACAGAGCCACAGGTTCCTCAACCATCAGGGTCTGCCGCTTGGTGGCTCTGACACCACTTGAAATGGAGGGGCCACCGCTTAGAAGTGGGATCTGCTATGTTATTTCCTTTAACAGACCTTCCTTCTGGGACTTCATGAAACCATGGTGGTCATGGACTGAAAAACGTGTGAATGTCCTGCGTGTTCTGGAAAATAACCATCTGGACATATGGACAGTAGCCCCTGTTGAACCATTCTGTGTAGCAGTCTTAAAAGCTTTAAGCCTTAAAAATAACTTATACGCTAGCCCTCTTTTTCTTCAAATCTAACTTCAAACTGGAACAAATTGCCTTCTCTCCCACCCTATCCAGACCCATATACCGCTTTGTCCAAGCCAATCTGCGAGCAACAACTCTCATTACGTTCTTCTGGCCATCTTTGAGGTTGGGATAGATGATTCTGGTACATGCTATTTTACATTGAGGATGTTTCAGTTCTGCTGTTTCTAAGGTAATTGGGTTATGGCACCCAAACTTCAATTCCTCCTTCAATGTTCCTCAGCTCTCAGAATGTCTTCGTTTTATAAGAGAGATTTTCTGTGCATGGTTTTGAAACTATATTCGTAAGGGCTTTGCCGAGCAGAGATGGACTTACGCTACTTATGCTTTGAAGTTATTGTACTTGGGACCTCAAGTTGGTCCATTCTCCTAAGATGGAAGATTCGGTGTAGTAAGTTAAAAGGTGTGAATATCTAGAAGGTTCCAAGATAAGGAGTGATGGATTGGAATATTCCCACCAAGCGTCGGTAGCCATTTTCACAGCACCAGGATGAGCAAGATTGAACAAATACTTATATTCCATTTAACTTTAACCGTGTAACTTCAGGTAGGGAATTGGCGTGGCCTGAGGGAATCAACTGGAGTGATGCCATTCTTGTGTCTGTGTGTTGCACCTCCTCATGTGGTCCCAGTAGGGCTAGGCGAGTCTTGAAAAAACTTCGGTTGGACCGGGGAAAATTATGAATAACATTAGACATATTTTCAGAACCGAAAGCCAACTACTGATTGAGGTCATTTTGTGATGTCACAGATAGTTTGTTGACTTACTCCTTCATCTATGTATGAATGGTGCAACTTTGCTAACCCTTTTCCTTCTTTCGATGTCCTTCACTTCTCCTTGGCATTAAATGCTGCTCTTCGCCAGTCACTATTTTACTTCTGACAGAGAGCAAAGACTGGGGAGATAATATTATTCAAAATGAAACACTGAGATGGAACCGCATGCACCGGTCCTTACAAGAGACATCAACAAGTAGAGCATAATATCAGCGCAGCAATGGAGACTACTCCTGGACAGGAGAGCGGCAGATTGAATAAGAAGGAGAGGATGAAGAATAGGGAAGGTTGATGAGGTGAGAGCTGGTTTTGGCTTTGGCGGGAATAGAGAGCTACAGGCGTTTTATTTGTTATCGCTAATGGTGGAATTAGTGTGATAAACTCGTATATAGCAAGGTTAAGAATTCCAAATTGAAGTAGCAAACTCATAGAAGCACTTGCTGAATGCTTCCCATTTACTATGTATGTCCAAAAAAAAATGTTTGGTCTACTTGGGCCTGAGGGGCCAGAAGAGATTTTAAGCTTTTGTGCTACGTATGTACAGGTTTTCGTGTAGACTCCTTGAAATCAAGGCATGCTGTTCTTAATTAAATGATTGCTCGCACTAGAAGCTCAATGCATGGATTGAAGAAGTTGTAGTGATTGAATCAGCTGGATTCCATCAGTAGCCAGTCTGGCACTTACACCAACTAGGGATTTTGCAGCCCGGCTGATGGCTAGTTGGCCAAGTAGTACACAGTGCCGACTTTAGTGTCTAATGATACCATTAGATATAATAGTTCCTATTGAGGAAGGGTCAAGACTGATTTGCATATAGCTGGGTCCAAACTGAGGTGGCATGGTGTGCAAAATAACTATTGATTGGGATGCAGCCCGAGTTATGACCAGTGGCTGAGATTAATTCAAGCATCCATCACTGTTTTGTATACATATTGTTGGGCTCAGCTCCATCTCTCCTGTTGTAATTTCAGTTGGTCCTTTACTCTCAAGTATTTTCTTCTGCCTAATGAGCTCTAAACACCAGAAACAGGTTAAACATAGCAGAAAATTAACAGCGGCAATTACAAGGAAGAGCTCTGCATTGGGTCAGGAAGCTTTTACCATTTTGTCCTGCATATTATTCTTTTTTTTTTAGCTTAGTTAAGAGCAGTACAATACATCTAAATAACTCAAATGGAAGTTGGCCAACTAATAAGTGCAATTTATTTGTGTACGTTAACATACACATCATCAAAAGTAATTCCTCATTGCAATTTTTCTATCCTATAGTGATGAACCACCAGCATCAGCCTCAAATGTCCTCCAGTCCCGCTATGTCGCAACAGAACCACCCCACCCAGAATGCACAAGCAGGTCTGATGTCCCTGTCCAACGCCTTGACCAGCCAGCAACAGCAACAGCAGCAACAGAAGCTGAGGCTGCAGAGGATCCAGATGGAGCGGGAAAGAATCCGGATGCGCCAAGAAGAGCTCTAAGACAGGTACAAATCTGCAAACAATGTGGCAACACAATGGAAACTTTGACTGACGAAATGTTGCACCTAACCTTACAGCACAAACACCCCATTTGTAATGCAGAACTTCTAGAGCGCAGTTTGAAAGGGGCGTCACCTGCCTCTTTTCCAGGATATTTGTGGCTATTGGGGCCTAGAGGAGATGATAGAAGGTTCTTCCCTTCCACTCTTTTTCTGTCTGCAAAGAAGACCTATGCCCATTGTAGAGTTACTGGCTTTGGGACATAGTATGTTTTATTTAACTCCAGATACCACCTCTTCATTCTCAAAAGGAAAGTGCGAAAGTACTGCCTAGAAATCACTAATTTGTTAGTTGAGTTAACCATCTCCAGATTGGCTCTGGACATCATCACTAAGGGTGCACTTGAACCACTCAATTGCCTGAGTTGGTTACACTTTTGAAAATTATTATTTTGGGAATTACTTCAAACAGGAGAACTAGTGAAGTGAAAATGCTGTGCACTGCCCAGCAGGAAGACGGCCACACACTATTTTAAGTCCTCTACCTTTTCGCTTTATTTCTCTAGACCACATACTCTACAGTCATGAACCATCCTGTTGGTAGGCTGAGTGACGTCACGGAGTCCAGCAGGTCACAACTATTGATGTTCCAGAGACTTTCTCTTGGTTTATTTGGCTCATTGAGTGGTGGGTGCTGCCGGGGTTCACGCACAATGGGATAGGACCCAATTTGTAATATGCACATGCCTAACTGGTGGCTTCACCCAAGAACCACCGAATTGAGGAAAATTGATCGGAACATACAATAGGTTTGTGCCTTTTAAATGTCTGTAAAATCCTGGGGTAATAAATCCTGAAATCCGATGTATGTTTTCAATAAGATATTCTGTATTTATTGCCAGAAATAAACCAAAGAAAAAAGGAGAACAACCGACACGTGTTTCGACCATGTGGCCAGTAAGCCAAGGCCTTTTTCAAGGCTGGTTTAGGGAAGGATGGTATAGTGATGTTTATTGGCTTGTAGCTGGCAGTCATTTATCATAATTCGTTTGGTAAGTCCAGCCGGAACACACTGCAATCTACTTGAATTTGAGTACCACCACTATGGTGGCATAGCAGAGTTATCTGTCTCGGATGGCAGTGTGGAGAGGTGTTTTCTCGCCACACTTCTCCAAGTATGATACCAAGTTTGAGGGGGTTGCTTTTAAGTTGTTCCTCTTCAACTCTTCTCTCTGGTTTTACTGACTTATTGGAATTAGACTGATGTCTCTTGATTGTGTGTGCAGCCAGGGGGATCTCAAAAGAGACAACAAACTCCATATCAATTAACCCTACTTATTGCCTTGAATAGTGTTTACCATAGGCCCTGCCACACCAACACCTGATTCTTGAGAGAAGACAAAACAGCAGGGCTGTGTTGGTTTTCTTCAAATAAACCCTGTTCTACTGAAACAGTTGCTCTGATTTTTTTTATTTGTTTTGCTTCGCAAACGTAATCTCCTTAGATTGTAAAGATTTAAAAGAAACTTCAGTTAGCTGTAGAGGAAAAAGCTTTTTGTAGCTTCGATTATGATGTGAACTAGAAAATCAATATTTGTTTTTGGGAGAGGCAGGATTAACAAGGATTTTGGCATGAGCACCCAGGACTGGAAATATCTTACTGCTGTATTTTAGAAGTTAGTCAAGAGCACTACAAGAGGTACGTCACAGCAAAGTCTTTGTGAAACCGGTCCAAGGAGTTTTTGAAGGCACGTGCCTCCCTGTAATAGACAATCTATTTTAATCAAATGTTGAAGTGTGCCAAGACAAAGTATTTATCTGGCTTGACCTGTGCCTACTTGCCTACATTATGACTTTACAATGTATATTTTATATTGAGTCGAGGGGGCTGGGTGACGGGGAGTTTGCTGGGTGCCTTCACAGTGTTGTGACTAAAATCCAGCAGCTAGCCCAGCAGTGTCAAGATCCCAAAATAGTTGTGTATCAAAACTAGATTGGGCATGAACTGCTTTGTCCGCTCCACCTTGGATGGCTCCTTTCATTTAACAAGGGCCCCTGGCACTTTAGCTGAATAATAAGGTAATTGCAGTGGCTGGTCGCCCGGGAACTCGCCTCATAATTAGGTGTATGTATGATGGAAACTGGGTCAGGATGTAAATAAGAGCTAATTGTAAGGGCTGGAATGGAGGCTACACCCGCAACCACTCCTAGGAGTTTCCTACTAATCTGAGGAAGAACCTCAGTGAGGTACAGTGAAAATGGGCATTGGGGAAGAGCATGAAAAGCGACATCGAGTGGAAAACCCAAGTATGCATTGAACCGGGCAGCAGGTGACTCTTTCATAACATAAATAAAAAATGACGACATTCTTTCACGTGGTACAACTCACGGTTGGCTGTTAGTGGTGTTCAGCTAAGGGTGAGAAAGGGACTCTCACGCTCTCTCTCTCTCCCTCCCTCCCTCTCTTCCTTCAACAATCTTGTGAAGTATTGTTATTGAACAGCAGACCACTTCCGGGTGCTACCAGAGCCAAGATGGCGGCATCCATGTGTAGTTAGTAAAGGCATACTGGATCTTTTGGAGGGGGGTCTAAATAGTTTTTTATGAAGTTTAGCTGATATGCTAAAGCTATGGCTTGGAGTTACAACATTTTTGGTGCGTTGAACTACAAAGCACCTCACTCAGGTTTTTAGCTGTTGGGCAGGGGGGCGTGCTCTGAGTGAGGACTGGAGGACGATGCCAGTAACCAACTAATAAGATAGGCAATTAATTAGTAATGGTTTGTTAAAAAACTGGGGGTCTCCCAAAGTGGCGTGGCCGATGTAATTAAGGGCGTGGCTTAAAAACAGGCAAGCTGAAAAACTGTGCTTAGCTTAGTGGGCCGACGACTGGCATTTTGCCACTTCTGTCATTGCATCCAGATATATAATACAAATGGTAACATTACGCCTACAACAAGCCAGTACTATTGACTTTGTCAATGCTTGTTCGTTGCATAAGATAAATAAGCAACAATTATGGCTACGTAGTATAGCATATTGAAAATGCTTCCATTCTACAATGGTGAGACTGTGAAAGAACTTTAGCGAGTCCCTGTAAAGGTACATCAAAGGCAATGAAGGGTGGTACTGCTGCAGTTAAGATATATCTTTTTTTCCACCCTGAGGACAAAAATGGAGAGCTCGATAGGGACCCGTCTCAGCACCTGCTTTTTAGACCTGCTGGTGCGCCGACAGGACCCGGCCTACTTAAAGCCCTGGGATAGCCCAATGGTCGTCAAATCAGGAGCAGTGTCAGATAGCGGGCACGATATGAGCAAGTTGTTGTAATTCATTTGTAGAGTTATATAGCGCGGCTTATCACCCGTGAGGGTATCCATGCGCTGATCATCGGCACGGGACGATTAGGTGATTTGCCCAGAATCACTGGAGGTTGAGCTGACGCCGAGACACAAACCTGGATCTCCAGCTCCTGAGGCGGCAGCTGTGGCCACTGCGCCATATCCTCACCCCTTGTTGGTGTGAAAAGTCTCTCCCTCTGTTCAGACGTGAGACCAATCAACAGTGTTGCATTGATTGTTTAATTCTGAATTAATCTAAATTGTCCTGCCTGGAGCTAATTAGATACTTTAACTGTTGTAAGTTAAGCGAGAAGTTTGCAGTTTTTGCCTCCTCGGTGTGCTCAAGCAGTATATGTCAGGCATGCAGTCGTCCGTGATCAGAAACCTCCATTTAACTAGGCCATGGTTTTCCGTTGCTAGACTTGGCTTTTACAGATCATTTTCAGTTGTGTTGGTCCACCTGGTTCAATTAAAACCGAATAAGACTACAACTCCCAGAATGCACTTTCCTGCTATAGCCAAACCCGCAACAGAATTTTTTTTTGTCCCGGTAACATGGAGTCAACAAGTCACCTTAGCAGTGTGCCTATTTCGTTTCCCTAGCAAGCAACGTAACCAGAGCCAGCTTTGGCCAACCCTTGTCAGACTTGTCTCTTGTAACAGCCACCGTCACTTCCTGTGGGTGGGAGTGTGCTGCTGGAGGAATCCATATTGGTTTTTCACATTTCCAGCTGTTCATCTTTGCTTCTTTCTCTTGCTTTATTGATACAAACTCCCTCTTGAAAATCACTGACTAAATTCTGGTTGCTAGGCAACATGAATGAGGTGAAAAGTGCTTCGGGTGAAGGGGAGTGGCGCTATTTTGTCAAGCTTCTTGTTACCTTTTCAACCTCACCTGCAGCTGCTGGTTTTGCAGTCAGCTCTGCTAGCTACAGGCACTCCTTCCAGGGCAAGAACGCCGGTCCTGGAGTGTGTCTGCTTGGGATTACGTTTTGCAAGTTTATTTGAACGCTGTTTTTGCTGTGTGGCGGAGGGTGAGGAGAACTGCACTTTACTTGGTAGATTCACCAAAAGATTTACACATAGAAGTGAATGTGGTAGGGTTAGGGGATTTCCCTGTTCAGTTCGCGAGGAGATTATCAATTTCAGATATTGTTTTGTTTTACATTATGGGATTTGTAGTTCTCTGTGTCTCGTTCTAAAACCACAACTACAAGTCCCAGAAGGGAAAGTAAAAACCTGGACTGTGTAGATTACTCATGTAACTGAGAACCTTGAAATCTCTGAAGTGGCAGTCCACGAGAAGGCACGCGTAGCTTGCTTGACTTGAAACTTGTAATTTGGGTAGTTATGTTTTATATTACTTAATATTAAAATGTTGCCTTTTCATGAAGTTTTTATAGCCAATAACCAGTATGTCCACTCAGGAAATCATAGCATTTTTTTGAAATTTTTGTTAGCACACAATTGCCAGTTTTTGTTATTCTCAGAAAGCACAACATTGCAGCATTCCTATTTATTGCAACACAGGGGTATGTAATTTAATAAAATATCTACTTGTCTATAGCAGCAATCTCATAATATAAGAGCTTGGATATATACTCCTGATTATGCCAGGGCTTATACCTTAGTAGTGTATGAATACTTGCAATCCCCTTACGTTGCCACGTTTCCGCAGATCTACATACTGGGGCTGAAGGTAGTGGTAAGCAATAATTCCAGGGTTAGAATGCCCTTTTTAAGAAAAAAATCTTTTTATTGTTATATAAAAAAAAAACACAAAACAATAAGAGCGTATCAAGTGCAATGCAGTCCAACACATACAAGGAATCGAACAATTGAAAGGTCGCAATATCGGCAGTCGTTAAAGCAGGACACTGAGATTCTAACACACGTTTGACGAATCAGGATTATAAAACTAGCGGAGTTAGCCGTTATCAATGCGTGCCGTCCGCAGGCCCCTCCACCCACAAAATTAGGATATCAAGGATCATTGCGCCCCTCGATACTAAGATCGTAAACAGGATAAAGTACGGCCATTTGTATGCAAAAACGGACAAATCAAAATAATAGAGCTCGCATCAGCACCTTAATACTAAGAACAGAGTCAAGATATCCAATAAATAAAGAAAGAAAATAAAATAAAAAACGCAACATGCGCAACACCCCACCCTGCACCCCTGCATGTAGCTTACGCCAATCCCCAACTAGCAGTGTGCCTGTCGCACCATCTAATCTACAAATACTAAAAAAAGTATGTGGAGGAGGGCCTTCGTACAGGCTCCCGGCCTCTCCCCCGCCGCCAGTTCTAAGCCTCCCCTATTACGGATATATTATCATTTCACTATCAAGCGAAAATCGGGGGATACATTACTCGCCTACACTGCCTCCCGGTACCAACATTAGAAAGTGAATCCTGCACTACCACCATTTAAATAAAAGTCTTGAAACGATAGGCCGTTCTCAGCCCTGACCCGTTTGATCAGATACACAAATGTTCTTAAACCGTACATCCGCCATCTTGAAAAATTCGAAAAAACAGTAGCAAGCCGGAAACAGCTGGGCTTGCTCAGTCTCATTGTCACTGGGTCCCATCAGTGTCGATAAGAACCACGGATGTTGTTTAAAGTCCAGGTGCACTGAGTTCGGAAAGGGAGGAAGGGCCACCCTGTCGAGCCACTCCTGAGTCGTCGCATGAGTCATCCTATACATTGCCTGGTGCGATTTGCCCTCAGTCGATAACAATATTGTGAGCACTGACATAACCGGGACCTCCAATACACGGGGCGTAGCTGATTTGCAATCCAGGGTCTCCCGCATCGCTCGTTTTATGGGATTTTTGGCCGCCATTAGTCCGGGTAGTTTGAATGTCGTTAATTCCGCAGTGGCATTGAATTGAACAAAAGCTATGTCACTATGTCCCAGTCCAAAAGCCACTGCATCAAATTTGTGCTCCAAGGCTTGGGCTTTCCAGTTCAGAGAGAGATGAAGACCCTCGATCGCCGCCTTTATAGCCCCAAGCGTAGGTTCAACCCTGGTCGGCACTAGTTGGCCCCCCTCGATAGGGAAATTCTGGTCCGGCCTCGGAAATCCCTTAGATAGGATATGTTGTCCCAGGTCATCCGTTCGAATTTTCCCAGACCTCTTGGAGGATCGGGTCCGATTCGCACGAAGGTCGATATTGAGCGCCATTTCGCGCGTTTCGTTCACGGTCCACCCCTGGGCCCTCGGTATAGACCAGTGGAATTAGAAGCAAAGACACACGTTCCAACCCCTCTGCATGCAAGGATATTGCGGAGCTGTCTTCAGGATATGCCCGGAACCATCGGGTCGCAGTTTAGACGGCACCAAGCCGATTATATTCCAGGCTTCGACAACCAATTATTAAGCTCTGATCCGCAGTGTCATTGAGTTGCCCCATTTCGGCGCTAATCCATACAGATCTTTGATGTTAAGATTGGACAAAATATGCTTCCATTCCGGTGGACCGGCTCCTCCCGAACTCTTATGGCCGATGTTGTTCAACTAGAAGCCGGCTGCACTCCTACTCGAGGCCCCGGCTTCAATGCTGATGTAGGCCGCAAACTTCAAGGTGACGTTTCTCCGTTTACGAAGCAGGTGGAACTTTCGGGGTCACTCGGTGTAGCATTATTTCGTTTCATCTACCCGGGAGAGTTGCTTAGGCACAGGATAACTGGCAGGATCTTGTAGCAGGAGGAGGAGGTCTGCGGAGCCGGGAGCCTAAGCGGCCATCTTGGTCGCCAGCTTGGCTCCTCCCTAGAATGCCCTTTTGAGTCTGTGCAAACCTACTAACTTGCATGTTTTAAGGGTTTTTAACAATTCTTATCTAATCTTTTCCCATGCTGAGAAATTTTGGAAATTTATTCCTGACAATGGCAAATGTAAACCTTCTTCCAGAGTTGTGAAAACAGTGGTTGGAGGGAAAGTGAACTTGCAAATCTACACATGCGCTTTTGCTAAAATGCAGTTCAGAAATATTTTCTAGGAGTACTATTTCTTGTCCTATTTCTGTAAATTCTTGCAAATTCATGAAAGCCGTGTAGCTGCACTTACTGCAAGAAGATATATACCATGGGTACACTTTTGAAACTTTCTTTAATAATTGGGCCCCTAATTAGGTCTGGCGTTGACCATGACCTTTTGCGTTTATTACATTTCTGTCTCTCTCTCTCTCTATATCGGCTGGCTTAACTGTGAGTGAGAGCATGCTGCTCTTTCACAAGGAGTATATCGACACACAAAGTAGTTTTGTTCAGTGCCATTAACTACTGTGGCAGTGTATGCTTTTTGAGAACAAAAACAATTTTTGCTTTTGCTAATGTTTGTTATAATGAGGAGGACCTGGCAGCGCCCACACCAATAAGGTTTTACAAAAACCATGCCAAAAGACAAAACTAAAAAGCTGACCATCAATTTCAGACCAACTGGCTTTGCCAATGCTTGTTTATATTTGTTTCCCATAATCTCTTTGAAACTGGTTACAATGATTTTCCATTATGAATATTTTTGGGAAATACTAGCATGCATCAACACATGTTACTGAATGATGCTGCAAAGAAATAGTACCTGACATTTTACAGTAGTTTAGCTAAATGTTTTTTTCCTGCTTTCATTTTTTTATGAACGTTTATTTTGAAAGCAAAGAATCATCAATCTTGCTTTCAAGCTTCTGCAAATATTTGCATCAAACCAGAGAGCATTCTGGGAGCATTATACGTAGCCTCATATTGCCAAACTTTAAAAACGTGGGTTCACATTTTTATACTGGATCCACTGTCAGCGGTGCAGTCAGAGCTTACAATAGTTACTTAGAGCACTCACCCTAATAATAAAGGCGTTCAATTAATGAACCATCAATACAAGTTTGAACAGCATTAACATAGGGACAAAAATATTACCTTAACTGCAGACAGTGCTCTTTCCTGATCCATAATGTGGGACTGCAAACTGGCAGTGAAAGGGTTTGTGTTGCAGGGGGTTGAACCTACTTGTCACATGGACAAAATACACACGAAAACTTGTTGCCGGTGGCCCCAAACAAGATGTCTTGGGCGTCAGGCTATAGGAATTTCACATCCCTGCATCATATCTAGTTACCAGTAGTTCTCAATGGCTAGTTTCCATTAGCCTCATTCAACATTACGTAACCGGTTCCCATTATACCTAGTTGACAAATTCTGACCACTTTGCATAGTGTCATGTTACCGCATCATGATCACTTGCCACTTTGCGCTGTTAGCATACTATGGCTAGCTTCCATTATAGGCAGTGAGAAGAACTTCCACAGGGCCGAGCTAGCACTTCCTACTATAGGTCCAATGGGCACACCATGATCTGTTTCCATTAGGCCAACTTAACATATATCAGTCAATCAATAATAAACTTTATTCATTTTATGAATAAAACCATAAAAGTCATACAAACATCAATAAAACAACTTCCATGTTACAGATTGACAAATAAGATATGTCCCAGATAATCTAAACACAAGTTAACAAGTACATAAGTTGCAATACAAAGATTAATCACAGCTTGCCCCAAGTTTGATGGCAACCCATGTAAAAAGTATCGTAAGAGAGGAGTTGTAAAAAAATAAAAGCTGGTCTCACCCTCCTAAAACCCACTTTTTTAAGAATGGGAATAATGAATAACTTTCTAGGAACAGCATAAAAAGTACAAAACATTAAAAAACGCATCATGTCCTGAGAAGACTCTCCGTCGCAGCCACAGGGCATGAGGCACTGACGTCTGTGTGAGCCACAGGGGTGTGGTAAAAGATAGTGAAAAAGATCGAGCCGAAGCATATATCAGTCATTACCCCACGGGCTCTACTTTTATTCTCCCTGGGCTGTGGTGACCACTGTCTTCACCATTTCTTCCTTGTGCAGCCCGTAGTTTCATGTTTTCCATCCTGTACCTGCTGTCCTACCTCACTGGGTGCCATTGTACTTCCTCCCTGACTTCTCCTGGTCCCTGTCTCCTCTCCCACCTTTTCCTCTGAGAGGTGTTGTGTGTCCCCCAGGCCCTGCTCTGCATCACATTACCCTGCTGTCCTCTCCCCTGTGAGATCACCTTCTGAGCCAGCTTTCCTTCCACAGAGCCTGCTGTTCATCTCCTGGGGCTAGTCACGGCTGGCAGCACTAGAGAGTGGTGGGGCGGGCAAATGGGTGGGGGGGGGGCACATTAAATAAAGAAAAAAAACTCACTCACCTGCACAAACGTCCTGCTCGCTCCTGTCTGGTTTCCATCTTCTCGTCTTCTCTTCCAGCGCCAGACCCATAACAACTCTCCTAACCAATCCTGTCATTGCTCTCATGCAGCCCCAGGATTGGATGGAGCTACCTCTCTCACCGCTCCCGAGGACACTGGAGCCATACACTTGCTCTAACCCAGCTGTCTTAAGATAGCTGGGTTAGAGCTTTCAAAGTGTGCATGTCTGGATGGCAGTCTCAAGACGGCCTGCTACACGGACATGCACTCTTTGAAAAGTGCACACGCAGCCAGCCCGCCCCCTCCCTGATGCTACCACGCAACAAGCCCCACCATGTCCTGACACTCGGTTCGGGGTGGGGAAGATGAAAAATGGTATGAAATCAACTTTATTACCATTTTATTTTTCATCTCTGGTGCTTTTTTGGGGCATTTTGGACTTGGTTAGTGGGCCGACGCTCTTCGGCTCAAAAGGAGGAGCCGCCATTGCCTGGGGGCCGCGACTTTCCTTTCGGCTTTGCTGAAAAACTCAACACATACTACTCCAGAGTCCTCTATCCTGGGGCCACTGTCATTCCCTTGTCTCCCCCACTGTACCACACTGTCCTTCCAGCCCTCCTTGATCCTCCTTCTGTCATTATGTTCTAGGTCTGTCATCCTTTTGTGCCTGTTGCCCTTAAAAAGCCCCTGTGCCTCCTGGTCCTGCCTCCAACGTTGGCTCAGCCGTGCTGAGTAAAGAGCCAAGACCCTTGTGTGTTTTTTGGTTCCAACTCCTTTAAAGCTGTACTACACTGAATGATGCTCCTGACGCGCAGGACTCTCACCTGGGCCCCGTTGTTTTATCTCCTGGGTCCTGCTCTCACCTCTCCAAGCCTTGCTATCATACAGTGGATCATCTCCCCTCACTCCTGGATCCCCTGCCCCGCGATACCCCACCTTCCCCTTCAACCACGTAGAAACTCTTGATCTAGACCAAGGTTACTCGCCAACAGTTACTAGGGGCCCCCAAAGTACTGTTTGTGGCATGCCCAAGGGCCGCACCGATGCCAACAATGGGAGGAAAGGGTGATGAAAGGTGAGCGTAGGGGGACCCGAAGCAGATGCATGGTGTGGACAACAAACCGAGCCGTCATGTGACTTCTGTCTGCCACCTATGCTCTATTCTCATTCATAAAGAATTTAAGTTAAAGCATTAACTTACAATGTACAACATGAGAGGGAAAAAATACTCATCTGGTGGCTAAATTGCAAAATGTATCACTCCTTGTTTCCCTCACTTGATGAAATTGTGTGATCCTAGGCAATTTGTTAATTTCACTTTGCCTATTATTTCCTCATTAACACATATGAGAGCCCCTTAAAATACACGAGTTCGGGAATAAAAAATGTATGGTACAAAACCTTCTCTTGTTTTATTTAATAAACTATAATGGTGTTCCAATTATATACCAAGACTACACACAAGGTGCACCTGACAAATGACTTCCCTCTTGGTTCACTAATAGCATTCTTCCCAGAATGGGGGAGCCATGAACGTTTCCAAGATCACGTTTGAAAACTGGCACCTGCTAATAAATGCCTCTCAGTGCAGTGACAATCTGATTTACTAAGATAATACTCTCATGCATGTTAATAAAATACACTTGTTTGCAGAGAGTTTAAAACTAAACGTGTTCCTAAACATAAGTTGTCTAGGGAACTTTCTTTTCTTCCTTATGGTTACTTTAGCTAATGTGTAAATGATGTAAATAAAATATGCCAGTTTGTTTTGCAGCTTTCTTCATTTTTCTGCTCTGTTAAGTAAACAGCAGCACAGTGCTTCTGTTCACCAGGGGCCGCAAGTAAAGGCCAGGAGGGCCACATGCGCCCCCCGGGCCGTATTTTGAGTATCCCTGATCTAGACCCCGCTGTCTGCTCCCTGGGGTCCTGCTGTCTTCTCTGTCTCTGCAACATTGTCCACACTTCCTGTGCCCCTGTCCACCCACCCACCTCCTCATCCGGGCCTGCTTGCTGGTGTCTTCCCTCCCGCCCTCTTCTCTCCGAAGCGCAATTTAACAAAAAAATCTGACTTTTGATAGATGCCACAGACTGAACAATCAGTAACTAGTAAAACCGGAGTAGAGGCGAAAAATCTGTGCTCTGGGTTAAAGTGGCTTTGCAGATGTGTTACAGGAGGCCAGTAAATTAGGTCCTTATCTTAGGCACACAGCTTTCAGGAAAATTGGAAGTTTGGGTGCTACATTAAGGGCATTTCTAATCTTTTTCAACAAATTATTTTTTTTATTTTTTTATTTCTTAATTTTTTAATTTCTAATCTTTTTAAAGAAATGTGATCGATATTCATTTCAAAGAGACTTTGGGTTCATTTGTTATCACAAAAATTATTTGTTATGACAATAACATTTATAATGCACTCTATGACCCAAAAAGTTGACTCTCTGATCTATGGAGAAGACTGGGGCAGCAGAAAAAGGCTAATCAGTTAAAAAAAAATTGGTGTAGCGGGTATTATCAGATGTTCGGCGGGACCCTCTAACCTTCACGGCATGGTGTGCAGGTGACTGGCAAGGATTGCCAAATGACTACATATGAGGCAGGGCACCATGTTTCTAGTCCTGAGATTTCATTTAACAAATCAAAGCTTTGTTTGCAGTCTAGTCGTAGTTTGCTTTAATTGACCAATTGGACTAATGCACCTCCTGTGCACGGAAAGCACATGACTGTAGCGATGTGGCAACCGTGACAGCTCACCCGCCTTCTCTACGTAGTCTGGCAGAGGCTAGTCCCGCCATGGTTGAAAGCCAGGTACAGAAAGAACTTGCTTGCATAAGAACACACTTAGTTTCTTGTTTGACTTCAAATGTTTGCTCCTGCAGAAATCAAAAGATGAATCGTATCCTCGCTCCCATACATCTATATTTGGTCCCCAACGTTTTTACTTCACGGGCCAAGCTTCAGTGGCATGCCTTGATTGGCCCTATGAACAGAGCGTGTGTTAGTTTTATGAATGCAGTCTTAGCTGGAACCCTGTGCACAGACATGACCTCAGATCTTTGTTCTTAAAGTAGGAGTGCCCGGAAAAAGTTCTTTAGGCCGGGATCCATGTCAGATTTTTAGGATAAGTACGGACTATGTTAATGAGTGCTCTTTATGTTCCTTAAATATGCTATACGGCTGTTATATCCCTTGAAGAGGTCCTAAGGGGCTTTCTAGTTAGTCAAGTAAGTAGTTACTCCAGTTGAAGTGCATGGTTGGAGAAGGTTGATGGTTGAAGTGTCATCAAGAAGTGGTGTGTTTTGGTGTCGTGATGAAGACTCGCAGATTGTTATCCAGGTTTGGCGTGGTGGTAGATGAGGGAGTAGCATATGATGAGTGTGAGGAATAGATTTGCATGCTGCCCATGCTGTTTTTTGTAAATTGAATATACCTATCCTGAAGTTTCCACTTTTGCTCTAAAGCTTGATTTGATTTTTTTTATTCGATTTGTTCCGTCACATGGACTAATTTGGGTGTATGTATGCACAGGGTTTTGATGGATATTTCTCTTGCGACTGATAACCAGTGTAGGTCTTGCAGGCCCGGGGTAATGTCATTTCGCGCACTCAGGTTTAGGACTTGTGTCTGTGCAGCATCCTCACTGGGTTGTAGATTGGCGATTATGTGTCAAGGGTGTCTGACTTGGAGCCCATTGGCGTTATCTAGATATGACCACACAAGAGCTACTGTTGGCCTGCATCTTGTGTTACAGCCATAAGAATGGCAGATAAGTTGTGATGTTATCATTGTGAAATTTTGACACAGATCCTTCCGTCCTGGACCTGCGATTGGCACCCTACCATCAAGTAAGTGCAACAGGGGATGGATTACCTGTCTGCTTTATTCACTTTAATTATCCTTTGATCTAGAAGGAAAGTATTACTGGAGGCGGTGTGCTGTATTAGTTTGGATAGGACACAACCACAGTGAGCCCTACCTCCCTTATCAATGTTCCTGACGAAATGTGTCCTAAGACTATGAGGAATACTTTCAAAGAGCAATCTGTAAGCAGGATAGTCAGCATCAGGCAAGCTTCACAGGCTTACAGGAACCTTTCTTGTTCAGATGGTTCCCAGGAGGCTTGTTTCCGGTCCATTGAGAACCTGGACTGGCAGTTCGGGCTGGACTGTTCCCTTGGGGAACAGTGTCAAGACTAATTTGCAAATGACTGGGTTTAAACTGGAATGGCATGGGGAGCAAGAAAACAATGGATTTAGACCCAGATCGCTGTACTGGGGTGAATGTTTGACATTGTTCTGCATTCTGTCCATCAATTGTTATTTTTACATTTGTCACCCCGAGTGGAACAGGTATACCCAGACGTGGGTCCTGTGCTCTCCATACCACTGGAGTCAAGCTAGCCTGGTTGATGAGGGGTGATGCCCTGAAACTAGTCCCATGATACTTGTTTACAGTCCAGGGAGTACCTGGCCTGGCAGTTCAGACTGGACTGTTCCCATGAGGAACAGGGTCAAGACAAATTGAATATGGCTGGGTTTAAACTGGAATGGCTTTGAAACCAAAAAACGATGGGTTTGGGCCCAGATCGCTGTACTGGGGTGAATGTTTGACATGATCAGCATTCTTTCCATCAATTGTTCTTTTTGCATTTGTTCAGATGGTAGGCCGTGACTTCATCACGCTCTGGATCACTCTTCTACAGTAAGTGTGTGGTGCACTGATCCGCGCCAGCTCTGGTAGAACCAGGACTATCCTGGTGTGTGCTATTTTTCAGGGTATTGGGACCAGGATGGGCCCGCGGTAACGAGAAGGATGCAGCTAGGCACCTCTGCAGCATTTACACTCCCACACAGCCTAGTATGGTTCTTGCTCACACTGACATTGAGATAGATATGACTCTGAGGAAGTACCATGCACCCAGAGCCTTTGTCATGGATCACCAATGACGCTCTCTAATCACATCTAACTTACGTACAGAAACAGTGCACTCTGACCTGCCCTGAGTCTGCATTACAGGGGATAGAACCTTGTACTGCCACTGGGGCACTTAATGACATTAATCAATATTTTTTCCAACCTGATTTAATATATGCGTGTGCAGTGAATACTAAATAGGAGGCATGGGGAGGGTTTTCAAGTTGCCTTATTTTAATGTTTTATAGAAACAGTAATAATTGCAACGCTGTTTTCTACTTTACGTGTTTTCTGCAGCCATAATTTGAATAGTGGTATGCAGGATATGGATGTGTGCATTGTTTTTGCATGGTTACCCATTCAAAGTGCGATAAATGGGAGATCAGTGCAATTATTTATAAATATCTGTTTCCTACAGAGAAATGCTGAGCCTGTCCCATTTAAGAGATCAAATTCCTGTAACGCTTCGGGTAATGCCCAAGTATTAGTACTTTACTCTTGCTGAGAGGTGTTGGAAGTGTTGTTTGCAAGTACGGCAGGATTGCTTCGAAGCACCAATTCAGATCATTTAGTTTGGCAGACCTGCTGAGAAGTACTCGTGCTTCCCATGACTAGTGTGGCAGCCCTGTTGAGAAGTACTCGTACTGCCCATTGCTAGTGTGGCAGCCCTGCTGAGAAGTACTCGTGCTTCCCATGACTAGTGTCTCAGCTCTGCTGAGAATTACTCATTCTTCCCGTTAGTAGTGTGGCAGCCCTGCTGAGAAGTACTTATTCTTCTGCTTACTAGTGTGGCAGCTCTGCTGAGAAGTACTCATTCTTCCCATTACTAGTGTGGCAGCTCTGCTGAGAAGTACTCATTCTTCTCATTACTAGTGTGGCAGACCTGCTGAGAAGTACTCATTCTTCCCATTACTAGTGTGGCAGCCCTGCTGAGAAGTACTAATTCTTCCCATTACTAGTGTGGCAGCTCTGCTGAGAAGTACTAATTCTTCCCATTACTAGTGTGGCAGCCCTGCTGAGAAGTACTAATTCTTCCCATTACTAGTGTGGCAGCTCTGCTGAGAAGTACTCATTCTTCCCATTACTAGTGTGGCAGCTCTGCTGAGAAGTACTCATTCTTCCCATTAATAGTGTGGCAGCCCTGCTGAAAAGTACCCATTCTTCCCATTAATAGTGTGGCAGCTATGATGAGTAGCACTCATTCGTCCTATTAGTAGTGTGACACCCTCCTGAGAAGTACTCATTCGTCCCATTACTAGTGTGGCCGCCCTCCTGAGTACTTGTGCTTCCCATTACTAGTGTGGCAGCCCAGCTGAGAAGTACCGGTACAGCCCCTTACTAGTGTGGCATCCCTGCTGAGAAGTACTTGTGCTTCCCATTACTAGTGTGGCAGCCTTGCTGAGAAGTACTCTTACTGCCCATTACTAGTGTGGCAGCCCTGCTGAGAAGTACTCGTGCTTCCCATTACTAGTGTGGCAGCCCAGCTGAGAAGTACCGGTACAGCCCCTTACTAGTGTGGCCGCCCTGCTGAGAAGTACTTGTGCTTCCCATTACTAGTGTGGCAGCTCTGCTGAGAAGTACTCATGGCAGCTCTGCTGAGAAGTACTCATGGCAGCCCTGCTGAGAAGTATCGGTACAGCCCCTTACTAGTGTGGCAGCCCTGCTGAGAAGTACTCCTGCTTCCTATTACTAGTGTGGCAGCCCTGCTGAGAAGTACTCATGCTTCCCATTACTAGTGTGGCCGCCCTGCTGAGAAGTACTCATGTTTCCCAATACTAGTGTGGCAGCCCTGCTGAGAAGTACTCGTGCTTCCCATTACTAGTGTGGCAGCCCTGCTGAGAAGTACTTGTGCTTCCCATTACTAGTGTGGCAGCCCTGCTGAGAAGTACCGGTACAGCCCCTTACTAGTGTGGCAGCCCTGCTGAGAAGTACTCGTGCTTCCCATTACTAGTGTGGCAGCTCTGCTGAGAAGTACTCATGGCAGCCCTGCTGAGAAGTACTTGTGCTTCCCATTACTAGTGTGGCAGCTCTGCTGAGAAGTACTCATGGCAGCTCTGCTGAGAAGTACTCATGGCAGCCCTGCTGAGAAGTATCGGTACAGCCCCTTACTAGTGTGGCAGCCCTGCTGAGAAGTACTCCAGCTTCCTATTACTAGTGTGGCCGCCCTGCTGAGAAGTACTCATGCTTCCCATTACTAGTGTGGCCGCCCTGCTGAGAAGTACTCATGCTTCCCAATACTAGTGTGGCAGCCCTGCTGAGAAGTACTCGTGCTTCCCATTACTAGTGTGGCAGCCCTGCTGAGAAGTACTTGTGCTTCCCTTTACTAGTGTGGCAGCCCTGCTGAGAAGTACCGGTACAGCCCCTTACTAGTGTGGCAGCCCTGCTGAGAAGTACTCGTGCTTCCCATTACTAGTGTGGCAGCCCTGCTGAGAAGTAATCGTACTGCCCATTACCATTGTGGCAGCTCTGATGAGTAGCACTCATTCGTCCTATTGTGTGGAAGTCCTCCTGAGAACTACTTATTCTTCTCATTGCTAGTGTGACAGCCCTGCTCTGAAGTACTAATTCTTCCCATTACTAGTGTGGCAGCTCTGCTGAGAAGTACTCATTCTTCCTGTTACTAGTGTGGCAGCTCTGCTGAGAAGTACTCATTCTTCCCATTACTAGTGTGGCCGCCCTGCTGAGAAGTACTCATGCTTCCCAATACTAGTGTGGCAGCCCTGCTGAGAAGTACTCGTGCATCCCATTACTAGTGTGGCAGCCCTGCTGAGAAGTACTTGTGCTTCCCATTACTAGTGTGGCAGCCCTGCTGAGAAGTACCGGTACAGCCCCTTACTAGTGTGGCAGCCCTGCTGAGAAGTAATCGTACTGCCCATTACCATTGTGGCAGCTCTGATGAGTAGCACTCATTCGTCCTATTGTGTGGAAGTCCTCCTGAGAACTACTTATTCTTCTCATTACTAGTGTGACAGCCCTGCTCTGAAGTACTAATTCTTCCCATTACTAGTGTGGCAGCTCTGCTGAGAAGTACTCTTGCTTCTCATTACTAGTGTGGCAGCTCTGCTGAGAAGTACTCATTCTTCCCATTACTAGTGTGGCAGCTCTGCTGAGAAGTACTCATTTTTCCTGTTACTAGTGTGGCAGCTCTGCTGAGAAGTACTCATTCTTCCCATTACTAGTGTGGCAGCTCTGCTGAGAAGTACTCATTCTTCTCATTACTAGTGTGACAGCCCTGCTGAGAAGTACTCATTCTTCCCATTACTAGTATGGCAGCCCTGCTGAGAAGTACTAATTATTCCCATTACTAGTGTGGCAGCTCTGCTGAGAAGTACTCATTCTTCCCATTACTAGTGTGGCAGCCCTGCTGAGAAGTACTCATTCTTCCCATTACTAGTGTGGCAGCTCTGCTGATAAGTACTCATTCTTCCCATTAATAGTGTGGCAGCCCTGCTGAGAAGTACTCATTCTTCCCATTAATAGTGTGGCAGCCCTGCTGAGAAGTACTCATTCTTCCCATTAATAGTGTGGCAGCTATGATGAGTAGCACTCATTCGTCCTATTAGTAGTGTGACACCCTCCTGAGAAGTACTCATTCGTCCCATTACTAGTGTGGCCGCCCTCCTGAGTACTTGTGCTTCCCATTACTAGTGTGGCAGCCCAGCTGAGAAGTACCGGTACAGCCCCTTACTAGTGTGGCAGCCCTGCTGAGAAGTACTCGTGCTTCCCATTACTAGTGTGGCAGCCCTGCTGAGAAGTACTCGTACTGCCCATTACTAGTGTGGCAGCCCTGCTGAGAAGTACTCGTGCTTCCCATTACTAGTGTGGCAGCCCTGCTGAGAAGTACCGGTACAGCCCCTTACTAGTGTGGCCGCCCTGCTGAGAAGTACTCGTGCTTCCCATTACTAGTGTGGCAGCTCTGCTGAGAAGTACTCATGGCAGCCCTGCTGAGAAGTACTTGTGCTTCCCATTACTAGTATGGCCGCCCTGCTGAGAAGTACTGGTACAGCCCCTTACTAGTGTGGCAGCCCTGCTGAGAAGTACTCGTGCTTCCCATTACTAGTGTGGCAGCTCTGCTGAGAAGTACTCATGGCAGCCCTGCTGAGAAGTACTTGTGCTTCCCATTACTAGTGTGGCAGCTCTGCTGAGAAGTACTGGTACAGCCCCTTACTAGTGTGGCAGCCCTGCTGAGAAGTACTCGTGCTTTCCATTACTAGTATGGCCGCCCTGCTGAGAAGTACTTGTGCTTCCCATTACTAGTGTGGCAGCCCAGCTGAGAAGTACTCATTCTTCCTATTACTTGTGTGACATCCTCCTGAGAAGTGCTGGTTCTGTAATTTAAAAGCATACCAGGAAGAGGTGTGGCGCAGTGGCCATGGTGCCAGTCTCCGGACCACAGGGTTCATGGTTCGATCCCCGGCTCCGGGACAGGTAAGCCCAGCACCATGTGACTCTGGGCAATAGCTTGCTTACTCTTCCCGACGGCCCCCAGCGCCGGGACACCTCCATTGGAGGTAGCTGTGCACTTTATACATGCTGGCATTTACATTTACATTTGTACAACCTAATATTTCTATCATATAAAAGTAAAGCAGCCCTGGTGAGAAGTGCCAGCACTGCCCATTACAAGCACAGCACCATGCTGAGTAGGGCTGGTACTGGTCCACACATAGTACAGTAGTAGCTCTGCTAAGGTGTGGTGGGTGGTACAGTTCATTCAGAGTACAGCAGCCCGTATGAGTAGTGCTTGTAATTTAACATCAGAAGTATGGTGGACCTGCAACAGCACTAATCTGTTGATGGCATGATGGGTACTTCCCACCTCTGCACACTAGTTGTGGCCTGTCAGTCACAGGTGGCCTATCAGCTGTCTGTCACCCGCATGTAGTAACCTCTCTCGCGACTCGTGTCGCCAGCGCCACTTATGACCGCCTCCCCCTGGAAGGAGTTTTGCCAGAGTAAGTGCTTCCATTTCCAGCACTTCTTGTTCTCCCCACTACAAATTCTTAAACAAAACAACGTTCTTGGCGCTATGAAAAGAAAGCCCTGCATTTATCTTTTACTGACTGGACGTGCAAGGACCGTGAAATAAAAAATCCGCGTAAATCCGCAGAGGCCCCGTGACCTGTGACTCTAACAATAAAAAAATAGTCCTGGTCAGGGCTCTTCCGGCGGAAGCAGACTACAGCGGCACCGCGGCGGGTGCGAGTGTAAACACTCTCCATCAGATGGCGCAGTTTGACAGCACGGATCCGCACCAGGGCATGGCGAGGGAGGTGTTTGTGCCAGCTGGGTTCCAGGAACCGGCCCAGCGAGTAACTAGCAACATTTAGTCCTTGGGAGCAGGAAGGGGCTCTGGAGAGGATGAATTATCCAGCTCGCAAAGCCAAAGTTGTCGCGTTGAGGCTAAACGAGCAGCGAAGGGCTCCCTGTCGTTTACATTTATAGAGTTTCTGGCTGGGCGGACACACGGGTTAGGCTTATACATTACTCCGAGGGGCTCCACATTTTCTCTTAAAAATGCCTATTTTTAGCTCTAGATTTTTTGCAAAGCAAATACGCAGAATGTTGTCATTCTCGAAATGCAGTTTTGCTTTAATTGGGACTTTGTCCCTTTTGGTTTTTTTAATATATTTTTTTAAATCATAGGTGCCTCATCGTTACCTTGGGCCTGTCATTGTAAGGTAGGTAACGTGCTTTGAGTTCAGGACCCAACTTCAAAGGTTTCTGCTCCTTTATAATTTAAGTGCACTGGGTCAGGATGGCATTCTGAGGTCCTGTCCAGTGGTTATTGGTGGCACTGTGCCACAGGGGAGGAGGTGGCATACTGGGAGAGGTCATCGGAGTTGTGCTAAGGGTTTAGGCTGCTAGTGTGAACCCTGCTGTCTTCTTTCCTCCTCTCTCCCACTCTAAACGATTCCCAGAGCTGCGAGGGCCCGTGCTACCTTGGCAAAAGCCCACCATGTCCTGCTCAACAGGCAGGCGGCAGGCCTTGGGAGGGGCACCCATTTGCCCTGTGTGGAGTTGAAGGGCCCTGTGTGGAGTTGAAAGTGGACGCTTCATGCTTAACCCATGCACAGTCAAAACTTCCTTGTTCAGAATACTGACACCGCATTGATTCAAATGTGAAATATACCCTGATAAGGTTTCAGCATGTTACTGATGTGAAACCCACAGCTTTAAGTGGGCCGGGGCATGCCGGTGCTCAGGTTAAAAGTAGGTGTTGAGACTGCTCTCCATTTTGTCATCACCCTCAGGGTGAAAAAAAAATATTAACTGCAGCAGTACCACAGCTCAAAGCCTTTGATATAACTTCAAAGAGACTCGTTTTAGTTCTTTCACAGTCTCATTATTTCAGCACTGAAGCATTTTCAATATTGTACTCAACAAAGCCATAGTTGGTGCTTATTTATCTTATGCAACTAACAACCATTGACTAAGCCAATAGCCCTGGCTTGTTGTAGGTATAATGTTACTTGTTGTATCATATATCCGAATGAGGTGACAGAACCAGAAAAATACCAGTCGGGCGGCACACTAGGCTAAGCACAGATTTTTATGTTAAGTGTTGTTAAGCGTTGTCCTTAAGTGCATCGGCCACACCCCTTTGAGCGAACCCCAGTTTTTTTTTATCCCACTTAAAGCCCTGGTGAAACCACCACTGATGAGCTGCACAGACCAGCAAATTTCCAATAAGCTGGTCTAGCATAGCGGCTCGAGTGCTGTTTATCAGCAGGAGCCTAATCAAGGGCTTTACCTTAATAAGCCTTAAAAATCAGGTGTTCGGCTTGTGAAACACGTGTCGGCGGTGTCACTTTTGTGGTAACATTTGGGCAGAATTGAACTGGATTTATTTGCCAAAGGAACTACTCAGTTTTTATCTGAATGAACTATGCATAAATATAGCTTGTTGGACCTATAAGGTGTCCAAATATAAGGACTCATTAGACTTGAAATTTTAAGTTTGAGTTAATCTTACTTCAAGATATTTGAATGCTGAACAAATTGGATGCTCCTGATATAGGTTTTTTTAATAGCCCCGTCAAAACATTCATCTGAAACATGCATTTCAAGTATACTAGTTCTTACCATACAGTATCCACAACATGATGATATACAGCCGGCGCAATCTTGCAAAGCCATGAAGAGCTGTCTGAGGGTGCAGCAAGGTCAAGGGTTTATTTCAGAGGACATCAGCTGCCCCTTGTGGGCTAGCATCAAAGCCAGACCAGGGCCTCGATAGAGCATATGTGCGGACAGTTGGTGCTGCAGCTGGGAATGAACACAGGGCCAAGGAGCTGAATGAAGACCGCAAAAACTGACAGTCGCTGACAAAAAAAAAAAAGTCCAGCCCTCTTTCTTATTCCAGATCATGCTGAAATAATAGTTTAGAAACACCCCTAAATGTACCACAGGGCAACTAGTTGCTTACAGCAGTTCAGGGACAACAGCTAGATGACGATTACCTTCACCAACAGCCTTAGTGCTTGGTGATAGGGGTGGGCAGAATTTGCGTAATCGCGCTACGCAAATCTTTGCAAAACGGTAAAAAATCTCTATGAACCCGCAGAAATTCCACGAAAACGCGGAATTGCTTGTTCGCGATGCTTTTTTACTGTTCGCAATCGCTGTTTGCATGCTCGGGGGGAAATATATCGCGAACACGCATTTGAGAACGCGAACAAGCAAAAAATTTCGCGAAGTCGCGGAATGCAGAATTGTGGGCAATTTCGCGTTCTCCGCGGAACGCGAAATTACCCAAATTCCGCGAACGGAATTGAGTTTACTGCCCAGGCCTACTTGGTGACACTATTTCCGACTTCTTTTGTGTATAAATTATTTTTCTTCCAAGACAAGTTGAAAACGATCAAAACCAGGTTGGAAAGATGAATTAGGTAGCATATTTCAAGTGTGCATGTATGAACTGTTCTCAGGGTAGGGCAGTGCTTATTCCACATAATATTAATAATTAATATTAGTGCACAGGTCAGAGCTTTTCTTCGGAGTTCTTAGCTGCTGAATACAAGGTTTGCCAAATGCCACAGCTGACCCTTTTGATTCCACCTCGTGCATTCATCTACCAGGACCCTACACTTTCTGTCTCTTCATTACATTCTTGCAGATTCCTTTTCATCCCTGCTTTCATCCTTTGTCGCTGATTTTCTAACCGTTTCACTCTTCTTCAGCTGGTGTTTAGGTGGTGTTCGTACTAGGGCTAACACTCCAGACTTGTACTCCAAATGCTGAAATTGCTAGCCTCGATATGAACATGTCAGTCAAGCTCCTAAAAACATACACTCCCACATAAACATACACCAAATTTGGGCTACATTAAAATCACGCTCTTCCTTATCTGTTGGTCTTCAGGCGGTCGTGGGTTGCTTGAAATATATGCACAAAGCATTCTGGTTTATCTCAAGTCTTTGATCCTACTGAATTCCAAATATGATTACTAAGTAACGTGTTTTTGTTAATTTAACTCTCGCATCGGTAGCAAGGGAGAGCAGTCAAAGTTTACTCTAGAAGGTTGTATGAAGTTTGGAGCTCTAATACAGTATGACAAAGTAATATCTTGAAAAAACTTAGTATCTTGTGAGATCTGTATCCTATTTAAAATACATATCTCTTTATTTACACATATGAAAACTGTTAAATTGATCAAATGTAGAGGTTCTTGTTCCTTCTGTGGCAGTAATATTACTCCAAACAGTTTAATATCACTTGCAGGATAGGGCCATACGCTTCAAATAACAATAATGTCCGACAGTAGTGTAAAGTCTGTGGGCGAAGATTGGTGGTTCTGGGCTTTCTTCTCAAGCTTATGGGTCTCCTCGGTTCATTTACCAATGCTATGTTTCTTAAGGGGCGATGGTTGAGGCAGGATGCTACAAAGGTACCAAGTGTGGTCTTCTGGTTTGTTGATGATCTTCATGCAAGTAGTACAACTTGGTGGTTCTGGGCTTTCTTCTCAAGCTGTGGGGTCTCCTCGGTTCATTTACCAATGCTGTGTTTCTTAAGGGGCGATGGTCGAGGCAGGATGCTACAAAGGTACCAAGTAGGTACAACTTGGTGGTTGTGAGCTAGGCAGCTCAGAATCTGCACAATATTTTCCTAAGCCCCCTAAAATGTATAAACAACCAAAAATCCACACACAAATTATACTGAATGAATGATGCACAAAATGTCTACTACACCTAATTAGTTAGGAGGGTGTTTAGGGCAGTTCTACACTAGCGCATCTTAACAAAATTTCTAAATACATCTTACTGCACTGGGAAAGGAAATCTTAGATATGATCAAATCTTTCTGCATTGGTAAACTCTTTACTTATGCAATTAATGTTAAGTAATCACAAAACTTGGAGCTTTGCTTTGAGACTTTCTTAGTAGAGGTTTGCCTTTGTTGATTGTATGCAGTTTCTTTCATTTTTAATAGTTATGTGGCGCCTACTGCTAATTGTGTCGCCCCTGGTGCCGCACGACTACAGAGTGAAAGAGTACAAATGTAAACTGAGTGGCAATGATGAGGTCTGAATGGTTTCCAAGAGCTAGAAACTGAATGTGCAATCGGAGTTGTGAAATCCATGTTTTGTGATGGTATAAACATTACTGTGAGTCTACATCAATATTTAGGAATCATGGCTCCTTCGTTCTACTAAGGAAGAGCTCACCACATGCTTCTCTCTGTAGTCTCAAGCCTTCTGTTCACTTTACTTTAGAAACAGCATTTGTCCAGTGTAGTCTGTCTGAACAAGGCCAACTTGGATATATTCAGATTCAAGCTGAATGTGTTTTGTGTAAATTTGAGGATCGGTACAGTTACTATCAGGCCAGGGTGAAGACACCAACGAAGAAACTGAAGAATTTCCTGGTGGTTGGGGAGCGGCCTTCAGTGCTGCAGGGGCTGTCTGTCCAGCCTGCTCTAAGGCTGCACATCAGATTACCCCGTATATCCCCAGATTTAGACCTAGAACAGCTTAAATGTTTTTACATGTGAGTTTGAGATTAAATATCTCTTAACTTTCCCATTTGCATGACCTTCTGTTGTACTTCTTCCAAAATTGTTGTTATATTTCTCTACTCTTTACTGTTGTCACTTGCATCCAATTTGATTATTATTTAATTTGAAGTTGACATTACAACAAAATGGCTACAGGCCTTGGTTTCCCTATCGGCCCAAAGATAATCTAGTGATAGAAAAGGCGAGTGCAAATTGGATTAAGGGAAGTTAGAAAAGTAACGCTTGACTCCTTACTGAATGGGGAATTTAACATTTGGACTTTTGTACAGAGCTATTAGTCAAATTAAAAGCAATCTTGATATTGGCCAGATAGCTGCAATAAATTTTACTATTGGAGTTGTGAAGAGACCAAAGATTTTTTGCACCTTCTGGCAGATGTAACTCACAAGGGTGTACTAGTTTGGAAACTCCCTCAAATCTTTAAGTCCATCCATCCATCCATCTTTTGAGATGTCAAAGACCGCTTTTATCCTAAACCATACAAGATGCATGGCTCTTATAGTAAAACTTTATTATAAGCAGCCATTAGAAATTTTAACAGATGGTAAATACTGCACATTTAGTCACAGGCTAAAAAGAGCCTTCATTTGAGTTTCTTTAATTCTGCTAGAAATATAAAATGTCCAATCCCCTCATACCATTCCTTATCTCAACAGCGATTAACCATGACCCCTTCCCTAATACTGGTACAGTTTCCCCTGGAATGGCCAAAAATGCCCTCTAAAGGACTGGAACCCAGGGTTTTGTATATACTGTTTCCTACTAGTAAAGAAAATTGTCCTTCTCACTTTCATCAGAGGACATCAGGCCACTGCATGAGAAGGTATGCTTGCCTGAGGCAACAAGAAAAATGGTGCAGGGACTGTATATGTTGCAAAGCAAAGTTGCAGACTTTCACAAAATGATGGTGAATACAGACTGTGGCAGATGGTAATGAAATTAACTTACATTCATAAAAGCAATTCAAAGGCATCATGAATCAACAAAAACGTTCACAGTACAATTCAATACAAAACCATTTCATGTTACCCACCAGGTGAGCAGGGGTCGCAGTTAATGAATGGTAATTGATGACAAAGGAAGCCAGAACCCCCCAAAATATTACTTTACAAAGCTGAAAAGAATGATGAAGGTGGAAAGACCTAGATGAGGTTTAGCACATGGGTGGTGTAGGGAAAGGCTGACCTAGTACATATTGCCGTTGTCATTTTGTACAACTTTCTCATATAGCTTTTCAATACAGCAAGTTCCTCTTGGATAACCACCATATTCAAAAATATTTCAGTTCTGTCACATGGAATCCTTAACACCCTATCATTTAAAAAAAAAAAAAAACTTTTAAAAACATGATGGCCCCTAACGACGGGCCTTCATTTTGAGAGGCATTAAAGAGAGTTATGAGAACACCTAACACTTGTGTACACCACAGTGCTTAATATCAGGAATGCAGACCAAACAACTTTGAAAAGTTTTTCACCACGCGAGCGGAGGAAAAGGGCCCTTGGAGGGGGTGTGGTCTGAAGAGAATCCCATTATTGTCTAAACTCTCCTGGAGGGCTTCTGATGGTTGCGGGGTCATGGAGAGGAGGCGGTCATGCGTGCAGAACACTGCCCAAGAGCCACTTATACACTCTTTCCTTTCCAAAAGCAAAGGTTTTAAGGTTCCGCCTATTTCTGCCTGAGGTGGCAAAACCTGAGATGGACTTCAGCTGTGCAGGACCTCTACACGCGAGCTGGACATCCTCTCTAGCATAACTTTTCCAGCTAGCCTTTTTTCCCATTGTGTGATATTGGCTTTTCACCGGGTGTCCCTATGAAGGTATCTGATATAGTGTGACACCTGTGATAGCGTGGTAGTTGGCCGATCTGGATGTGCTATCATTAAGTGCAGCCAAAATTGTCCTTTGCAGGCCTAGGTGAAAATATTGGAGCCTGAAATTGCAGGAAGCTGCAATTTCAGTGTTTAAATGTTGTCTGTTCACTTTGTAAAAATGTAAATTTTTGTGGTCTACGGTTTTACTCCCTCTAATCACACCTTGAGCGGAATTTAAAGAAAACCACCTTCTGATATTACATCTTTGTTAGAATTTAAAGTGTACAGCAGGTTACTACCCTGACTAGATAGATCGATAGAAATCTTTATTGTTATATTATTTTTAACCTTTCAATACTCTGCCAATTATTTAATACATAAAAATTGATTGATACCGCTGGGTTTAAAATCACCGTGAAAATTTCAATTTCCTCAAAAGTGCATTGTCTAAAATTAAAAGTAGCAAGCAAGTGCAAACAGCATACATTGCCTTGTAACCATTCAGAGTCCATCACAGCAATAGTGTCCTTAATATTGAGTGGGACCATTTTTATCTACCGAGTTAGTTCCTAACTTTGGATTTAAGTGGAGATGCTCTTGTGCAGTTCCAGGTTTTTTCCGCCAGTTTAAAAAACTTTTTATAACTGCTGTTCAGCAGGGTATCCGATGACTTAAAGCATGCTATTACTGCTTGCCGGCACTTATGCACTCCCTGCTGCTTAAAGAGTGGTTGTGCAGTCTCTTCCTTTCTTCTAATAGTTCTGGGCAGATACAAGTCAGATGAATAATGTTTTCTTCCCCTATTTTACATAATCTACAGTGAGTACTTTTTATGTCTTGGATCCAAGGTTGTGCATGGGAGAGGCCAGGAAGGACGTCCAATCGCAACCTCGTGAAATCGAGTTTTAGGTGTCTGGCCCATCGTGTCTCTTAATAGGGCAGCGGATTAAGAATTTTATATTCATTGAGTATCGCCCAAGCATAAGATCTTTATGCAGGGACCTCTTTATCTTGCAACAGTGAAATTTTTGTTCGTCCAGCCTTTGATCGCTTTTTTAACGGCCCCCAGAGGCAAGGACATTTCCCCTAATGGCGAACCGCCAGATCGTCACTCTCCGCTAATAAATGCTACCGTAATGGGGCATTTGTGTTTATTTGTAAATCTTTCCAGAGAGCTTGGCATAATTGATTTGATTCTGGGGAGGCATGCGGTAAGGTGGGTATAGTGGAAGTGAAGCATATACATCTAGTGGCTGAATTGCACTATGTGGAACCATAAAACCTGCGATTAATCCCAGCTATCCCACTTTACCAAATTGTGTGATCCTATGCAATTGTTTTGTTTCACTTTCCTTCCTTTATCTTTTATTATCACACATAAGAGGACCACAAATGACTTCAGGATGTGCGCTGCACAAAACCTTCTCCTCTGTTTTTAATAAACTAGAATGTTGTTCATGTATAATAGAAGGCCACCCTAAGAGTGCACATAACTGACTTACCTCTTACTTCACTATTGGCATTGTTGTTATTGTGGGGAAGTATGTCTGTTTCTAAATTCATATTTGTAAACTATCTCTTCAAAAAAAGACTTCTCGATGCTCTGATCTAATCTGATATATTAAAGGGAAATGGTTCTACATGTTAATGAAATACACTTTTTGAACTTTTTGAAGAAACCTTATATTTTTACACTTTTGCTGCAAGATTACTTTGAAAATAAGTGTTAAAGTTAACTGGTGAATGACACCTATTTACTTCCTTTATTTAACTTCAATCAACTTTTAAATAAAGGCTTGCCTGTATATTTAACATCGTTTTAATGTTAGTACTGAGTTGAGTGAACAGCACCACAATGCTATCGTTGATGGAGGGGGGGAGCAGGGAGGGGTGCGCATGTAAAGGTCAGTAGGGTCGCATACGATCTCTGGGCCCTACTTTGAGTATCACTGTCTTAGCTGTTCAGCACTAACCTTGGGCGTAGTTTGCGCAGTAGCGCTACGCATAGCTACGTGAAGTTTACTACGCGTAGCTACGCGGAGTGCACTGTGCAAAATGCTGTTCGCACTGATTGCACAGAGCCGGATGCTTGTCCGCACTGTGCAATCAGTGCAAACCGCATCTTGCACAGTGCAAGCGGTCATTTTCTGCCGCTCGAGTAGATTTCTACTTGAGCTGCAGCTTTCTCAACGCGAACTGGTAGTTCCTCATCGCGAGTGGTCGCGATACGCGACCACTCGCAATGAGAAACCTGACCTCCCCGTGTTGAGAATCTCACCGGGAGGTTTATTTTCCATGCTCGCGATCGGCAACTTGATGTTGCTGATCGCGAACGAGGAAAAAGTCTTGCCGGGAAGTCATTTTGCTCATCTTGACGTTGAGGACCACGAGCAAGCAAAAAATGACTGCTACGCTACGCGTGTTTGCGCTGTGCTACGTGCAATTCGCGTAGTGCGAAGTACCGCAAACTTCGCAACCTACGCGAGCGTAGCACTTCGCCCAGGGTTATTCAGCACAGGTCCAAAATATTTGTAACCAAAATATTTGATGATGTAACTGCACCCAGTAGAAACCATTAGCAACTGGTCAACTGGAATTTTCTGCAGAGAACGAATGTCTAACATTTAGTCTTGAGATAAAAGGAAGGTTTAGATTAGAATATGTTTCGTTTTTGAAGGGAAAGTTGTTCAGTAACAGGTCGTTCGGGTTGCTTTGTAAATGTCCCCAGGATGTGACCCTTCCCTATTGCAAAACATAGGGAGCAGTTCATGCCAATTATGTCTTGCATCACAACGTCTGACACAAATGCGTCATCGACAATCTTGATGAGAAGTCCTGAATTCAACATCCTTGCTACAGCCATCAATCAGCAGGTGTTCTGTTCTGATTTTCTTTGTTATGCACAGTCGGCCACAATTTTCGGTCTGTTCATGTGTCTTCAAGCAGACTGCTTTGAAACAAATGTCATAAGATTTTGAACCGTTTCGGTACCGCCTGCATTTTTCAAATCGATTATTTGTTGGTATGGCAAACCACGCTCATGCCAGCGTTAGTGGCATTGTGAACACTGGATAAATGCTGCATTTTTCAGCTTTAGTTAGATTGTTTTCCCAGTGACTTACTTTCGGTTCCCCCCACCGATAGTTTATCTCAGATAGTTTATCACTTCATTATTGGACTGCAGTGACATCTGGTGGTATAAATGGGTAACTACAGAATCCAACAAACACTTCACTAGAACAGATTTGCTCAAATATATCTAGGGAAACTGCTTGACCGGAAGTGTTATGAACCAAATCAAGAGTGTAAGCAATACACAATTTCTGGGACGTGGGGTTACGCACATCCCTGGTGGCAGCCGAACTAGGGGTTTGGCTTTCCTCTAAGTGCCAAAGTAAGAGCTGAGTCATTAAAAGAAGTAATTCAGGCAACACATTCATTGAAAAAAATATGATAACTTTAAAATCAAACATGTGTTTTTCAAGTTTTCAGTTTCTCAAGTTTATATAAGATTATATCAAGGAATTGAGTGACGTTTATTGAAATAATATTTTGTTGAACATGAAACGTTCTTGAATAGCCCCATGCCTTGGTGACGTTGCCACAAGTTACCCAAAATGTGTAATTTCTCTGTTTGTCATGTACTCTGTTTACAGAGTCTGGGGTCCCCTGCTCCTGTGATTACAGTATTAGCTAACACGATGAAATGGCTGCCGTAATCAAGCCTCGGCTTCAGTAAATACTCATTTCCGAACAGCTTAGCTTGCATTCCATTTAGCACTCAAAGAGCAACTGCCTAAAAAACGGATTTTCTACTGCGTGCACATACTTTATTGAGAAACAGGAGAGCAACAGGTTGGGTTAAAGCACTTTGTGTGGCAAACTAATAATCACTCCCGCCCGCCTATTCTTTCGCTCAGGAGTAACACTTTCTCTATTATTGTAATTCAAACTTCTCAAGAATGTCGGTATGCATTTGCAAAGTTCGGAAAATATGCAGTAGTAGTCCCATTAAAATGTTTTTAGAAAGCTCATTTTGAATGTGATCAGCGTGTGTTGAAGATTTGTGTTCATTCTCTTTGTAGCTAGTCCTTCTGACTACGATAATACGTGTGATTCTGCCCATATCTTGTGTGATTAGCTCATCCTGATTTCCCATTTTTCCCTTGGTATTCTGGGAGTTGTAGTGCATCATTTACAAACATAGAAACACACTTACAGGTCCTAGAATGGACAGAATAAAACCAGGACTGGATAAGGTACTGTACTAACGCCTGCTATCGAACTCCTTACTAATACTGCCAGTCAGACATGCTTATAGCCAATAGGTCTCGCATTTGGGACCTTATAAGTATTAAGTTATGCAGCACAATATCCTTGGTGCAACAACATCAACCGTTCCATGGCTACACACTTATAAGTTCCCAAAAGCGAGACCTATTTGGCTATGCCAATGCTTGTTTATTTGGGTGCGTTTGGGAGACTGGTCCTGCTCTAGGCCCATTCTCAAACATGTGCCACCTCAGAGTGTGACTTTTGATGCTGGCTGCACAGGAAGTGGTTGAATAACCTTGCCTTTTCCTTTGCTATATTTGCTCCATATAGGAAGCAGCCTTATGTCGACAACTTCCCATGGAGTCTGAGAACATGGCACCTGTGCAGACCGCTGTGAACACACCTGCCCTGCCACAGGACTTGAGGACAATATCAAACAACGGATCAGACCCTTTCCTGAACAGGTAATATTAACATTTCAAACCTTGTTATATGTTGTGCTGTGGAAAGGAAATAACAACAATATGATTTCCTTTTATTCTACAAACAGGAAAACGCACTGAATGATAACATTTTTTAACTCCATTTGTTTCGGAGGAGCCGTCCCTGCACACACACATTTTTCCATCTTACGTAACGCCCTCCAGTGGACTGTGCTCACTGGTATTCATTGGCTCGCATTAATCAGTCACTTCCATTATACTCTAATCCCTGTTGTCCATAGGTTCTTCATCGTGCGTACAGACTGTTTACGGTGAATTGTGTAGCTTCACTGAAATACGAATTCACAATTGTCCTTATGCAGTGATCTATTGCCCCAGTCGATTAGTCGGCTTTGCCAGGCATGACTTTTGTCACGTCATGTCTCTAACTCCCAAGTTTCAAGAAAGATTAGTGGGGTTTTGCGTTTTGAGAGGGAATCCTCTAACTTTTGCTACCAGGTGGCATGGATTGGTGAGGATTCCTCTCACCCCCACTCACAAATGAATTGAATGGGATAATGTCTGTCTTCCTCCTCTTCTGGAGATTCTGCCTCTTCATCCTGATTAAGTTGCTGTAAATGCTTCCACCCTCACCTTTAGATCTTTGTATGTCACGACACAAGTATTGAAGTACAGCAGTGTTGGTCGTCTGATGCAGCAACTGCCAATTACAATCCTGGTTTGCATGCGTGTTCTCTTTGTATTGAGGATTGACTGATAAATATGAAATATTCTGTAGGTCCTATAAACTTTCTCTTATGCCTCTAGATTTGTGAGGATAATTATGATTGATAAAACTGGTGGTCATGTTGTCTAAAATGCTGGATGTTTTGCTGGAAAAGCCACTGTCCGAAGCAGCAGTGTGACAAAATTCCCAGCCTAATCTATTTTGCTCTTTTTTTGATGCTTGGGTGATCTGACTTCAGAATCCATTTTGTTTGCAGTGGGCCATACCATTCGCGGGAGCAGAGCACAGACAGCGGCCTGGGCCTCGGATGCTACAGCATACCGACCACTCCAGAAGATTTCCTCAGCAACGTGGATGAAATGGACACAGGTAGGGTGTGACTGATACTATAGCTTCATGTTTTTATCCCTGTTGCACATTGCTGGTGCTGTTGGCATTACTCTGGGTAGGGTTGGTTTGTCTCAGTTGCAGTCATTTAGGTCTGGTGTGAGAGCAGAGCTGGATACTGGTAACAGTTCTTTAAAAGGTGTATAGAGTGGGCTTTCGCCCTACCCAGAGTTTCTCTGTCGCCACATACCATTTGCAGTTTGGTGGATCAATCAGTGTCCAGTGGATTGCTTGCATTGCAATCCATGAAGGACTATTTTACGTTTTAAAAGTACATCTTTACATCATACGTTACTTTCCTTATTTCATACAGTCATCGTGTACAAAAAATAGTCAAATTTTGTATTTTCACTGCAGCACGATTTGTAGAATGTTTTAATCAGGACTCATTTTGCTTTCTGGAGCGCTTCGTGTATTCTGATTAACTCTGATGAAGCTTATAGATCTAGCCTTAATATGCCACAAAGGCATGCAAACATGCTCTTTGTTTACTTTTGTAGATAGCCAAACCTATTGACTGTGCTAATTCTTGACTCCAAGTTGGAAGTCAAACCCCTTTAGACACTTGAGCGTGCTAATCATAAGTAGGTCCTGGCTTCAAATGGGATTCCATATGCACCATCCTTCAGCCAATCTCAACCATAGATGTCTGGGCGGCATAAACCTATTTTTCTGGAATCTGGTTTACCCATGTGCAAGTAATCTTACACAGAATCCCAGCTGTAGATCTCATGAGGAGGTGAATCCAGGCACAAATATAACTGTCATTGAGCCATGGATGTCACAAGTAAGTCAACGCACCATAGACGGAGAGCAGAAGTAAGTCCCCAAGATATAGGCAGAGAGAGAGAATGTATCCGGGGCACACAGGACGAGCGGAAGTGAGTCAGCGAGGAGGAAGTGAATCAGCAAGCTATAGGTGGCATGGGAAAGTGTGGTACATATGGAGAGGAAGTGAGTTAGTGGGGCATAGATAGGCAGAGGAAGTATGTCGGAGGCAAGGATGTTGACCGGAAGTGAGTCAGCCAGCTATAGATGGGGTGAGGAAGTTAGTCCGCGATATATATATATATGGCTGTAGAGAGGAAGTGAGTAAGCAAGTCATCGGTAGAGAGACGTAATATGTCACTAAGATTTGCTGGTGAGATTGTTTTAAAAAGGCTTTTAATGTAGATGCCATATGGTCTCTGAATATTGCGTGTCAACGGAAGATACTGCGCAGAGTGAACCCTATGCTTGATGTAAGGAAGACTGTCATCCATTTTAAAGTGGACTTCATGGCTTTTTACTTGTATACAAGTGGGCGCATACTCCCCCTGCACAGCATGTGGATAGATGTTTGCTTCCGCGATCCGAGTAGGGATGCCTTCTCACTTCCGCCGAAGTTTGTGTTGATCCCATGATTTGCTACTTGCCCATATGTCCATTCAGACAGACCTTGCTATGCTCCCAGTCATCCCTCTTTTTTTAGGCTTTGGTTCTAAGATAGGCACTGTATGAACAAGTATAAAGAGTCTCCTGCTGAACTTCATCCACCTCATATGATCCATTCTCCCTGAGAGCGTATCGGTGGTATTGGCTTACCAAGACACATAATCGACCCTGTGGCCTGCAGAATCACTAACATTGATATTTTTTGTTTTCTAGGTGAAAACCTTGGCCCACCAGCCCTGAACCTAAATCCCCAGAGCCGCTTCCCTGATTTCCTTGATTCTCTCCCAGGAACGAATGTCGATCTGGGGACACTGGAGTCGGAAGACCTGATACCAATTCTGACAGACGTGGAGTCGGTGCTGAACAAGACCGAGCCATTCCTCACCTGGCTGTAACAAGTCAATATGCATCAATCCCCAGAATACAACATTTCCTTCTTCAGCGTGGAACCGAGTATGGTCATGAAAAAGAAACCTACAACAACCAACTTGCTTGCTTAGCGACTCATAACATAATATAACTTAATTGCAATTTTGCGGTTTAGGATTGAATCTGGCGCAAGAGTAAAGCATACTATAACACCGCCTATCAGATTTGTTATGGGGATAGTTGGAGAACAGCACCCACAGGCTTGAAACTAGTTTCCCTTGCAGTTCACGTAGATTTAGCACCACTCTTTCCGTTTCTTTTAGATGCCTAAAGTTGTGGGTTTTCATGAGGTTTCGAAACTCCTGATGAACAGCATGGGCAGTTTTAGCCCATGTAAGGCAGGAGGCTTATAATGGGTGAAAAAGCATGCAATCAAACTCACAGTTCAATATTTGTATTTATGACAATTGTACCAAATGCTTTTTTATTCTTTTTTTTTTTTTTTTTTACTTATTTAACTCGAGCTTTATTCTTCTTTGTATTAGTAGGTTGTACTGCAATAGGGAGTAAGGCGTAGTTTTAAATCAAATGCAACAAGATTGTTAATTATGTGTTTGCACAGGCACAAGCAGTACTTTTTGTAGTTTATTGTTCAGTATATTACTGTATTGCTTCCAGGAAATTAAAACTTCCAATTTTAATGTAGGGGTATGTTTGTTAACACTTACACACTACAATATTGTAAAATAGACCCGATTGGTACTAACTACCATCATTTTTATAAGCAATGTGATTGTTTTGTAATGTTTTTTTATGCATCTTTATTGTTTTTGTTGAATTTTATTAAGCACTACTAAGTTTTGTAACTACAATGAACTCAGCAAATGCCGACACTTACGCTAGGCAGTTGTATCTTGACATGCTCAGAAATGAAGTGTGGGTTTTCTTACAAAATGAAAATATGGTGTGCAGTGAAAATGTCATGATTTTGTTGGAGTAGTGTTTTACCTGACCACAAAGTCAGGACTGTGCATATCAATTGAAGAATGTGATCTTGAATCCCCACAGCATCAGACCATAACCAGAAAGATTGTGGAAGACACAAAAAATAAGTGGTTCTTTGTGCCGCGGGCTTGTCACTTAAAATATGCTAATTTTGCCGCCTGCTACAGTTGGTAGTAGGCGCACTCTATGCTGCCATGTGTACTCATAGCTGTATTATGTCCTATGAAGAGGTAGCTTGGACTGAGAAAGCATCAAGGACACAGAGCGCGCAGTTCTCTGATATGCAGATGAAGTCCTGGTATTATTGAGTATTTTAAAGGGGTATTTATAATCAAAGTTATTAAGCTTTTAAATTAAAAAAACATACTTTAAAAATAAATGAAATAAAAGGCATTATGAATGCGAGTCTTTGAGCTTTGTCTGGGTTGTTCACGACAAGCAAAGACTGCATTGGGCAGTGTGTATCGGTTAAGCACAGTCACTCAGACCCTATATTGCGCTCCGAGCACCGGCAGCGCAAACCCTTTACTGTTTTTTGGTGGGAAAAGGCATTTGGAGGTCCGTGCTGAGCTTGCAAGGAAGTAGGGCAGGTGTCGCTTTAGCAATGGACAGTGTGTGAAGCGGTATTAGCAACAGCAAATGCGGCACAAGTATTAGGGCGGTGGCTCTGAGAATCTGGTCGGTTGAGGCAGCCGACGAATTATGCATGACATAGGTAGATTGACCTGCATACTGGGCTGTAGTTGGGATGTGGACGCATTTGACTACTTCTTAGAGGTTCGAAACCACTCTGCTTTTGCGTGAAACAAAATATTCCTACTTTTTTCAGAGTTGGGTATTTTCAGTTCATATGCCTTTTTGTAAGTGTATTAATTGGAGGGAGAGAATTAATCTTGAAGGTTCTCCCTAGAATGAATAGCAGTGACCTGGCCTGTTGTCACTGTGCTAGGGGCAGAGACTTATTACTCCTGGTTTGTTTTTCCTTTGAGCGTTGATTTGATTTTCTGAGGAAATCGGTCTTGTTCTTCATTTACCAGGAACCCTAGCCAAAGGCGGCTTCACAGTTTAGCCGCAGCAGTGTTGTTTCTATTTCCCCCTCTTGTATTCTCTTTCCTCTACTGCACTTCGTTGTTAATACTATTGCATGCGGTATTTTATTCTCCATGCTTCACTTCAGTGGTAGGTCGACCTCAAATGTGTTGTGGAGGTGATAGCCGTTTTTGGGAAGGAGGTGGTTCTAGTATACAAACTTATGCACACCACACTAACACTGCCAAAGTATAGCTGGATGGTTTCCATTCCTGAAGGCCTTGTCAAGATGTGTTTTTTTGGGGCTGATGGTAATGTGACCTCTCCAAGGTCAAATGGTCACACCGTTCTCAGGCTGGCTTGTAAAATACATAACGTTTCATCAGCATAATTCTTTTTATTGATACCAGATCAAGTAATGTAAACAAGTGAATGGGAGGAGGGGCAAGTTTTATATTTTACAGACTTAAGAGAAGGCTGGATTTGGGGCTGGAAGTTCAGTATTAAACTGCTGGAACATGCCTGTAGGTGGACAGGTTCTTCTGCCTGTTTACTTTGATTCGATTGGATACATCACAGCAAAGGCGATGATGGCTGTGCAGTGGCTTGAGCAAAGCAGATGGTTATGCAAAGGCTTTCAAAGCAGAATGTTGTCGATTGGCACACATTTTAGGTGGGAATGATTCTTGCATATTTTTCTCCACAGAAAAGGAATTGGCAACAGAAAAGCAAGTGGCCACTTGAAGGGAGCTCGTTTGTGACTTTTCGATGTTAAATGGACAGGCTCTATGGGAGCTTGCATATTTCTGAATTAAACGTGCAGGCATATTAGTTTGTGCTCAGTTAGTCCCTCTCTGTCTCTCACCCTCGTCATCATTTATATCTTTCTATTTCTTTCTCACTCATTCTGTCTCTGTTTTTTACAGATATTCCTCTGTAATCCTTCTCTCCATTTGTCTCTATTTCTGACTGTCTGCCCCAATACCCATATCTACCTGCACATTCCCCCAGTTCTACCTCTATCTCCACGTCTATTTCTATTTTCCCATTTATCGCTACATCAATCTTTATCTGCCTGTTTATCTCTATCTGTACTTATCTACCCCTATACATATATATGTATATATCCATGCATCTTTCTACCTATTTCTAGATCTTTCACCCATCCATCTCTCTCCCTTTCGATATCTATTGGTACATCTGTCTTTGCTTCTATCTCCTCACGCATCTCTATCTGTGCACATCTTTGTGAGTGCATCAGTGGCCATTCCTATATCCATATGTATGTCTATCTTCCTGTCTGTATATCTATCTCCCTCTGTGTCCATTTCCCTCTTTATCTATGTCTATGCATCGGTCTCTGCATTACTGCCCCTATCTGACTCTGTAGACATCTGTTACTATCTTCTATACATGTCTCTTATCCGTTTGTAGTTTTATCAACATTTTTTACCCTCGTCCTGCCCCAATCACCATATTTATGCTATTACTACACAATTTCCAATGACGTTGTACCTATTTTCCTCACTTAAATATTTTTGGAGACATTTTCAACCATACTTACTGAAAATGTTAGATAGGGTAATGGTGTTGTTTATTTGAAGAACAATGATTGATTTTCCGACTTGTATAATCCTGCATGGACTGATGGAGGGTGTATCTGACAATCTATGGATTGATCCGGCCTTCACTCTCCCCAAAAATTGTTTTTAATTGTGCAAAGGCAGAATGTTGAATGACCCCTGGGCTGTAAAAGAGCAAACAAGTGATTTTTCCCCCCCACGCGGACATGGGTAGCAAGTAAGGATCGTGTGTGCTATAACACAAGGCTAGTTTTGTAAAGGGATAATATCGTCCATGGTTGGAAATAGAAAGTAGTCTTTTATTGAGTCTTAGTGGTAAACAGAGGAAGGTTTTCTTAGTGGGCTGGGCATTTCTGGCGAGTTTGACCCTAGGTGAAGCTGAAGGATATGAAACAAGCGATACAGTCGTGAAAAGAAAATACCTAAAATGGAAGTTATTGTTATTGAAGCTGCAGTTCCCCACTGAAACTGTTGGCCATGGTCAACAGATATTTCTGACCTCTCGCATATACTATGCAAGGCACCATGTTCAGCTATGCTGGCCACCCAGAAAGCGTTCACCCATGTCTTGAAGGTCAAACATGCCTCTTAACAACTTCATTTGGTATATCTAGAAATTCCTATTGGTGCACCTTTGTAATGTGATCAACAATCAGTGTTTGGCTTCCACAGTAACGTTCCTTGTGTGACACATTTGGTGGAGACCAGAGTGACAGAAAGCCAGCAGTCGTCAGTCTGCAAAAACATGTCCACAATTATAGTAATGTCTTAGTAATGTTTACTACACACAATCGTAACCAGGTATTATATGTAAAATTACTTATTCAAGGACAGATTTGGGAATAGAGCAGTTCTTCGAAGCTCAATTGATAGCTGCGTCTTCGATATATGTTCTTGGGTCCTTTTATCACTACCTTTTTTAGAGAAGCCGGGTTACTTTGGAGGTTCAGCATTTCTTTCAGGTGGAGCTGGTGTTGTAACTCTCAGTATTTCCAATACTTGTATTTGAAGTTTCTCTTTTGAACTCTTAGGGTCTGAGCTAGACAGATGTGCTGCTACCGCCAATTGGTGCCACTACAAAGTCCGTGCCATCTTGCATGTGCATGGTAAATTGCATATTTAGCACCAAGGATGAATAATGTTCGGAAAAAAGCATCTAGACAAAAATGTGACTGGTCGCCAGTTGTGTTGGCCAAAAAGATGCAGAAAATGACCTGAAGACACTACAAACAAAAATAGTTGCAGCATCCATTAGCTCAATTTTGCAATCCCTTATTTCCTTCGATTCTTGGGGATTTCATCAACTTTTAAGACATTTTTGTGTAATTTCTGAAGGTTGCATCAGAGTGTATCACTTTTTTTTTGCAGTTTTATGCATCACAACTTGGCCCAAGGGCATTAGAGCGCTGTAGGTCTTTGCACTGGTCTCTAAATTGAGCCCTTCAAATATCTTTAATAAGGAAGACACGTGATACAGGATGAAACGAGCAGTATCTCACTTGATACTACACTACAGGTCTTATTTGTCAAAGGGATCCTCCATAGACATATAAATGGAACTTTATCCTCTTCTAAATAAATTCAGTGTCATGACATATCATGAGTAGCTTTTACAAAATGTAGTTCACTCGTGACATATGCAGGATATATTTCACTGTATTATTTATGGATATGAAAGAACTTTTTTTTCGAAGAATTTACGCAACATGTTTAGTTGAAAATACATGCTGTATGCGAGCGGACCAGGCTCCTGCCCGCCATTGCAGCTTGATATATGCAACGTCGGTGATATTATGCATGTGGAAACTAATATCTTGAGCTATGGTGATTCACAATGCAACTTATTGTCTGAAAAGACTATTAGAATGTAACGTTTTGAGGTGCAATTATGAAAGCGCATTTATAAGACAAATTTGCATTCATTTTAAACACGGGGCGGGAAAATGTGATCGAAGTGTGTTTTCAAATGTACTACAGCAATATTGTGCTTGTACTTTAACTTTTGTAACTTTTATTTTGTTACATGGCATAAGTGTGTAATTTAGTATATTTTGCATCACGAATGTATGCAATAAATCAGATCCAACTATTGTAAACACAGTTGGGGACTGGTTTTTGTTCTCTGACCTTATACAAGAAAAATAAATATACTGAATTGGAACCTCTGTGTTAGTTTTTAATTATTTGTGTCTGCGTCTCCTAATTTTAATAGTTTGGTTAATTAGTTATAATTTATCATCACCTTCTTTCCAGCAATTTACCATTATGTGTAAATAAAAAAAAACTGATGGCAAATCTGAAACTCTGCAGTTATGATTTGAAATATCTGCAGGTAAAAAGTGAAACCTACAGAAACGACACTCAAAACGTGCAATCCAATTTCCCAAAAATAGACACAGAGACAAACTACATCAAGGTACTCAATGTTCATCTGTTTGTAACAGTCCATGGCCATTATGCAAGCTTCTGCAAGATATACAGTACGATCTCTGTCCTCATGTGCATTGCCTTAACAACTTTTTGTGTATCTTGAAACCAGTGGCGGCTGGTGACATTTGAAAGGGGTGAGGCGGACACTGCTAATCATACTGCACCGTAGCGAGCGAGCGTAGCGAGCGAGCCCGAACCCCCTAAGGAGGGTTCGGGGGGATTTCCCCCCGAGAAAATTTTGAAAAAATGGTGGAAAAATGGTGCATTTTCAAGCAAATTTGAGAAAGCAGGAAGGTTAATAAAGCAATTGTGAAAGTGCAGGTATTACATTATTAAAGAGCTTTCATATAACATAGGTAGCTGCTTATTCAGTATAACCACAGAGCTTCATAACTGCACAACTCTGTTTACAAGCCACAGAGGCCGTGAGGAGCAACTCTGCTCTGCACGCGCTGTTTGAGGTTTCCTCACCAGTGCACAGTGGCGGCTTGCCTTTCTTCCTTATAGTAAGGAGGGGTGTGCTCGTTCTACCCCAGGAAACGGGATTCCCTCCTTCGTTTTTTCTGTCCAAGTGCTGGTGGTGTGCCAGTGGAAGCAGAAATAGACACAGTGTCTATTTCTGCTTCCACTGGCACACCACCAGCACATGACGTGTTTGCTCTCCAAAAGTAGAAAGTGATCTCTGTGCCAACGCTTTCCTCGGGCAAGACGGTGCCAGGCTAAGCGAGAAAAGGCCGCTTTAATGATACAGGTCTGTGCTGCTAATGTGATAACATACAAAACAAAACAGCACCGCCACCAGCGTAATGTTGTCCTAGATCACACTGTGCGACCTAGCTAAGCCTCACATCACATGTGCCATAAATAAAACATGAGCACAAAAACACTCATTTTCTTGCAGTATCGATTTCTTCGGGATAGGCAAAAGTGACAAAACAGTTCCTATGGACTAAACTGATGGAGCAATGCAATGGTCACACAACCTTTTCCAGGTGTAAGTCTGAATTGCATCTGTAAAAAGTGGTAAGTTATGCCTGTATATTTCACACCTGATTAAAAATCTTTACCAAATTGAAACCTATGAATGATATGCACACCTTAGTAACGTACACAGTCATAAGTTGTTACGCAGTTTTAGTTTTAAATTTGCTTCAAAGTTACAATGGGGAATGCTAGCAAGAGCTCATTAAAAACTTGACCAGGAAAATCCCATGCAAACGTAGTCCTGAAAATGCGAATTGGCATAAACCCATGCTATGCAAATAATGGGGTTCGAAATTCAATGATAGGAAGTAATGGGAAATGCACTTGCACTTTAGGAACCACTTGTGATATGTCACATATTCTATTAGATTGTACGAGATTTTTAGACTTTCGAAAGGAGTTTTTATGTCCGATTTTAAAAAAATATAAGATTATGTACAGAATGCAAGCTGCCACTCTTTTGGTGGAAATGGAGACTTTAGATATAGCCTGCGCGTTGGGGAAATATATGAACAAAGTTAGGTGGTTCCTCAAATGCGCAGAAGAACATGTATAGTGTAGCCCTTATCCCTGAATAAAGGTAGAGATACTAAGGGACAATAGTAGTAAAAACTGCATTCTGAAGAAGGTATAAAGAGGAAATTTTAGCGATTTTAACAAATAATGTTATAATACTCCGTTTTAAAAGGAACAAGAGAAGTTAATTTTAAGTATCTTGAGGTGTAATTGTGGCTTTAATATTATCTTGTGATGCTGCTGCTCTTTTTCTTGTTGAATATTACCATGTTTTGTTGTTGTCCTTTCTCTTATCACGGAATGTGGAATGTACTTTTAAGGTTTTAACAAATCAAATAAAGTTTTGTTTGACTGACTGACTTCGTGTGTGGCGTTTCCAACAGGGCAACCTTTGTGGAATGAATATATATATATATATATATATATATATATATATATATATATATATATATATATATATATATATATATTTTATTGGAGTACCGTGTCAGCCAAAACTAAATCAGACCCTTAGTTGTTGATAACATTTCCCCATATTAGCTTTCCTTCGCACGTTTGTTTAGGTATTTCTTAGTTGTTTAGTGAACCAGTTGCTATTACCGCTCATGGTTACACTTTTTGTGCTGCAATGGTAAGGGAATATAGAAGCCAAATATTCAGATCCCCAATTAAAGTTGTCAAATTAACGACAACAGTTGAAGCTTCCTTGTGTTACTAATATGGTGTTGACTTATTAGTTTCGATTTTACTGCTCCACTTAAAGGTTTCATTTTTTTTTTTTTTTTTATTCGACCATTTAATTCTTTCAAATTTTTCTAGCCCGTTGGCTTGTGCCACCCAGTCTATTGGTGAATTATATGGAGAGTTGCAGTTCAATTTGATCAGCTAAGGATAATTGTCAATCTCTGCCCCTCTACTAATTTCTTAATCCCCAATTTTTTCAAATGCTGCCCTAATTATACGCATATAATCAAGCACTGCTTATCTTAATGCAGACAAATAGCTATACCACAGCGGCCGTTTAAAAAAAATGATTATTTAAAGTAAGAAGACTTAAATACTGTAGGAGATTCACAGTCAGTGTGCCTCCTGAGTGCGCCCCTGCAAATATGGGTTCTATGGGCCCCACCAGACGGATGTATGACATTACAACGCATGCTTTTACTACGCATGCCTTTACAACGCAGGCTGTTACAACGCATGCTGTTACAACGCATAGCGTTAAGGGGTGCTGGATAGTGAATAGTTTCATTTACTATTCCAACTCCAGTCCCCGTGGATAGTAGGGAAGGTGTTGGATAGTAAATTAAATCCATTCCCTATCCTAGAGCGCCCCCCAGCGCAATGTGTTGTAATGACATGCGTTGTAATAGTTGCGTCGTAAAGGCACTGCGTGGTAAAAGTTGCGTTGAAAAGGATGTTTCCCCCACCAGACAACACCCAGCTGGTGAGTCAGGACTGCACTTCCGTTGAGGGGGATCTCTGCACCCCCTTTGCAGTGTAGGTCAGATCCCTTCTACACTGTGAACGACAGAGAAGCTGCTTCAAAGTACTACTCTACCTGCCACTAATGTGCAGGCCCCAGGGGAGCGGGTTAGTGGATGCCCGGGGGGCAATGCATTATATGGATAAGGGCACACTGTTCCTGTTTGCGTCCTGCACACCACGTTGAAGGTGGAGTATGGCACTAACAGGAACAGTGCACCCCACGTACAAGATGGACTCTAGTGATCTAACAGATGTATCAGGAGTGATGAGTCTGTTAGGAAAGATAACTTGGAATAAAGGTATGAAACAACATTTTGTTAGAGACCCACTTCAAAAAAGGGAGAGTAAGCAAGTAAAACATGCATTTCACCAATACATACATTACAGTGGCACATGCACCACTGTGTTACGGTAATATTTGTAGATGACCATGCAAGAGCAGCTTCACTGAGCATTTCAGAAGTATGTTTTCACAATGCAGTGCAGGTACTTCATTTTAGCTTTCACGTCGAAAGTATTCAATGGTTAAGGGTTCGGAACTCAGTCCCACCCTTATTAACATTTACCTCAGACCCCTAGCTGAAGTAGTAAATCCTTTGGAATTTTGGTGTCGTATGCTGATGACACTCATCTGGGTTTTTCCCTCTCAGCTGAGTTGACCAGTGGCTGTATCAACTTTAAAAACTGTTTTACAGCAGTCGCCGATTGGTTGCATGACAACTGTTTGAAACGTAACTCCCAACAAAATGGATAGTCATACCCATTTGTGGAGTGACCAATTCACGTCTTGACTACTGCAACATCCTCTTATCTGGGCGCAAAAAAATCTGTCCTGAACCGATTGCAAGTTGTTCAAAATGCTGCTTGCTGTCAGGCTTATTTTTCCCTTCCTGAAGTCAGCTCGGCTTCCCATCTTTTGGTTAAGATGTATATACTGTGTGTATATAATATGTACCATGTCGTTGTAATGGCGCATCTTGAAAGTATTTGTTCGTATTATGATTTAAAGAACAATTTTGCTTTTTTGCCTAAAAGCCCTTTCTTTCCTTTGAATGTACTAAAGTGTTTTGTGTGTTTGAATGTGGTACAGGCTTGTACCCCACGACGTGAGAGTGTCGAAGGATATTCTCTATTTATCCAGTTGAATCCATTAAAGGATTGTGACCACTGTCCGGCTGGACAAGTCATTCTAATACAGGTTCAATTGTGTCTGTATTTATCTAGAAACTTGATTAATGTTGCATGGGACCACTGTTGTTATCATAATAATTAGAAATCTTTTTAACATAACAAGGAAGTATTAACATGAGCTACGCTTTCGAAAGCAATCTCTTGACCAGCCAGCACTGCCTTCTGCCAGTTGAAGTAGGAGGGCCAAGGATTAATAAAGGGGAGATGGTTACTGTCTGCAGCTCCCTTCTCTATATTGTTATGGCCCTGCCTGGCAGGTCATTGGGAGCATGTTTTGTCAAGAGAACCTTTCAGACCCTGAAGAACCCTGGATGTAATTAAAGGGGTATACCTACTAATAAATGGTTCAGGATCTGTGAAACGAATGGTGGTATGATTTCGGTCACACTGAGGGGAAAAGGCGCTTGAAATGGACTACTAAGGGCAGCATCAAAGAAGGGTAATTCTCCCACCAGGGACATAGAATCCTCCTATTCCCAGACCTGTGCTGAAGGACCATTTTGATTAAACCAAAATGTAAAAATTGAGAAAGAAAGCGATAAAGCTTGGGGTCAAGTCCTCATGTGTACCCTATTTGGGTGAGGGTGATTGTTGATTGAAGATGTTTGCTTTCGTTGATGGATTAGGCTGCAGACTTTAGCAATTACCAGTGGCTGTGATCAATTCAAGTATTCCTACCATGGCTTTTTTGTATTCTCAATTAGCAGCAGTATGTCAGGAAAGTGGTGTAATATATGTTGCGGTTGTGTGACCTCACCCTGCAATACACTCAAAATACCATCTTGGATCCAGTGAGGTTCATTTGTAAAAGATTTAGATCAACCCTGGGTAGATGTGGCTTCAGGCAACCAGGCTTAAACAAGGAATAAGTGTAAAGCATCAAATTAAGAATGTTATACAACATGAAAAAAATCCAGCATCAATTTATCAAAATGGACCTTATTTTTATTAAGTTTTAGCCACCGAAATGAACAAATCCACCAGAGGGTTCCAGAGATATAGGTAATTATGAAGTTTGAAGCCGTTCTAACACTTTTTAAGAGTTGTGTTTGGGTAGTCCGGCCCTCATTGTGTGACCAACTTCAACAGGTGAATGGCCAGGGAGCAAGTAAGGAGTAGTAGGACAGTGGCCTTGTCACCAGAGCAGCCTCAAGTACATTTCCATGTTCTATGGGTGAACGACCCTAAACTTCAATAGAATTGTTCTGCTGCATGGGATACAGGGTGCTGAAGATACTGTAAGATACTGTGTTGTCGGCGGGGGCTTCATGTGGCTACTCCTCGATCCACAGTTCAGGTGGGGCGACTTCATCCCCACACGTAGATGTCTCTTGAAGTCCTCTGATCCAGCAAAAGCCCAATTGCCTTTGGACATCTGGTCTCCGGTCACAGCGAAACCAGTGGTTCCCTTTGGTGAAGGGTAGTGTCCGCCTTGGGAGACAAAACTGCACTCGACGACTCTTCCATGTCCAGCAGATTCAGATGCAACTTTTGAGCATTAAGGGGAACAAGCAATTGTGTCTACTTCAGCTTTGGTGACCCTGGTGCTGAAACAGGAAGTCTGCTAACTGACTCCCAATTAACCTTTTCTGTCTGGGGCTCAGAAGGGAGATTTTCCATGAGCCAGGCACCACAGGCTAGCCCAAAGATCAGCAGGTGCAGTTCAGTGGTCTGTGCAGCCTCTGTTTCTAGGTCAGCGAACAACAGGGCAGCCCTACTTTGGTCCTCTTTCCAGTTCAGAGGTGATCCTAAGTCTGGATGCCATATTTATGCCCAGAAAGTGCCTCTACTACTCGATAGTTCTGCTCTAGGGGTAACCTATAGATATTAAAAATCGAGGTTAGGGCTTTGTCATAAGTTTAAACATAAAATACTGGTTAGCAATGTTAGAACTGCTCTGCTAGTATGAGAGTTGTGTTTTACTTTGTCACACTCAAGGTGGCTCAAGAGGTACTGCAGCCCTGAGAGGGACATTTTGAGTTACGGGCCCTGGGTACCCCTGGTACCATATACCTGGGACTTATAAGTAAGCTAACTTGGGCCAATTGGGTATAGCCAAACAAGGGACCAAATAGCTCTGGCACTGAGGTCAGGTTAGTAGGCCTCCGTGCACTCTCGTTGGGGGTGTTCATGCAAAAAGAGGCATTTTCTTACATTGTATTTGTAGACAACGTGAATACATAGAGAGAGAGAGATAATGCCCTTGGACTTGAGTTAGGAAACTGCTGTGTTACGAAGTGGGACACTCATATAGATCTCAGAGGGTCTGAGGATGGCCAATACAGTTATTTTTAATTTGTCGTCATTTGACTCCCTGGGCTAAAGGGGAGCTTGAATCTTTATCCATCTCTGGCTTAGCCCTTGCAGCTATGCAGATTAATGTGCCCTCCTACTATAATGCTAGGACTCCCACCACCTGCTGATATGGGTGATATCACCCTTCCCTGGGAAGGAGGTAGGGTCCCTTGGGAACTACTTGTGTTGCGTGTCAACCTACTTGCCTTTTTTTGTTGCTCAGTGTTGTATGATCTTCTTTGATCTCCACTAATTCTTCAGAGGGAGACAGTGGCATGCTGTGATTATATCATAGTTGAAAAAAAAAAGTTTCAGAAAATTAAACTTTGTCTGCTCTTTGTGAGGGAGGCCGGTGTAAATGGCATTGCAGTAATTCTGTCTCAGTGATTACAATAGGTAATGTTGATGCACTTCTTTGCGGTGCTTGTGGCAGAAGCAAAATTCCTCCAAACTGGTGAAGGTGAACACAATGCATTTTTTCATGGTGGCATTAACTTGAGGAAGATCATGCCTAGGTTTTGCAAATTTTTCACTGGTATTCATGGTCATCCCAAGGATTTGGTCAGGTTAACAGAAGTGGCGGGAGGCCAATTAGGCCCAAAAGGAAGGTCTCAGAGTTTCTACCACTTTGGCCCAGACAAGTAATTATGTATCCATAAGTGGAAAACGTTCAGGCAATCACCAACTTGATAAAGAATTCTAGACCCTTCTTTTATCTCAATGCGGATCAGAATTTCATTGACATTACAGAAGGGTTTCCAGAAGGCTGGTTGGAGGGACCACATAGAAGTTAAATTGAATCAGTGAGACTGTCGATCTTTCGGGGAAACCACAATTGATGGAGGTGGTTTCAGATACGAAACAATCCAGTTTAATTTACTCCTCCAGTTGTTGAGAAAAATACAAACAATTCTAGAGTTGTCTCTCCAGTTCAAACAGAGGATGGAAGGTATTCAATCACAAAATTAGAACAATGTGCCATAGACTTCGCAGACACAAGCAACTCCAAAGTTAACACCAGTATCCTCATTAGACGCCACCCATGACTCAGCGTCTCTGGCTTCAAACCAGATGTACAACAACACCTGCTCAATTTGCCTTTTAATGGGTGAAATCTATTTAGGCCACAGCTGGATGAAATGCTGGAGAACTTAAAAAAGGACACTTAAACCACTAAAGCAATGGGGGCCCTACAAACATATAAACACTATGGTTCCTTTTGTAGGGGTCAATACAGGGATGCAACTAGAGAAGGTTCCTTCACTGACTCTGGCAGTGGCATTAAACAGCAGGGCTCTTATCAGAATCAATTTACCTGGAGATATTTCTATAAAACAAATGATAGAAATATAGGTAGAGGCTGCACAACCACTACCAAAACTGCCACCGCTTCAAAACAATGACCACCTAGATCTCCCCTAACCACATATAACACGAGTCGGGCAAAAGTTGCAAAATTTCTATCCGCAACGGCAAGACATAACCACAGACCAATGGGTGCCATTAATAATCAAAAATGGGTATTGTTTAGAAGTAAAGCAAACTCCACCTTCAATTCTGCCAAACTACAAAATTTGCCAAAGGAACATCTTACACTTTTACAGGGCAAGGTTATTTCTCTCCTTTAAAAAGGGCAAAAGAAATAGATAGTACCCTTACAACATCAGGGACCCAGAGTATACTCCCTTTATTTTCTCATCCCCAAAAAGGACAAAACATTAAGGCCTAACCGACATCTCAGGCCACTCGACAGGTAGATTTCCTCAGAACACTTTCACGTGGTCTCACTGCAGGAAGTGATACCACTGTTACAGCAAGGAGATTTCGTGACCGCATTAAACCTCAAGGATGCATACTTCCATATCCCCATTCATCCAGCACTTCACCATTATCTACGTTTTTTTTTTTTTTAAAACCTTTATTGAAATTTCAGCCAGTTACAAATATGGGCCTACAACCACGAAGGGCCGGCCGCCAATCAGTGTCATCATAGCAAGTTAATTAGGACAGGACTAAGTCTCTTGGGAAGCGAATACATCAACACTTCAATCAACACTGGCTGTTGAACCTACAATGCGAATAACCGGATACTAAAGGTTCCATTTTATAATATAATATAGAAGGATCAGGTGCCATACAATATCACGAGATCGTACAAAGGGGCGGGCCAAATAGTAGGAGTTCCACAATTAACTCGTTCGCATTGGAGACAGTGGCGCAAAAGAATACAATCCAGGATAAACAAGCATACAATCACCGTTCGCACCAGTTAAGCGCAGGCCCAGTGATACTAAAATACCGTGAAGAGTATAAGCACAGATAAGTCGACAATTGACAGAATAATAGATCCACTACGCTGACCCAGAAAAAGGGAGAAACGAAAGAAAAAGCGAGAAAGGACAAGAAAGAGAAAAAGGCCATAGAAACAAACGGAAAAACAAAATTCCCCTCCCCCAGCCCCCCACCCTGCACCCCTGCAGTTGACTACGGCCCACCCCCCTAGCAGCGTGCCTGTCGCCCCAAAACGGAAACCCGAAATATAGGAAGAACAAAGGGAAAGAAAGAAGGGACTAAACCCCTACCTAAAAGGAATAATGGAGGAGGGCTACATCATACACATTCCCGGCCCCTCCCCTCCGCCTTAATGAAGAATCCCCCGCTAAACTGGCACAATCGAGCAGACCAAAATAAAGGTACGCCGGGGGAAACTATAAACCCCGCCCCGGTCTCCGTTAAGCAAGTGAAGCAATTACATTACCGATGAAACCATAATGTGCAGTCCCAAACAATAGTCTCCGCCTTGGCCCCGTAGATCAATTGTGTTAATTCCCTCTGTCAAATAGAGCCCCATCGTCAAGTTGTCCAAATTTACACAGAAGTTGCCGATACATGGTCTGTTGGATGAATAAAGGATGGCAGAACCCAAAGCAGACGATCGGTTCCAGCGATGCCCCTCCCCGACTCTAAGGTCAGGCACTGTCCCGGCCGCCATCTTGATAGACACGCTGGGAAGGGGATTCAACACAGTCAAACACAGTTCACAATGTCGACCAAAAGTCTCCAAATCAGGAACAGCAGTTAAATGTTCCGCCAGTTGTATAACCAAAGATTCCGACCATATAGTTGAAACGTCGATCTCCGCAGATTTGAGTCGGTCCATTTCTGTAGGGGAAGGCACAGCTTCAAGCACCGGGTCCAAATGCACCACTGAGGCAGCAGTCGGGAAGCGAACTGGCCACCGGGCCTCGGGCAGAAAGGCAGGGTCCGGTCCCGATCCACTAATTCCATCCGCTGCCGACAACAGATTCCAGGCCTGGGCCTCCATAGTCGACCAAAGCGCCTCAAGTGCTGCCAGCACTGACCGCAATGTCGGGCCGCACTCAGCCCGCTCCGCCAGGTTCCGCATAACAGCAAGCATCGTTATCCCCACGGAGAGGCGCCTTCCCCGGGGTAAAATTCGCCGGAGCAGAAATGAACCGTGAGTGACAGATCGGTAACGAGCGTTAGTGCTCACCAAGTCTCCAACCCCGCGGCACCGGCAATCCGAACGCCAGGCCTCCGGGTCAGGGACCCCCACCACACAGCCTCGGGCTTCACTCGTCTCCTCACCTCCGATACAGCGTCAGGCAGCAGATCGGCAGCCAAGCAATCCAAAAGATGTCGAAAGTTAATGGACCGGTCCCTGCCGCCCTCACTGATCCGTTGTTGTACAACTCTGACCCGGCAAGACCAGCACTCGAGACCCCGGCATACAGACTGGGTTAGGCCTCAAAGCAACCCTCGACATTACTCCACTCCACAATATCGGAAAAATTACGGGGTTGCTCCATCAGATTGCAAATTAGTTCACACACCCAGATATGGGGCGGGAAATCAGGATAGATGACCGGATCATCGAGCGAAAGACGGAGGTCAGCGGAGCCGGGAGACTATGCGGCCATCTTGCTCGCTGTCGTAGCTCCTCCCATTATCTACGTTTTTAGATGGGCAACACTATCACTTCAAGGTACTACCCTTCGGTGTCACTACAGCTCTATGGGTTTTCACAAAGTGCCCTGCAATAGTGGTGGCTCATCTCAGAAGGGAGGGACTACATATTTTCCCCTACCTAGATTAGCTCATTAAAAGCCCAAGCTACCAACAGTGTTTTCAATAAACTCAGCAGGTTATCAACCTTCTGCACAAACTAGGGTTTACACTCCACATACAAAATCTGAAACCATTGCAAGTATACCATGCTCTAGTTGTATGCCATTGCAAATTCAGCCATGATGTCTTCCTGCATAGCCATAGTACCACATGCTTGTCTACATAGGCGTCCCCTTCAACGCACCCTGCAATCTCAAGTGGAGGGGCATCTACAAGATCTAGTGTTGGTAGGGTCAGCGACTCATCGCTCTCTGTAGTGGTGGAACAATAACTTCAAAGCCCCAATTCCGCAAATAACCATTACCACAGTTGCATCCCTTCTGGGATAGGGAGCACATATGAAAGATGTCACAGTTCACGGCCTATGTACAGTAGCTCAGACCTGTCTGCAAATCAATCATTTAGAGCTGCTAGCAATTCAGCTAGCCCCCAATGCTTTTTTGCAATCACCTACACCAGAAAGTAGTACTAATATGAACAGACAATATGACTGCAATACATTATATTAAAAAACAGGGGGGACACACTCCTCACAGCTGTCCCTCTTATCAGAGCTCAGCTGGCACTGGGCAATCTATCACAAAATTTACATCCTAGCAAAATACCTACCTGCGGTGGACAGCAACCTCACAGATATGCTCAGCAGGACACATCAGCAGGTGCAGGAGAGGCAGATCAATGTACCACTACTCCACTCTTACTTCAAAAGATGGGGGACACCGGACAAAGACTTGTTTGCCACTCACCTCAACGCCAAATGCCAAAACTTTTCCTACCAGGTTCCCCTACCCCCAATCCAAGAGAAATGCCCTATGGATGGATTGGTCAGGAGTATTTGCCTACACTGTTCCTCCTCTCCCACTCATTCCATTTGTAGTTAAGAAGTTAACACAAACATCTCTAACACTAATATTAATAGCCCCAACATGGGTGCAGGAGGCATGGTTCACAACCCTACTACAAATATCTTTAGTGCCACAAGAGAAATTACCTATTTGGCCACACCTACTAACTCAAGATGAAGGTAGAGTGATGTACCCCAATTCCAAACAACTCAATTTAACGATTTGGCTTCTGAAATCCTAGAATTTGGGCGTTTAAAATTACCACAAGAATGTATGGATAGCCTTAAATAAGCTTGTAGACCTACAACTAGAGCATGTTATGCTGCAAAATAGAAGTGATTTGTAAATTACTGTACAAATAAGCAAATTCAGTTTTAAGTACCTACAGTACAAGACATTATAGGCTATATTTTCTATCTGCAGCAAACAGGGCTTGCTTACACATCTATCAGATTACAATAGGCAGCACTAGCTGCCTACATGCAAATCAGGCAATATATGACCCTGTTTAAAATACCAATAATCAAAGCATTCATTGGAGGACCTAAAAGAGTTGTTCCCTCCCCACCCTCCCTCTCTACTCCCCCAGCCCCAGCCTGTAACATAAGCATTGTCCTTACTAGGTATACGGGGCCATCATTGAAACCACTTCATTCATGTTAATTCCAATTTCTAACTTGGAAAGTTGCCTTTATAGTACCTATCAATTCTCTTAAAAAGGATAAGTGAATTACAGGCATTTACCCTGCAAGAATCTTTCTTTAAAATCTACCCAAAGAAATTAGTTCTATGAACGAATCCGAAATTTCTACCCAATGTGTTCTCAGCCTTTCATTCAAATCAGACCATAGAGCTACACATGTTTTTCCCTAACCCAGACTCAGTAGCAGAGTGGGCCCTCATGCATTTGATGGTAAAAGGGCTATAATGTTCTACATTGTCAGAGCAAAATCTTTTTGAAACACACAACAGCTTTTTGTTGCTTTTAACAACGTCACCAGGGGGCACCAATATCCGAAGCAGGAATTGCTCGATGGATAGTTACATGGATTCAAACATTTTATCAAAAAGCTAAAAGGGTGCTTACTGTACCACCGTGGACTCATTCGACATGTAAACAAGGAGCCACTATGGCTTTCTTTGGAAATATCCCTATAGAGGATATTGGTGAAGCAGCAACATGGACTGACCCACATACCTTTACTAAATACTACTGTGTTGATGTATTCACCCATGAACAGGCAAAAGTGGGTCAAACTGTACTTATAACACAATTTTAAACAAGTACTTCAACCAATCTCTAGCCACCGCAAAGGGAAGCACTGCTTTACATTTGATGCATTTATGGCATTACACGCTACAAATGATTGCTTACAGGGTAAGTAACATATTCCTTTTTACACATTGATCAATATTCCCAAAAAAGCCAGAAATTTACTTCTTCAGATTTATATCTTTTTGTGAGGGCAGATTCGTGACTTTTGGGAGCTTACAAATCTTTCTGGAGGTAGTCCTGTAAAGCTTTGCTAGTCACAGTTTCCAGACATACATCAGAAAAGCATTTGTCAATTCCTGCTTTTTTCCTAATATATGTACTATATTGCAAGGGCATTCCTCTTTGCCTACGGGGACCAGGGTCAGTATTTACTATGTATACAGTGTACTGTGGGAATCATTCAACACGGGGGTCACCCTTCAACTTGTTAGGGGTGTCCGCCAATCAATGTATTATTATAATAGCCCAGTAATGACTTATTACTTGAATTAGACAAAAAAACAACACAAGACTGAGAGGGTTTCTGTTACTGGTGTATATTACACAGTTTACAAGCAGTAGTCAGTGTGACTGTGATAACAAAAGTGCAGACCACACAGTTCTCAAGTAGGTGAATAGACATATATAATGTATCAGTCAAAAAAAATCTTTATTTCGGCGTGAGCCATAAAAGAAGCAGCAAGAAAAAATACATTTGCAAAATTTTTAAAACCCTTAAAAAACAGAAAATGTCATTATTTACAGCAATGACAATAATAAATAATAAAAAAATCATTCCAGTTTTAAAATTCTTGTCCTTGCCCACCACATACAACACAAAAACCTGGAAACTGCAAATACAATGTGCAAGTCTGTATTCGCTTTTAAAAGTCTGTAGACTTCCTTACAATGTCCGGAGCCCAAGTTCTTGCACAAGTTTATAAGCTCTTTCTGACGTATTTTGCCATATCCTCGGTTGAAAAAGAGCACGTGCAGGTCAGTCTCCTCTTTGGCTGGACAAGCAGGGCAGCCCTGATCCCGCCCAGGTACCCAATGATTAGTAAATGTAGTGAGCGGGAGACAACCATATCGAAATTGTAAATAAAGTTTCCTAGCCAGGGTTGGATAAATAACATCAAGTACAGTCTCCAGCATATATGTACATTTAACATCTGGGAAGATAGACAGCCTGGAGCCAGCCCTAGGGCTGAGATACAATGTGTCCATTTGAGCATCCCAATTTCTTCTTATCAAGTCCTTCCTAGTGATTCTTGACCAGGCTAATCTGGGATTCTCCCACAAATCACAAAATCCTAGAGCAATCAAACAGTTTTTGACATACATAAGCCATGGAAACTTCCTGTTCCCTGAAAAGCTAAGAATCTCCTCTAGCTCAGTTCTATATATAGAGTATAGGGTAACCCATATCCTTCGCCAAAAAAGAAGTGGCCTACATCCTACAACCTGGATGATTGGTCTTACTCCTAGGTCCATGCGGAGAGGAAATAAAGGTGTGCTTGCCGGAAGACCAACTATTTGTCTGAGAAATTTGTTTTCGGTGATCAGCATTGGATTTATGTTTGAGTGGCCCCATATCTCAGCACCATACAGGGTCACACTTCTCACCTGTGTTTTATAAATCTCTAAGACGGGGCTCAAGGGTTTGTGATGGGTGTTCCTGAAAACTTTGGCCAAACCCCCGAGGTTTGGGTTAATTAAGGATTTGCCTTTGTGACCTGGGGTTCCCAGGTAATTTTTTCATTTAGGGTGACCCCCAGGTACTCAAATTCGCTAACTACTCTAGGGGTGAGCCATTCAGGTGGGGGCCGTGATAAAGCGTTTTCCGGGGGTTAAAAACCATATATTTGGTTTTCTGTACGTTTATCTCCAACCCCCTTTCCTTACAAAAAAGTGAGAATCCATCCATTATTCTTTGTTGCCCCATAGGGGACTTAGACAGGAGTAGCGTGTCGTCAGCTAACATCAACGCCGGCACACAGCCCGGAGCCAACTTCCGGGCATCAATGTTTTTGCATTGGCTCAGGGCACGTACCAGACCGTTGATGTAAATGCAAAATAAGGTGGGGGCCAGAACGCACCCCTGTCTAACTCCCCTATTAACCGGAATTGGGGTGGTGAGGTCCCCCCTTTTCCCATACCTAATTCTGGCATAGTTCCCTACATGGAGCCGAATGATGATCTCTAGGAGATATGGGGGTATCCCCAATTCCCACAACACTCTCCACAAGGTCTCCCTGGGAACTAAGTCAAAGGTGCTCCGCATGTCAACAAAGACCAGATAAAGGCTCCCCCCTCTGATACTACTGTTTACCAATAGGGGAGTTGGAGCCTAAATATCTGGTCCATGGTCGAAGTTTTGGTTCTAAACCCAGCCTGTAGATGGGACATTATTTTGTTTTCATGCAGCCAGGTCTGAACTCGGTCAAGAACGATCCTTGCAAAGGCCTTTTGAGATATGTCTATTAGACTGATGGGTCTATAACTAGAGGGTTGAAGAGGACAGCCCTTCTTAAAAACTGGAATTACCTCAACCCCCAACCACGATTCAGGTAAACTCATCCCTTTTAGGATGGCATTAAAAATCAGCCACAGGTATGGGGCCCAAATTTTAGGCTCTTTTCTATATAGCTCTCTGGGGACATTGTCAAGACCGGCGGCTTTTACTATAGGAATTTTTTTAATTACAGTTTCTACTCAGCCAGGGAGATTTGAGGGGAGTCTATATCTAGGGTAGGCAGAGTGAAGGGAGATGATACTACCTTAGCACCATTATCTAGTGTTGAAGAGTACAAGGCTTGATAGTGAGTAATCCAACTCTCTGCCGCTATGTTCGCGTCCAAGGGAGTCCGACCTTCGCTGCTACCGGTTGCAACAATGTTCCAGAATGATCTTGGATCCTTGGATTCCAGGGCTGTTTTATCTATTCCCCAGGCAACCTTAGCAGAAGCAATACTGTTCTTATACTGGAGAAGTGTGGCTCAATGGTTAGAGCGGCAGACCCTGATGCAGAGGTCTAGCCCGGGACCAGGGTTCAATTCCCCGCCTCGGCGGGTCTTGGGCTCAAAAATCCACGGACCTGATAATTCTCGCCTCTGTGCCTATTCCAATCATGTAGTCCCACTCTGCAACTCTGGGCAATAGCTTGCTTAATCTCCACAACGGCCCCCACAACACTAAGGATGCCTGGCCTCCACCTTGGGGGTACCCAGGAGTGGACACCTCACAGGGAAAGCCAGGATGGGTTCCACAGCGGTATTCGTACAAGCGCCTTGAGACCCTTGCGGGTGAGTAGTGCGCTATACAAGTATCAATTTACATACTGGGCCCTAGCTGTTTTGATGGCACTCTGGGATTTATGTTTAATAGCCTCTACAAGAGTTTTCTTTGCCTGTTAGCTGCTATTAAACCACGTAACCTTTTGCTGACTTCTTCTGACCCGCGGGCAGGGTCTGCAAAATGCTTCTCTTAGTTTATAGTAGATGGAATCATTAATGATCCCTAATCTACTGTAAGTTTCAGGTAAAGCCCCATTATCCATCAGGTCTGACAGGGTCGTTGGGTCAGGAATAATACTTTCATAGAGTATAGCCAGCTTCACTTGACAGTTTTCCATCTGCACCCACTTGACCTTTCTTTTGTTGTTAGAGAGAAATAGCCCATCCCTGTCACACTGGTCTAGATCTCTTGATACCATTTCTAAACGGAGCTCAAGGGTTGCTAGCAGGGCGTTGTGCTCACTGTCATGCCTGGGTAGGATAATAAATCTAGTAACGAAAGACCAACCTCTGGATTCCATTAGAACATAGTCCAGTATTGACTCGTGGCCCACCCTGTTAAAAGTATATTTACCAGGCGAATCGGAACTAAATCGACCGTTACAGTCACGTAGTGAATGTTTCAAGGTAAAAGCCTTGATTTGTAGCGCCAGAGAAGATCAGGCCCTGATTGGAGTTAAGTTTATCTCCGGAATAGCCCACACCTCGTCTTCTTCTCTGCCACAAGAGTCATCAAAATCTTTTAGGGGTTCAAATTGGCAGTTTAAATCACCACGCAAAAGAATCAAGCCATCTTCTATGTCACCCGACATTACTATGTCTAGATGGTCTATTGTTGGTGACTCCTTTCCGTTTTTCACAGGCCTAGAATACACATTGATCAATTTGATTTTATGATCCTTGTTGAAGGATAGGATAAGGCTTAAGATGTCTGAACCAGTTTCCTCTACTTGTGAGACAATGCATCCTAAATGGGTCCCAATCCATATAATTAGCCCTCCCGATGGTCTTCCCTGCCCTTTAGAGATGGCTGGTTTGTAATAGGATGCAAATCCCTGACGAGTATGTTCCTCAACAGCCCATGTTTCCTGGAACATGCAGATGTCACCGGAATCTACCAGTAATCCCCAGTCCGGAAAATTCAATTTATTTTTGATGCCTGCAATGTTCCATGAAAGGAGCTTCAAATTTAGACTGGGTTTAGGTGGGGAGTTGGAGATATTATGGGTCCCTTCCAGAGCATTCACATTTAATGCCAACAGGGGAGAACAAGCAGTGTTGTCAAGGGGTGCTGCAGCCTTGTTACAGAACCCGTTTCCTCTATTGGGCAAATGTCCACTTTCAGCCTGCAACTTATCCAGAGCCAAATTTTGAATCGGAGAAACAGAAGGTGAGGCTCGTACAGGACAAAGATAAACATTACTTTGACTGGGGTCAGATTTCTCCTTCTTGGTGTGTGAACTATCAGGCCTTTGCTGTTCACCAGCTGGTCCAGCTATTTGCCTACCCTTTTGAGTCTCCAACAGTCAATCTACTTCATTTAAGTGCCTAAATCTATTTTGTAGAGGTAGAGTAAACTGGATGGGATTTTGATGGAAATAATCCTGTCCCTCTTGTGGGTGCACTCGGCGCCAATCATATGGACCAGTACCCTGATCCTCACACCTTGTACTAACATTATTGGGCACATAGAAGTAAGTGAGAGGAAGACATCTAATAAGTCCGCATCTTACTTGATGGTCAGAGATGGAGTGTAGGAGATGTTGCGTAATGTGTGGCTTTCTTAGATTAACTATTATGCACTCTCCTTTGTTGTCTTTTGGTCTATTTCCCACCCAACTTACTCTACTTGTCAGCAGAATATCATTTACACTGACAAATTGGCCCCTGCTAGAGAAAAAATTGAGGCATTTATTTTTTAACTCGGAGTGTGATTCCTTTACCCCTGGACTAAGAGACAGGACTCCAGAAAGAATGACTACATATGGAATTGAAGCTGGAGGGAGATTTGGGGTAGGCAACTCTGGGCTAGATAGCTTGCCAGCCGAGGCCAAACCGGTGACAGTATTTGTAATAGCTCTTGGTCCATCAACCTCCAAGCTCCCTCCATTTACACTCTTTTCCATATGGCGATTGATTTCCTTCCCTCTACAGGTAATGTTTTTTCCCCTCGTCCTGGCCAGGGATGCTCGCCCCTATCTCTAATGGCCCTGAGCCCATCACCTCTTCTAAGACTGGTGGGCTGTTTCTAACTGCCGGAGCGGGTAGTCTCTCATTACTAGGCCCTTGAAGGCTGATTATTTTATCAATATGCCCATGAATATGTGCCAATTCTTCCCTTACTATAGCTCTGATTTGTACTTTTAAAAAACTCAACAGGGAGGGAAACCAGGTAGGTTCTAAATCATCCTTTTTACGCTTTGCCTCACTCTGCTTGTTAGGGTCTATGCCACTCTCTACGAGTTCTATGGAATCGGTTGTATGACTAAACAACTACCACTTAAACAACGAATGCCTCAACCACGAAGGCTAAAGCACTACCAAAGCCAAACCACTACTTTCTGTACAACGAATGCCTTAACCACGAACATTTTTCATTTTTCATATTTCCTAAATGTACCACTACGTTTTTAAAATCGCATGTTTGATTCATGGTTAACAAACATTTTTATTTCAATAATCTTTAAATGTTCAATCTTTTTATCTTTTTTTACATGTGCTGTTCGAGCATGCTTGCTCCCACCAATTGATTGATCTCAAGGTCGGCCAGCGATTCCAAGCATACTACAAACGTCTCCCTCATAGAAAGCAATCACGAATATTAGTCATGTGACCAAGAGACTTGCACCCACTTATGTTTTGTCAGGAGCGTTTTCAAACTTGTTTAAGACTTTTTACATCAGATCCAGGGGACGCTGTATAATAATAGTGAATTAATGAACAGTTGTAAACTCCTGGTTTAACTTCGGTGGGTAAATGTATTTTTAGGTGCAACAGAAAACATGTTTTGTTTTGTTCAACTAGTTTTTTAAATAGATTTTTCTAACACCAACGGCCATTTCACAAACAGGTCTCTTAGATTTTTTTTATAAATAATTCACTTCAATTAAATTGTAACTTTTTCAACTTTTAAAGCAGAGATAAGTCGCATCGTGTACAGTCCTTAAGCACATCACTGTAAAACAAACCAACACTGCCATCTATTGGCCTAACTCGCCAAATTAAAACAAACTAATATTTCTACATCGTAATTAAAATCCGGAAATGTACAAATGAATATTACACGTTCCTAAATTATTAAAAATATAAGTCGTGGTTCAGGTGATCGTTGTTAGTGTACAGTAGTTGTTAATGAGTTTATGGTTCTGGTAAAGGTCGTGGTTAAGGCTTCGTTGTTTAATACACTCGTTGTTAAGCATTCGTTGTTCAGGCTGTTTCCCATGGAATCACCATGGGTAGCTTTCCTCTTTGTCCCAGCTCTTGTGTTTCTACTATTAGGCTTACAAGCGATGGGTTTCTTTGCTCTTCTGACCGCGCCCCTTTTCTTCACTGAAATTTTAGGGGTGATACCCACTCCCTTATCTTGTGGAGTACTACAGCTAAGATGATCCGGGGTGGGGGGAGGGGAATCAGAGGTAGTTGAGGGGTTGGGAGGTGTACACAATGGTTGGAGGTCTGGGGTCAGGGATAACCTACGCTCCGTGCATTCTATTTCTGTTGCGACCACCCCTATCGCTCTTTGTAGAATTTTATCAATGGAATGGATGTTTGGGGAAGAGAAGGGGGTACTAGTCGTGGAGGTGCATGGCACTGGACTTTTATGTTATGTTTCCCGATGTTAAAATACACAATTTCTTGCTGCAATACAATGTCAACATAAATTAATAAAGTGGTTTGTTTTGGCTGACTTGAATATTCAGTGTGCAGTTTGTACCTAATAAGAACACACACGATTAATCAGGGGAAGGGTTTAGGACTCAAGGTTTCTTAAATGACCTACAAGTACAAAGGTTCTTTTCAACCAGTACTTGATAATTAGATAGCCCTACCCTTGGGTCCAGGTTCCCTTCCTTCGTAGATTCCAGATATATCTTTCGCTAAGGGGTGTTGCCCAGCCCTGCCTCTTCCGGCCACTGACGGGCTAGGACGGGCCCGTCATTGGTCCGGGCTTTGCCCAGGCGCGTCCCGCGCCACGGGGTGGGGGCGGCAGTTATGAAGGCCCCGGACCGCGCCTTGCTCAGCGGCAGATGATTAAGCTCCCGCGATGCACTCTGGGACTGGTAGTCCCACCAGAGTGTGGCACAGCCTCGTGGGTGACAGGGAGAGCAGAGTACACACCCCTAAGACAATGGGTGTCAGCAGAAGCAAGAGGGGCGCCACAGCCCCCCCTCTGATGGGCAACAGCACTCCACCAGAAATTCGCTCGCAGAGTTCACAGCGTCCGCGCCGCGGGGTGGGGCGGCAGTTATGAAGGCCCCGGACCGCGCCTTGCTCAGCTGCAGATGATTAAGCTCCTGGGATGCACCTTGGGACTGGTAGTCCCACCAGAGTGTGGCACAGCCTCACGGGTGACGGGGAGAGCAGAGTACACACCCCTAGGACAATGGGTGTAGGCAGAAGCAAGAGGGCCCCCACAGCCCCCCTCTGGTGAGCAACAGCACTCCAACAGAAATTCGCCCGCAGAGTTCGCAGCGCAGTGTAATGTATCAATACGGCACTGTAAAATACCCCTAGTTCCGTACATGATTTTTGATATACATGTTAGGATGTTGTGGATCTATCCACAGCCCCTATTGATCACACTAAATCTTGGAACCAAGGGGGGAGGTATTTTTTTACTTTTCGACCCTAAATAGAGTCTCTTCAGGACTAAGGGACTGATTATGTTCCTGGTGGATGGAACACTCCAGCACAAACATGATGGACATCCCATCTGCCGTTATTACAAGTTCCATGGAATATAATGAAATTGTAATTTAGCGGACGGGATATCCATCACGTTTGTAACAGAGTAACCCTGTCCGTCAAGATCGTAATCAGGCCCGATATTTGAGGGATTGGATAAAGTGGCCAAAATACTGTAACAAAAGCACATGCAATATGAAACAAGTGTTGTTTTGACCACAAACATATGAGGCTATCAGAATGTGATACATTCACATACACTTTTCTTTACAAGCATACTTGGGATTGATTGTGGTGTGGCCGTGATGCAGACTGGACATTAAAGAAGTACTCCCAATTGGTTCTTAGCCAGATAATTTAATCCAGAAGAGTCTCCTTCATTTATTTAGAGTCAAAAGTGCGACATACCTCCTTCCTTGGTTCCCAGATTCAGTGTGATCAATAGGGACAGTGGATTGATCCACAACATTGTGGGAGAGGTGTGGCGCCGCGGCCAGGGCGACTGACACTGGAATCTGGGGATCAGGGTTCGATCCCCGGCTCCGGCGGCAGGTTAGCCCAGCACCATGCGACTCTGGGCAATAGCTCGCTTAATCTTCCCGACGGCCCCCAGCGCCTAGAGACCCTAACGGGTGATTGTGCGCTATACAAATGTGGATTATTATTATATTATAACATGTATATCTAAAATCGTGTATGGAACCAGGGCATTTAACATTGTCTTATTTATATGTTATATATATGTTTATTCACCTACTTGTGCTCTGCGTCATCTGCACTTTTGTTCATTGTCACACTGACTACTGCATATAATCTGTGTAACACATACCAGTAACAGGAACCCTCTCAGTCTCATGTTATCTTTTTGTATAATTCAAGTAAAAAGTAATTACTGAGCTATTATAATAATACATTGACTGGTGTACTCCCCAAACAAGTTGAAGGCTGTCCCATATGTTGAATGAGTCCCATGGTACACGGTATGTGTAGAAAATATTTATCCCTATGTTGGCATTTCCCCCTGTGTTACTGTATGGGTTTTACAATTGTGCATGCTAAATTGCCCTCACTTTTGTCCAAAGACACCATTTCTATATTTTTATCAAAGGGAGAAATGTTTTTCCTTGTGAAGAAGCTCCCTTCCATAAACTCCCACCAATTTTGGAAATGTTTCCTTCCTGCCCGCTGTTAGACCTGGGATCCCCAGACTACATAGGGTAGCTTGGCGCAAAGTGGGTAGGTCAATCACACGGGCAATAAGTGTTAAGCTTGCGTAGCACCCTTATAGTTACACAGTGACCACCCACTCAAAAATGACACTACACCGTAATTATAAAAGTAGAAAAGCAGTTAGTTTATCAGTTACATATAATTCAATAATTCACATAATAGTCATTACTTCTGAAACACCTGCATTTGTAAAGCATATATTAAAGTACCAGATCACATTTCATAGGCGAATCCTTTCAGCACTCAATATGTCAGGAAGAGTGAGTTAGTTATAATCAGGAATTCATTACATTACCCCTTTCGGAAAAGGTCAAGTTCCAATAATAAATCTGCAGCAAGGGTATCTTGAAAAAGGAATCAAACAGTTATTAGCCTAGAATGCTGCCTGCAGATCAAAGCAAAAGGTCATATACACAGTGAGTACATTCCACCTTCTCTTAAACAAAAAGATCAAAAATGACAATCCATACAGGCAGAAAACTGTTGATGTAAACACTCACATTAAATGGGCAGATTTTAAATTCAATTTAACATCATAAGGAGGCAGATACTTTCACGGAGTTATGGCAACACTTCGGCATAAGCTTGTTAACATGACCCACTCGGTTAATCTGCCAAGCCCCAATCTCTAATTAGTTTCAGTCAGGCCGAGTTGGTTCCTGCTTCCTTTGTCCGGTCAGACTCTGACTCCACCCGCAGTGTAATTTTGCTGTCTCCAACACCCAGGGCCTCAACACGCTCTCTCCCGATGAATCACAGTGAAATCGTTCAAGGAATGGACCCCGCAGAGTTCTCCTGCGTACACTATTCTGTCACCCCAACTCCCAGCTTACTTTGATGCCTAAGGCGTTAACAGCGTCCCTGGGAATCTACGGTCCGAGGTCTTCGCTTCTGCCACTCTGCTCAGGGGAGGTGGAGCCCTAGCCGCTAAGCTTCCTGAGAGGAAACCACTCGCCCTCGCCGGTCAATCTCTCTCTCCCACTCGTCCCTCACCTCAGCGTCGGAGTGGAAGGATCCTCCCTCGGGGCGGGGAACCTCGCTCAGGGTTGGCCTCCTCCGATTCCGCCCCTTTTCTCCCAGATGCTCTCTCCCATCAGCGCTGGGGCGGGACTTCACTTGGCCTCACCTTTGATTTCCTCGATGTCGGCGGAAGCGGCACTTGCCTCACACGTTGCAGGGGTTCGGGACAGCAAGGTAAGCCTGTGCCAGATGCGCCGGTAAAGCCGGGGACTGCAGTGATGCCTCAGAGCCTGTAATGGCGGGGCAATCTCCGGGCGTTTCTGACAGGACAGCCAGAGGTCGGGCAAAAAGGGTGAGAGTACAATGGCAGGATTTGTAGTCTCTTCCTGGAGGAAGTGACGCCCCTCTGACTGCCAAATCGTACGACCTCTCACCTCGGTTAAGGTCCCAAACAAAGTCACCAAGAGGGATGATGACAGAGTGGGGGAGGGCAGGGCTACGTCAGCTCATAGGGGATGGCATCAGTAGAGAGAGGAAGCAAGCCCTAAGGACAGTCAAAACCTTCGCTTTGCGCACCAATCTCCCTTCTCAGTTGCCTAAGCTCCTGTCTGGACTCCCCTCCTCACAACAACCCAAAATGGCTGCCCAACATTCCGCCTTATATAGGCTGTCCCCAGAATGTCCAGAGGAGTCCAGAAGGTTCTGGAAACCCTCATACTGTCCTATGGACCTGAATCCTGAGGTAGCCAGGTAGGTGGCAGTTGGAAGCCACCATTTTGTGGTTCCTGCGGTTTCAGTCAGGAAAGGCACCTAAGGCAGGGAAAAATCTATAGGGGCAAGGAGCACCTAACCCCTAGGTCAACATCTGAAAAATCCGAGTGGACATAAAAAAATGAAAGGATTGAGGGGCAAAAAGGGGACAAAAATAAATAAATAAGAGGAGGGACCACCCAAAGGCGGACACGTCTAACACGCGTCCCCCCAAGCTGAAAGTGGGGAGAGCTACCCAACCCCTTGGGAGTCCTCATCACTAAGGCAGAAATACCTAGAGAGACTGTCTGCATTGGCATGGTCCACTCCAGGCCGATGTTCCACCCGGAAGTCCATTCCCTGTAGGGAGATGGACCATCTCAACAGCTTGGGATTTTCTCCCTTCATTTGCATCAGCCAACGAAGGGGGCGGTGGTCAGTCTGAACCAGGAAGTGCGAGCCAAACAGGTATGGCCGCAACTTCTTCAGAGCCCATACCACTGCAAAGGCTTCCCGCTCTATTGCACTCCACTTCTGTTCCCGGGGAAGCAGTCTCCTGGATAGGAAGACAACTGGTTGATCCAGACCCTCTTCATTGAGTTGCGATAACACTGCCCCAATGCCATGCTCTGATGCGTCTGTCTGGACAATGAACTCCTTGGAGAAATCCGGGGCCCTCAGGACCGGTGCTGCACACATTGCTTGTTTCAGCTTCTCAAAGGCTTGCTGACAAGCCTCCGTCCAGACTACCCGTCGAGGTTGTTTCTTGGATGTGAGCTCAGTGAGGAGTGCTACAATAGTGCCATACCCCTTCACAAAGCGACGGTAGTAACCTGTGAGACCCAGGAAAGCTCGGACCTCAGTTTGGGTCTTGGGGGGGCTCCCAGGCCATGATTGCCTCAATCTTTGCCTGGAGGGGCTGCACCGCTCCCCTGCCCACCAAGTGGCCTAGGTACACCACCGACCCCTGCCCGATCTGACATTTACTGGCCTTTATTGTCAAGCCAGCCTGTTTCAGGGCCTGGAGAACAGCTTGTAAGTGACACAAATGGTCCTCCCAACAGCTGCTGAAGACGGCAATGTCATCCAGATAAGCAGCGGAGAAAGCCTTCATTCCAGAGATGTCCTGGTTCACCAGCCGCTGAAAAGTGGCAGGGGCGTTTTTGAGCCCAAAGGGCATCACACAGAACTGGTAGTGGCCCTCAGGCGTGGAGAAGGCTGACTTTTCCTTTGCTCCATCTGTAAGGGAGATCTGTCAGTACCCTGAAGTAAGGTCAAAGGTACTCAAGTATTGGGCAGCTTCCAGCCGGTCAATAAGTTTATCCGCCCTAGGGATCGGATGCGCATCAGTCTTGGTCACTGAGTTCAATCCCCGGTAATCCACACAGAACCTCAGTTCTGGAGTGGTGCCCGGTGGGGCAGCTTTTGGCACCAGAACCACCGGACTGGACCAGGGGCTACTAGAAGGTTCAATGACTCCTAGCTCCAGCATCTTTGTAACTTCACTGTGGATGCTGGCCTTCATCTTGTCTGACAGCCGGTAGGTCTTGGACTTCACTGGTGGGCTGTCTCCTGTGTCCACATCATGGGTACACAGGTGGGTCCTTCCCGGGACAAGGGAGAACAACGAGGAGTACTGCTCCAAGACCTGGCGGCAGTCCTCTCGCTGCTCAGGAGTTAGGGATGGGGATAGAATCACTCCTTCCACCGACCCATCCTTTTCCTGAGACGAAAAGAGATCAGGGAGAGGCTCGCTTTCCGCTTCCTCCGCTCCATCAGTCACCATCATCAAGATGACCTCGGGCCTCTCATGGTGGGGTTTGAGGCGATTGGCATGCAGCACCCGTAGGGGCTGTCGAGGGGTCTTAAGATCCACCAGGTAGGTGGCCTTACCCTTCTTCTCCATCACCTCAAAGGGGCCTGTCCAGCGATCTTGGAGGGCACTTAGCTCTCCAGGTTCCATCCCCCACACTTTCTGGCCAGGCTCCAACTCCACAGGGTGAGCGTTGTGGTCATACCACTCTTTCATCACTGCTTGGCTGGCTTCCAAGTTGTCAGAAGCTTGCTTCCACAACTTAGCCATTTGGCACCGGAAAGCCAGCATGTAGCTCACCACATCCTGGGGAAGCTTCCTGGGAGACTTTTCCCATCCGTCCTTCACCAGGCTGAGAGGTCCACGCACAGGGTGCCCATACAGAAACTCGAAGGGGCTGAAGCCCACTCCCTTCTGTGGCACTTCCCTGTAAGAAAACAACAAACAGGGTAGGTGGACGTCCCATTTCCTCCGCAGGCTCTCAGGCAGACTCCTTATCATGCCTTTCAAGGTCTTGTTGAACCTTTCCACCAGACCATTGGTCTGTGGGTGATAAGGAGTGGTAAACCGGTAGGTAACTCCACACTCCTTCCACATAGCCCGCATATATGCTGACATGAAGTTGGTCCCCCTGTCGGACACAACCTCCTTGGGGAAACCCACTCGGGTAAAGATCCCCATCAGGGCCCTAGCCACTGCAGGTGCAGTAATGGTCCTCAAAGGTATTGCCTCTGGGTACCGTGTGGCGTGATCCACCAAAATCAGGATAAACCTGTGACCAGCTGTAGTTGGCGGATCTAATGGCCCCACAATGTCGATGCCCACCCTTTCAAAGGGGGTGCTAACGACAGGAAGTGGTTCCAGGGGAGCTTTCAGCTTTACCCCTGTCTTCCCACTGGCTTGGCAGGATACACATGTCTGACAGTATGTGTCGGATGGCACTTTCATCTGAGGCCAGTAAAAGTGGGGGACAAGCCGGGCAAAGGTCTTGTCCTGTCCTAAGTGTCCTGCCAAGGGAATTTCATGAGCCAGTTCTAAAAGAAAGGCTCTGTAACGTTGAGGGACAACCAAGGTCCATGATGAACCGTGCACGGGTGCCTTAGGTTCACTGTAGAGGAGTCCATCCTCCCAGTAAATATGGTAATTCCCAGTAACGTTCCCTGCTGCCTGGGCTTCGGCCTGTCGCCTCAGTCCCTCAAGGGTAGGGCACTCCTTCTGGCCCTTACAAAACTCCTCCCTGGTAGGCCCTCCTTCCACATGCCACTAAGCAGGGATAGGTAAGTTCTCCAGGGAGACAACTTCCCCCTCCACGGACTCCTGGTCCACCCCTGCAGGTGGCCTATCTGTCTCATGGGGCGTGGAAGCCGAGGCAGGCTTCTCCTGTCCTCGGTTCTTTCCCTTTTTGGCAGCTGGCTGGGCCCTTGTTCCAGGCTCCAGCCCAAGCGAACTCCCCCTCCGGGTAGTCGTGGACCTTCTGCTAGCACAGGCCCAGTCAGGTGTACCCAGCATCTCAGAATGAGTCCGGTATTCCACCTCCTTCCAAGCATTGTGCTCCATGTCATTTCCCAACAGACAATTGACTGGCACGGCAGGGCTTACGGCAACTCGAAGTGAACCTGCAACCCCTTCCCACTCAAAGGGAACCTCGGCCACAGGGTAGTGGCCCAATCTGCCGTCAGCCATCGCGGCGGGGTGGAGTACATGTGGAATCACCTGCTCTGGAGACACCAGTTGACTCCTTACCATAGTCATACTGGCTCCTGTGTCTCTCGGAGTCTCCCCTCTTTGGCCATTGATGGTGACCCACTGCCCATACTTTGCAGTATTTGAGGGCACCTGGATCTTAGGAACCATCTCCCGATCTCCCAGGGACACTAAGGTGACACCCGCCCACTCACCCCCTTATCTAAGGGCAACTCCTCCCCGAGCACTACACTAGCTACTCCCGGGGCTTTTCCTCCAGTGGGAGGGGGTGGTCTCTTTGGGCACTTGACTTCTCCCTTATAGTGTCCAACGCCACCACACTCAAAGCAGTGGACAACCCTTGGCTGCTGACTTTGGCCAGGATGAGGGTTTCTGGGCGGGATAACCTTAGGGGTGAATCCTGTTCCCTTTCCCTGGAAACTGTTTTGGGGGCCTTTTGAGAACTCCCTCTTTTTATCTCCACCCTCTTTCTTCTGCGGGGCGCCCTGTCCGGTCCTTTGGGAATCCCCTCCAGTCCCCTTTGAGGACACCCGGGTACTTGCCCAGATGTCCGCTTCCTCAGCAAGATTCCGTGGGTTGGTCAGCTTGCTGTCCACCAGGTGTTGACGCAGCTCGGGAAAACATTTCTCGAGTAGGTGCTCCTTGAGAATAAGGTCATACAACCCCTCATAGTCCCTCACCTCGCTGCCTTGTACCCAACCCTCTAATGCCTTCTTTGCGTAGTCCAAGAAATCCACCCAATTCTGTGTGCCTAGTTTGTGACTACCCCTAAACCTCTGTCGGTATTTTTCTGGAGTCAGTCCAAACTTTCTTATTAGCGCCACTTTCATGGTGGGGTAGTGGGTCTGCTCTCCCTGCTCCAGGGCCAATAGTGTATCCCTTCCTGCAGGAGGCATGTATTTGTACAAGCCACCCCCCCAGTGTTTTTCCAGTATCCCATGGGCTCTTAAGGAGACCTCATAGGCGGCCAGCCACTTGGCGATGTCATCCCCTGTGCTATAGCTGGCGACTACGTCCTTAGGTAGATAAGGTCTGGGTTCCCTGATCAAATCCTTAGATTCGCTGCCACCATTAGGAGTACTGGGAGTCCCTGCCTGTAGGGCCTTGAGATCTAGCTCTCTGAGTTTCAACTCATGAGCCATCCTCTGCTCCTCCCTCTCCTTTTCCAACCTGGCTAACTCCCACTTCAGCTGTATTTTCTCCCTCCGGTCAGCTAATTCAGCTTCAGTTAAGCTTCTTCCAGAGACACTGCTGCCCTCCCTTGAAAGTGTCCTAGGATCCGGTAGTAGGTTCCCCACTTCAGGTTGGTACAAACCATCTACCCCGATGACAGTGTCCCGGTCTGTCTCCTCCTTCTCCTCCTTCCCCCTGGGTGTGCTGCCACCCATGCCCTCAAGCTGGCCTGGAGTTCCCCCTTTTTAGCACCACGCTTAAAGAACACTCCCATATTTTGGCAAAAGTCTCTAAGTTGGGCCACAGTATAGGTCTCCAATTCCATTTTGCCAATGAGAGTTCGCAACAGCCACTTGAAAGGAATTAGTTTATAGGGTATTTAGAAGCTACCTCCACCCACCACCAGGAGTAAATTTGGAGAAAAAAAAACAAAATTATAATCAGGAAGTCCGCCAGGAGAAAACTCCAGGTGTAGGTCTATGGAGTACACTACATTACTATTGAGTGGACGCAAGCACAGTTCTCATCCCACCGCTGGACACCAATTATGTTAGACCTGGGATCCCCAGACTACATAGGGTAGCTTGGCGCAAAGTGGGTAGGTCAATACCACAGGCAATAAGTGTTAAGCTTGCGTAGCACCCTTATAGTAACACAGTGACCACCCACTCAAAAATGACACTACACCGTAATTATAAAAGTAGAAAAGCTTTATCTTTCCTTCAGTTAGTTTATCAGTTACATATAAGTCAATAATTCACATAATAGTCATTACTTCTGAAACACCTGCATTTGTAAAGCATATATTAAAGTACCAGATCACATTTCATAGGCGAATCCTTTCAGCACTCAATATGTCAGGAAGAGTGAGTTAGTTATAATCAGGAATTCAATACATTACCCCTGTCGGAAAAGGTCAAGTTCCAATAATAAATCTGCAGCAAGGGTATCTTGAAAAAGGAATCAAACAGTTATTAGCCTAGAATGCTGCCTGCAGATCAAATGTAAATGTAAATGTACAGGAATTTATATAGCGCAAATCACCGAGCGGTTTCTAAGCGCTTGCTTAGGGAACCCGTCCTGGTATTCCCCTGTGAGATAACCCCGGCAGGGTATCCGCAAGGTGAAAGCCAGGCATCCCGCCGCGAGGGGCCGTTGTGGAGATTAAGCAAGCTATTGCCCAGAGTCGCAGAGTGTGAACCCGTGAATCGAGTAGGCACCGGAGCGAGAATTGTCGAGTCCATGGACATTTTAGGACTCAAGACCTCGCCGAGCCGGGAATTGAACCCTGGTCCCGGGCTGACCTCTGCTTCCAGGTCTGCCTCCTCTAACCAGTGAGCCACACTTCTCCACCTCTAACCAGTGAGCCACACTTCTCCATCAAAGCAAAAGGTCATATACACAGTGAGTACATTCCACCTTCTCTTAAACAGAAAGATCAAAAATGACAATCCATACAGGCAGAAAACTGTTGATGTAAACACTCACATTAAATGGGCAGATTTTAAATTCAATTTAACATCATAAGGAGGCAGATACTTTCACGGAGTTATGGCAACACTTCGGCATAAGCTTGTTAACATGACCCACTCGGTTAATCTGCCAAGCCCCAATCTCTAATTAGTTTCAGTCAGGCCGAGTTGGTTCCTGCTTCCTTTGTCCGGTCAGACTCTGACTTCACCCGCAGTGTAATTCTGCTGTGTCCAACACCCAGGGCCTCAACACGCTCTCTCCCGATGAATCACAGTGAAATCGTTCAAGGAATGGACCCCGCAGAGTTCTCCTGCGTACACTATTCTGTCACCCCAACTCCCAGCTTACTTTGATGCCTGAGGCGTTAACAGCGTCCCTGGGAATCTACGGTCCGAGGTCTTTGCTTCTGCCAATCTGCTCAGGGGAGGTGGAGCCCTAGCCGCTAAGCTTCCTGAGAGGAAACCACTCGCTCTCGCCGGTCAATCTCTCTCTCCCACGCGTCCCTCACCTCAGCGTCGGAGTGAAAGGATCCTCCCTCGGGGCGGGGAACCTCGCTCAGGGTTGGCCTCCTCAGATTCCGCCCCTTTTCTCCCGGATGCTCTCTCCCGTCAGCGCTGGGGCGGGACTTCACTTGGCCTCACCTTTGATTTCCTCGATGTCGGCGGAAGCGGCACTTGCCTCACACGTTGCAGGGGTTCGGGACAGCAAGGTAAGCCTGTGCCAGATGCGCCGGTAAAGCCGGGGACTGCAGTGATGCCTCAGAGCCTGTACTGGTGGGGCAATCTCCGGGCGTTTCTGACAGGACAGCCAGAGGTCGGGCAAAAAGGGTGAGAGTACAATGGCAGGATTTGTAGTCTCTTCCTGGAGGAAGTGACGCCCCTCTGACTGCCAAATTGTACGACCTCTCACCTCGGTTAAGGGCCCAAACAAAGTCACCAAGAGGGATGATGACCGAGTGGGGGAGGGCAGGGCTAGGTCAGCTCATAGGGGATGGCATCAGTAGCGAGAGGAAGCAAGCCCTAAGGACAGTCAAAACCTTCGCTTTGCGCACCTATCTCCCTTCTCAGTTGCCTAAGCTCCTGTCTGGACTCCCCTCCTCACAACAACCCAAAATGGCTGCCCAACATTCCGCCTTATATAGGCTGTCCCCAGAATGTCCAGAGCAGTCCAGAAGGTTCTGGAAACCCTCATTCTGTCCTATGGACCTGAATCCTGAGGTAGCCAGATAGGTGGCAGTTGGAAGCCACCATTTTGTGGTTCCTGCGGTTTCAGTCAGGAAAGGCACCTAAGGCAGGGAAAAATCTATAGGGGCAAGGAGCACCTATCCCCTAGGTCAACATTTGAAAAATCCCAGTGAACATAAAAAAAATGAAAGGATTGAGAGGCAAAAAGGGGACAAAAATAAATAAATAAGAGGAGGGACCACCCAAAGGCGGACAGGTCTAACACCCGCCCTTGAAAATTATTCACTGCTGCCTTAAGTAAAACTCTGAACATGTCGAAGATGGAGACTAGTTTGTGAATACCCACAAATTCTCGAGTTTGAGTGTGCCCACACTTACCAGGTGCATCCCATCAGGCATATCCACTCGCCACCTTTTGAGTGGTATTTACTCACTCATCATGTTACACCATCTTGGGGGTTTATTGTACCTGAGTAAAAGTAGGAGTGCAAGTACACTTTCGTGAATATCATCTGCTTGTAAATAAAGCCATTTGTGTGTAAATCAGACTTAAAAGTACAGATGGCTTTGTGAATTAATCTTATTAAGTTGTGGTAATTATTAGCCATGCCTCCAAGTTTTGTTCTCAGGAGGCCCTTTTTTTGCTCTTAATGTTCTGCCTTGTTCTCCTCTAAATTACACTGATGGAAAACCAACATCTGGTCCCTTGTCAAAACCCATCGGTCTTTTAGGGGCAACTTTTTAAGATGGCAAAGTATGGAGGCAACTTAATCCTATAGTCGTACACCCAGCAACAAATTCATCACTATATTTTTGCAGTTTTATATAGCGAGGACTCAGCCCAAAGGCAATGGAATACGTTACATGAGCACCAGATTTCGTTATACAAGGTCACATTATTTTTTTAGGCATGGGGAGATTCAGTGATTTGCCTAGAATCACAGGATGTTTAGCCCACAATAGGGGCTATAGTACAAAAAGTACCCATCGGCACAACAAGCTTGTGCACCTGCTTTATTCGCAATGGGGCACTTGGGTATTACAGAAGGGGTAGCAGAAGCTTGTGCGACACATTCTGTAATATTGATAGTGCTGGTGCACATGTAGAACCCGTTTTATTGTGATAGGGCACTCCTTCATTTGCATGGGGGTATGCATTTTGCAAATGAGGGAACCTCTTTGCCTCTGTGCCGTATTACGGACGTGAGCGCAGAGGCAAAAATTCCCTTAGGGCGTGCGGTGTCAATGCACCACAAAAAAATGGTGCATTGTCAGTGCCACCTCTGAGTACAGCCCTTTGATAGAAGAAAAGGGGGTATTATGGACTCCCCAGACAGCCTCTGAAGGAAGGTGCATTCACTCACTGCACCCACTTGCAGGAGAATCTCTGACCCCTCTTTGAAGTGCAGGTGGGTTTCTGCCTACACAGAGAAACACGAAACAAGGGCTTAGAAGCAGTTGCTCCACATTTCACTGAATGAGCTGCCCACAGGGCAGCACAAGTTTGCTGCTGAACTGAGGGCAGCACATTCATCATTATAGGGGCGTTTTCCCTGCTTGCGCCCTATGTGACAGTAATGACTGTGCTATCAGTTTCAATAAGTAATTGTTTTTCAAATTAACACTTTTTTGACTGTCCTTGCTGTAATATTTAATGCTCAGTTTTTAACAAAGGGAATAAATTGAAGAAATGGGAAATCTTGGAACTTGAACTGAACTTTTTTCAGGTGAAAATATTGATTGCGGTGCATCTCTATTTGTATTGTTATATAAGTTTGACCAACAGGTGGCACCTTGGCAGCAGGTGCCTATAGTGAATGCACGCAGATAGGAATTGAAGGATTAATATTAACTTTCATTAGAACACAGGATAGGTGCGGACCCCATCGGTGCACCTTTACGAATAGACGCTGGTGGGATTATGCCCGAGATTTAGGGATCGACTTAGGATCTCCGTCTGTTCATAACGTTTGAAGACTCCCAAAACTTCTTGATTACCTGATATGCCCTGAAGAAGCCCCAGGCCGGATGGCCATGTAAGGGGGCGAAACATGTGTTGGCTGTTTTACACACGTTATTAAACCGAAACAGAATCCCCAAATCACCTGTATATAAAGAACCTTCACCTTGAACTCAACCTACTGGAATTTTTTCCTGAATCAGAAAGAACACAAAAACTCGTCCAGAAATCCTTGTTTGTAATCACCCATTGGTCCGCTGCCTTGTTCCTCTGTTGTATATGTCTTCACTGCTAATCCTTTATCTGTGCCATTATGCTGGATGCTCCCCTCCCCTTATCTTCCTTTCAAATGCTTTCAGATATGCAGGTACATTTTGTGCCTATATATAAAACACCATTCAAAGCAAAGAGTTAGGAAAGCTATCTGTAAATCTGGCCTATGTAACAATACACATACTTATCTTTGAAAATTAAAGGCTACAATTCTTTCCGTATTCAAAAGGTTTTTCTCCTATTCTCTGATGTATTGTAATAATATTCCTGTGTGGTCCTTTTATGGAAAGGAATAGTTATTTTCCGTAAGAGTCTGAACAGTGAAATGTCTAGCTCAGAAATGTACATGTAAGCTAGATGTTGCATTGAACATTCAGAGCACGTGTGTTTATAGAGGATTTTAAATACTATTTTATTATCCAAACCTCCAATTATAGATACATTGAAGATTTGCAAAAAATGCATCTGTGCTTGCTTGATTGGTGTTTATAATGAAAAGATACTTACTGCTCTTGTACTCCCTTTCCTATATATTTTGCCTAGAGACCTAAAATATAATATTTCAATTGGCAGTAGTAATTATTGGTTTAGGATCAAATTTAAAAATGATTATTACTTGAACAATGTCATGCCAGTAGGAATGCTCCTTAAACATAATTTGCGAAAGCCAGAAGTTCTGGGCTTAATGTGCCAGCACATGTAAAGGCAGGCACACAAACGTGTGAATTTGAGTACATGTTAGCAAGGTGGAGCCGACAGACTGGGAGATGCAAAACAGTCGTTCGTGTTTTTCAATGCATGCACCCCTTGGAAGCAGAAGGAAACACCCAAACATTCAAATATTTAGGCTATAGAGTAATACTACTGTGGGCTGAGCCAAGATGCAATTGACAAAGTCTCAAGCTGATGGCTGTATAGGGTTATTAAAAAAAAACATGAATCCAATGGCTGAAAGGGGTGGACCTAAAGAGCACTGTATGTATTTTAAAAACAGAAAGTCTGTCTAGATAGCTGTGATGCAAAACCTAGACTTAAAATGATGCCCTTAAATAAGAAAAACATGTTTCTGAAGTCACATCAACTCGTGCAAAATGAGGAGCTTCAAAAGGTACTCTGTCCTTCTTTCAGGATCATCAACACTGTATGCATCACTTGTAGACATAGTAGACCAGGATTGGTCACATGGGACAATCAAGGTTGCTCGACATAGACATTAGGTACTCTTATGGTTTTCCCATTTTAGTTATTCAGAACATCATACATTTTGATTTCATGTAATTAATATCAAATGTGATTTTAGTATGTATGTATGGAGATATGTTAAGTATATAGTATTTCTATAGCTCAAACCTAACCATGAGCTAGCAGTGCGTGCTGTACATGGTCAAAGATTAATGATCTATACGTTAAAATGGACCAAAATAGCGAGCATAGCTTTCCCAACACAAGATGGAGTTCATGTAATGAAGAGGATTTGTGACAGGGCACATCCTCCACTCACACATTTGAAGGTGCTCGCATTTGTGATACCGAAGAAAAAGGAGACTCCGTGAATTAAAATATTTGCCTGTGTTCACTCAATTTAATCAAGAGGAGAAGCTAAGACTGATTGATTCTAGGTTTTCTGGTTTCTCCTGATTCAAATCGGCCACTAGATGGATATCTGCTTCTCTCCCTTTTAACATCAAAGGCCTATGCTTTACTTTTTTTTTTATTTCAAATCATTTTTATTAAAGCAATAAACAAAGGAAAGGACAATACAAAGTCTTCAGATACACAGATGAGCTCAATGACGATGTTAGAGAACAATACACAAATCTAAAAGAAAAATCACATGCTTTACTTTTAATTCTTAGAATCTGTTAGGGTATGAGATCAGTGTGTTAACAGGCAGAAGGCACCAGAAAGCTCAACTTGTTTTGGGCTCCATGCTCAAAGGGAACCTCAAGCTGAGCCAGAGCCAAAATTAAAATTAAATTAAATGAGTATTTGTAAAGCGCGAACTACTCACCCTTACGGGTCTCAGGGCACTGGGGGCATAGCAGAAATTAAGTGAGCTATTGCTTAGAGTCACATGGCGCTCAGCTGAGCTGCCGCCGGAGCCAGGGATTGAACTGCGAACCCTGTGCGCCAAAGTCAGCTGCCCTGGCCGCTGCACCACACCTCTCCACCAGGCTTCTAGATCGAGCCTTTACTAGCTCACCCGCCTCTACTTTCCACCAGGGTCATTAACATCCCTTAATTTTAACAATTGCCGACATTCTGTATTCCTGCTTCTTCCTAACTTCATGCTTGCTCTAATGGCATGAGATTCCGTGGCTGCATTAACCAGTATAGGGGATTTGTTGGAGCATGAAGTGGTATATTTCTGGTTTTATAAACACACCTGTGCCAGCATCTCATTGCAACTCTCACTAGTCTGGTTAATTGGCTATAATTCACCTTCTTTTTTATTATTGGGCCAAGGAGCGTTCCATATAACCCAGGGTTTTCTAGCCCAGCTGTTTCTGATAAATGACACTTGTCTAGCCACCTTGAGAGCCATTGTAACTGGGCTGCTAAGTATTATGACTCATAGTCGGGAGTCCCTAACCCCTTCTTTGGTTATTGGAATCTTTAAGGTAGCCATGTTAACCCTATGCCGACCAGCACCCCTGAAGAAATTCTTCAATACTGTGTCCAACTCCTGGATTCCCTGAGGGCCAATCCAGACTGGGAGGTTCGAAAAGAAGTATAAGAGCCTGTGGAAGGTGATCATCTTCCGCAAAGCTATTCAACCCATTACCGATAGAAGTAACGTCTTCCAGAACTGCACGTTGCCCTTCAGGGCTGGTAGTGCTGCCCCCAAATTACCTTCTAGTATGTCCCCATCGGAGTGGCATACCCTATGCCTCAGTTTGCAAAACGTTCGGTGTTGTCTAGCTATACGCCTATCTCATTGGCTCTCTGGTTCCATAATGGACCCTCAGTGCACAAGTTTTCCCACCAATTAGTGTGAAGTCCAGAAATGCTGCCAAATTCCTGTAAGATTTGGATTGTAGCAACGAGGGATAGCGTACCACCCTTAAAGAAAAGGAGCATATCGTTCATGTAGAGGTCAATGGAGTGCTCTCCATCTGGCAGTGTTTTACTCTTACCCCTATGCTCAGTCCAGATTATTTTCGCAAAGGGTTCCACGCCAGGGTGAAAAGCATTGAGTACAGTGGGCGCCCCAGCCGAGTCCCTCTACAGTGGTTGAATGCAACTGATATCATCCGAATAGTTCCTACTCTTGCAGTTGGTTCTGTATAAACTAGCTGGATCCATTGGATCTAGACCTCTCCCATGTCCATGTTATGTTATGTTATATGAATTAGTAACCTGTGCGGCTACTCATGAATGTCCCGGCATGAAGCCTAGCTGGGTATAGACAGAAGCTTCACGGAAATAGATGTGTTTTCAACTTGCTCTTAAACACGACTGTGTTCTGGATGGTACGTAGGACCAGAGGAAGAGAATACCAAGCAGCTGTCGCTTTCACTGCAAACGAGCTTCCCCCTATCCTCTGAAGCCTAAAGCGGGGGACCTGAGCATAGCATAAGGACGAGGTTCGCAGGGAACACGCGGGAACATAAAAGGAGAGACGCTTCTGCAAGTAGAGAGGACCACAACCATGAAGAGCGCGGTAGCCTAAAGCTAGAAGTTTAAATTTGTCTCTATCGGCCATGGGGGAGCCAGTGGAGAGAGCGCAACTGTTGGCTAACATGCATTAAACTCCAACTGTACTAAATTTCAGCTAAGTGTGTCAAGAGCTTTCTCCAGGTCGACAGTTGTACTCATGGCTCCTGATCTAATCTGGCAAGGCATCTTTCCCATAATTCTAAACAGCCTCCTATTATTCATTGAGGTATTATGGCAGGGTCTGAGCCTTGCTTTCTCTGGATTGACATGGCATCCATAAGCGGGAGACGATAGTTGGCCAACACTTTGTTTGATATTTTGTAATCTGTATTTAACAGGGACAGGGGTCAGTGTGACACTCTATCTAATAAATCTCGTTGTGGCTTTGGAAAGGAGAGCCTCTCTCATGGGGGGGCAGAAGCGTGGCACTTTCTTTCACAACTGCAATTTATTTTTACCAGGTAGGACACTACCAAATCAGAGAAGTTGAAGTAAAACTTGATCATCAGTCCATCTTCTCCCAGGCTCACTGTCCCATGTCCACCACAACTTTATTTTTCAACTCTCTGGTGGCTATCTCTGAGTCATCCCAGTCCCGCTCAAGTTTTTTCTGGACCCAATCTGTCTTGCTTATACAGTGTGTCCTTACCACTATCTTGAACGCTTCTCACTCAATCCGTGGCATGGAGGTCGTGCCTTGATTTTTTTTAAAGTAATTTCTAATTACTTCTCCCCAGCCCCTCTTTACATTCCTAGTCTTCTAACATGATGCCTTGCATTTTCCACATACGGATAGGAGGCAGTGTGCAACCCCGTTGGATGTATAATATAATAGGATTTTGTCCTAAATTGTGTGTGCTAAATATTATGGATGATTAACAGACAAGTACAATTCTTTTGTTGCTAGAAATTTGTCTAAACGAACATAAAGGTTGTAGACTAATGGTAAAAGGAACGTTTGTGCTAGGGTGGAGGTTCCATCCTCTGCACGTCTGTTAATTGGCATTCTTGCATCCATTTTGCAACAAAACTGTGCTTTTTTAGTGACCAAACAACCATTGGGATTGGATGAACGACCCTGAAGAACATCTAATATGGAATTAGTGTTTCCCCCCAATCAACACTGGCCTTGAGGCATGTGGTATCAGTTTTACAGATAGTGACGTAAAGCTCCCCTTTGCTCTATACATGGTGCAAATATACATTCCAGCATGGCATTTATGCCATCCAGTTTCAATGCGACCAGTATGTACCGCGCATCTTTATCTACTTCTGTATTAGTGGCTATGAAAGGTACCCCAGGCCAAATTCAAATCAATGCATCTCTACATATGATGAGTATTCCGGGGTCTTGATGCAAGTGAGACTACAGATATGGTCCCAACATGCAACCTATGGGACCCTTATATACTCCAGGCTGGGATAGCCGATGTGTCCTCTCGTGCATGTACGTTGGTTGAGAGTGTGTATGTCTTTGAATCAAAAATCAAGCTACTATCAATGGAATCATTAGTGGAGTCTTGTTTAGTGATTTGCTGCTCCTGATGACGGCTGTATGGCCAAAACAAGGATTTCCGAAACATGTAGACCACAGAGGCCGTTACTACCCTCGGACCTCTATTTACAGTACTACTATATCTACTATGGTTTTTTCTCAACCTTATAGGGGTGACCACTCATAAATAGACTTTAAATTGTTACACCCTAGATCATTTTATTTCCCTTCATTCTAAAATATCAAAGAGCTCACAGACTTCTGGCTGAGCCCACCCAGAGGCACTGTCATTCTAAGGTGAGTGGACCCACACAGAGGCATTGTCATTCTAGGGTGAGGGGTCCAGTTATGAACCACGCTGCAAAATTCTGTGGTTGAAGACCCCTTTATAACCTTAATTGGCTACGCATGAATGGTCATTGCATTGTAGTCTCGACTGATTCTGCCTAACGGCACCTTGCCTTGTTTGATTGATGAATTTAATGATAGGCAGTTGCTAAGCCTCTCAATACAGTCTCCTTTTTCCTCGTTTTTGTTGGATGATTTCACTTGGTAAAGGCATCTATCTACTTGGGAGTTCCCTTGCGGCGGATATGTCTTTGTTTAACTTGGTGTGACCCATTATTCTTGTTACAGATGTCAGTTACCAGTTTGATGTGCCGAATAGTGGCCACCTATCTAGAACAGGCTTTACAATTGTTATCAGTCTAGGGTGTCTGCAGGTATCCAACTCCTGCTTTCTGGTGGGATAGGAGCATGTCTTTATACTCCAACCCACGTGTGTGCTTAAGCAGTCCAGCAAAATCCTCCATTTCGTGCGGAGTCTTCAATTGCCCTGCCTGGACATATGGTCCATGGATGCTGTCCCTAGAGGGGGGACCACAAGTTCCATTCCCCACTGTGAGCTATTTATCTGCTAGTGTCTAGCTCAATATTAGTAGTAGTCCTGGGCTGCCCCTCACCGCTTACTTTGACTTCATCATCTGATGCACCTCCTATTGCTTTATGGATTGAGGATCTTACAAACAGAGGCATTGTACAACGGCGGGTGCCGGAGTGTGCGCAGAACACTTTACCAAAACGAAACTAGCGTGAGGTGCAGATTGGAAAGTTCTCCCTTGGGCTCTGTTCTTTAAACCCCACAGACTCCATGACCTGAGCGGAGCATCTTTCCTGCCCGCTCAGGCCAATCCCCACGCTGTTTTGCAGCACGGGATTGGATAGGAATCTGGGTCCCAGGGGTGCTGGGACCAGGAAGAGGCCAGCAGGAGCGATGCGATGCGGGAGGTGTCCGGCGGCATCAGCTACGTTTTTTTAATTATTATTAACTCATCCGTCCCCCCTGCACTTGCTCTCCACCCCGTGCTCCCCCCACCTGCCTCACCACCCTTTGCCAGGCATCCAAGCACGAGCATCGTGTCCTTGCAGGGTTGGGCGAAGTCACGTGTTGAACTGCACAGCATGGCACAGGCAGCGCTCACCCTTTTTCTAGTACTCTCTCTGTTACGGGAGCCAACGTGACCACATTCAACCGTCACAGGCCCCTTGCTGCACCAAAAACAATACTTGATGGACAGAATGCAGAACAATGTCATACATTCACGCCAGTACAGAGATCTGGGCCTAAATCCATCGTTTTTTTGCACTCCACACCACCCCAGTTCAGACATGGCCATATGCAAATCAGCCTTGACCCTATGCCTCATGGGAACAGTCCAGCCCGAACTGCCAAGCCATGTCTTTTCTTGACCGGAATCAAGCATCCTAGGACCGGTTTCTGGCTATCAGCCGTCTTCAGCCAGGATAGCTTGACTCCAGTGGTGTGGAGAGCATGGGACTCACGTCTGAGCATACCCATCCCACTCGGGGTGACAAATGCAAAAACAACACTTGATGGACGGAATGCAGAACAATGTCATACATTCACCCCAGTACAGAGATCTGGGCCTAAATCCATCGTTTTTTTGCACTCCACACCACCCCAGTTCAGACATGGCCATATGCAAACCCCATGTAACCCCCCCCCCCATTGCACTGTCTCAGTACAGCATTTCAGGCACCACCTCCACCCCATATTATTGAGGAGTAATGTCCATTTCATCCCCTGGTTCATATGTCCCAGACCTGCACCATCACCTCTAAATCGCATCATGTCTGGATGGAATGGGCTCCAGGTATAGGCCTCTATAATCTGCCCATCTTTTCCAAATCTTTGGATTTTGCGGGCAACCCTGTGCTTTAAAAATAGGAATCTCCAACCCCATGTTAAAATCAAGACCATTTTTCCATGCAGATAAGGAAAGCGGGGCCTCTGCCTTCCTCTTCCGTGCAATATCTCTTTTCGCAAGTATGAGACCGAAAAGGAACAGATGACGTTTATAAATATTCCCGCCAATCCCCTCCATGATATGCAGAAGTCCCAACTTAGGCGAGAAGGGGAGCTCCCATCCCAGCACCTCCGCCACACAGGCCAATACCCCTCGCCAAAACCTTGCGAGCGCTGTACACTGCCACACTGTGTGAAGTAGGGTGCCCTCCTCCAGATTGCATCGTAAACACGTTGGAAAGGCCACAAGGCCTTCCCTCCACAGCCTGACTCTACTAAAATACACCCGGTGGACATAGTTAAATTGAACTAATCGGAGCCGCATTGCGATCGCAGCCCCTCAGGGGATTTCAGAGCTTCATTCCAATCGTCTCCATCTAATGGGCCCAGATCTCCCTCAGATGCCATCCTAAGTTTATCTAGTGTGGTGGTCCTATTTGTTACTAGTAATTGGTAGATTTTGGAGATTTTGTGGTCTTGGAGATCTCCCATGAAGAGTTTGGCTTCAAAAGGGCTGAATTCTATAAGCCGTTGTTTTGGTGATCAGCAGTCACCGTCTGAGCTCCTCTGCCAGTAGCCTTCATTTACTTCCCAACACTCACTTCATTCTGGGTGCCATCTTGTACTCACCCGATCACAGCAGGCCACTCTGTTGTACCCAGTACTTCAAATGGGCCGGTACACACTGGTACTAAGTACTGGCACTTTTCAAATTTCCCCTTTTGAGTACCAAAGCTTCTCCTTCACCAAGGAGAGTTCCGGTACTCAGAGAACAGGATGACAGGATCAGTGGCAAGAGTGGCTGAGTGGGCCACTCTGCAGCCATGCATCTGGGTTTTCTCTAAGCTTAGCTGGTGATGAATCATCATCAGCAGCAGCATCTTGTTTCCTTAATCAGGACTGCCCGCGACAGCTTGCATCATACAGTGATCCACAGTGCAGGGCCCATTCACCTGTGTGAACCTCATCCTACTTGATACTATCACATTCCTATCTGGGCCTTCATTTTTATAAGCCATGCATGACTTAAAAACGTGGCCACTCCACAAGCAAAAAGTGGTCTAGGATCTGATCTTAAAATGCGCAAGGCATCCTGATCGTTCTGTGTGCTCAATCGCCGGCAGATCGGTTTTAGCCATTTAGACCTCAGTTTGACGTAAGCCTGGCAAGCAAACATAACATGGGCAATAGATTCCACTGGGCAATCTTTTAATGTTGGGTTACATGGATGCCAGTTAGCTGTTACCTCACAGACAGGGAGTGTGCCAAACCTAAACTGGATGTATAACATCCTGTCTCGGGGGACCTTAATTATGTCTAGGTAGGGCTCCATATATCTGGTCTGTTTGTGGAGATAAAATTCTGTGGTGAGTGTCCCCAGGTTAGGTTTGCTGGATTCTTGCTTTTCCACCCATTCCCAGTAATATCATTTAAGGTCTTTTTTCCGGGTGGATTTTATTGGCCCAATTGGCTTGAAACCCTAGTGCAGACATCTCCTGGCATTGATGATCCAGCCTACCTTATTTCTTGTGTCTATCCAGACAACCTCAGATAAGGCTTCCGCATAAGGTAGTAGCTCGGGGATCCGCCTTATGCGAGCCCAAAAGAGGAGGGGGCCAAGCCTCGCTATATCACCAATGGAGAACCTACCTATATTGAGCATTCGGGGAGAAAGCGGAGTGCTTTGGGGGCAGCATCACAAGGTCCCTTAGGAATTTGTTCTCAGATCTGCAGAGATTAGGAATCTTATCAAATCCCCACAACTCTGCTCCGTACAGAGAAGTGCTAACTGCTTTTGAATCATAGATCTGAAGAGCTGGCGCTACCAGTCTACTGTGTGAAGAGCGGTGTTCCTTTCCTAGGGACGCTTTTACTCGCTTGTGCCCTAATAACATCTTGGTTAGGTGAGGCTTCCACAATATTTTGTCTTAAAATTGAACACCGAGAAAACCAAAAGTGCCAACTCCTTCCAAGGGAGTCTCTCCTAACATTGGGCCGCCTTTGTAGGACTTGTGGGGGGTTAAATGCCATGAATTTGGTTTTTGAGGTGTTAATGACCAGCCCCCTGGTGGAATCAATTAAGTAGTCGCTGCAACCCTGCTGGGGTCTTTGCCACTTAATTAAACGTGATTCAATCAAACAATAATTATCTGTGAAATACCCACTAAGCCCCCTTCCAGCACCATTTTTTTAATTTAAATTTCAACTATTTCAACATTTATACACATGATGTTGGCAGGGTATGCTCAGACGTGGGTCCCTTGCTCACTTTGCCACTGGATTCAAGCTAGCCTGGCTGATGAAGGGTGTTACCCAGAAACCTGTCCCAGGATTCTTGTTTTCGGTTCAGGGAAGACCTGGCTTGGCAGTTCGGGCTGGACTGTTCCCATGAGGCACAGCGTCAAGACTGATTTGCAAATAGCTGTGTCTGAACTGAGGTGGCGAAGTGAGCTAAAGAATGATGATGGATTCAACCCAGATCTGTGACTGGGGGTAAGTGTCTGAAAGGTTTCAGTGCTCTGTCCATCATCTCTTTGTGTTTGCTCAATTTATTGAGTACCTGCCCTTATTGTATCCCATTGAAAGCACCGGTTGTACCTAAATGCCCCACAGGACCCAGGAGCTATCAGGAAAGCATGAGAGAAGCAACAGTCCCCCACCCATGTCTGGGCACCTCTGCAGCTATTTCTGTATCCCACTACCACTGGTATTTTCACAAGGTCGGCGGACAGTAGGAAGTTCCAGGGTAAGGCATCTGAATATATGGCCTGCCTAGCAATGCCCCCTATTTCATAAAGTTTTCCAATATGTTTCTAATATGATACTAGTCTTTCTTTCCTCTTAATTTACATATATATCTACTTTGCTATCACATATAACTTGCATAATATAGCAGAATAAGTGTCTTAACATGTTATCTTATGCTTTTCTATTTCAATAAAAAATATTTAACAAAACACAACCCCTTTAAGTTAATTCCCATTGCTAAACACGATTTTCTTTGGTTAAGCTATTATTTTGTGCTTAAAAACTTGAGTAGGATTTATTATTTCCTTATGGGAAAGCAAATGATTTGTGCATACATACAAGTGCAACATGTGCATTAGGCTAGGAGGTCAGTTAGACCAAAACAAATGGTCCACCAGTCTTACAAGTCGGGGAATTCTCTTACCTCCATGCACTTGGTCGCCAGGAGAACCACACGTCATATTTTGAGGTGCCTGGCGGACAGGAAGGGATATCTGTGATGAAAGTACATTCACTGGTGCGCTACTTTAATTCTTTTGAATGCCAAGCAGGCCGCTATGTTGATGCACCCACTGGGCTTTGTTTTTTTGCTTTGTAGCAACAAAACCCCAATGCAGGCTATTGCTGCTGCTAGTGTAAAGATGACTGTCCCTGATGGGTATGGAGTCTTCTTTCTGTGCATTAGGAGCATTTGAACTTTTTAAAACAAAAAACAGTGATGGTTGCCCACCCAAATTAGTGCAGGGTGACTACAATAGGGACTCAATGGTCCTATGATGGACAGAATGCCAAACTCAAGGGTTTCTGTTGGCAGAGGTGGCTGCAATTCCGATAGAAACACCTCACCTCTAAAAGGTGGTGATATATAGTTGCAGATCACGCTACACTGCCAGACAAGTTGGTAAGAGCACAATATGGTTGTGTTTTGCATGTGGTTGTATCGTTAAGTGAAGCAACTACTAATCAGATGGTTTACACTTATAGATTGGGTATTTTTCAGATTAATGGTGGAATTATAGGTGAGATTTTCCATGCAGTTATAAATAGGTTCAAATACAACTATGGGCCATAATGGCGCATGTGTTTACGAGGCATACAGTAAATATATTTTCAGCGTGGTCATTGCGAGGCACACCTTGCTGTTTTTAGATGAGGACTTTTATGGTGCCTAAAGCGGTATGTTTTTAATCAAAGGACCACTTCTGGTATGTTTTCAATTGGGCACTGTTTCGATGGTGTAATGGTGGCACATTTTGTTTGTTGTTGCCTGACTGGTAATCATCTTTAGATGATATGGAGCTGGCACATTTTGAGCAAGCGGTGCGCATGATGTTCTTGAGCACATTGCTAACGTCTGTTACATTTATTATTGTTTTGTTTTATTAGGCCTTTCAGGGGTTTGTCCTATTATGGGCATCTCTATACTGTGTCCTGATGATGGTCTTGAGGATTGTATGGCCACAAGAGACCGAAACGTCAATGGCTCCTCCTCTCTTCCATCATTTACAGTGATATTGTGTTTATCAGTCCTTTTGAAAGTTGGAGAAAATAAGTCATCTAACTGGACTCTGGATCCATGAACATGCAGTTAGAAGGATTTATTGCTCCCCAACGATCTTTTTTTGAGAATTATTGCATAATTTGTAACTAGATCATGGGGGTGCAACAGTGTCGTTTCGTTATTATGTCTAAACTATATGTTTGACCCTGAATATTGTTTATACTCCTTTTTTGCCTGATCAAGAGAAATTGTGAGTACTAAATAAGAACAATCTTGTTCGATCAATATGCCTAAAATCTCATAATTATTATTGTTTGGTTGCATTTTAAATATTGTGTTTTGTATATTAATTAGATTGTTGGATTTATTGACCAACAAATTGAAAAATATTTTTTGAATAACTTTATTTTTTCACCATAACACCTCTGAAAGGGCAGGAAGTTTGACAGTGCAGACGAACCGCCAATTGATGGTGTTCGCATGCTCTTCCAAACTCTAAAGGAGAGCCTCTGTGAGTAGGTCATTGTATGGACATTTTTTGCATACATTTTTCTCTTCCAAATACTTTAATAATGTTTCAATGCATATGCTACTGCTGGCAGCTTAATTATGGTATGAGGTCAGGAGAATGGGGGAGATCCCATCTATCTTGCACATGTTCTACCTGTGTAGGATATACTCAGTGTCCCTGTGCCACCAGTCACATTTCTTATAGGAAGTGATTTAATGGATGAAGGTAAGAGCAGATCCAGTGGTGCCTTCTGTGATATGTAATACAACCGGAGCTGAGCTGTTCCTCAAATTAAAGGAATGTACTGATTGCACCAATGGTAGTGGATGTTGTAGGGTCTTGATAGAACCTAGAGTTGGGCATCCATTTCGTTGGATGTAATGCCCTCACACACCCTTGCAGGTGTCATGCTTCATCATCTGGGCCTGCTCCTCGTTGGGTCGGCGGTGCAATACCCAACGGGCAACACCTCAAAGAGGGGCACTTTGGCGGAGATCTTCTATCCAACTGCCGTCAGGTGAAGTGTGGGTGTGGGGCCAGAATAGCGTAGACGTGGTGGGTGAGTTAAAATAAAGCTAGGAGTACCAGGATCAAGTTTATTCTGGGGGTCCCCTGCTCTAATTAAAAACTAAATACTAACCGGTACTCAATGGAATATAATGTTTCCACTTCTGAGACTAGGTTTAGTATGTGTTTTAATTGGTCGACATGTTTCTCGCCTGTGTATAGTGACTGCTCACCATGTATCTAGTTACCTCCCGCACCCTGCGGCGAGGGGTAGGTGGAACGGCTGACGGCACGGGCGACTAATTGTAAGTACGCTGTTTGAATGTCGTCCCCTGATGTTGTGGTGCCATTTAACCTTAATATGGATGAGCTTTAAGATACTCCTCGGCTCTATCACTTTAGACATTCTTTGTTAGTAGAGGGCCGTGCTCGACCCAGCGGCCGCAAGCACTTCACTACATTGCAAGTACCCTGTTTTAAAGTCGGCCCCTGATGTTGTGGCACCTTTTAACTAATTTGTGGACAAGCGCCAACTTACTCCACAGGTTCAGCACCTTAGACACTGTTACTTAACAGAGGGTTGTGCTCGACCTATTGGCGGCAAGCTCCTCGTTACATCGAGATATACGAGGGGTGAGCTCGCCATCGAACACTCGTTCCCATATTACAGCCCACAAACGTACGAATTAATTGGGCCACCGCACGCTCTGACAACGGCAGAAAGGAGGGTGATTTAGGATATAAGATAATCTTGTTGTCTACTTAACAACGACCCCCACCTTCGGTTCTTCTTTTTACTGACAAATTATTATCATTCACCATCCTTGACAGAGAGAGAAACACAACGCACATGCTCTATAAGGTTGAGGAGAAGGTGGTGGTAAAGGACAGGTTAGCGTTGGGTTATAGTGAGGATAGCTACCATGTTGAGCCAGGCTATGCAGTCGTCTTATCCATTACCAAGAGAGTCACCCAACATGCAAGAAGCTCTGGCAGGTTAGACTACCATGATATCATTACAGTTAGCTTAACCACATATTACCTCGAACACTCAGCCAAGACACTGGAAGTCTGAACCCGATGTACAACCCGCCGGGTACTGCTGTTGCCTAGATGCTCTAACCATTAGGTGAGTCTTGTACTGTCACTACTGACCAATGGCTGCTACTCCTTTTCTTTTTCTTTTTTAACTGTTAATAGTACTGTTAATATACAGTTATGTTCTCCACAGGGGCATGTCCACTACCTTTGCTCACTGAGGATAAACCATCACTGCCTCCAGTGATTTTTTAACTCACATGCCAGTAGCACTACACCTAGCATGACACTTGGAATGTACAAAGTCACCTTGGTTTGTTGGTTATACCTGTTGTGAATTGCCTTCTTGTCTCCTTGTCTAGGTAGAGGACGCGCAACACAGGTATAACATACGGAATAATTTCCCTTAAATGTGTTAATATTTTGAATCTGTAGATACACATATAGTGAATACTGACGTAGACAGTAGTTTCTTCATGAATATTTCTTCATTTTAGGTCCTGAAGAATCGCCTGTCACTATAAACAGGCGAGAAACATGTAGACTAATTAAAACACACACTAAACCTAGTCTCAGAATTGGGGACTTTCGCAGAAGCGTGTCTGCATTTACCTTGGGCACTGCTGTTTCTTCTTCGTGTCTGTCGCTGCCGGGTGCTGGGCTCCTGACGCCGTTGGTGATCCCTGTTGACGGCGCCTCACACCATCTTGGCTGCCGAGGGGAGGAACTACGGTTCCCAGCATCCATAGCGGCCGGACACCACCGCCACTTCCTGTCCCGCGCACCAGGAGGTGCACAAAATCGAGGAGCTCCCTCGGTGGAGCGGGGACTTTCGCAGAAGCGTGTCTGCATTTACCTTGGGCACTGCTGTTTCTTCTTCGTGTCTGTCGCTGCCGGGTGCTGGGCTCCTGACGCCGTTGGTGATCCCTGTTGACGGCGCCTCACACCATCTTGGCTGCCGAGGGGAGGAACTACGGTTCCCAGCATCCATAGCGGCCGGACACCACCGCCACTTCCTGTCCCGCGCACCAGGAGGTGCACAAAATCGAGGAGCTCCCTCGGTGGAGCGGGGACTTTCGCAGAAGCGTGTCTGCATTTACCTTGGGCACTGCTGTTTCTTCTTCGTGTCTGTCGCTGCCGGGTGCTGGGCTCCTGACGCCGTTGGTGATCCCTGTTGACGGCGCCTCACACCATCTTGGCTGCCGAGGGGAGGAACTACGGTTCCCAGCATCCATAGCGGCCGGACACCACCGCCACTTCCTGTCCCGCGCACCAGGAGGTGCACAAAATCGAGGAGCTCCCTCGGTGGAGCGGGGACTTTCGCAGAAGCGTGTCTGCATTTACCTTGGGCACTGCTGTTTCTTCTTCGTGTCTGTCGCTGCCGGGTGCTGGGCTCCTGACGCCGTTGGTGATCCCTGTTGACGGCGCCTCACACCATCTTGGCTGCCGAGGGGAGGAACTACGGTTCCCAGCATCCATAGCGGCCGGACACCACCGCCACTTCCTGTCCCGCGCACCAGGAGGTGCACAAAATCGAGGAGCTCCCTCGGTGGAGCGGGGACTTTCGCAGAAGCGTGTCTGCATTTACCTTGGGCACTGCTGTTTCTTCTTCGTGTCTGTCGCTGCCGGGTGCTGGGCTCCTGACGCCGTTGGTGATCCCTGTTGACGGCGCCTCACACCATCTTGGCTGCCGAGGGGAGGAACTACGGTTCCCAGCATCCATAGCGGCCGGACACCACCGCCACTTCCTGTCCCGCGCACCAGGAGGTGCACAAAATCGAGGAGCTCCCTCGGTGGAGCGGGGACTTTCGCAGAAGCGTGTCTGCATTTACCTTGGGCACTGCTGTTTCTTCTTCGTGTCTGTCGCTGCCGGGTGCTGGGCTCCTGACGCCGTTGGTGATCCCTGTTGACGGCGCCTCACACCATCTTGGCTGCCGAGGGGAGGAACTACGGTTCCCAGCATCCATAGCGGCCGGACACCACCGCCACTTCCTGTCCCGCGCACCAGGAGGTGCACAAAATCGAGGAGCTCCATCCGCGTCGCGGACGCGCGCGGACGTCGCCGGGCGGAGCCCGGGCAGAGGGCGGGCCGTCTGTGGCCGTCCGGGGACGACAGGGGACGGGCGGGCCACCCCCCTAAGAACATCTCAACCGTAAGTGTCATACCTAAGCGCAAACATGGGTGATTCCACTACCATAAACACCCACATTGATATATCCTCCCAGGATGCTGATACCTCTGCCTCAGTCTCCCTGATCACATCTTTTGAAACACTAATTGAAACCGCTTTCAATGAAATTGTAGAGACAGAGAGGAGGTTTTCAATGGGTCCTTATATGACTAACAACATACCAAGTGCTTCCGGAAACACCCATATTACCCCCGAGATTACAGTGGTTAAGCCACCACTTCCACCTGCAGCCGTGCCTACTGTATCGGAAGACGAAAACACAGTTATATATATAGCTACAGATTCTGCCCTATTAAGAACTACAGCAGTTAGCCAACTGGCACCTCTGTCTAAAGAAACCACCCCTATTAGCATACCTGTTTCCCAGGGGGATGTCATTACCCTGGATGTTACGGAGCCCAGCAGTAACAAACCAGGAGGGTGGAAAAGGAAACGATGCATCATTAAGCAAAGTACTAATAAAAGAAAACAACCCTTATCAAACAAGCGTCAGCCTACTCCCCAAAGCCTGTGGAACAAACAAAAATCTCTGGGGGTGGCAACTGTACCCACGGAGGAAAAAGACTCTATGGATATAGACAATACATCTTTTTCACCCATAACACACCCTGATGGGAAAGGCAATACTGTTTGGACCCAAACAACACTAATGGGAGATAATTATAACTTTTCCAAGCAGAATGGGAACTTTATTGAAACTATAGTAGACACTATTTTTAATCGAGTAGAGAAACTTATGATCAACCAATTTAATAATGTTTTTAAAAGACTGGACAGATTGGACAACCTGGTCAAAAATGTTGAAGCCAAAAGAAAGGGGTCTATTAGCCTGGACCAAATTAGAGCCGACCGTCTTTTAAAGGATCTTGAATCCTTAAGTAACACCCTTTCATCAAAAACACAGGCTGCTTGCATTGTATTGAATAAGGGAACAAAAAACCTGGAATCATCATCACCATCGCCCATTACACAACTTTCAGCCCAACCACGAACTGTTAATGCAGGGGCTAAGTGTGTAAAACCTAGTATGGCTGTTAAAACCATCCCTACCCCTGCACCAAGGAAAACCACCCCTTTGGCCACTACTAACAAAAGTGTAACCAGCAAGGATGACTACCTTACCCAACCTATTACAGCCACAACATCAGCTGCAAACGATGACATAGGTTCTACCCAAGTAAGGTTAAAAAAGTCCTACAAAAACGAAGGGCCGGTGCGTCCTTTACACTTACCACCGGATGCCTGCCCATTTGTTTTGATTTTGGCAGGAGTACCAGTGCTGAGGGAGGATCAGGGGGAAACCTGGGTTCAACTCCGAAACAAATGTATAGACTGGCTAACTAAACATAAAGGGGTCGGATATGACATATCAAGAGAAATAATATCAGCCCGCAGGGTGCCTTGGATTGGACCACTACCTAAAGATAAGGATGGAGATTGTGTAGTTCTTAATTTCAAAAATCCAGGAACTGTAAGACACTTGCTTAATATAAGTGGTAACTGTTCAGCTATTTCCACGGTTGTAACTATGCTACCTTTAAGCTACTTTTACAGACAGCCACCTATGCAATTCCAACCGCCTCTAATGCATTTTTATCCTCTACCAAGGCACCCTCAGCCACCAGCCATGCATTTCCAGCCAGTTGCTTTCCCCTTCAATACATTTAATAGATTTGCACCCCTGTCAGGTTTGGATATGTTGGACTGACCATCTCTAATTAAGCCAGCCTGCTCAGTTGCTTCCTTATCATCTGTCACCAACGGAAATCAGACAGATATAAATTCCCTGATAGGAAATCCTGTAAGAGGCCAATCTACGAATCATAAGTCCTCGGACTCTGTACTTTCCGTTGTGAGTTGGAATATAGCGGGTCTTAACTCCAAACTGAAAATCAAAGAATGGCTTGACTGGGTGAAAACTAATTGTGACTTGTTGTTGCTCCAGGAAACTTGGTGTTTAACTGACCCTACAATGGAGGGCTTCTGCTGCTATAACTCAAAGGCCTTAGCCTCATCTATGGGACGGCCAAGCGGGGGGCTATCCATTTGGTCAAAGATAAAACCAGGGGTACAAATCAAAACGATACCAACACCAGGCAAAAGTTTTATGGCTGTAAAATACATTAATAGGATGATTTTATGTATAATTAATTTTTATAATAATGATTTTGTTAATCATCCCAATGGAAATTTTTTGTCCTTGTTTGGTTTTATTGATGATATCGTTGAGGGTTTGAAATATGGTCATTATGATGGTATTTGTATAGGGGGAGATTTTAATGCACATATGTATCGCACGAGTGCTCCGTGTCAAAATGGTGTGGAATTAAAGAACATATTAGCCTCACGTAACTTAGTGAACGCCATGGAAATCGCTGGTACTAGTGCCGAAACAAAATTCGCACCCACCTATATAGGCCAAGGCTGCGCCTCAACGATTGATTATGTATTTCTTTGTCCATCTCTGTGTAATATAATTAGAAAAGCTGAGGTTATTTGTAGTACATATAGTGACCACTATCCGCTAAGAATACATCTAGACCATCCTCAGACAAGAAAGGCTGCATTAAAGGTTGAGAGTGGCCCACAAAATCTGGTACTGTCTACTGATAGACTTAGACTAATATGGAAAGGGGCGGACAACAAAGCTATTCTAGCCAATGTAATCAGAAAGCACCCAGTGTTAATAGACATCTGTCTGTCCTCTGAGAGCACCGATGAAGTGTTGATTGGGGCATTTGGTAATCTCTGTGGGGCAGTGAGAAGGGAATCCTCTAAACCATCTAGGCCCAACACAGACCACAGCCCACGCTGGTTTGATTCCGCGTGTTCTAAAGCCAATAGGGAATTGCGGGCGGCCTTACAACTAAACCCTAGGGATTTTAACCTAGTGAGAGAACTAAGAACTAAATATAAACTCGCCCTACGGACAAGAACAGAGGCTTTAGTGGTTAACCATTGGGAGTTACTAATACGGAATGTCTCTCTAAAAGACACCGCGGGGTTCTGGAAAGAAGTCAAATCACTCAGGTCCTTTGGTTCTAACATCCAACCAATTAACTGTAACATCAATGGAGAGGACTGGGTGGAGCACTTCTCCAAAATTTACAACATAGCTGCCCCTAGCATAGATTCTATTTTGCCTATAAACAATAATGATCAACTGAACTTCTCAATATCTGAGGTGGAGGATGCAATTTCTGATAGTGCTAGTAATAAAGCCCCTGGTCCTGATGGTCTTTCTATCGACCAGATCAAATCGGAAATTAACTTTTGGGCCCCCCTATTATGTAACTTATTTAATCATTTGACCGATAGCTCCATCCCCGAAACCTGGTCGAACAGCGTCATCGTACCAATATTTAAGAAAGGTGACAGGGCCGATCCGGCCTGTTACCGACCGATTTCGCTGATCGACAATACATTAAAAGTCCTTGGTAGGGTATTATTTAAGAGAATAAGGGATTGGGCCGAAGATAATAATGTGTTACACTGCAGCCAATTGGGGTTTAGAAGCCATGTGGGCACTGTTGAGCAGTGTCTCAACTTGAACCTAATCATGGCCAAATATATTATCGTTAAAAAGTCCCCACTTTATTTAGGTTTCATGGATCTGAGTTCCGCTTTTGATTTTGTTAACCGCTCTAGGTTATGGTCACAATTGCTGGAATATGGTTTAGATGATTCTTTAGTACATTTCCTTTCATATTTACACAGGGATCTTAAGGCAAAAGTACGCATTAACAACGAAGGTGAATTATCTGGTAACATTTCCATCCAAAGAGGAGTCCGGCAGGGCTGTGTACTCGCCCCTTTACTTTTTATTTTATATATCAATGGGCTGAGCCCTGCTCTGAGTAAGAACACTAAGGATGTCCCAATTATTAATGGTTCCCCTATCACTACCTTACTTTACGCGGATGACGCTGTATTGATGGGGCGTACCCCAAATGCGTTGCGCTCATTAATTTCAGGGTTTGTTGTTTTTATGTCTGATTTAGGTTTGAATACCAATTTTAAAAAATCATTTATCATGAATTGTGGTTTAAAAAGATATAATATCCTTTCAATCAAAAGTGGCGAAAATGAACTAAAATGTACAAGTACCTTCCCCTATTTAGGGTTATTATTCTCTAATACTGGCTCGTGGCAGCATCACACTGCCCTCGCAAGAAATAAGATTGGCAAATCAATTAATTCAATTCTATCTCTTCGCCAACCGAGAGTGGCAGATGTGATTACCCCATTGTTAAATATTTATCGTACCCAATGTCTGCCAACTGGGACATACGGATCCGAAGTGTGGGGCTATTGTAATAGCTTGCCTCTGCAGCTAGAGGAAAATAGATTTTGTAGGAAGGTATTGGGTGGTATTTCTTGCACGCCCATCTTTATCTGCCACAAAGAACTTAAGTTGTCATACATAGCTGATTTCATAAAGTCAAGGCCTACGCTTTTCTGGTTAAAAACCTGGACAAATCCAGCAGCTTCCTTGACCCGTAGCATAATTTTAGACTGTTTATCTCATGAACGATCCAACCTTATACCTTGGCTAAATGCGGTCAAGAATAGTCTATTTAGTGTTGGACATGGTTCCCTGTTTAGCTCACCAAATACCATTGTGCCCGCCCATAAGAACATTGTAAAACGGGCTCTATATGAGTTATACAAAGAGGAACGCTTGAGAACTGAATTAATGAAACCAGCTATTATTAAATATCTTCCACTAACTGTGACTAACAATATTGTTTTAAATGAATTCTCCAAACCCTGTAGATATCTGACATTACCGATAGGTAGATGGAATCGGAGCCTCTTATTCAGGTTCCGTGATGGCAGTATTGTAAATTTATTGAGCTTTCCACTCGGCTATAACAAAAATCTAGAAGAGCTTGAATGCCAGTGTTCTGTCGGTGGGAAACAAAGTTTATTGCATTATTTTATTTTCTGTGGCCACTATAAATTGTATATCCATCATTACCTATTGCCAATTTTCAGAAAATACAATCTAAGAGATTTTAAATTGGCATTTAAATTTTTGCAAATGCTACCAACCGATGATGTCACATTTACCGTAAGCTGCTTCATAAAATCCTGTGTTAAATCGAGGGCAAGTATGGAACATGCATAACGGTCTTCGGACGCATAACGCACTTTAAACTTTAAATACAAACTATATAGAAATTTATGAATGTTTTTCTAAATTGTTTGTGGTATAATTCTATGTAATATGCACTTTTTGCCATATATGCTGCTCATGTCTAATTGGGATGTATTTTAACATTTTTAACTTTTAACTTTGTATATGTCTTCACGTATTTTAAAAGATTCATTCTGTATGTACTTTTATGGATTTTTCAGAATCCGAATAAAAGATCATTTCATTCATTCAATTGGAAAAATTATATTCCATCGAGTACCGGTTAGTATTTCGTTTTTATTTAGAGCAGGGGACCCCCAGAATAAACTTGATCCTGGTACTCCTAGCTTTAGTTTATCTCACCCACCACATCTGCGCAATTCTGGCCCCACACCCACACTTCACCTGACGGCAGTTGGATAGAATATCTCCGCCAAAGTGCCCCTCTTTGAGGTGTTGCCAGTTGGGTATTGCACCGCCGAACCAACGAGGAGCATGCCCAGATGATGAAGCATGACACCTGCAAGGGTGTGTGAGGGTATTACATCCAAAAAAATGCATGCCCAACTCTAGGTTCTACCAAGACCCCACAAAATCCACTACCATTGGTGCAATCAATACATTCCTTTAATTTGAGGAACATCTCAGCTCCGGTTGTATTACATATTATTGCAGGGCATACGCTGTAGCTGGACCTTCCACTCATTTTGAGTGGTAATTGCCCTTCCCTTAATAACCTCTCCCTCTTGTTGTTAAAGTGCCTTCTGTGATGCCACTGAAGGGGGCCTTTCTAGACTCAAATATAAGAAGATTGTCTTACATAATATATCTTTGCGGCAATCATGGGGTATTTTGACTTCTGGAACTCTGGGATATAACTCCGATTGAGAAAGAAGTTGTGAGTGGGAACCACAAATATTGTAATACCCTGGCTAAGCCTCAACGAAGGGACCAATGAAAATGCAGGGGCAGGAGATATGTATTCGCCTCTTTGCAAGGGGGCCTGTGACATACTGAAACATTCAAGCATCTTAAGTATTACATATTGGAATTTTGTGAGCAAACCTAGCCAGCACTTCTGTTCGCCCTTCATTTGCTCTTACTTTAGGACATTCGCCACTTACTCGTTCTCTTGTAAATTGGCCAGGCTTTTAATTCAAATCCTTCTAACCAATACAATGTACTTCCGTTTCATTGATGTCGCTGTTTGCGTATATATAAGTGCATTGTGAGCCTCGAGGCATAAGGTCTAGAGATGTGAAAAGTTCTCTGCTGCTTTCGCCGGTTACAAGTTCTACCACTGCTCGCTAGAGCTTTCGAGACCAACGAATACTAATCAAATTACTATTTGTTCCTAGAGACCGAAGAATGCTACCAATATTACTAATTAATTGTTGTAGCTATTGTTTCTAGTCGTAGTTCACTTGTTGTTCTGGTCAATTACCACAAGAGGGCAGCAAAATCCCACAGATTAGCCAGTAATAGTTCCTGTTTCTAGTGAAATTATATTCGTTTTGTCTGGTGGAGTGGTATTTGGAAAGATCTGAAAGCATGCGAACCGCAGTATTTTGCATGATTTAAAGTTTGTTCAGACTTAGTTTTTGAATATTCAGGAAGAGACCGTTGCAGTATTCAAGTTTGGACAGGATAAGACTAGCGACAACTAATTTCCGTCACTACTCTGGGTGATTAGATTACATTTTTATCACCCCTTAATGGTGTAGAAAGTGGAATAAATTACCGCTTTTACTTGGCCGCAGTAAGCACGTTTATTGTCATCCAGGAGTCCTAGATTTTTACCTTTATCAACTGGGACTGGAAAAATGCCCATTTACTGTGGCCGCCAACTAGCAGACCAAAAAGAGGTATCTTTACTGAAGAGGAAAACCTCGGTTATTCCTGAGTTTACTTTAAGGCAGTTTAAGCTCATCCAGTCATTGAATGCACTCATACCATATTTTGACCTGATGTTGAACACACATTTATATGCAACTGGACTTATTTAAAGATTAAAACACTATTCAACATGCACACTGATCAAGATGTGTTCCCTGATATAAGTACCAGTTTTCATAGGGTTGCCTCTTTGGCATGAATGTTGGTACCAGAAATGGAATTCTTTTGAGCATGGACTAATGGGCAGTGTCTCATTCTATAGGTTGGAAGTAAGATGTGAAAAATAACAGACCAATGGCTGACGAGTGCTGGCTGAAAGGCTTGTTTAAGTATTATATACATGTTATATAGCATACTCTGCCTTCCCCAACTCGATCTTGGCAGCTACAGTATAATAGGAAGCTTACAGTCTGGCTACACTGCATTGATGGGCATGTATTAAAAGTGATAGATTTTACACATGAACTTAGAAACATTTCTGCACCCCTAGCATACAATGCCACTAGCAAAATAGTCAGTTCTTATTGGCGACCTGCATGCTTCCTATAATCTGGCATGAAAAAGTGACATTTTTATGACAGCTTCTGAATGTCATCTCTCCATGTTTCTGTAAAATTGCCCTCTCCTTCCCTTCCATCCTCTGCATGCCTCTTCTATCTAAGCACAACCTGCTGTCACATGGATGTTTGCCTTATCTCTACTATTGTATTTCTGCAAATCGCCCACAACTCAATTACAAGAGCACAACCTCTCTTTCCCATGGAAGTCACACCTCTCCAATTAAAAAATACCTAATTTTCTCTATATCATCTGTTCATGCCACCAGCCATGAGCATGAGATCACATATCCCCCTACCCCACAAATGATCACAACTAACTCCTAATTATATATTCCACCACAAAGAAACCTGATTGAATACATGACGAGGTTTGCTTAGGCTCACAACACTAATCCCAAACAAATGACCTGCCTGGACAGGTTGTCTAGCAACAGCCTAGCAGCAGACAGACTGTTTACCTGATTCTAGTGTTTAAAACAACACCCACCATAGCACAATCTGCACTTGTAGATAATGTTTCTTACTAAGGTCTTGCATCCCCAAACTGCATGCCATCTCAAAGATTTCTGGCACCTTGCAGTCATCTAAACCCACTAGCATTTCCTAGGTAACTATAACTCGTTATTCTAATGCCCATCTGCCTTTATTAACTTTTTGTGACCTACATGATGTTCTGGTCAGACCCACAACATGGTCAAGGGTGTCTGATATAAAAATACTATTTAAGTCTCTTAAAAGGGCAGTGCTTATTTCAGGAAACTCCACAATATCAGGATTATAAATGTTGTGTTCAGTAGTGCACTGTCTGGAAGAGTAGGACTTCAGCTTAGGAAACACAGAAATCCCCATCGCCAGGTAAAAATATAACTCTAAAATGTATCTGTTTCTTTATTTTGCATGCTGTCATTAGAAAAAATCTAGTAAGAGTACTCTCAGGAATCCCACCACCCTTCTGCACACACTAGCTTCCTGATTTCGGAAACCAACACATTGGCTGACAATTTTAGTCAAATCAGAACAGTTGGTCACAAGAGGTCACAAAAATGCATGCCTGAAGTCATCCCCGCTAAATAAAAGGAGAATTGCAGAACCTGCTGTAAAATTATTATAATTGCATACCCCTTACCTGTAAAGAAGAAATGTATTTGTCTCCCGCAAATGTTATCTCAGAACAGCAGATGGCCACAGATGTTGTACTGAACATCATAAGCTGGACTTGCTTTACCTTTAAAGAGGACATTTATTTGTCTCCCTGAAATTTTACCTCAGAACAGCAATTGTTCAGATAGGCACAGCTGTTGTACTGAACATCATAAGCTGGACTGGCTTTACCTTTAACGAAGAAATGTATTTGTCTCCCTGAAATTTTATCTCAGAACAGCAATTGTTCAGATGGGCACAGATGGTGTACTGAACATCATAAGCTGGACTGGCTTTACCTTTAAAGAAGAAATGTATTTGTCTCCCTGAAATTTTATCTCAGAACAGAAATTGTTCAGATGGGCACAGATGTTGTAGTGAACATCATAAGCTGGACTGGCTTTACCTTTAAAGAAGAAATGCATTTGTCTCCCTGAAATTTTATCTCAGAACAGCAATTGTTCAGATGGGCACAGATGGTGTACTGAACATCATAAGCAGGACTGGCTTTACCTTTAAAGAAGAAATGTATTTGTCTCCCTGAAATTTTATCTCAGAACAGCAATTGTTCAGATGGGCACAGATGTTGTACTGAACATCATAAGCTGGACTGGCTTTACCTTTAACGAAGAAATGTATTTGTCTCCCTGAAATTTTATCTCAGCACAGCAATTGTTCAGAAGGGCACAAATGGTGTACTGAACATCATAAGCTGGACTGGCTTTACCTTTAAAGAAGAAATGCATTTGTCTCCCTGAAATTTTATCTCAGAACAGCAATTGTTCAGATGGGCACAGATGTTGTACTGAACATCATAAGCTGGACTGGCTTTACCTTTAAAAAAGAAATGCATTTGTCTCCCTGAAATTTTATCTCAGAACAGCAATTGTTCAGATGGGCACAGATGTTGTACTGAACATCATAAACTGGATTGGCTTTACCTTTAACGAAGAAATGTATTTGTCTCCCTGAAATTTTATCTCAGAACAGCAATTGTTCAGATGGGCACAGATGTACTGAACATCATAAGCTGGACTGGCTTTACCTTTAACGAAGAAATCTATTTGTCTCCCGCAAATTTTATCTCAGAACAGCAGTTGTTCAGATGGCCACAGATGTTGTACTGAACATCATAAGCTGGACTGGCTTTACCTTTAACGAAGAAATGTATTTGTCTCCCTTAAATTTTATCTCAGAACAGCAATTGTTCAGATGGGCACAGATGTTGTAGTGAACATCATAAGCTGGACTGGCTTTACCTTTAAAGAAGAAATGCATTTGTCTCCCTGAAATATTATCTCAGAACAGCAATTGTTCAGATGGGCACAGATGTTGTAGTGAACATCATAAGCTGGACTGGCATATTTGAAGGTGCTCTCATGTACCCTAGAGGTGGGCTAGCCACTGAAAGCTCGAACCTGGCCGGAGCCATTGATAGCTGGAGTGTAAGGGGACGGCTTGAGGACAAATAGTGGCGTGTTGCGGGACTCTGATGCTGGGTTTGGTGACAGGTGGCCCAGGCGGTTACCTGCACAGGCCGCGCCTGAGGTGGCCGTTCGGTGCATTTCAATGAGGGAATCTGGGGTCTATGGAATTTGTAGGCAAAGAATAGAGTGGGAGGAGGGTAAACTTTTCAATATCTTGGTCTTTCATGGAAGAAATGTCAATCTTGAACAAATGCAGGTTTTGTTAAAAAAGCAAGCTGCCTACACTAGGTCTTCTGCCCTCTAATTTGAATTGTAGGAGGCAATCAGCTTTCTGAAGAGCTGAAGTCGATTTTACCTAGGTTGTGGGTTGCCTTTCTGTCACGGTGAGCCAGAAGGTCCACACATAAACAGACCTACTCTTTGCAAGCCTCCTTGCCCCAGGCAATAGTGAATCCTCGGGGCAAATATCCATTTCCAGCACTGATAGAAATGTGCCAAAGAACAGTTAAGTTGTGGTCTCCTAACTGGTAGTTACAGAGCGGCAGAACAAGATGTCAAGAGTCAACTAACTGAGATGATGAACATTACTCAGTAGAAATGCGTTGTGGGCAACGTATTATGTCAGGTCTTAAGCAGCTGACTGTCAGCCCTACCCTTTGATGGGAATAATTTGGGTCAGAACAGTGGAAAAGGCCAGAACAACTTTTGACACTTGCAATCGTTGACTTGCAATGCAATCTGTCAGGGTTCACATAGGTGACACGATGCACTTTCCAAACTGGAAAATCTTTGTAGGCACAGTGTATCAATCCTGGTGTGGGGACACCCCAGTTAGAGTAATCTGCGTGCTTCAAAAGGCTATTGATTTAACATAACAGACTATCTGGGTTGAAACAGCCAACAATAAACTATGCTTTCTTAACTTGAACTCCCAGACGGGTTCGTAATCTGCCAGGTTCATAAATACCTGGCAGAATCTGATTCGCTCACTGAATATACCAGCTATATAAAACTTTATAAAATAAATAAATAAATAAGCAGTCTTTGCTAGGCTGCAAACATTTTCTGGTCTCAAACAGCTGACAGAATCTGCTACTTTTGCTGGAATTTATTTATAGACTTTATAATCTGTCTGACTCAAACAGTAACAAAATGTGCTTCTACCTCAAAAGATCCCAGGCAGTAGTCTGTTAAATCATGAGACACTTGTAGGCTGTACATCACTTATTGGAAATGGTTGTCAGACAACCAATCTCTCAGGGCTTGAATCAGTGCTTATTTTGAGCCAATGGTTTCTGGTGCTCAGCACCACACTTAATTGTCAACACCATGACAGGTGCCACATGGTGGCACTGTCTTTCTAATTTAAAGATGAGCAGAACAACAGTTTATTATTAATATAATATATATTAACCATGACTAATAGCTGCCTCCAAAGCAATTCTTAGAGCTTTGGAGGCCTGGAATAATCTGAATTGTCATCAGCAGAGCAGGCAGGGGCAATGGGTGGAGCACGTTTCAGTGGCCTTCTGATGAGGGGCCTGGCACTTATTGTTTTACAAATTAAGCACTGCTTGAACTGCTAACACATTCAGGGCCAGTGCTAGGAATTGTGGGGAACTGAACAGAATAGGAGAGTTTGAGGGCTCTCTAGAATTTAACACCATTGGAAGTGACATCACAGGAGGTGCCATCAATTGAACATTAATTTTCTGGCATTGTTGAAGCAGCTTTGCAAGAAGCTAGTGAGAATATCACTAACATGCATACAAATATAAATATTAATCCTCATAAAAAGTAAATATATGTTAAAGGTGTATTAAGTGGAAATACATTGCATTAATCAAACTAGGTGAAAAAGCTAGGCCTTGGCCTCCCCAATACTGATATGATTACTCCGATGTTCATTCAGTGTTTCCAGATTAGAGCCTGATTAAAATTCCAAGTTAGATTGTCCCAGAGCTACACATCGGGACCTCAAGTAACTCCCTAGCTCTCCCATTATGCCAGTAAAGTTCAAGATAAGGTATTTGATATTCACCATGCATGGGGGATCAACACAAATGGATACATGTTGATAGGTGGAGTGACCTTAAAGTGTTGCAGAAAATAAGAGAAAGCACGGATTGCAACAGATAAGAACAGGAGATAGCAGAAATGTCATATATAGATGGGGTGGCTAATGTATTGGCAGGCAGAAGCACCAAAGGCTTGCCAATGCCTGCATACTGACTCAAACTCCTTTTTTAAGAGCTGCGAAGAACTGAACTAACTAAGAGATGTCAAGAAAGGGACGGTTAAAAAGGGACAACAGTTTGTGGCTATACTGGGAGCCAGTCACTAACGATATACATTAAAGCAGCACTATAAGAGCCGCTTACTAAGCAGTTTACTCTGTGTCATTTAAAACTATATGGAAAATAAATGTAGCAGCATGAAATAGATAGATTGGGGTATGTGATGTGACCATGAGCAAGGTCATGCAAAAAGAACAATTGATGGACAGAATCCAGAACAATGTCATACATTCACCCCAGTATGAAGATCTGGGCCTAAATTCATCGTTCTTTTGCTCACCATGCCATTCCAGTTTGGACCCAGCCATATGCAAATCAGTCTTGATCCTGCGTCCAATGGGAACGGTCCAGCCCGAACTGCCAGGACAGGTCCTCCCTGGACTGGAAACAAGCATCCTAGGACTGGTTTCGGGGTTTCAGACCTCATCAGCCAGGATAGCTTGACTCCAGTGGCATGGAAAGCACGAGACCCATGTCTGGGCATGCCCGTCCGACTCGGGGTGACAAATGCAAAAAGAACAATTGATGGACAGAATGCAGAACAATGTCATACATTCACCCCAGTACAGAGACATGGGCCTAAATCCATTGTTTTTTTGCTCACTGTTAGAAGCGGCTGTCTCTAGTTGGCAGAGGTATACACTTCTGACAAATAGGGACACACCTTTTCTAGTCAGGGCAAGGGGATCACACACTTAGATAACCCCTGCTCACCCCCTTGGTAGCTTGGCAAAGCAGACAGGCTTATCTCAGAGGCAGTGCGTTAAGCATTTATGACCACATACAGTAATAAAGTGAATACACTACAAATGGACACGACACAGTAGTATTATAAAAATAAGGATGTTTATATAAGGCTTAGCACAAGACCAAATACCAACAAAAATATACCACAATCTTAATAAATACTCTTGGAAGGAAAAATAATAGTTCAAGTACGGTTTCTTCTTAGCACAAAAGTCTTTAGTAACAAAAGCAACTCTTCTTCATTAAATCACAGTTCTTGGCAACAATGTAACCCCCACAGGAGTCACACGACGTCGAGGCAAAGTTAATCCAAAGGTTCGGCGTCGAGCGCGAGGAGCGCTACGTCGAGCCCGGAGACGCAACAGACCCCCACAACACAGTACCTTGGAAAAGTGAAGCACACGATGATCAGCGGCGTCGAGATGTCCGGCGTCGTGTCTTCGGCGTTGATCGGGCCTCGGAGTCGGGGCGATCTGCAGCGGCGTCGACAGATGTCAGGCAGGAGCAGCGCTCACGGGTCGAAGCAGGATACGGCGTCGTCGTCGATGTCGATGATGATGTTGCAAGAGTGAGCAGCGCTCACGGCGTTGAGAGGGCTCGGTGTCGAGGCTTCGGCAGCGGCGTCGCTACTGGCGTCGATCGGGCCCGGCGTCCGGCGTCGAAGGTGCGGGACACGGGAGCTGCACTCACGATGTCGAGCTGGATTCGGCGGCGTCCGTCGGCGTCGAGATTGCTGGATTCTTCAGAGGTGCTGGATTTTCAGGTTCCAGCCACAAGCACTTTTAGCAAATGATGAAGTCCTTTAACCCTGTGACTTCAACAGGAGGCTGGCACTCTTCCAGCCCTTAGAGATTTCCTAGGCAAAGCTTGAGAGTACACACTCAGTTCCTCTCTCCTGGTTCCTTGGCAAAAATAAAGAAGTAACTGCAGGATTCCCCCAACAAACAGCACACTGGCAGAAGGGGTAGGCAAGTCCTTGGATCAGCAGGCTTCTTGTCCTTGGTTCAGGTTTCCTTGTCAGAAGTGATCTAAATTCTTAGTTCAGGGGTCCTTCTCTTATACCCCTTTTCTGCTTTGATCCCTTTGTCCATGCAGGGGAATTTCCCCCCATCCTGGGTTTGTTGTGGGTGTTGCCAGGCCGAGGCACCTGGCCTATTCACTGTGCAGGGCAGAGTCTTCAGCCGCCCAGCAGGAAGTGGAGCCAGCATTGTCACTGGCAGGGGCAGGGCCATCAGTCGCCCGGTAGGAGGTGGGGCCAGGATCGTCCCTGGCAGGTACAGAGCCATCAGTCGCCTGGCAGGAGGTGGAGCCAGCATTGTGTCAGGCAGGGCAGGCTATCAGGAGCTACTCTTCCCCTACTCTCAATGCAAATGCCCCACTCACCCCACACTGACTCATTCAGACCTCTGGAGCCACCCAGCTCCTGTCACAGGCACACCAAACCAGCAGAGACCAGTAGACAGTCAGACAAGAAAATAGTCACTTTCTAAAAGTGCTATTTTCAAACACAGAGTCTAAAAACCATCCACCCAAACGGATGCGTTATTAAACTCTGAGTTCAGGGATACCAAACTCGATATTGCACCATGCTCCCCAAGCCCGCTAGGATTATACCATTAATAATCCTGGCAGCCCATTCTAACTTATGGAGAGCAGGTAACCTTACAATAGTGAAAAACCAATATGGCTGTAATTCACTATTAGGACATGCCAACCTCATCAGGCGTGTCCTACCTTATGCTTACAATGCACCCTGCCCTTGGGCCTACCATAGGGGTGACTAACATGAACTTAAGGGAAGGTTTAGGGACTGGCAAGTAGGTGTACTTGCGCAGCCCGCGTGACAGTACCAGACTGCATGTAGGTCTAGCAATGGCAGACCTTTAGACATACTTTTACTAGGCTGCTTCTGTGGGTGGCACAACACGTGCTGCAAGCCCACTAGCAGCATTTGTATTTACAAGCCCTGGCACTCCTGGTGCACTCTACTAGGGACTGACAGTAAACCAAATAAGCCAAACATGGAATCCAATCAATACATCAAATTCACATAGGGAGCACTTGCACTGTGGCACTGATCAGCAGTGGCACAGTGCCCAAAGCAATATACCAGCAAAAACATCGTAAACAGAGGAGGCAAACAGAAAAAATGGAGGAGAGACTCATGCCAATGATGCCAGGTCTAACACGTGTCCCCTCCAGCTGAAATGTGGGGAGAACTACCCTTACCCTAGGGAGTCCTCATCACTAAGGCGGAAAAATCTGGACAGACCATTAGCATTGGCGTGATCTGTACCAGGGCGGTGTTCCACCGTGAAGTCCATCCCCTGTAGGCAAATGGACCACCTCAACAGCTTTGGATTCTCACCCCTCATCTGCATCAACCATCTGAGAGGCCTGTGGTCTGTCTGAACCCGGAAGTGAGTCCCAAACAGGTAGGGTCTTAGCTTCTTCAGCGCCCAGACCACAGCAAATGCTTCTCGCTCTATCGCACTCCACCTCCGTTCCCTGGGAAGTAACCTCCTGCTGATGAAGGCTACAGTTAAGTCTCGGCCCTCTTCATTCACCTGAGCTAGAACAGCCCCCACGCCATGCTCTGAAGCGTCCGTCTGGACAACAAATTCTTTAGAAAAGTCGGGTGCCTGGAGTATGGGTGCTGTGCACATTGCAGTTTTCAGGGTGTCAAAGGCCGTCTGACAGGCGTCAGTCCAGATCACAAGTCTTGGCTGCTTCCTGGAAGTCAGCGAAGTCAAGGGGTGCACAATGTTGCCATAATACTTGACAAACCTCCTGTAGTAACCCGTGAGACCTCAGAAGGCTCTCACCTGAGTCTGGGTTTTGGGTGGTGCCCAGGCCAGGATGATATCAATCTTGGGTTGCAGGAGGGCCACCTTGCCGCTCCCTACTTGGTGCCCCAAGTACACCACTGAACCCTGCCAAATCTGGCACTTACTGGCTTTGATTGTGAGGCCTGCTCTGCGCAGGGCCAACAACACTTCCTGGAGGTGGTGCAAGTGTTCCTCCCAGCTGGCACTGAACACTGCTATGTCGTCCAGGTAGGCGGCACTGAAATCCTCCAGTCCAGCCAATACCTGGTTGACCAACCTCTGGAAGGTGGCAGGGGCATTCTTTATCCCAAAAGGCATAACCCGGAACTAGTAGTGCCCATCTGGTGTGGAGAATGCTGACCTCTCTTTTGCCCCATCAGTCAAGGCGATCTGCCAGTACCCAGACGTTAGATCAAACGTACTAAGGTACCGGGCAGCCCCTAACCGATCTATGAGCTCATCAGCTCTGGGGATGGGGTGCGCGTCAGTCTTGGTGACTGAATTGAGTCCTCGGTAATCCACACAGAACCGAAGTTCTGGTGAAGCACCAGGCGCTGCAGCCTTCGGGACCAAGACCACTGGGCTGGCCCAAAGACTGCTAGAGGACTCAACCACCCCTAAGGCAAACATTTTGGAGACCTCCTCCTTGATGTATGCTCTGACCTTGTCAGTCACTCTGTAGGCCTTGTGCTTCAGAGGAGTGCTGTCCCCGGTGTCTACATCATGGACACACCACTGAGTGACACCAGGAGTCAAGGAGAACAGATCAGGGAATTGTCCCAACAGTTGGCGACAATCTTGCTGCTGTTCAGGGGTCAGTGTGTCAGAGAGGACAACACCATCCACTGACCCATCTTGCTCTTTTGCATACAGGAGGTCAGGAAGAGGCTCACTCTCCTCCTCCATTCCAGCATCTGTAGCTAGGAGCATGCCCACTTCGGACCTTTCTAAGTGGGGCTTTAAACAGTTGACATGCAGGACCCGCAAGGGGTTCCTGGGAGACTTCAAGTCCACCATGTAGGTGACATCGCTCTTTTTCTCCACAACCTCAAACGGTCCAGTCCACCTGTCCTTGAGCGCACAAGGTTCTACAGGAGACATGACCCAAAGTTTCTGACCAGGCTGAAGCTCCACCAGAGTGGCCTTCTGGTCATACCACCGCTTCATCTCTTCCTGGCTGGCCTCCAGATTTGCCTGAGCAAGATCTCTGAAGCGCCGAGTCTGGTTCCTAAAGGCCAGCATGTAACTGTATACATCCTGGGGAGGTTTCCTGGGAGATTGCTCCCAGCCTTCTTTGACCAGACTCAAAGGTCCTCTTATCGGGTGTCCATACAAAAGCTCAAAGGGGCTGAACCCCAGAGACTTCTGTGGCACCTCACGGTAAGCAAACAGCAGGCATGGCAAGAGGACGTCCCATGTACGTCTCATTGGTTCTTCAAGACCCATAATCATGCCTTTAAGGGTACGGTTGAATCTCTCAACCAACCCATTACCTTGAGGGTGGTAAGGAGTGGTGAACTTGTAGGTTACCCCACACTCCTTCCACAGAGACTTCATATAATTGGAAATGAAGTTGGTGCCCCGGTCTGACACCACCTCTCTGGGGAACCCCATTCGGGAGAAAACACCCATCAGTGCTCGTACCACCACGGGGGCCGTCACTGTTCTGAGAGGGATGGCTTCCGGGTACCGTGTGGCATGGTCCACCAAGACCAGGATGAACCTGTTGCCCAGGGCTGTCTTGGGGTCCAGGGGCCCAACAATGTCGATCCCCACCCGGTCAAAGGGGGTACTGACCACTGGAAAAGGTTGGAGGGGAGCCTTCTGCTTCCGCCCGCTCTTCCCACTTGCCTGGCAAGTTTGACAGGTTTTGCAATGGATATCTGTATCCCTTCTCATCTGAGGCCAATAAAAATGGGTGACAAGCCTGTCATAGGTCTTGTCTTACCCCAGATGTCCAGCTAACGGAACGTCATGAGCCAAACCCAGTAGGAAGGCTCTGAAGCGCTGGGGTACCACCAGCACACGGGCTGACCCAGGCTCAGCAGCCTTAGGCTTGCTATACAGGAGGTCGTTCTCCCAGTAGACCAAATGAGACCCTGACTGATCACCTGTTGTCTGGGCTGAGGCCTGCTGCCTCATACCCATAAGAGAAGGGCACACTTTTTGTTCAGCACAAAATTCTTCCCTGGAGGGACCACCATCCTGCTGCCAGTGGGTCAGCTCGGGCAGGTCTCCCAGTTCAGCAACTTGTTCCCCTGTGGGTTCCAGGCCATCCCCCTCAAGGTCTGCCTCCTGCTGGACCACGGGAACTACGGGGGACGGTTTCCCGCGCCCCCTGCCTCTTCTCTTCACAGCTGGGTCCTGGGCCATACTTTCAGGCTCCGGGACCCCATCAACACCCTTACTTGCTGTCATCGATCGAGTGGTTGCACACACCCACTCTGGCACACCCAACATTTTCAAATGTGTCTCTCGCTCCACCTTAGCCCAAGGGGAGTCTTCCAAATCATTGCCCAGGAGACAATCAACAGGCATGGCGGGCCTTACAGCAACCTGAAGAGTACCTGAAACCCCCCCCCCCATTCAAAGGGAATCTGAGCTACCTCACACTCCCTCTGGGAGTTGTCAGCAGCTATCACGGGGTAGAATGCATGAGGGACCACCTGCTCTCTGGACACCAAGTGACACTTGACAGCTGTCACACTTGCAAGGAGCCCTAGCACGGAGCCCGCGTGACAGTACCAGACTGCACGTAGGTCTAGCAATGGCAGACCTTTAGACAATACTTTTATTAGGCTGCTTCTGTGGGTGGCACAACACGTGCTGCAAGCCCACTAGCAGCATTTGTATTTACAAGCCCTGGCACTCCTGGTGCACTCTACTAGGGACTGATAGTAAACCAAATAAGCCAAACATGGAATCCAATCAATACATCAATTTCACATAGGGAGCACTTGCACTGTGGCACTGATCAGCAGTGGCACAGTGCCCAAAGCAATATACCAGCAAAAACATCGTAAACAGAGGAGGCAAACAAAAAAAATGGAGGAGAGACTCATGCCAATGATGCCAGGTCTAACACTCACCATGCCATTCCAGTTTGTACCCAGCAAATGTCATACATTCACCCCAGTACAGAGATCTTGGCCTAAATCCATAGTTTTTATGCTTACCATGCCATTCCAGTTTGGACCCAGCCATATGCAAATCAGTCTTGATCCTGCGTCCATTGGGAACAGTCCAGCCCGAACTGCCAGGCCAGGTCCTCCCTGGACTGGAAACAAGCATCCTATTTATTTTTTATTTATTTATAAAGTTTTATATAGCGTGAACTTGATCCCGAAGGATATCAGAACGCTTTACAGTTTGAGGCAAAGGTAACAAATCAGAACATTAGTCTAACATGCGGAATCTAACATACAACCTGGGTGAACGAAGAATTGCAAACGATAAAAATGCAACTACTTGCCCGCCCCAGATAGAGGTCCCAGTGCTGAACCCAGGAGCCCAGCACTGGACCACAAAAGCAACGTGAACACACTCCACCCGCTAATCCAACCCCCTTCCATAGACCAACACCGGCAATCTCAACCGATAAAGCCTCCAAGTGTCAACCTCCAAAACACAACAACGCTCCCCAAAAATCATCACTGCAACCAAAACGCTTCCACTCAACTGCCCACAGCTCCCGTCCTGGAACCGAACCCAGGATCCAGTCCCGTGGCCAGAAAAGCAATCCAAAAAGCAACCAATTGTATTCAACCAGAAATACCCATTGTGCCCAGTGTTGCACTGTGTCTGAAATTATGTTGCCCGCCGCAACAAACCAACCACTGCATTCAAAAATTCCACTGCCCATTTGAAAAGTACTTAACCAAAGCAACTTATCCTGAGAAAGTATACTTCGACACCTTGTTGGTTCCAAAACAAAACTATGGGCCAGATGTAGGTAAATTCTGTTTTCCGACTCTTAAATACCGACTCATACCGAATCGGTATTTCAGAATCGGAAAACGGGATGTAGGAAAAAATTCAAAAAAAATTACAGATTCGGTAACACTCGGAATATGTAATCGGTATTTACAGAATCATTTTTTTCCGAATCAGCTGCCTTCACATGCCCTCTTGAGATAAGCCTAAGACTGCTTAGGTCCATGCTACCCCTAGGATAGCTTGTCTATAAGGTTGACTTGCAACCACTCACCATAAGGGTTGTTTGGACTGGTACAAGGTGCTCACTAGAATAGTGAATATCATACACCAGGCCAACTTCTCACAGCACCACACCCAAATCTTTGGAAAACAGTCTCTGCATGTTGCAGAGTCTGTCAAACGTAACACCTGGCTTGACATCCAGCCCAAGGTCAATGCCATTGGAGTCATAAACAGGAACTTAGATGACCTCAAAAAAAGATGGTACAATCTGCGGATCATCACCAAGAAAAAACTTGCAGCACAGAGAAAAGAAGCTGGAGCCACAGGTGGAGGGAAAAACAGAGCACCAAGACTGACAGACCTTGAGGAGCTGGTAGAATCCACCCTGGAGCCAGAAAGTATCCATGGGATTGGGGACGCTGACAGCTCTGCCAGAGCTGCAAAGATACAAGGTAAGATGCATGGACATTAATCCCCACCCATTTCCCTCTCCCCCTTTCCCACTGTGTGTGTCAGTATCACACTCCAGAACAGGTGTCACTTATGTCCAGCAATGCATCATGGGAGACGTAGTCTTAGGTACATACATCAATGCAGTCACCATAGTATTCAGCAAGGCATGCCACACACTACTTCCAGAAGCTGATGAAGACTAGGCAATTGTGTGATAGAAATGTGATTTAATTATTACACACAGGTGAACTACACCACTGACCCAATGTCCATATCTGTCCACAGGAGAGTCATCGCGCAGTAAAGCACAGGAAAGAGAGGAGAGGGCACCGACAACTGAGAGGAGGAAGACAAAAGAAACAGCAGGTCATAGCGCTGTTCAGAAAGACAACACCACAGCGCAGGAAGCCACTACACCTGAGCGACCCACCACACCACAGCCTCAGTCACCTCTGTTGTTTGGGACACAAGAGTTAGAACCAGCAGCACTTTCACCCACACCAACATCACAGTCATCTGTGCAGGGAAGGGCAAGGAGGCTTGATGTGCCCCCTCTCAGGATTCTGCAGACGTCAGATGAGGAGGGTGTCATTCCAAGTAATCCACCTGTGGCTGACAACGCTGGGCAGCAGACTACCTCAGGAGCTGTGCGGGCCAGTGTCCGAGGCCGAAGGGCACGGGAGAGAGGCGAAGGCCAGGATGGAGAGGGGGTCTTCTGTGGTCTTGTGGCCACCATGGTAAAAGTCCAGCGTCTGCAGGCAAAGGCAATGTTAGCAGTTCACAGGAAGGTGCGCAGTATAAATTGCAAGATGTTAACCATAGACCAGGGCATTGGCAACATGACTGAGAGCATGCAGTCCATGGCAAAGGGGAAGACAGACATGACACAGTGCATGAGTGCTCTCTGTGACAAATTAGATAGAGACCACTCCGAGAGGCGCAGGGATCGTCAGTGTATGCGGCAACAGTAAAAAGCCTTGAACCGCTTTGCTACAACAACCTCCCTGTTGTGCCGGCGTTCCGTCGCCATGCAGGATGCAATTGCTGCACGGATTTGTCAAGGAGGATGGGGAGAGTCACCTCTGCCATGGAGCTGATGCTCACAAACCAGGCAGCCACTGCTGGAGACACAGGTGTCGGGGAAACAGAAGACTCCACCAGCAGGAGTGGCTCTAGCACTCCTGTCCCTGACATACATAGGAGCAGCAGGCGCCAATCTGCTGACCCAGGCACCACCGAAAGCATTGAGACCCAGCCTCGTGCATCCCGCACTGTAGTGCTGGGCGCAAACGTTGAAAATGCCCTCAACCCACAGGACAGGTCACGGCGAGGTTAACTGTGACCAACCAGTCAGAAAAATAAATATTGTAGCACCATGGTGTGGTATAATTTAAATGCCGTAGTGACAATTAAACTACGTACTTCAAATACTAAGCCTGTCTGTGTCTCCTTACTTACTTAGAAATATCGCCGTGTGATCTCTGCCCGTCTCAGTCTCCCATCTGTTGCTGGTGCTGCTCCTGTTGCATAGGGTTCTGCCTGTTCTGTGTCATCATCAATGTCCTCATGATGTGTGATCTCCACCTCTGTGCCTTCCTTGGTGGCAAGATTGTGCAACATGGCACAGGTCGCTATCATTTTGCAGCACAGGATTGGAGTATACTGGCGTGCACCTCCGCTCTTGTGGAGGCAGCGGAACCTGCTTTTGAGGAGTCCAAATGTACGCTCAACAATGTTGCGAGTCGATCTGTGAGCCACATTGTAACGCCTCTCACTCCTGGTAGATGGATTGAGGTAGGGGGTGAGCACAAAGGACCGCATGGCATATGCGCTATCGCCTAGGTGGAAAAGAGAGTGCCATTAGTTACATACTCATGATACATTCATCTGCTATAACTATCAGGGTGTGTCACAGTCATTTACCTAGCAGGTATCCTTCCCCAAACTCTCCAGCAACAAGGCGTGTGTATATCACACTGTTCTGGAATATGTACGAATCGTGGGTACTCCCAGGGAATTTAGCCACAATGTCTGTAATGATGTTGCCAGCGTTGCATATCACCTGCACATTGATGGAGTGCGTTGACTTCCGGTTCCTGTATATGTGTTCTGTGGCTGCAGGTGGGCATAGTGGGATGTGGGTACCAAGTATGGGCGTAAAATCCGCTCCGCTCGCGGATTTTTCGGATTTTCGGCAAATTCGCAATCCGCGAACTCTCGCGAATTTGTCGAAAATCCGTGAATCCGCTCGCGGCGGATTTTTTGCTTGGTTGCGGCGCGCGGCGTGGTGCACGGCGTTCACTTTCCGCCATTAAGCGTTTGCCGAGTTGTTTTTCTCGATCATATTTTTCTAGTGCCGCGCCATTTTAGATCTTGCTGCGTGATCCCGCGGGAGTTTGGCGCCCGCGAATACGTAATCGCGGCTTGCCACCTTGCACAGCACACCTCGCGAGAGTTCGCAATTGCGAACACGTAGTTGTGGCGGAAAGGAACAATCTCGCACTCGCGAAATAAAGATTTTGCAATTCTGCACAAGAAAATCACCAGCAAACAGGATAAACCTTCAGAAAATTATGATTTTTATCAGAATCACTCCTCAGGTTGACATTTGCATGGCCTTTTTTTTGCAAGGAGTCCATTTTGGGGGGGGGGAGGAAGGAAGTGCCCCACAGTCTCCAACTTCCTGTTCCTGTCCAGCAGGCTCCTCCCAGTGCTTTGTCCATCTCCTGGTCACTTTCATTTGGATCTGGAGCTGGAAGGATTACTTTTTGTGGGTGCTGCTGGATATTTGGATTTGAGGCCTTTTTGACTGTCTTTGGATCACTTTTGGATTAGAAATCAACTTTCACAAGTAAGTTTGTTTGGGGCATTACAGTTGCTGCAAGTACAATTTTGGAACTTTTTCAGAGCATTAAATAAATTATATTGTGGGTAGCCACAGTATCCAGTAGGACCAGGGTTGGTTAGGGGTGCATGATACAACTGTTTTGTTGAATTTAAACACCATTGAGGCCATGGATGGGCTGGGATTGTGCTGATTTTTGTCGTTTTTTTGGGCCTGCTGGTGTGGCCCTTTGCCCAGGGGTGGTGAGTGTTGCATGGGCCTAGTCTTTCTGTGGGGTGTCTTCTTGAATTTAAACATCATTGAGGCCATGGATGGGCTGGGATTGTGCTGATTTTATTGTTTTTTGTCGTTTTTTTGGGGCTGCTGGTGTGGCCTTTTGCCCAGGGGTGGTGGTGCATGGACTGAGTGTGCCTGTGGTGTGGTCTCACTCTCTTTAATGTAAACATCATGGATGGCATTGGATTGTGGTGATTTCTGGCTGGTTTTCTGTTTTTTGGGGTGTACTGTTGATGTGGACTGGCCATGTGGGTGGTGGTGGTGGCCATCTTGAGTGCTGACTGGTACAGGCAACATGTGCTTGGGGTGTAAGGGGCCATTTTGAAGAGAGGCAGTGTCTGAGGCCTGCACTTATTTTGCCTACTTTTCATCCATTATGCCCAGGGGTAGTGAGTGTTGCATGGGCCTAGTGTTTCTGAGGGGTGTCTTCTTGAATTTAAACACCATTGAGGCCATGGATGGGCTGGGATTGTGCTGATTTTATTGTTTTTTGTTGTTTTTTTGGGGCTGCTGGTGGGGCCCTTTGCCCAGGGGTGGTGACTTGCATGGGCCTAGTCTTTCTGTGGGGTGTCCTCTTGAATTTAAACACCATTGAGGCCATGGATGGGCTGGGATTGTGCTGTTTTTTGTTGTTTTTGTAGTTTTTTTGGGGCTGCTGGTGTGGCCTTTTGCCCAGGGGTAGTGGTGCATGGACTGAGTGTGCATGTAGTGTGGTCTCACTCTCTTTAATGTAAACATCCTGGATGGCATTGGATTGTGGTGATTTTTGGCTGTTTTTCTGTTTTTTTGGGGTGTACTGTTGATGTGGACTGGCTTGGGGTGTAAGGGGCCATTTTGAAGAGAGGCAGTGTCTGAGGCCTGCACTTATTTTGCCTACTTTTCATCCATTATGCCCAGGGGTAGTGAGTGTTGCATGGGCCTAGTCTTTCTGAGGGGTGTCTTCTTGAATTTAAACACCATTGAGGCCATGGATGGGCTGGGATTGTGCTGAATTTTGTGTTTTTGTCGCTTTTTGGGGCTGCTGGTGGGGCCTTTTGCCAAGGGGTAGTGGTGCATGGACTGAGTGTGCCTGTGGTGTGGTCTCACTCTCTTTAATGTAAACATCATGGATGGCATTGGATTGTGGTGATTTCTGGCTGTTTTTCTGTTTTTTGGGGGTGTACTGTTGATGTGGACTGGCTTGGGGTGTAAGGGGCCATTTTGAAGAGAGGCAGTGTCTGAGGCCTGCACTTATTTTGCCTACTTTTCATCCATTATGCCCAGGGGTAGTGAGTGTTGCATGGGCCTAGTGTTTCTGAGGGGTGTCTTCTTGAATTTAAACACCATTGAGGCCATGGATGGGCTGGGATTGTGCTGATTTTATTGTTTTTTGTTGTTTTTTTGGGGCTGCTGGTGGGGCCCTTTGCCCAGGGGTGGTGACTTGCATGGGCCTAGTCTTTCTGTGGGGTGTCCTCTTGAATTTAAACACCATTGAGGCCATGGATGGGCTGGGATTGTGCTGATTTTATTGTTTTTGTCGTTTTTTTGGGGCTGCTGGTGTGGCCTTTTGCCCAGGGGTAGTGGTGCATGGACTGAGTGTGCATGTAGTGTGGTCTCACTCTCTTTAATGTAAACATCCTGGATGGCATTGGATTGTGGTGATTTTTGGCTGTTTTTCTGTTTTTTTGGGGTGTACTGTTGATGTGGACTGGCTTGGTGTGTAAGGGGCCATTTTGAAGAGAGGCAGTGTCTGAGGCCTGCACTTATTTTGCCTACTTTTCATCCATTATGCCCAGGGGTAGTGAGTGTTGCATGGGCCTAGTGTTTCTGAGGGGTGTCTTCTTGAATTTAAACACCATTGAGGCCATGGATGGGCTGGGATTGTGCTGATTTTATTGTTTTTTGTTGTTTTTTTGGGGCTGCTGGTGGGGCCCTTTGCCCAGGGGTGGTGACTTGCATGGGCCTAGTCTTTCTGTGGGGTGTCCTCTTGAATTTAAACACCATTGAGGCCATGGATGGGCTGGGATTGTGCTGTTTTTTGTTGTTTTTGTCGTTTTTTTGGGGCTGCTGGTGTGGCCTTTTGCCCAGGGGTAGTGGTGCATGGACTGAGTGTGCATGTAGTGTGGTCTCACTCTCTTTAATGTAAACATCCTGGATGGCATTGGATTGTGGTGATTTTTGGCTGTTTTTCTGTTTTTTTGGGGTGTACTGTTGATGTGGACTGGCTTGGGGTGTAAGGGGCCATTTTGAAGAGAGGCAGTGTCTGAGGCCTGCACTTATTTTGCCTACTTTTCATCCATTATGCCCAGGGGTAGTGAGTGTTGCATGGGCCTAGTCTTTCTGAGGGGTGTCTTCTTGAATTTAAACACCATTGAGGCCATGGATGGGCTGGGATTGTGCTGAATTTTGTGTTTTTGTCGTTTTTGTGGGGCTGCTGGTGGGGCCTTTTGCCAAGGGGTAGTGGTGCATGGACTGAGTGTGCCTGTGGTGTGGTCTCACTCTCTTTAATGTAAACATCATGGATGGCATTGGATTGTGGTGATTTCTGGCTGTTTTTCTGTTTTTTGGGGGTGTACTGTTGATGTGGACTGGCCATGTGGGTGGTGGTGGTGGCCATCTTGAGTGCTGGCTGGTACAGGCAACATGTGCTTGGGGTGTAAGGGGCCAGTTTGAAGAGAGGCAGTGTCTGAGGCCTGCACTTATTTTGCCTACTTTTCATCCATTATGCCCAGGGGTAGTGAGTGTTGCATGGGCCTAGTGTTTCTGAGGGGTGTCTTCTTGAATTTAAACACCATTGAGGCCATGGATGGGCTGGGATTGTGCTGAATTTTGTGTTTTTTGTCGTTTTTTTGGGGCTGCTGGTGGGGCCTTTTGCCAAGGGGTAGTGGTGCATGGACTGAGTGTGCCTGTGGTGTGGTCTCACTCTCTTTAATGTAAACATCATGGATGGCATTGGATTGTGGTGATTTCTGGCTGTTTTTCTGTTTTTTGGGGGTGTACTGTTGATGTGGACTGGCCATGTGGGTGGTGGTGGTGGCCATCTTGAGTGCTGGCTGGTACAGGCAACATGTGCTTGGGGTGTAAGGGGCCATTTTGAAGAGAGGCAGTGTCTGAGGCCTGCACTTATTTTGCCTACTTTTCATCCATTATGCCCAGGGGTAGTGAGTGTTGCATGGGCCTAGTGTTTCTGAGGGGTGTCTTCTTGAATTTAAACACCATTGAGGCCATGGATGGGCTGGGATTGTGCTGATTTTATTGTTTTTTGTCGTTTTTTTGGGGCTGCTGGTGGGGCCTTTTGCCAAGGGGTAGTGGTGCATGGACTGAGTGTGCATGTAGTGTGGTCTCACTCTCTTTAATGTAAACATCCTGGATGGCATTGGATTGTGGTGATTTTGGGCTGTTTTTCTGTTTTTTTGGGGTGTACTGTTGATGTGGACTGGCTTGGGGTGTAAGGGGCCATTTTGAAGAGAGGCAGTGTCTGAGGCCTGCACTTATTTTGCCTACTTTTCATCCATTATGCCCAGGGGTAGTGAGTGTTGCATACTTGCATGGCCCTAGTCTTTCTGTGGGGTGTCTTCAATGTAAACATCATGGATGGCATGGGATTGTGCTGATTTTTCTGTGTTTTGTCGATTTTTTGGGGTGTATAACTGAACTGATGTTCCTCTGTCTTCCATTGCTTTTAGGTGCACAAGACTCAAGAGAACCACCAGTGCCAGGAAGAAGTCCTGCAGCGGTGTGTGTGTGCAGCATAACGTCACGCGACGTCACGTCTGGACACAGACAACTCTGCAACTCGTGCAACTGCTGCCTGCTGTTCTGACCTGCTCTGAAGAAGATGGCCCCAAAAAAAGTTACCCGTAGCTCCTCTAGCAAGAAAGGTGCCAGTAAGGAGCAGAAGAAGCAAGTTACCAAGGAGACTGGTGTGCCGCCCGCCCCTTTTTTTGGGAGTAAAAAAAAAAGTATGCCTGCAGCAGCAGCGGGATCTGCTGGGGACCAAGCTGGCAGCAGCACCCCCGCTCCATTGGGCTCAGTGCCACCACCACCACCACGCCAACTTAAGTCCAAGCCCTTGAGTGCTGCAGAGGCAGCCAATCTACTTGTTCAATCACCATCGACCAGTGATGTTGGCTCATCGCAAGAAAGCAGCAGCAATGTCCCTCAATCAACACAGGTTGTTGTAGCTCATCTGACGAGTGTTGAACAACCACAGCCGCAACAACAATCACATGTGCAAGTACAAGCCCAAGTACATGTGGAAGGAGAGGCAGCGCAAGGAGATGCGCAAGCAGAGGTGCATGGAGGGTCAAATGTGCCCACAATAGTTGTTCCTCCCGAAGTAGGGGCACATCAGGAAATCGACAATCAAGGCGAGGTATCATTTGAGGAAGCCACTCCTCCTGATGATCATTCATTGTCTTCCACACCCCTAGCAAGGAAGAGATCAAGGGTGGTGTCTACATCTTCTTCAAGCACACCTCCTTCTGATGATATGGATCAAACTTGGGAACCAGCACCACTGCCGTCTGAGAGTGAGGCACACCATGATCTGACAAAGGTAGTTAAGCGTAAAAGGAAGCTCGTCCAAAGTCTCAGAGTTATGAAGTGTGATGAGGCTCAACAAGAAGTGGCGGATACTGCTGCTGATGAAGACTCTGACAACGACGACCCAGTCATCATAAAGGTCACTGCAGCCCCAGCGGGCATGCAGCAAACAGACATTTTGACCCTAGCCCGAAGAGCTGCTGAGCGTGATGATGATGATGTTGTCGATGAGGAGGCAGTGGAAACACCACAATCATTGGAGTTAAGTAGTACACCAACTCGTCCCGCTTCCATATTTCTTTCTGGCAAGAAGGGACCTCCATCCACCTCAACCTTAATTAGTGGCGGTGAAAGTGCACAACGTACAAAAGTTGGGCAATCCAGATCCTCCACTTCATCTGGCATTAGCTTCATGACCACCACCACCAGTATCGCCGCCTCCTCCAGGCCCCACAGACACTTCAAGTCCCCAGTTTGGGACTTCTTTACTGTTTGGCAAAAAAATCCAAAGTTTGCCATTTGTACCCTTTGTAAGCTTGCAGTTAGTCGTGGTAAGTCAGGTACCAACTATGGTACCGGAGGCCAGAGAGGTCATCTTGAGAGAAAGCACACTGTCAAATGGTTTGCGCACCTAGATGCGATCAAGGAAGCCCGAATTGGAAGTCAAGAAAACGTTGATGTTGCATCTGATGATGACGAGGAGGAAGAAGACGTGTCAAACACTTCCCTTACACCCAGTACCCCTGTCAGCAGCACACCCAATGTGAGGCACACTAAGAGTGTTGGAGCGAGTGAGACACCAACGCACAAAAGTTCACCAGCGAGCAAAATTGGGTCAACGAAGTCATTATCAGCCCGTAAATGCTTGGTCCAGGGCAACATTAGAACCATGTTTTCTTCAGACGTGCCATATGAACGCAACCACCCACTGACGCGTCTGTATAACACTAAGCTGGCTAAAATGCTAGCTGTGGACCTTCTCCCTTTTTCTTTTGTAGAAGCGGTAGGTTTTCTAGAATTAGTGGCAACGCTCTGCCCTAAATGGAAGGTTCCTAGCCGGTTCTATTTTGCCAGAGTTGCGGTTCCAGCACTACATGAAGATGTGCTGGAGGCGATTGGGGCAGCTTTGCAGAAGAGTGCTGTTCACACAATACATCTGACAACAGACATGTGGACCAGTGGCGCAGGCGCTGATTACATGTGCATCACTGCACACTGGGTCTCTTTTTCAGGTGTTAAAGCAAAGCTAAACGCAGGTGTTGACCCGGACCAAGTTTTCAAAGCTGCTCGGAAACATGCAACACTAGCCATGTTTGGCTTGGAGAAAAGTCACACATCCGAAAACATTTTGGACGAGTTTAACAAAAAGGTCTCGAAAATGCTATCCCCAAAAAAACACCAGATTGGTTATGTTTCCACGGATAATGGCGCCAATGTAGTTAAGGCCATGTCGCTGGGTGGCTATTTCAGAGTGCCGTGTTTGGCGCACTGTATCAACCTGGTAGTTCAAAAATTCTTGAGTGATAGAGACAGTGCAGCGTTCGCGGTAATGGCCACCTGCCGCAAAATGTGCAACCATTTCAGCCATTCTTTTAAGGCCCGGAAGCATCTGAGAAGGCTGCTACTTGAACGTCGAATGCCAGTGAAAGCACTCATCCAGGAGGTGGCAACACGTTGGAACTCAACCTTCTACATGCTTGAGCGTCTGTATGAGCAGTATACGGTACTCGATCACTATTTCTTAACAGAGGGTACATCTCAGAAGGAGGACCTGCGGATGGGTGCGGCGCAATGGGACATAGTTAAAAGCCTGACAGACATGCTTCGTCCTTTTGAGTTCTTCACGCGTGCAGTCAGCCAGGAGGACTGTAATTTGGGAAAAGCTATCCCATTGTTGTGCATGCTGGAGCACCAACTGATGGCGGTGTCTTCTGAGTTTGAAAAAGATGTTAAAAAAAAAAGACCCTTTTATTTTGTCTGAGAAATTATTAGAGCGCCTACGTGGTGATGAACGTCTTCAAAAGATCAAGTCAGAACAGCATTACATTTGTGCTACTATTCTGGATCCACGCTACAAAAAGGCGCTGGCAGGCGAAGCATTCTTTCCTTTTACTGATGAAGATGTTCAAAAGTACAAACATTGGCTAGCCTGGTCAGCCAAGAGGTTTGAAAAAGAACGGCAGGTTATTGAAGGAGAAGGCAGTACATCAGCATCAGCATCAGCAGGCCATCCCCAGTCACAAGAATCCACTTCTGCACCTGTGGCTGGGGCACAAGTGACCTCTCAGCCATTAAAGACACCGGCAACTGGATCATCTGCACCACACACAACAGTAACAGTGGCTGCTGTAGAGGATTGGCTAAGTTTGCTTGGGTATGGTTCTCGAAAAAAAGTCACAGGCATAGCAAAAAGTAAGCAAAGTGGAGGAACCGTTGATGACCTTGAGTCGATGGTGCAGGACTATCTGAATGACTCAACAGAGGTCTTTCTTAATGATGAGCCATTGCAGTATTGGCATGGCAAAAAACAATTGTGGCCACAGCTCTCCAGCCTGGCTATAAACTATTTGTCTTGCCCACTCGCAAGTGTGTCTTCTGAACGTGTTTTCAGTGCTGCTGGTGGCATTGTAACTCCCAAACGGAGCCGCCTCTCGCCCAAAAATGTGGAGCGGCTGACAATGATCAAGATGAATCAGCACCTCATACCACCAGATTACAAAGTACGAGAAAGCACGCCGCATGAAGACGAGGAGGACGGCAACGTAGATGAGGGGATTTGTTCTCTGTTCGGTGGCACTGACCTCATCCTGCCTGAATTCGCAGAGTATGATGACGAAATCTTCTTCTTATTCCCTGACACCGAGCCCTGAAAATGAGACAATGAATCAATAACTTTCTTTTTCGTCCTTATTCACTTTTATTCCTGTGTGTCTCTCTTTCTTTGTTTTGCACAGTTAATTTAATTCAAACTTTAATCACCTAATCCCAAAAACAAGACCATCAGCAGAACTGTCTTCACTTGTTTGCTTATTGATTTGAAGGTGCCGCGCAGTCTACATTCCTCAGGTTCACAAGTTCTGAAGAACATGCTCCTCTATCCTCCTCCTCCAGACTGCGATTTCCCTCAAAGCAGAGTGCTGGATTACGCCCAATGAAGAAAGACTCAGCACTTGTGGGGGTGTTCTACTTCTTTGCGGGTGAGTTGACGGCTTTGGGCCCATTGCTGTCAAGCTCTAATAATGGATAAAAGTGTTTTGGACCAAATATGAGGTGGACATTTCTTGCCGTTTTTGCTGACTTGCTTGCCTTTGAGGTGCTCTTTGGCGGGGTTCCGGGTGTTTGTGGGTGAGTTTTGGGGTCTGGGAGCACTGCTGCGACAGTCTCATCTTGATTGCATTTGCTTTTCAGGAAATCCGTGGTGGAAAACAGGAGTTATGATGATTGGTGACCTAGCTGCACAGCGCGTTTGGACGGAAGGCCGAGAGATATTGTAAGTATGAGATTTAGCTTTTTTGCTGTTTGGGGGTGTTGTCGCGTGCTTTTTTGCGGGTGGGTTGGCGGGTCTTGGCTGGGGCATTCCTGGGAAGGTCTAATACCGGATAGAAGTGTTTTGGACAAAAACCTTAAGGAAAAGCGTTTTTTTGCTATTTCTTCTGACATCTTGCTCAATGTAGCGTTTTGGGGGGCTTCCTGCTGTTCGTGGGTGGGTTGCGGCCGGGGTCTCTGTCGAAGCACTGCTGCGACAGTCTAATCTTGATTGCATTTGCTTTTCAGGAAATCCGTGGTGGAAAACAGGAGTTATGATGATGACCTAGCTGCACAGCGCGTTTGGACCGAAGGCCGAGAGATATAGTAAGTATGAGATTTAGCTTTTTTGCTGTTTGGGGGTGTTGTCGCGTGCTTTTTTGCGGGTGGGTTGGCGGGTCTTGGCTGGGGCATTCCTGGGAAGGTCTAATACCGGATAGAAGTGTTTTGGACAAAAACCTTAAGGAAAAGCGTTTTTTTTGCTATTTCTTCTGACATCTTGCTCAATGTAGCGTTTTGGGGGGCTTCCTGCTGTTCGTGGGTGGGTTGCGGCCGGGGTCTCTGTCGAAGCACTTCTGCGACAGTCTAATCTTGATTGCATTTGCTTTTCAGGAAATCCGTGGTGGAAAACAGGAGTTATGATGATGACCTAGCTGCACAGCGCGTTTGGACCGAAGGCCGAGAGATATAGTAAGTATGAGATTTAGCTTTTTTGCTGTTTGGGGGTGTTGTCGCGTGCTTTTTTGCGGGTGGGTTGGCGGGTCTTGGCTGGGGCATTCCTGGGAAGGTCTAATACCGGATAGAAGTGTTTTGGACAAAAACCTTAAGGAAAAGCGTTTTTTTTGCTATTTCTTCTGACATCTTGCTCAATGTAGCGTTTTGGGGGGCTTCCTGCTGTTAGTGGGTGGGTTGCGGCCGGGGTCTCTGTCGAAGCACTGCTGCGACAGTCTAATCTTGATTGCATTTGCTTTTCAGGAAATCCGTGGTGGAAAACAGGAGTTATGATGATGACCTAGCTGCACAGCGCGTTTGGACCGAAGGCCGAGAGATATAGTAAGTATGAGATTTAGCTTTTTTGCTGTTTGGGGGTGTTGTCGCGTGCTTTTTTGCGGGTGGGTTGGCGGGTCTTGGCTGGGGCATTCCTGGGAAGGTCTAATAACGGATAGAAGTGTTTTGGACAAAATCCATAAGGAAACACCTTTTGGCACTTTTTGTAAGTTAGGGTTCGTTAGGGTTAGCCCTAGCAGCAGGATTGCATGTGTTTCGGGGTGTTCTATTGCAACGCAGTTCTGGGGTTTTAGAGCACTGTTGGAGCGATGCTGGCTATGGATACTTTTGCTTGCTTGCAAGTGGTTTGAATACAATCCACGGTCGGTAAGGGTGTATTTGGGCCTACTGTTACTTTCAAAGTACGTTTTGTCACCATTTTTCTGCTAGGCATCGTTTTTGGAGATCTGATTGGGGGTCTTCTACATTTTTGCGACTGGCTTTAGTAAGGGTCTTGGTGGGAGCATTGCTGGGAAGGTCAAATTGTGTTCTAAAACACAGTTTACAGTACACCTACCTTGAGGGGAAAGATCCGCTATAATATTTTGGCCATACTTATTTATCCTTAAAAAGGTGACTCAGACAGAGCACGCAATTTCAAAAATATTGTACTGTCTATTAGGGAAATCAAAGTGTGACTTTTTGCACCACACAGCGTACATACCTTTTATTTATTTATCAGTGGTATTGTAATAGCACTTCCTGTTTTCCGTTCAATAATTACAGGCCGGGTTTCAGTCAACATCCGCCAGGCAGGCAGTGGACAGGGTGTCTTCTGTCAGTGGTCACCAACATTGATGGACGAAGCGTCAGCTGGAATGGAGGAGTGCCGCTAATAAGAGGAATTGTTTGCTGCATGCAACTTACTTACCAAATTCAACAGGACAACTCCAACAACATACAGAATACAGATACAGTATCCATTGTTTTCTTCTATGAGTGTGACTGCATGTGCTTAGCTTTAGTTTGTACCAAAAGATTTCTTTATCTTCAATTATTGTTTGTCCAGGCTGTGCATTTTTTTTCTTCTCTCCACAAAACCTACCCAAAAAGAAACCCCCATTCCCATCCATTTTCCAAACCCTAACCCTCTTCCCCCGGGCTGTGTTGTTTTGCTTGATGTCTGACTAAAATGACATCAATAATTCCACACACTTGCTGGGGAGGATAAGGTCGTCATAGCAACAGGCTGGCGAAGGAATACGAGGATATCTTCTAGACTTACTCAGCTTCAGTACTATTTCTTCTAGTAGTAGGAGCCAATGTCAAATAAATTCAACGCAAGTACTAGTTATACTTGCAAGCAAATACTTTACCATTTGTTAGGCTACATTATGGCACTGTTCTAGTGTACTGTCACCTGCTATATTCTCGATCGTACCGTAACTGTTGTAATGCTACAGTAAGGACAAACCAGGAAACGTTTTCTTTTTTTCCATAGGCATGCAACTGCCACTGTGTCACACCACTAGTACCACCGCAATGAGGAAATTTCACCCGCCCAGGATTGCCAACGTTAATCCCCATTTCACGTGGAGCTAGCCCTAATTTCTAACACAAATTACAGGTAAGATAAGCGTTTGGTGGGAGGTAGTATAATGGAGTATTAGGAGGACTAGACGAGAGATTGATGGTAGTACTACTAAAGTCCTACGACTGTTCAGGAAAACAAACTTACTGTTACACCCCCGTCCCGCACCCACCAGACTGAAAAGCAGTAAAAAACAGGTATGGTCAGATAAAGTTCAAAAAAGTATATTTATGTAGCCCTAACAAAATAATCTCCCTCAAGACCCTCCCTAACCCCAACGATTGTCTTTGAAAAGTCCCAAAAAGAACCCAACTCCCAAATCCCACCCCCCAAAAGTCTCTAAAAAAAGGGCAAGGGACACTCCACTACTGGAGGGTGCTGGTGAATTTTGCGGCCAGGGCATCATACTCCTTGCGGAGGGTGGCAAGGTCGAAGCGGAGGCCCTCCACCAAGTTCTTGTACCTAAGGACCTCCTGCTCCAGGTAGGATATTCGGACTCCTAGGCGGCGCTGGCGTGCCTTGCAGCTCCTGTGGGGGGCAGCTGGTCTTTCTGCTGCTTGGCGGTGGCGGTTGGCTTTCTTAGCCCGGCTCCGTACCGCTGGAGCACTGCGCATGCTGGCGGCCCGTGGGGTCACGGAGGAGGATGCAGCTGTCCCAGTCGAGGATGTTGTGGTTGCACCGGTCGACTGCGTGTCCTCCTCCTCCTCCAGGGCCACCAGCCGCCGATATTCGGCGACAGTGGCATCCAGCCTCCGTTGCCGGGCCATTCGAGCCTGCTCCCTCCGTGATGTCGATTTGGAAGGAGCAACTATATGAAGAAAGAAAGACATAGTCTGTAACCAATGCTCCTTAGCATTAATAACACAAAGTGATTGAGCCGAAAGTTGGGTCACAGTACAAGTAGCAAATTGAAAGCACAGTCCATAACTATTGAGGACAGTATCTATGTAACCTCCCACTTCTGCATCCTTGCTCTAACATTAGTGGTAGTTTAATGAACAAATTCTACGACCACTATGGACTTCCATTACAGTCGACTATGACAGTACCCCAGTCTTATTCTTCTTCTTCTCTCTTGTTTAGGAAAATTGGTACGTTATCTTATGCAAGCCGGCAGAATGGCAGCACAGTGAACTTGCACCCGAGAAAAACAGTTGCACACCATGATGAGTGAGACACACTGGCGTTACTGTACCGGTCCAGTACATGCAGGTGGTGAAGCTATTACTTTTCTATTACGGGTGGCACTGAGAATACTCTGTTACAAGGGCTACTGCTTAATTAATTTACCTTTCACCCTACAGTGCAAATGAGTACTAGAAAAGGAAAATGAAGAAGCTAAATAATTTGATTATCTATCACTTCACATGGGACGTATTTGATGACATATGGGATGACTTTAGGTGCTTTGCTTAATATTGAGTGAACAGTGATACACCCACACATGAATGACGTACTACAACTAAACTAAAGTTATTAAGAGAGGTACGGAGTGTCCACCGTAATAACCGGATATATGCTGTGCTTGCAGTTGCAATACAAAGTACTGCTACTATTCATGGTAGTATTGGACACATTTACAATTTCTTTTCCTTGCCTTCCCTACACTGGAACGGACGTGCGGGTGCGGTGGTACATGCTCTTCAAGGTAACACTTAGTTCATCCAGCGACCATCTACTCTCTCTAGATACACATGTGCTATCTAAGAGTCAGAGAATACCATGCTCCAGGCATCCATTCATTCAAAGTATACGCACACATACAGTTTCTGTTTCACCCACCCAGGCTGCTGTCCTTCCACCCATCCTTGCTTCATCATTGACCCAGCCATGCACCATACCATATTCTTTCCTTCCCAGCCACCTCGGGGGCCAAGCAAACACATATCGTTCTTCTTTGCCAGCCATCATAAAATTTCGCGTCCCACTTACTTACACCCTTCTTTCGCTTTTCGTTCATCCCATCCATCACGTTCATCTAAGATCTTATTGGGATTCTTCTCACCAAAAACTTCACAGCTAAGTCGGAGTACATTTCGAGGAGGCTACTACCTGGTTGATTTGTAATACACCCGTGCAGAAAGCACACTATGCAGTCTTCAATCTCAATAAGTAAGGAATGTATAGCTTACCTGTTCCCGCCACCACCGTGGGAACCCCCACAGGACCGTCCGCCGGCTCTTGCACCGCTTCCTCCCCAGAGTCCTCCGAGTCCTCGCCCAACACCGCCACCTCCGCGCTGGCCCCGCCACCAGATGTTCCACCTACAAAGTACATTTAAGAATGTTAGAATACACCACTCACTACTATATAATATTTGGTCTAGGAGTAATAAAGAAATGTTAAAAAAACAGAATACAATGTAATAATTTGTGACTGTCTACTCTAAAGTAAAAATTTCCCTTTTTCCAGGGAAGGCTGTTGTCTTGCTGCACTTTTATGCACAACTGATGAATGCTTGCTTTTTATTTTTAACACGCACCACTTTTTCTCCTAACAGACAGAAGCTTGACTTCTAAGAACACGAGTCCAGGATCAAGTTCAAACCAGGTGAGAGCTCGGCTCGACCACAAGAAATGTGTCCAATTAATCGTCAGCACTAAGCACTTTTCCGTTTTCAGTTAAATAGTTTTATGACAAAGTTGATTTTAATAAATGTGTTTACCTTTAATAAAGCTTTTAAACTTAAATAGACTCTGTGGTTTTTGGTCCTCCAGACTAGAGTGGATGAGCTAAAGGTTTTGGAATTTTTGCAAGCATGAGTGCCTCTGACACTTCTTGACTGTGACTCCGTACTCTTGTCCTGCGTAGGATAATCTAAAGATCATTGGGGATCAATCATCGGTGACTTCGGGAGCTAAATGACTCTGCCACACTATCTAGTCAGTAAGGAGACAGTGCATAGAGCTATTGCTGAATAGAATGGGAGTACAATGGAATTGCCAAATGTCCAATCTTAGTTAGCTACACAGACAGACTAATAAGAATAATCTAGTAATACCACATGGAGTCATATTCGAGGCAGGATAAGAATTTATATCCAGTCTACAAGAAGATCAAAGACGATTTAGAAAAAATCGAATGAGGAACGCTAGGAAAAAATAGGTACTCTTTATTAAAATGTAAACTTACTGGGGCCAGCAAAGGAGCCCTCGCCTGCCCGATCCTGGCCTGCATCCTCCTGAACAGCACCCTCCTCCTCCTCCTGTGTCCGACTCCTCTTGCCCTTGGGGGGAGCTGATGTACAACATGAAAGAAAGAAAGACCAGAAAACATGGATGAGATTTGTCAACCAAATCAAACATTTCAAAAGAACAATAACAAAATATTTTGGAGAAATAGCAAATAGATAGACAACTATTCCACGGGATCTATCTCATGTGGTATACTACGTTATTCGTATTGCCTGATTTGCGGACCGTTGACTTAGAAAGTTCCTATGTAACTCAATAAACAGACTACTAAAGAGGTTTGCCTAGGCCTGGCAGGCAGCAGTCCGCAGCACGCGAAGTGACAGACAAAGTCCATCCTGCTTGCAGATCAGTGAATACTCAAACTATCAATCCACCGACCACCGCCACTATTTCTTCTTATAGCCATGTGTCTAAAGGAAGGACTGGACTTCAGTCTGTTGGGGCTGATTTAGAAGTCCCTTGCGGCTCATTTTCCTCCATTGTTGCGTGACTTTTGTGACGCAGCGGCAGAACAAAAGACTCGCCATGGTGTTGGTGCGGCGTATATATGCATCACGTTGTAAAGCCCTGCGCCATCAGGGGGCGTTCCGGCGCAAGGGAGGGCGTACCTTCGCAGGAACGAATCCTAAAAGTGGCTGAGGGAAATCTACAAGATGTCAATCAGTCACTTTTAGGACAATGATGCATGACTCAAACCCTGCGCGCTTGAAGCCGACGTACGGCTTGATGCAGCATTGGGGAGATAGGGTACCCCAGAGCATTGCTGGAGCTGCGCCATCGTTGGCACGCAACTCCAGCAATGCGCCGCCTTTACGGCACAGATGCGTAAGGCTTCTGTGACGTTTTGGGCCAATGGGTGGTGGTGGCATGGCACACAATTACTGCCGCACCCCTGCTACTTTGCAGGGATGCGCCGGTAATTGAAAATATGACCCTTAGTGTCTAGCATTACGCAGTTCTTATCTTTACACTACACTCATACATAATTTCTCAGGCCAATGAAATGAACACAAAATACAAAACAAATAAGCATAGTAGCAAGCAAGGCTACTGAGAAGGAGAGCAGTGCACCTGAAATGCATAGAAGATTTTGAAATATAATTTACCTACAATGTAATCGGCAGCATTATTGCTCTTGGTAAAGAACAAAGATTTGCAAATGACAGAGCCGGATAAAACAGAGTAGTGATGAATAGCTACTACTACTCACCAAGCCCGGGGACCTCTACGCCGAGCGCGTCCAGCAAGTCCCGTTCCCGGTCCATGACATCTGTCCAGCGGTGGGTGGCCTGGTTATATGTGCGCCGGACCCCAGAGAGCTTAAACATGGCCCGGCACACCTTCTCCCACCGCTTCCGGCGCTCCCGGATGCCATAGCCGGTTGCGATCTTGCTGCCTCCCAGGATCGTCTTGGGGAGGCGGCGCTGGACGTGGAAGATGAGTGCGGCCACCTCCTCCGCGCTAAAGATCTCCCGTGGCACCACTTGCTCCCCCCTCAAACGCCCGCACGGGAGCCGGGCACGGGGTGCGGGACCCTTCCCCTTCTCAGGGTGCTTCCCGGCTCCCTTTACCATGGTCTGGGCAGAAATAAAGTTAAATGATAAAGAAGAAATAGAATAGTGAAGAAGAAAAGAAAAGAGTTTAAAAAAGTAGTTTAAAAGTAACTAAAAGCAGCAGAAAACACAAAAATATAGAGCTAGAAAAATAGAGGGATAGATAATAAGTAAAATAGATCAAATAAACTTCAAACAAGCAAAGGATGGCAGAGATTCAGAGAGGATACAGAAAGCATGCCCAGAACCATAGCAATGAATGAGAAACAAGATGGCCGCGCCCGTTCACGACCGCGTGGGTAAATTCGCGCAAGATTTTCCTCGCGAGCACGCGCGAAATTGTACTAGCGAGCAGCACAGTTTGCGAGATTACACATAGCGGCCGGAAACGGAATTACGTCACGCAAACAAGATGGCCGCGCCCGTGTACGACCGCTAGGGTAACTTGGCAAACGTATAGCTACAAGCGCCTCGCGAACACGCACAAAATCACGCGAACATACACGTCGCAAAGAAAAATTTAGTGTATTCGCACGCATTCGCGGCTTCCGAAATCGATCTCGCACGGACTCGCGCCCCAAAAAACGCGCGAAATTGCAGAAAAAACGATTTTTGCTAAACTGAAAGCAATGAGCAGGTGCAAAAGTTCAAACTTAACATTAGTAACATTCACTCTAGTGCTTCCTGAGGGGCCCCTCCAGAGTTTGCAACTATTCTATGACCCTGCTATGACCCAAACAGCAGGCTCATAGAATAGCTACAAGTAGACCATAAAGGTCCTGTGAAAAAAAATTGCACTGCAACAGAAAGCAAATTACAGATAAGGAAGGAAGCAGGTGCCAGCCAGACTGGAACTTTCAAAATAACTGACACATTAATCAACCCCAAATTAATTCATGGCAGTTGAAGTAGGGGAGGTGTGCTTGCTTTTTTCAACCCCCATAAACTACAGTGATAAACAAACCTAATGGGTGGCAGTGAGGATGTACCAGAGGGTGGCATGGGTGTCCCAGAGGGTGGCAGTGGTGAAACAGAGGGTGCTGTGAACCTGTGATGATAAACCAGACGTAGAAACAACATAGTCGCGGCCGTTGCGAGCCGAAAAGTAAGTTCGCAATTGCGAAATTGTCCCAAAATCCACGCGAACGCTCGCCAACACAAAAAACGGGAAAATCCGCAAATCCGCGAGAGTTCGCGTATTGTCGCGGATTGCGAATCCGTAAATACGCAAATTCGCGTACGCGAGATCCGCTAGATCCGTCCATGCTTTACTACCATCTATGCAGCCTATCACATGAGGGAAGTGTGCCAGTTGATATAAATCTGTTTTGGTATTCGCAAGTTCCGCAGATGTGTCAGGGAACCGAATATAATGATGCATTCTGTGCATCATGGCGTCAAGGAACTTCCTAAAGAAACGGGACAGGCAGCTCTGGGACACACCACCTACTGCAGCAATCACACTCAATCAATCAATCAATCATACCATTTGTATAGCGCACTACTCACCCGGGAGGGTCTCAAGGCGCTTGGGGGAAGGGGCGTGCTACTGTTCGAACAGCCAGGTCTTGAGTTGTTTCCTGAAGGCGAGATGGTCCTGGGTCAGCCGAAGGTGGGTGGGGAGGGAGTTCCATGTCTTGGCAGCCAGGTAAGAGAAGGATCTTCCTCCGGCGGTGGCTCTTCGGATGCGTGGTACGGATGCGAGGGCGAGGCTGGTGGACCGTAGCTGGCGGGTGGGCGTGTAGAAGGTCAGGCGGTCGTTGAGGTACTTGGCGCCCAGGTCGTGGAGAGACTTGTGTGCGTGGGTGAGGAGCCGGAACGTGATCCTCTTGTCGACGTGGGAGCCAGTGCAGGTTCCTCAGGTGGCTGGAGATGTGGCTGCATCGGGGGACATCCAGGATTAGTCGGGCGGAGGCGTTCTGGATGCGCTGGAGTCTTTTCTGTAGCTTTGCTGTGGTTCCGGCATAGAGGGCGTTTCCGTAGTCCAGTCGGCTGGTGACGAGTGCCTGGGTGACAGTCTTCCTGGTCTCGGACGGGATCCAGTGGAAGATCTTGCGAAGCATACGCAGGGTGTTGAAGCACGTTGAGGAGACGGCGTTGACTTGTCTGGTCATCGAGAGAGAGGAGTCCAGGATGAAGGCCAGGTTGCGTGCGTGATCGGTTGGCTTGGGCGCGGTGCCCAGGGCTGGGGGCCACCAGGAGTCATCCCAGGCGGAGGGCGAGGATCCCAGGATGAGGACTTCCGTCTTGTCCGAGTTCAGTTTCAGGCGGCTGTCCTTCATCCATTCGGCGACGTCTTTCATCCCTTCGTGTAGGCAGGTTCTGGCGGTGTCGGGGTCTCTGGTGAGGGAGAGGATCAGCTGGGTGTCGTCGGCGTAAGAGATGATGTTGAGGTTGTGCTGGCGTGCGATGGCTGCAAGAGGTTTCATGTAGACGTTGAAGAGGGTGGGGCTGAGTGAAGATCCTTGCGGGACGCCGCAAATGACTTCGGTGGCCTCAGAGCGAAACGGGGGGAGGCGGACTCTTTGTGTTCTTCCGGCGAGGAACGAGATGATCCACTCCAGTGCCTTCTCTTGGATCCCGATGTTGCTGAGCCGCTGGACTAGGGTGCGGTGGCAGACAGTGTCGAACGCAGCGGAGAGGTCCAGGAGGATGAGGGCCACTGTTTCCCCCTTGTCGAGCAGGGTCCGGATGTCGTCGGTGGCTGCGATGAGGGCAGTCTCGGTGCTGTGGTTGGCTCTGAAGCCGGACTGCGAGGGGTCAAGGGATCCGTTCGTCTCGAGGAAGGCGGTCAGCTGTCTGTTGACGATCTTCTCGATGACTTTAGCAGGAAAAGGGAGGAGCGAGATGAGGCGGAAGTTTTTGAGGTCGGTGGGGTCCGCTGTAGGTTTCTTCAGGAGGGCGCTGATCTCGGCGTGCTTCCAGCTCTCCGGGAAGGTGGCGGTGTTGAAGGAGGTGTTGATGATGTTCCGGAGTTGGGGTGCGATGGTGGCGTCGGCCTTATTGAAGACGTGGTGTGGGCAGGGGTCGGTCGGTGATCCGGAGTGGATGGTGTTCATCGTGCGGGCTGTGTCTTCGGTGGTCACCGTGGTCCAGGTGCGGATGGTGGCGGTGGGGGGTGTTGGTTCAACGGTTGGGTGCGTGGGTGGTGCGCCGAAGCTGTTGTGGATGTCGGCGATCTTGCGGTGGAAGAATGAGGCGAGGGAGTCGCAGAGGTCTTGTGACGGAGTGATGTCGTTGGTGCCAGTGCTGGGGTTGGAGAACTCCTTGACGATGCTGAAGAGTTCCTTGCTGTCGTGGGTATTGTTGTCCAGTCGTTCCTTCAGGGATTTCTTCTTGGTGGTGCGGATGAGCTGGTGGTGCTTGCGGGTAGCGTGTTTGAGGGCGGTCATGTTGCCGGTGGTCCGGTCGAGGAGCCAGGCTTTCTCGAGGGTGCGGCAGGTCTTCTTGGAGTCCTTGAGTTCGTCGGTGAACCAGGATGCCTTCTTGCTTCTGGGTCTGCTGGGAGGGTTCTTCAGTGGTGCGAGGTTGTCGGCGCAGGCGGACAGCCACTGTGTGAAGTTGTGGGCAGCTTCGTTGGGGTCCGTTGTGTTGGCGGGAGGGCTCTGGTTGAGGTAGGTGGTGAGCTGGTCCGCGGTGATCTTGCTCCAATTCCTGTGAGGTACCTGTTGCGGGTGGTGGTGGGTCGTCGTTCTTTTGAAGCTGAAGTGGAAGCAGCTGTGGTCGGTCCAGTGGAGTCCGGAGGCGTGGCTGAAGGTGATGTACTTGCTGGAAGAGAAGACGGGATCAATCGTGTGGCCGGCGTAGTGGGTGGGGGTGTTCACCAGTTGCTTGAGTCCGAGGGTGGCGAGGTTTTCCAGCAGGGCGGTGGTGTTGCGGTCCTTGTTGTTCTCCAGGTGGAAGTTGAGGTCCCCTAGGAGGATGTAGTCAGTGGAGGGGAGGGCGTGTGGGCTGATGAAGTCTGTGATGTCTTCGCTGAATTGTGTGCGTGGTCCCGGGGGTCTGTAGATGAGGGTGCCTCTGAGGGTCGTCTTAGGGTCGGTGTGAATCTGGAAGTGGAGATGTTCGGCTGTGGTGAAGGAGTCGTTGGCGTCGGTCGTGATGCGGAGGGTGTCCTTGTGGACGATGGCGATGCCTCCTCCGGTCTGGTTGATGCGGTCCTTCCTGATGATCTTGTACCCGTCCTGGATGGCGATGGCGATGTCGGGTGCAGAGGAGGCATTCATCCAGGTCACCGTGAGGAAGGCGACGTCCGGTGATGTAGCGTCGAGGAGGTTCCAGAGTTCCACGGCGTGTCTGTGGACGGATCAGGTGTTGAGCAGAATGCGCTTGAGGTGGTTGCTGCTGATGCTTGTCTTGGCGGGTGCGGGGCAGGTTCGGAGGCAGGTGAACTTGCAGGTACAGCAGGTGAAGGGTCCGTGGGTGCGTCTCGGGGTGGCTCGGCAGCAGGCGTGGGTCCGGCCGGCATTGAGTGCGTTGAGAGTGGCGGCGTCGTAGGTCAGACGGGTCGTCGTCCATCGGCGGGGAGGACCGGGGGCATGGCGCTGGGCGCGGTCCACGCGCGGACGGGCGCAGACGGGCTTGCCTTTGGCGCGCCTTCGGTGCACAATCGGCGCGCCCGCTGCGCGTCAACGCTGCGCGTACGAGGGGGCGACATAAGAAGGAGCCGGGAGGGAGGAGCAGCTGGGTGGCGGGAGCGGGGCGGCGAATGGGAAGGAGGGGGCGTGTCCGCCTGGTGGCAGTGGCGGGAAGGAGGGCAGCGGGCGGCTCAGCGGCGGCTGGGTCACCCTGAGGAGAGCGCGAGGAGGGAAGCGAGAGAGAGCAAGGAGCAAAGGTAAGGTAGCAAGGGCAAGGGCTCAGCACAACAACGGGGGCAGTAAGGGGCACAGCAGGGGAAAGACGAAAAAAATGGGAAAAAACGAGGGAGCAGAGCTAGGAGCACAGGAAGGTCACAGGGCACAGCAGCACGAGGGAAGCAGCAGCACGAGGGAAACAGCAGGGCACAGCAGACGGAGGCAGTAGCGGAGGTGTGTGGGGGCGACCTCGCCTGGTTACAGGCTCAGCGGTCGCTACCAGGTTACCAGGTTACACTCTGGTAACTACCAGAGGCAAGCAGGTGTAGGCTACACAGCACCTGAAAATGGGATGGGATGGCGTGCGCCCTTGGTGTTGGGTGATCCAGGAGTGGGTGAGGGTCCCTGATCAAGTCCAGGATGGTTCTGGGGTGTAGCCTGTACCTTTGCAGTATCTCTGGCTCAGTCAATTGGAAGAGTGTTATCCTCTGCCTGTACACTTGCTCCTCCCTTTTCCATACCCTCTCTCCTGCTGCCTGTAGCCGTAGCCGCCTTGCTATGACATAGAATGCCACCATTCTGGTTACACTGTTGCATTTTGGGGCCTTATTTTATAGCCTGCACCTGGTTACCACCTGCTTTCAATCCATGGTAAATACCGACTCTTAAAGAACGAATTTCATGGAATTCTGTATTTTTTTGGTTTCCTACATCTCCATAGACATTTTTTACCATTTCTTATTTACCGATTCGGTAAATAGGAAATCGGTAACTAAGAATTCAGTAAATTCCGATTCGGTAAAATACCGACTCATATTTTCCGAATCGGTAGATTTTTGACTCCTACATCTCCTTTTCCAAATACCGGTCGGTAATGGCCAAAATTACCGAATTTCAGCCGTTACCGTCCGGTATTGGGCTACCTACATCTGGCCCTGAGTGTGCACAACAAACGCTCCACACTATCCTCCGACACTACCCCACCGCTCGGCCAAGCCACCACCCCAGAGAGCAAGTTGTAATGATGTTACAACATAGTTTAGTGGGTAGAAATAGAGTATTTATTTTGAGATATAATTATAGGTCTAAACATGAAGCCTGGGTCGTAACCGTCTTCCCTGGAATCTGGAACCCAGCAGTGTTCCCGATTCCAGGCATGACACGACAACACCACACATTCCCCTTCGTAATGAGAAATAAAGAAACACTTTAAACCAACATTAGAAGAACAAAAATAAATAAACAAAGTACAATTAGAATTCTGAAAAGAAAAACAGAGGTATCAATAATAAGAGAACAAATTGTATGATAAACAAATTGGATCATCTGTAAAGATGATAATCCTTATACCGCACTGGAGTGAGACATTTTCTCTGTGCTCGTTGGACAGGAACAGAGTCATCAGGAGCACAGGAAGACTTATTTTCAGGAACATTGTGAAAAGTTGTTGAACCAGAGAACTTCCTCCAATTGCCAGCACTGTTGGAGGACCTTGAGTAGGACTCTTGGGACACTTCCTTAGGCCACAACCTCTTGGGAATCTTTACCACTTCGGACATACTCCACACATTACCATCAGAAAGTTCAACAACCTGACGACCAACACGCTTGACCATCAAAGGATCCGAATACCGTGACTCCCCAGACTTGACTAATCTGCACTTCTTAACACGTACCCAATCATTGACACTGAACTGGGAAGAACCGTTACACAGAGAACGATCAACTTCAACGGCCCTTTCTAAACCAAGCGTTCTCATCCAAGGTTGACTCATGTTGGAGACACTCCTCCTCCCTCTCATCTTTTCAAAAGGAGAGAGATCACCCATACTCCTAGGTGTATTTCTGTAGCACCACAAAATTTCACTTATGGTCTGTTTACAATCTTTACCAGTACGTAGGGCTAATTGGAGACCCTCTTTAAACACCCTGATCCACCTCTCCACAATGCCATTACTATTGGGATAGTAAACTGACACACGTTTATGTCTTATACCATGACGCACCAAAAATTCCTTCATCTCTTGATACACAAATTGCACACCGTTGTCTGTTGTAATAGACTCTGGGAAACGTTCTCTTTCAAATACTTCATTTAAAAACTTGATCACCACACTAGACGTTATGGTAGAAACCATTTTTACCTCAGGCCATTGGGACAACTGATCTACCAAGATAATAGCATACATCGCATTCTTGTTGAATGACAAAGGACCGGCAATATCTAAAGATACACTTTCCCAAACCCGTGAGGGTCTAGAAATGGGATGACGTTCATATGCAACATGTTTTTGAGACTTATCACTCAAACAGCAATCCATACAGTCTCTGACATGCCGTTCTATGCATTTATCCATCCCTGGCCACCAGAACTCACTTCTGATCCTCCTTTTCATAGATGTCATTCCAGGATGTCCCTCATGAGCCATCTCTAAAATCTTAGGTTGTAATTCACGAGGCACCACCAATTGCAGACCTCTAAACAATACTCCCTCAACCACAGACCACTCTTGAGCAACGTGAAAGAAAGGTTGTATATCATCAGACAACAAAACCTTGCGTGGTCACTGTGTTTTTACAAAATTACATATATCACTAAAAACAGGGTCACCACTACACGCCAAATTCCTTGCATCCTCATGGATACAACCTTTGGAAATTTCACAAATTGACACAACATTATCATCATCCTTGTCCTCTTCAACTACATTGTCATCAGGCACAGGCAATCTAGACAAGCAGTCAGCTAACACATTCCTAACACCAGGAATATACTCCACTTTAAAATGAAAATCCTGAAGCTTGTATTGCCATCTAGCAATTCTTGAAGTTGCTTTTCCACAACCTTTCGTAGTAAATAAATCCACTAAGGGACGATGGTCAGACCAGAGTTTAAAAACAGTACCGTACACATACTTGCGGAAATATTCTATGCCCCACCAGCAAGCAAGAGCTTCCTTTTCTAATGTAGAATATTTGCACTCAGCATCCCTTAAAGGTCTTGATGCAAATCCAATTGTTACCATTTGACCCTTTTGACGTTGCATTAAAACTGCACCGATACCCACATTACTAGCATCAGTGATGATAAATGAACAATGTGCAGTATTAAACGTTGCCAAAGCAGGTGTAGATGCAATGTTTTGCTTCAACAACATGAATTCTTTTTTACAATTTTCATCCCAAAGAAATTGTACATTTTTTTTCATCAAATTTCTCATATTTACAGTTTTATCAGAGAACAGGGGAATAAATTTGGAGTAATATTCGGCAAGCCCTAAGAAAGACCTGAGCTGATCTTTATTCACAGGGTCTGGAGCTAATTCAATGGCCTTGACTAAATTTATTTTCGGGGAAATGCCTTCTTTACTAATAGTATGTCCCAAATAGTCAACAGAAGACACACCAAATTTACATTTTTCTTTTGTGAGAGTGAGACCACTATCTTGCAACACACATAATACCTTATACAGCATTTCTGAATGATCAGATGGATTAGATGCAAAGATTAAAATGTCGTCCTGGAAGTACAAGACATTTTCAAAATCCTTAAAAAGGTTGTGCATCACTCTTTGAAAGACAGAAGATGCTGATATTAGACCAAAAGGCATTCTTTTGTACTTGAAAGCACCTTCTGAAGTGATGAAAGACGTCAAATGCCTACTGTCTTTGTGTAATGCTATCTGGTGGTAAGCATTAGACAGGTCTAATGTAGAAAAAATGGATGCCCCCTTCAATTTTGTGAACATTTCATTAATATTAGGCAACGGATGCCTATCCACCCATACGTTCTCGTTTAAATCTCTCAAATCCACACAAAGTCTCACTTTGCCGTTGGGCTTGTGAGCGACAATGACAGGGGACAACCAAACGGAAGATTCTATTTCCTCAATGACATCTAACTCACATAATCTTTTGAGTTCAGACTTCACAGCATCTCTTAAATGTAAAGGAACATTCCTAACTTTATGGACCTTTGGTACAGCATCTTCCCTAAGAATAATTTTATGTTCAAAATGTTTTAAGAGACCTAATGCAGATGTAGAAAACACAGAAGGAAACTTCTTTTCACACTCAGAACTAAGATCAGACTCTACATTCATGACCAGGTCTGAATAACCAAGCACTTGTTCAGGATGGTTAGGATCCAATTTTATCATTAAGTCCCTCTGTTGAGGCCATCCCAATAAACAAGAGCCATCTTTTGCCACATAAACCTTGGAATTGATGGTTTTACCCTTGAAACTTAGGGATGTTGTAAAAAAAAACAAGAATTTCAATGTTTTTTTTTCCATACCCAAGTAACTTTATGTCTGGAGGAGATAATTTTAAACCTGGAAACTCTTTTATCCATTCCTCACCAATGAGAGTACGTTTTGCTCCAGAGTCTGCCATAACACTGATATTCTTCCCTCCAATATCTACAGTACAATATGGAGAATCTTTATCACACTCATTAACTTCATATACTGCAAAAAGAAATTCTTCCTCTAAATAATCGTCATCTATTTCATTAACATGTTCAACAGAACTCCTTTTTTTAACAAAATCCTTACTTTTAAATTTGTTCTTATTTTTGCACATTTTACTAAAATGACCTTTTAATCTGCAATATCTGCACAATTGTCCAATTGCCGGACATTTTCTGTCATTCGCTAGGTGATCTGGACTACCACATTTGAAGCATGCATACTCTCTCCTCTCTTGGAATGGTTGGTTTCTGTTTCTAAAAGAATTTCTTTCCTCTAAATTAGATTTTTTTACAATATTGACTTCAGCAATTTTCCTTTCCGCAAGTTCTTTCACACCCACTTTCATGTTTTCAAAACGATGAGCAATATCTAACGCTTTGTCTAAAGTTAGATCCTCAGTGTCTAAAAGTTTCCCTTGAAGCTTGACATCAGCAATTTTGTGAACCATTTGATCACGCAACATTTGATCATGAAAGGTTGAATAATTGCACTTAGATGCTAAAATTCTCAAGTCATTCATAAATGAGTCAATGGATTCACAGGGTAATTGACCTCTACTTAAGAATTTATGACGGGAAACTACAACGTTAACTTTCTTTATATATTGTTTATCCAACTGTTTGATTGCATCTTCGAAAACATCTATCACTTGTTCAGTAGATGTTACACTGCGTGAATCTAAAGGTAAATGACTTAGGACATGTCTTCCTTCAGCACCTAAACAGTGTTTTAAAATCGCTAGTTTCCTTTTATCGGTGTAGTCTTCTCCACCAATAGCTTCAATGTAAGCATAAAAACCTTCTTTCCATCTTTTCCATTCTAGAATTGGTTCACCTGGACTTGGTAGAAAAGGTGGTGGAGCAGAAAAACTTTCCATCTTGATTAATAAGAATTTAAAATAACAGTAGGTGAATTTTGCAGTGAAAAATGTTGAAGTTAAAATTTTTGTTGTTTATTTGTTGATAATTGCCATGTTAGACTGTTTGGCAAAGATAGTTTGTGGTTTTTTATTGACATGCGAGGCTTTTTGCCGTCATTTGCTCGTTAAAACGCGTTCTTTTCGTTATAACGCGTTCTCAATGGGTTTTCAATAATATTTGTCCCAAAAGATGGCCGCCGTGCGTCAAAATGCGTGAATACACGCTGTGACGTCACGCGCATGCGCACAAGCTCGTTATGGGGCCAGTAGACTCGCACAGACTTATCATTCCAAATGCTCAAAATGGATAAAATTATATATTTCAGTCACGGAAGGGTATAAAATTGTGGCGTTTTCACCTGCACGTTTCCGCTACGGTCCGTGACACAGCGTTGGCCGCATTTAAGGAATTCAAAGACGATTCGTGATCCTCCGTTTATCTTGACATCAAGCGATGCAGGTAGGGACTCCAGGCTTTTATATTTTCGTTTCTTGCCCAATCGTCGCCAGTGTAATGATGTTACAACATAGTTTAGTGGGTAGAAATAGAGTATTTATTTTGAGATATAATTATAGGTCTAAACATGAAGCCTGAGTCGTAACCGTCTTCCCTGGAATCTGGAACCCAGCAGTGTTCCCGATTCCAGGCATGACACGACAACACCACACAAGTCACATTGGTGAAAACAATGGCGTGTCAAATTACGAAATTATCTGAAATAATGTAGATTATGAGATAGCAAAAATTCCCCCGAGTGTTCATATTACACTGGGAAGTGAATTAAAAACACCAGATATATACATTTAACATGCGTCACAGAGCTAAGAATCGCAACGTAGATTTTAAACCTTCGAATACATTTGACTGTGTAATCTCTTCGCTTAACAATGCATGCCAAGATTTCAGAACATATGAGAGGCAGAATTCAGAAAAAAATGGCAGGGATTCGTTTTCCCATTGATTTATATTGAAGTCAAGTAGATTTTAAGCTAAATAGTGTAATTTTATCTGCAAAAATCTCATGTCTTCTATGTAAATTGGCAGTGGCCCCATGTATGGTGTTATCTCTCTGCACGCCAGGCTTACCACAAGAAAAACAGACCCAACTCTGACGCTCACTCATGACACCCAACTCTTCCCATGTAAGATATTGATCCGCACATATCTCAACCATGCAGTCAGGCTCCAGCCTGCATACAATGGGTAAGGCAGAGGCCTTACGAGGTCACACTATAATGTGCTCTATACAAATACTAATGTCATTGTCAACAAACCAGTGTAAACAGCCACCAAGTACATCTCGAAGGTAACTTTATTACCACTGTGTCTATTTACTTCAGTGATCTACAAAGGTTTCAGATATCATAATTGAATATATAAATTCTCCTAAGTCCCCAATAATGAGATCACAGACATCTGCTCTGGTCTCTTAACCCACCAAGGGCCTGTTTCAATAATTAATCGAATTAGATGACAAGCAAATATAAAAGCAAATATAATTCTGACCCTGCCAGGGGACAGTGGAAATGGAAGAGAGAGAGGCACATGTTTGCTCTAGTCAACAAAAAAGACATTGACTTGAGGAAACCTTGTGACAGTGGCTGGCTTCAGGAATGTTAATTAGAACATTCCAAACTAGGCAATTAAATGTATAGCTGCCGAGTTACCCTGTGTACTCTGTGACGGCTCCACACAGTTTTTAGCTAACAGAACTCACTATGCTGGACTGCGGATGATTACACTAGCAAACTACAAGTCCCAGAATGCAAAGTGTAGTGTCAGAAAGCCAGAAATACCTGATCGCAGTGTCACAGATTATATGGGGGTTACTGCAGATATGCAAATGATAAAGAGTGCAACTTACCTTGTAATCACATTCAGGAACTGTGGAGTAAGAACGGCTTGCTGGGACCGCTCTGGATACTGGTAGGTGGAAATCAACTGGGGCTGCCTCCCGATTGTGTAAAGATACCCAATGTGTGGCATGGAGAAAAAACAAACGAGACTCAGCAGCCCTTTTTCGGAGGTGAGGTTTTCTCATCTTCTGTTAAAGAACAACCTGTTGAAAAGACATACCTTTTTACTTAGGAGCGCGCAAAGGAACCATTTTTTCAAATTGAAATAGCAAAATGGCGTCTGTAGCCCAGTTTGGACCCAGCCATATGCAAAATAGTCTTGATCCTGCGCCTAATGGGAACAGTCCAGCCCGAACTGCCAGGCCAGGTCCTCCCTGGACTGGAAACAAGCATCCTAGGACCGGTTACGGCCCATCAATTGTTTTATTTGCATATGTCGCCCTAAGTGGGAAGGTTATGCCCAGATGTGGGTCCCGTGCTCATTACACCACTGGATTCAAGCTAGCCTGGCTGATGAAGGGTGATGCCCTGAAACCGGTCCTAGGATGCTTGTTTCAGGTCTAGGGAGGACCTTGCTTGGCAGTTCGGACTGATTTGCATATGGCTGGGTCTAAACTGGGGTGGTGTGGTGTGGTGAGCAAAAGAATGATGGATTTAACCCAGATCCTTGTGACTGGGGGTGAATGTTTGAATTGTCCAGCATGCCGTCCTTCAATTATTTCATTTGAATGAGAAAGGTCATGTCAGCCCTGTCATAATAGGGCTTCAGGTGGTTGACATGTATCACCCTTTTGGGGTGTGTGTGACTGCCAAGGCCCACCGATAGACAACCTCCCCTTCTGTTTCAAGAACAGGGTAGGGCCCACTTCCGTTGTCTTTGAGGGCCCTAGAGGCCACAGGCTCAAATACCCATGACTTATGCCCTGGTTTTAATATTATTAATATCCTCTTTTAAAAAGGGACTAAAACCTCATCTTTTCCCAAGGACATTGTAATTACAGCTGCCACTATAATATCGTGCTCAGGCCATTGAGGATCACAGCGCCAGGATACCCGTGGGGTGACAGTTGCGCTCTATAAATGTGCCATACAATACAATACAATACAATACAATTACCAGAGCAGTTTTTTGGTCATACCAGTGCGTTTGAAGCTCTTGGCTGGCTTGAAGGTTTTAGCTTGCTTTTTCCATGTAGGGAGTACTTCTAAGGGAGTCTTGACTGATCCAGAGTCCTCTTCCTCTGCTTCTTGGGACTCATCATCATCAACATGTTCCCCAAAGGGTGAAGGTTTGCTTGCCATGACCTTGTCATTCTCTGCCAGCTCTGTTCCATCTACAAATCATCCCTGTCTCTCTTTTAGCCACTCAGATACATGCCCTTATCCAGGCAACACCCCACACCTCTCACCTCTCCCCCAATCTCTCAACTATTTTACTGATTTTGTCCCATTTACATCTACTTCTCCATTTCCACAATCCAGAAGTCTCTAATATTTTCTCACTTATTCTGCCCCTCTTACACCCATCTCTGACCTCCATGCTCTAGTCGTCTTCTCATCTCTCCCCAGCCTCTGACCTTATCTTGCATATTCTGTCCCTCTTACATCCACCTCTCTGCAAGATACACTCCTTTTCTTTCTGGTTCTGTCCTTCTCATATCCATATCTCTCCTTCATAGTCTGTACTGCACCTCATCTCTCCCAGCAGGCGACCTATGGCTGAGGGGAGCGAGAAGGAATAGTGAGAGGAGAATGTAGAAGGACCGAATCAGTGATTCTGTCCTTCTACATCCTCCACTCACTATTCCTTCTCTCTCCCCTCAGCTATAGTTTGCCTGCTGGTTTTGCCTCTCTCACATCTTCAGCTCCCATTCTGGTCCTGCCCTTCACCTCTCATCTCGTCCTTCAGTCTCCTAACTTTTTTTTGCTGATCTGTTCCGTTTACATCCACCTTTCCCATTTACAGCCGCCATTCTCTCCCTGGTCTCACAGTTTCTGCTTCTCTTACAACGACCTCTCCCTTCCACGCTCTACGTTGCACCTCATCTCTTTCCCAGTCTTTTACCTTTTTCAGTGATTCTGGTCCTATTACATTTACCTCTCACCTTCCTGCTGTACTCTTCACCTTTAATCTCCCCCAGTCTCTACCTTTCTCTTCCTGGTTCAACTCCTCTAACATCTACCTCTCTGTTGTAAGGTAAATTCCACAGATGATCACAGGTAGCCAGGAGGTATTTTCCATGTAAGAGGTTTATTGATTATTTGTTACAGGTTCCATAGAAGTCTTAAGTAGGCATTGAAGTAATCTTGTGAAGGTCTTAAAGAGGTCCCACCAGGAGCTGCATGGTTGCTGCTCAGCCCACTCTAATCAACTGTCATTCTCCACACACAAGCAGGCACACTCACATTCCACTCTCTCTGTCATCAAGCATTCCAACATTCCACACACACACCACATTCATTCTGGCTGAGCAGCTAAGAATGAGATGAATCAAGGTATAACACTCTCCCCTGCCTCTCTCCCTCAGCCTCTCATGTGCTCTTGGCAATCCTCTTAAATTCACCTCCCATCATTCTCTCTCCCCTCCATTTAAGTTAACTTGATGGTTCTGCCTCTTATGTCTAACACTCTATCCATGCACTACTTTTTGCCTTTCATCTTTCTCTCCTGTTTCAACTATTTTAGCTGGTTTAGCATACTTTACATCAACTTCTCCCTTTTTCTCAGCCTCTTTCTGTTGGTTCTGCTACTCCTACATCCACATCTCCCCTCCATATTCTGCTCTTCATCACTCTTCTCCCCCAGCCTCTTACTTTGTTTCAGCTGTTCTCTTCCTCTACATCCACCTCTCCTCTTCCACTCTCTGAAAGGTTTTTACATTGCTGCATGGACTTGGAACTCTTAAACGTTTTCTCTTTTGCATGCAATGAGAGGTGGGTAAGCCAATTAACTCTCAAGCCAGAGACCTGGCTCTGCTCAGCTCGAGGTCCTCTCGGAATCTTGAGCCCAAAATAAGCTGAGCTTTCAAAGAGCCATGCCCAAATCCCGGCCTGGCTCAGCATTCTGTGAATCCAGGCAAACCTCCATGTGCCAGAAAAAAAAACCATTTAACATAATATATGTCTGTTGTGAAGCTCTCTTATGTCCTTGCGCATGGATCACGCTATGTAAAACTACCAAAAATTCAAGTCTTCTCTTTCAAGGTTAAAGATGAATCATTAAGCTTTAATGTCATAAAAGAGATATCTATTGTATGAGTGAATTGAACAGTGAGAAACTGGAAAATCTAGGATCAAACCTGGCTTCCCTGCTTGACCAACTTGTGTGATCCTAGGCAAATGCTTTATTTCACCAATCTCCATTTTGTTCATTGTCACACATCAGAGCACTTTCAAATACATGCATTCAGTGTGCAGGCTTTATAGACACCTCTAATGTTTAAGGTACTAGACTAAAAAAATCAGGAATTAAAATTACAGTACTCCTCATAAGATAACATTTGCAAATAAAGTCGGTGCCGGCCTGTTCTGCATAAAATTCATATTATTTAACAAAGGTTAGTGGAGCCTAACACAAAGAGCAGCATAAAAAATCCCAAAAGAAAGTAAAGTACAGTGTATCTTGGTCCGACAACATGTCACATCCACATGGGCCCAGATTATTGAGTTGATTTCACCCTTTAGTTAATGCCAGAAGGCAATATAATAGATTTAATTGAAACCTTGTAAGGAGGAATCTTTAATTTGCATTACTTTGCAACCAGTAGTGTTGTGGTAACTAGGGCATGTGTACGTACAGTGGGTTTACTCAATTCTAGGAATTCTTTAGCAGACTGCTGATAACTAACTAAACTCTTTTTCGTCAATGACAGGTCTAATTTTTTAATACATTCACTGAGTAAACAATACCGGGTGCCCCAGTCTCCTAAAACAGGTTTTGACATAGTGTAACTATGGGATCCTCCCCACTTCTTCTAATGACAAACAGTATTCATAATTAATCTATTAAACTCAATGTCAGGATTTGATCAGCAGTTAAGACACATTTGTCTTTCTAAATCTTTAACATTGTCTGAATAGGTTTATTCCCCAATCTCATGGAGAATTAAAAAAACTGAGGCGACAATCCTGAGAAGGATAGCTGTTCACCAAGCCTTTGCAGTGACCATGTCCCTTTTTCATCAAACTGAACTCCCAAGTAAGAGAAAGACTTTACCCTACTATTCTCATTGCCCAGTACCTGATGCTTTCTGACCTTTACTGACCTTAGACCCACAACAAGAACATGGGACTTACAGTAATTAGTTGACAGGTCGAGGGATTTCATAAAGCCAACAAAGGAATCCAAGAGCGACTAACAATACCGCATCAACTGTACAGAGAAGTACAGGTACAAAACGACTGCCGACATGTGGCATATCCCAGCCTTCTCCAAGCAGATGGGGTCCCAGGTGATTCCCATACATCATAGGAAAAAAGGGGCCAGAATATATCCCTGCTTTACTCCTCACTTACGTTCAAAAACTCTCTGTACATGATCCATCTGTGCTGTACCTAACACAGGTCATCATATTCCTATGTTGGTCAGTCAGAAAACAAACAAAGTCCTTGTCAACTGCCATAGAAATCAGCATGGGCTAATATTTCTCCCTGTTAATCCTGTCAAAAGTGGATGTAAGGTCCATGAAAGACATGTGAAGGCTTCCTTGCTTGGCCACCATATACTTATTTATTATAAGATATAAAGTAGTCATTGATTGACGTATCCGACGTGTCCTAAAAAGAAACATTGATTGATGGCACTCCAACTCGTCCTAAAGCCAAACTGAACATCCGTGATGATGTGGTTCTCTACTGCCCAGTTGGTAAGTCTTCTAAAACCACGCTCCTAAGAATCGTGACAGTCGAATCAATCAGAGAGGTAGGCCTGTAACAGTGGGGATCGCTTTAATCTCCTCCCTTAAAAATTGGCACCACTCTAGATTATGACCAAGACTTAGAAATTGCCACCTTTGCTGTTGGACTACAAACTAGGTTCTAAAAACATCGGTTGGAACCCTATCCGGGCCTGGGGCTAGATTCTTAGATAGAAGTGCATTCGTATCGGCCACTTCTTCAATTGTAAAAAAGAGAAAGGGAGTGCTAGAGATAGTGGTCAAATGAATATCCCAATTACTGCTAACAGGCAAATCATAAATCTTCTTATAGTGATTAATGCAAACACACTGACATTTCATTATCTCAGGCAGAAATGTGGTGGTTAACTATCTCCCAGACTATAGCACTATCTCTGTTTGTGTTAGCCTCCGATAGCTGCTCCCATGCGTCTCTCTCAACTGGGTTTTTCTCTCTTTTAAGGCTTCTTTATATTTCCGTTGACAGGCTACAACCACACACTTATCCCTGGGATTTGCCCGCGAAGCCTTAAGGAACTCTCTAGTTGCCCAAGAGCAAATACCGTTGGACCACCTACAAGTACAATCCAAATTGAGCAAACATGGCTGCCTTAGCTCCTCATTACCTTTCACAGCTCTTAGCACATTACGTCACTTCTGCAATATACGGAGTAGTCTCAGCCAAGCAGACCTCAAAATCTTTGGTGCCAGCTAGAGAGAAGTTTGGAATAAAGTACCTCTGGAATTACTTTAACCCACTTTAACCTATGGCCTTTGTCCATTGGGATGACTTTCTGACAAAAGCTCAGAGGACACAATAACCACCCCGTAAGCGTTCCCCAATGAAGCGATAGAGAGACTGTTTATCGCAATCTCCTATATGAATAACCTATTGAGAATGAATTAACCTAGAGAGCGAGGATGAGACAAAAATATAATCTATTACAGACAATGCCCCTCTCCCTATAAATATGGGGTTATTTTCACTATAAGCGCATCTGTCAGTATCAAGCCAACAAAAAAGCCAAATTAAACTCGCCAAAAAGCAGATTCAGAAAATCACCTTGTATAATGTGCTCCCTGTGCGAATTACCAAATCCTCCATTCTCCCTCCCAGCCGCTATCATACAAGAAGATTCTTTGCTCATGTCAGAACCTACAAAGTGGGTCCAAGTAAATTGTCTCAGATGCTCTAGAAGTGCTTTTAGCCGTAACACAACTTCCAAAGCTCTTGAGTTACCATTGGAGTTATATAGATTAAGTACCAGTAAATTAGATGCATTGGGAAAAGATAACTAAATAACTAGAAAGTGGAGCAGTGCAATTTTGATCTCACTCTGAGATACTGTGGGGGTGCATCATGATTAAGCGTAGTCAGCACTCAAATATATTCTTTGTTATTAATGTTACTGAGGAAAACGGAGTGTTGCATATTTAAAGTACTCCATGTGAAGATTAATGAATCCTTATAATTGTGCGCATAGAACATGACGAATGAAGGTCTATGTAACATTTACCTATTAATGTGACAGGAGAAGTTAACATTTAAAATGTGTCCCATAGCTAGGTTACTAAAATAGAATGTGTATGTGTAGCCTAATGTTTAAACATTTATACATGTAACAAGAATTATTTCCATGCAGGTGCAGTTGGAATGACATTTTCGTAATTGTTTACAATGTATTCATGTATTAAGAAGCTGCATTTATTATTGTGTAGAAATGTGCACACATTCTGTAACCCCGTGCACTGTTAAGTTGACATAAGAGGTGGCCTCAAGAAACCGGTCAGTTCAAGCCCACGTTTAAAGTCTAACATGTAATTCATATTTAACCTTCAATGTAGAATGTATTTGCCTGTATTTTTTCTTTCCACTACAGGTGTGGACAAGGCCTCATTTGTTAGCATAGAAGGGTTTTGTTTTTATTAGATAGCAAGATATGAAAAGACGAAGGGGCATATTACCAACGATTAGCGATATTTATCGCTAACGATGCTTAGCAACAAATTTTTTAATGCTAAGCATCGCCGGAAATTATCGCAGAGATAACTTGCTATTAGCAAGGTTTATCTCAGAAGTGATAAAAATCCTCGCGCTAACTGCCAAATGGAGATTATCGTTGGAAAACCATCGATAATCTCTCGAAGTTTGGCGTTAGCTTGATGATAGGGGCTCACAAACTTAGCCATGATATCCACCTTCCATAGGATATCATGGCTAAGTCAGGAAAATACCAGGTGTAAAAAAAGCAGTGCTAACCGCGGTTAGCGCTGCTTTTTTTTATCACTAACAGGGTTAGCGAAATCCTTGATAATAGGAGAAATGTCGCTTAACAAGATTTCTCCTATTATTTTTCCCTGGAACGCCCCCTTTGCATCTCATTAGAGATGCAAGGGGAAGCATAGAGAAAAAGGGTGCTAACATGCGAATTTGCGTGTTAGCACCCTGTTGCTGATAGGGAGATAATTTTATCTCCGCTTTCTTGGCTTTTAAAGCCAAAAAAGCGAAGATAAATCCCTTGATAATATGCCCCAAAGTTTGGTAAAGAGAAATGCGTTAACGAGCAAGAAGGTGAGTTCTCCTGGAGGAGGAGAAGAATGACCAAGGACGAATGAAGTTGCAATTTATCTATGTGGGAAAGGTGGTGCGAGTATCCAGTTTTGCAAGAAAAATGGAAAAGTAGGATTGTATACCTTGAATGCAATTGAAATTTTATGCTGTAACTTAGTGAGTGTCAGGAGAGACAGCTTAGGACTTCACCGGGAGCAGATCTATGTGTCTGCTTATGCGGCTTTATGCTGCGTAAACAACATCTAACACTACATAAAGTTAACAGTCAGTCTAGACGGACGAAAAGAGATGGAGGAAAACATACAACACACTTCATACAAATGCTATGCCCAGGAACCATAGACTTAAATCTAGGTTTTAAATTGAATTTCTTTTTCCAAATTTAGCCAAAAATGTAATAACTATTTAAACCTGAGTTGATGCTCAAATAGAGGATAATCTAATTCCAAACCTAATTATTCACCTCTAATGTAACATAAGCACTTATATTTTGAAGTAAGTCTGAGTTACACTCCAATCTTGGCGATCTTAAGTGGTGTAAAAAAAAAAAACACAATAAACTCTTCACAATAAGGTATAAGTGTCATTTACCCCCCCCAAAAAAAAACATCTTCACGCAGAGCATTAGTTGCTAGGTAGTAAAATAAGGAGAGCCTTCAGTATTTAATATTGCAAGTGCTTTATAAAAGAGAAAGAGCAACAGTCTACTGAGTGGCTTCCTAAACAGTAAACTGTTGTTGGAGTATACCTCTACATCTTCACTTGATCGCATCGTACCTTTTTGCTTACCAGGATTAGATTTGCGCATCTGCGGTCTATGCGTCTACTTATGCGATTTTATGCTACGTGACCTATGGGTGGAGTCCCCTCAAATGAAGACTCTGAAAGCTGACATCTTTCTAATTTCACCCTTTTCCAGTGCTTCCTAGTTGAAGGCTGTCCCTTTAAGGGAGTGTAGGGAGAGATAGCTTGCCCATGCCTACCATTGAGAATCATTTGATGCAGTTTAATGCTCAATTATTTTTCTTGATTATGTGCATTGTCATGATAGAGTTAGTTGTCTGTTTTGTGTTATATACGGTGAGTCTCCTTAGGAGATTCAGACTATTTTTGTTTGTTCTGTATTTCTATATAATGTTGAGGTTGGTCTATATCAATTTGTTTTTACATTTATAATTAAATCTTTCTAATCTCAGATTTAGTCGAGTGGGTTATTGTGAGACCAAATTGGTTACACTGTTTGGAGATTCAAATGATTCTCCCTCTTAACTCTCAAGCTGCTATCAAGACCATTGGATTGGAGATAAATGTTTAAGTGTGCCCAAGCTCTACACAAGGCTGAATGTCGTAATTTGTAATTTTGCAATCTAAATTAAGGGAGATGAGTGTGAGAAGTCCGCCCTTAGCTCTACTAATCAGGACTAGGGTTGGTGAGAAATAAGGAATAAAACCCATGAGAAAATTAAATTTGTACACTGCCCACGTTTCATGATAACAAAAAATTGTAAATTAATAAACTCAAGCTATAAAATGTAATTACTTTTACTGACCAGCCCTACATTTTTTTACAGGAAAGCACATTCGACAAGTTGGTATCCTTGGCAGCAACTACCCCGATGTACTCCACCTGCATAGGACAAATTCTGACAGAGGAAATGTGATCCTACAAGGTATGCAGACAATCATTTGTATCAAATCTATTTGGGGTTGGAATATTACAGGAAAATTAGTCTTGACTAGAGGCAAGAAAGTTGGGCAACTTATTGGTTTGATACATAATCCTGACTGGAGGCAATGAAATGTGGGTGCCTAGTACTCCTGGGGCAATAAAAGAAACTGAGGGCAGTCGAAGTTGGATCATATAGGGTCGTCTTCTCAGACAGCGAGAAATTGTAAGCAACTTCACTGCGACCCTTGACTGATTAGAATGAATGACCACACAATCGCAATCAATGGTTTTGGAACACATCACTACGCAGTCAACCTGCCTGACCATAATTATATGCTCAAACAAGGAAGGTTCACTTCCAATGCATTCACTACGTCAGTGAGCAACCTTAATTTTTATCTGCTCAGCACTTTCGTTGCATCCCTCCTTAAGAGGGGGACCTTTACCATAATGGGAACATAGGGGGTCACCAATAACTTGAGATGTGAGTTCTCTCTTGGGTAATTTAAGTGTGCCCGTACTCCTCTTTTAGGATGGGCCCTTTCCCTGGTTCCCAAATGGCCGAGGGTGGCTTTGGACACCTGAGAGAATGAGAATCAGGGCTGTTCAGAAAGGTCATAGTAACAAAGTTTACCTCTACCCTACAGGATTAGGAAATTGGGATAATTTGCCTCCCACAGTCACATGGAACCCTCCCAACTCCTTTCGCCACAACTACCTGGTCAGAGTCTTAACTTAATACCAAGAGCTGAATTGTGCCATGGGCACGATTAGAGCAGCAAACTGAACCAGTTTTGGGCATGTCAGCAATGGTGTTTTCTGTCTAAAGGAATCCACTAGCAACATCATTAAAAAAGTTCTTCAAAAGCAGTCGATTCTGTTGTTTAGCAGATTCACAAAAGGTTCCAACAAATTATGATCTAGACTAATAAGGTTCCCAAAACCCCCAGTGCTTGCTACCGGTCTTTGTGGTCCCCTTCTGTCCTCAAGCGAGTGGCCGACTGCAATCGACTGGATACTTTCTTCAAATTGTTTTCTCTTTTTTTCCTGGTTCGAGCTGGCGCTTTATAACCAACTTCCCCGTTTGGTGCACATGCACTCTAGGGGCCAGATGTAGGTTTTTGAGATGTAGGGGGCCGAATTATACAGAATCAGTAAATTTACCGAATTGGTAAATTTACCGATTCGGGAAAATACCGAATCGGTATATTTACCGATTCGGTAAATCCAGATGTAGCTGGCACTTCAAAGAGTCCCACAGGCCCTTTAGGAGTCGGTATTTACCACCCAATCCTATTGGGTGGTAGAATACCGAATTCCAGTGTACATGCACATCTGTGCATGTACACCTATACCATGTGACACACAGACATGCCCTTAGGGGCACACAAGCCTGCAATTGTCAACGTGACACCCCGTTCCCCCTGCCAGGATTCGGTATTTCCCATTGATTCCTATGTGCTTCAAGGACCTTAGGAATCAATGGGAAATACCGATTCGGTATTTACCGATTCGGTAAATACCGAATCATACAGAATCGGTAATTGTAAAAGTAAAATTACCTACATCTGCCTACTTCCAATTTACCTACTCTTAAATACCGAATCGGTATGATTCGGTATTTAAGAGTAGGCAAATCGGAATTACCTACATCTGGCCCTAAGAGTCTGTGAGCCAGAACCACCAGAGGTACTTCTAGGACCCTCCCTATCCAGGCAAGAGGGTGCCTCTAGGCCCTGTAGAGTCTTCAAACTGTGTGGCGTGCCCCCCTGGGGGGGGCACGCATGGGTTCCCAGGGGGGCGCAAATCACTCTGCAAATACATGTAAATGGAGATGTGGTGTGTATTTGCTGCATTTCCAGGCTGTCTTCATTTATTCCGAGACCTTTGTAGTGAAAGTGAGAACTGAGGTGGGGGCAGGGGTCAGTGAGTGTGCTGGCAGGGTCAGTATACAGATTACAATTATACTTCCAGATCAAAGAATATAAAGTGCTCTTCACAGAAAATCACTTTCTGATAAACTAGATAACAAATCGAGAACGTTTTGCTTTCTTGCTCAAGGTGCTGCGTATTTTGCAGTCTAGCAAACTAACTGAGGAGAAAATACATATCGTAGAAACGTTCTGTTCAATGTAGTTACATACTCTGGGAAAGCTGTATGTTTCTTTCAAATAGAGGCGAGCTAGAGCGAGGGTCTGGCTTGCATCCTAGAGCCTGTGCAGGTGCCAAGCACTGATAATATTTGCTAAGTAAGTCATACAACAAACATCAAGTAAAATATGATAAGGCCTCCTCAAAATTCCTAAAAGTGTATTTCTTTAACCTGTCAAAGCTTTGACATTAATAAGGCACACTATATTCCGCAGTGAAAAGTACTTATTAAAAGTGATAGTTTTGTAAAACTGGTAATCTGAACTCACATTTAAAAGTGCTTTCCTACGCGATAATGAAGAAAACAGTTTTAGTAAAATAACATATTTGCCTAAGATCACACAATTTGATAAGCGAGGAGCTCCAGATTTATTAAGGTTTTCCTGTTACATTTTTTACAAATCAGCAGAAAATGCGTATTTATTTGCCTTGCCTTATGTTAAGGTTTTGTTTTTACCTCTTACTTCATTGTTCTGCAGTTTTTAAATACAGCGTGAAGTCAACCAGAGATGGCCGAGCGCTTTACATGAGCACCAGTTACATTACACAAGGTTACATGATTGGCTTTAGAGATGAGGAGATTAAGTGATTTGTCCAGAATCACAGGGTGTTGAGCCGACGCCGAGACTCGCACCTGGATCCCCACTTCGGCATTATGCAGCTCTTTCTCCCAAATGCCAGATCCAGGGTAAAGGGAGGGAGGCAGGTAGAAGCCACATGAAAGCTCTGCTCCTTATGGGCCCGAGCTTCCAATAAGACCTTGAGCTGAGCCAGAGCACGGATTCAGACTCGCGCCTTCAGTGGCTCGCCCCTCTATACTATACTATACAAGAAAGACCTAGCAAACAGAGCACACGGATGGCTAACGGTGGGTGGCTATGAAAAACTGCAGCCACAAACGTACTTCAGCATCGGCATTAAAATAAATGTTAAAGAAAAATTCTTAAAATTACGCCTCGGGGTAATTCCCATACTTCCACATCTTCCACCTTGGGAGAGAAACAATCCTTCACAACAGTGTCGCATGTGCAAAACCGGCAAGGAGGACATAGTTCATGTGATTTGCATCTGCCCTAGCGTAAAAGACTTGAGGTTCAATCTCTTACGTCCTTTTTTTAACCTACATGCCGTCCGGACCTGCAGACAGGCAGCCAAACTGTGCTTCTCTACTAGCGACATCAAATTGAACTGTCAAGTGGTGAAATTTTTTGACCTAATAAGAAAGAGACTTAACCATGCTAGATTAACTTTTTAAATCCCTCGAGGGTAACCATAAAACTGTTAATAACTCTGTAATTTTAATGCATCCTATTTTTATTATGTTTAAATAACAACAACTATGGACGTTTTTACAATTTTGTAAAGATTTTAATTAATCATATACAAATAAAATATTTACTTATTTACTTACTATACTTTCAACTCAACAAACTTGTTGGATTTGTGATGCCATATTAGAGCACACTGTTCAAGTCGATCAAATATTCTTCTGCTTTTTGGTGCACATAGTTGGCACAATTCGCAACTCTTTAATGCATCTATGCCCAACCTCCTGCAAAAAAATAAAAATAAATATCTGTTGTTTAAGTTCAAGTCTTTGTTTCATATATTTAGAATGCGCTGACAACGGGGCGACCATAAGAGATGTTTCTAATTTCAGACTTTTTGGTTCTGAATTTACCTAGGCCCACATGCATCAAACTGAATTGCATTCGCAAACGGTGCGAATCGCAAAATTCGGCCGTTTGCGAATGCAATTCTTTGTTTTGGGATGCATTAACCTTTTTGGCTTTTTCGCAATTTATGAAATCGCAATTTATTTGCGATTTCTTAAATTGCGATTGCATTTAAGAAATCGCAATTTTGCGATTTCTTAAATGCAATGCATCATCTGAAAAAATTTGCGAATTCGCAGATTAGAAGTGTTAAATTAGCATGAAGTCAACCTTCATGGTAATTTTTAGAAAAGTTTCAAAAATGCACAAAAGTGCATTTTTGACACTTTCATTTTACACTCACACATGCCCTTGGGCATGTATGTGTGAAAAATGGACTGTATGTTACATTTCAGGGGTGCAGGGGGGTTCCTTTGGACCCCCCCTGCACCTAGAAATTGCATTCTCATTTTGCGATTCCTTAATTGCGAATCGCAAAATGAGAATGCCTTCTCATTGATTCCTATGGGCCTCTAGGCCCATAGGAATCAATGTAAAGGGATTCCTTATTTGCGATTCGCAAAATTGGGAATCGCAAATAAGGAAAAATAAGAAATCGCTAAAATATATGCGAATTTTTAATGCATAGGTATTTGCGATTTCTAAATTGCGATTCCTTAATTTTCGCAATTTAGGAATCGCAAATACCAACAATGATGCATGTGGGCCCTAGTGCTTTGTGGCCCTCAGCAAATAACACTAAACATCTTTTCTATGTACGGCATCCATTTTTAATTGGACATGAGTTGCATTTTTCAACATCCTGTTGATTCGAACCTCTACGTCCACTTTCATGTGTGTAATCCATCACCTCCCCAGGATTATTTTTCAGTAATCTCCTAAATAGTTCCTTTTATCACAACCCCCTTTACCTCTTGTCATCATCTTATCCTTCTAAGAACTATCTGGCACATGCATCACCCAAAATTGCCCTCGGTAAAATAGCCAATCGGTAAAACAGGCCGTTACCGAACTCAAAACATGATTTCCCAATGCATCAACCCCAATCCCGAAAAAAAGAAAGAATCGCAAATCAACCCACTCGCTAAATTACCGAATCGCAAAATAGCGATTTGTTAATACAAAGAAATGCAATTGCTGCCGGAAATAGCGAATCGCAATTAAATAATCACAACGGAATGAATCAAACTTGGCAAATACTGAAAAAAAACTAACTTGCTATTTAGCATGAGCAGAATAAGGGGAAACTCAACCAGGAGGTAAAGTTGGTGAAAGGAAAAAAAACATACTAAGAGGTGGATACAATCAGAAACCCTTCAGAAATGCCACTGAAGACCCCATATGTCATCCAAAATGGCCGCCCTCTACATGCTTGCAAGGAGGATGAGAATCAATGCAGCAGCACAGCGCAGGAGGAGGATCCAGGAGAGGGTATTCAGGGTGCGCATCACATTGCTGGGCCAGAATGAGCATGCCTGCTTTAGAACTAACAAGGTCCAGGATTAAGCCCTTAGAGTGTGTTGTTTCTGTGCAGTATTGAATAAGATCGTTTGCAGAGAGGAATGTGGCCAGCATATTCGCAGAAGAGACTTGAAGCGAGCCCCAGTGGAGATTGAAGTCACCCACGAAGATCTGATTGTCACTTTGCGAGTATTAGTCGCTGATAAAGTCAGTGAGTTCCTCCATAAACAAAGGGCCGCTACCAGGCGGGTGATAAATGGCATGCAATCTGAAGGGTGAGCGGTGGGGCAATTGAAGCTCAAGAGAAAGACATTCAAAAGTGCGGAAGGAGCTGATATGAAAATACTTAAGTTGAAGGGAGTTTCTAAAGAGGACTGCAAAACCTCCCCAACTTTGTCTACTCTGTCATTTCTAAGTATAGAAAAGTCTGTGGATAATAGGAGATCAAACGTAGAGTGAGAGGTGTGGTTGAACCAGTTCTCTGTGAGGAAGAGCATGTCAATATTATGAAGGATGATGGTATCGGAGATTTAAAGTTTGTGTTATATTGCAGATCTGCAGTTGTGGAGCGGACAGCGCAGCTCAGTCGAGACTGTTTTGGTGACGGGGGCACTTGGGTTATGGGGTGTGATAGGGATATTGTACTTATACAAGGGTGCTCGGGAGGGTTTAGGTGGATGAGTGGTTCTGACAGAGGAGATGGTCGGAGTAGTGTAGTGGGTAGGGGTTACTTGGAGAGGAAAGTGGAAGAAGGGTGGCGTTCGAGGACTTGTGTGAGTTTGCGATGTTTGCAGACGACAGGTTATGATTGGCTATTTTTGGTTGTGGTGGCGAAGTGCATCTCGTGTGAAGGTGAGTATTTTCCAAAAGAATTGAAGTGTATGGAAAGGTGGAAATCTTGGAGCTTAAAAGTAAAATGGTAGCTTCAAGTTGGGAGATGGATGTGATGAGAGAACCTAGCTTATTTTCCAGAGAGAGTAGGGCAGAGCACGGCATGTTGGGTGGCTCAATGGAAACAGGAGGGGGTGCAATTGGCGGTGGAAGACAGGGAGAGGTGAGGGTACGGGAGGGGAGCTGGGGTACAGGGTTCAGAGGTGGGGAAAGGTGGAGGTTGAGAGCGAGTGTTGGTGCATCAGATGTGAAAGGAGAGTTGTCATTGTTGACTTTGCAAGAAGGATAGGAATGAAGGACATAATTAGGGGGAGATAGGTGAGGAGTGAGGCGGTGGGTCAGAAAGAGAGGGGGGAGTATGTGGAGTCATAGGAAGGAAGGAGATTTAGGAGGAAGAGAGGAGAGGGGGTTGGAAAGGTCCTGTCAGCTAGGTGAGGTAGATGTGAGGGAACGGGCACCTGGAAGAGTGAGGGGGTTGGGAGATAGGGAAGTTGAAGATAGAAAGTGGTTCTGCTAGCCCCAAGGGAGGGAAAGGGTTACCAAGGGGGAAAGGGGGTAGCACAGCATTACTGGAGGATTGGGAGGAAGAAGAGAGTTGCAATGGGTATATGAAGAAATCGGAGTACATAGCGAGGGGAGGAGGGGGTAGAAAAGAGGAGAAGAGGAGGGAATAGGGGGAAAACGTAAGGAAAGTTAACTGGGGGAGAAGGTTGGAGGAGAGGTGGACTAAACAGGGGGGTGGTAGGTAGGGATAGGGGGGAGGAGATAATATTGGAGTACCGGGACGGTGCAGATTGGACGAGGAGCGTATTAGCTAGAGGTAAGGCTGAAATGATGAAGGGGGGCACACTGTGAGGGGGGAAGAATGGGAGAGGAGGGCACAAGGGAGGGGGGAAGAGGGTTGGCCTGTGCCTCCCGAGGGTGCAGCCTATTGGAGTGTAGGGGGGTCAGGGGAGGAGATAGAGAGTAATGGGTGGAGCTAGATGAAGAGTCAAGGGAGAACCCGGTCGCAGGGGAGGGGAGTAGGGGAGAGGTGGTCAAAGAGAGAGAGAGACAAGTCTCTTTGGCTTGGATCATGACAGTATCATTGTTATAGAGTGAGCTAGTGAGGGAGCCGTTAAAACACGCAGAGGCGGAACTTTTTAGCTGTTTCCCATGAGGGATAGAGAAGGAGGTGGTGACATTAAGGGAATTATATAAGCTGGTAGACCAGGAGGGGATGACGTGAGTGAAAACAATTACATTGTTTTTGAGCCTCCCACAACGACCACTGTAAAATTGATCAACAAAAAGGGAATCAGGGAAACATTCAATGGTGTTATGCTTGAATCGTTTTGCTGAAGCTATAGTCAGGTTAGGAGGATAAATGATTTTGTAGCAATTAATTCCAGACTGAACTCGAGTGGTGGCCATGTTGGGAAAATGAGGAGGAGGAGGGTCGTGGTGATATGCGAAGGGTGTTACTAGGATAGCGGTGGTGTGGAGAAGTATAGGGACCAGAAGGGGGCACATATTCCAGAAGTCGGGTGAAGATACCCAAATTAATGTGCAGTCAGGGAAGTGAGGAGGACTGATTCAACAAGATAGGACTGAAGAAAGAGCGGTGTAAGAGGAAGAAAGGGGCACAGATTCCAGTAGTCGAGAGAGGATAATCGCCATAATGCACGGTATTGCTCCTTCGTAAAGTCAGGCATTGTAGACTCAAATCTCCTCAGTCGCCATGAGGCCACCTAGAATTGCTGATCGTCAAAGTCAGTCAAGGTACCTTAGTCTTGGTATCGGTGCTCACTCCTGGGGGAGGGGTGGAATCAGTGCTCACTCCTAGGGCTACCCGGGATCTCCCAAAGTGCCCCTGTCCTCAATAGCCACTCAGGTAAGGCACTACAGCTCTCTGGAGTGCTCCGGTTGGGGGTAACAGTAGCAGGCTTGCGCTTCTTTGCCTTACCTGTGTACCAAAGCCCCAATCCACTGTACTCCTGCCCGCCTCTAAACTGTACTGCTTGGGAGTCTCTATAACTCCGTTGCTATTTGATGAGCCCTTCACCTAGGTAGCTTGAGAGGCTCCTCATAATAAATTATCTTAATGGCGGCCATCTTAGGGTGATGCAATGTTTGATGCTCCTGCTGTCAGTGATTTGGGCTGTTTTCAGTGACCATGACGTCCTGTATGCTTGTCAGGCACCACACCAGCTCTTTTTATATCACCACGACTGACCAGGCAAGTCCCCTCTTAGATTAATGCAAACTGGGCCCGATCGCTGCCATTTTAGAGTCAGGTGTGGCTGGAGGGAGTCTCCTTACCGCTTCGCAGATCTCACATGTGCCCCCCCCAGTGCCTCCTTTTCAATGTTGCCCATGTTCACTTTGTGCCCGCCCCCTCCTGCCGTAGCTTGCGTTTCTTTCTTCCCGCCCCTCTCTTGTTATCCGTGTTGTATCTCTTCCCGCCGTACTTGACAAGCGTTATCACTGCATTTTGTGGCATACATATTGCTTGTATTTATGTTCGTTATCGGTATTGAAAATGTACCCATTTTCAGACAGAATGGTGTTTCCCAGGGTACATAAGGTATACACAGTATATACCTTTCAGTGACCTGCATGCAGTGGACAAACTCCCATATTTCTATTACACAACCCTAACCCTCTGGCTCTCTCAGGCTCCTATGAAAATGTTTCTGTTGTGCAAATGGGTGTTTATGTTGGCCCGAGGCATTATGACACATGCATCCTTATATGAACGTACAACAGGGCATTGCAATCCAGCTGCTCCATGCAGTGTACACAATGGAGGGAACTGAGTGGGAGACGCGGACTACGTACGTGTTTAAATTGCAGGACAGGCACTGACTTTTTCGGAAGGGGCGCCTTCACTGAGCATGCACACAGGGGCAGAATGCTGGCTAACAGTTCTAAACTGCCTCACAGTTTGCTGGCAGTGTGGGGAGGGAGGTGCTTGAGCACAAGAGGCGTATGAAGTGACAAGCTGTTACATAACCACATTTGTCTTCACATCCGTCACCACATGCCTTTTCTTTCTGCTGTTACTCACGCTGCACTTTTTTCCCCATAGGGAAACTTTGTTCTCGAATCTCAAAACAAACATTTGCAATGCAATAGGGCTTGCATTTACGCGAGATTGAGCTAATAGCATTGTAAATAACAATGTGTTTTGAAAACCTGCAAATGGTGCTTAAACACGCACTTTGTACTTACAGTCCTTGCTTATGAGAAGCAAGGCTGACAGTAAAAGAAGCGTAGTTACTGCCAACCTTGCTTCCCGAAAGCAATGACTATAAGTACACAGTGTGTGTTTACGCACCACTTGCAGGTTTTCAAAACACAGAAATTTAAGGCATCGTCATTTACAATGGCAATAGCTCAAACTCTTGCAAATGCGAACCCTATTGCATTGCAAATGCTTGTTTTTAACATGATCTACCTGGGCTTCTGCTGAGACGTAACTATGTTGGGGTCATAATCTTTCCCAGCATCTTCAGTGACAGTGTCAACATCTGTTGGCTCAGTCTCTGCAGAGAAAGGAGTGTGTTGCAGGCCCAATCCGTCCTTCATGTGTTGAAGACAGAAGTATGTTTTGGGCAGGGGGGCAGCTTAGTCAATGAGATTCAGCGGGAGGGAATTGTAAATTTGTTGACTAAAAACAGTATGTCGTAAATCAAGAGGTGGAGAGAAGGAAAAAAGAGTTGGACCCAACCACTTTCCTTAGAACGTAATCTTATAAATCAATTGTGGGGGGGTTGGATCACTTGTCCTGCTAACCTGGGATTTCAGGTTGCTGGGATGTCCCTTGGTAAAAAACAGTATGCCAAGAAGTGGAGGTATGATCAAGGTTTGGGATACTCTGTTCCTACGAGAATCAAGTTCAATACTGATTTGCAGGAGCTGGCCTCTGTATATGTTCCTGAGGAAAACAAATAACAGGTTAAACCTTTTAGTCAAACAAGGACCAACAAAAGCGTAGGAGACCCGACTGAGAGGCCCCCTGACCCAACTATCAAGCCAAGAATGCATTTATTTAGGTTGGGGGGGTGTTACACTTCAGACCCCCCCACCCCACCCCCACACCACTGAGGCTTTGCCCCTGGTTGTGGGCCCATTCTGTCCCAGCATTTTTTAAGGTCAGCAGTGCTTTTTAACCACAATATGTACCAGCATGTGTATCAACAGAAGTGCGCCAATTCACATGGGCCAATATATTTCGGCATCTGTGGACAAAACTGCTGTATGAAAATTCACCATGTGCTCATTCTCTTCCAAAATCTGTGAGGATGGAGGTTTGTCGTGAGCCCATTCTGTCACAGAATCTACAGGGATAGTTGTTTCAGCCTTTTAGGTTTCGCCTATTACCATTCGCTTGCGAATGGAATAGGCGAAAATTCAAGGGCTTGATCGACTAGTGAAACCACTGCGGTTTCACTGCGGTTTCTTCACAGTGCATGTGAGGTCACGTGAACACAAAAGCGGGTCACATGACCACACAAGCACGAGCATCTCTCTAATCCGCCTGCCCCCACCAGGCTCTTCCGCCCCCATCCGGCTTCCCTCCGCGCATCTGCCTGCCACACTTCTCCCCTCGCACGCATTCCCGCCCCCCCCACCAGGCAGCCCTATTGCAGTCAAACCAAGAGCTCACCATCAGGCGAATTTCATGCAGCATATGTCCCTTATTCACTTCCCCGGCTAAAGGTACCGCTGCCCCGCCCCCCCGTCGTCACTTATTCACGGCCGTAGGCCGTGCCTCCCTTCTTCCCTGGCTCTGCTCCCCCTCCCCCCCCCCAGTGCTGATTCCGTCACTTAATCACGGCCGCAGGCCGTGCCTCCCTTCTTCCCCGGCTCTGTTCCCCCCCCTTCCCTCCAGTGCTTGTTTTGTATTGCCTGCGTAGCAGACACGGAAGGCGTGCGCCATTTGCAGCCCAGACTGACCCGAGAAAGCCAGCAGCCGGCAAGGCAGGACGGATGCGTCCCAGCTGGACTGTCGATCTGCCACGAGCCCCTGCATGGCCCTATCCGCCCCCCACACCCCCCCTTCTTTTTTGGAGCCAGCCTGCAGATGTGGAGTGAGCTCCTGGAGTCTGCAACCTTAAGGCTGCACGCTTCCGTCCTACATTTAGGCTCCCTCGCTTCACCACTTTGTGCTACGGGCTCTGCCTGTGGACACGCAGCGTCGGATGCCTCTTCCCTCTTTCGCATGCTCCAAAACATCATGTTACATTTTTTTTTTTTTTAAACCCACACCAGCAAAACACAGCAGTGGAACAGCATTCTGCTCCACAGGACCAGACACACATTCCTAGTGTGCCTGATATGTCTGCTTACCATGGCAGTTCAGGTTTGATTTGGCCTCGCCGAGAGCAGTTTAGCCGGAGCTGCATAGGCAGTATGAGAAGTGCACTGGATGAAAGCAGGGCTCTAGGGCTCTCGTGACTCAGAGGCTTGTGGCGCTCGCTGTCTAGGAAAACGCTTTTTGAGATTTTGCTAATCACGATATTCCTTTGAAATCCGCTGAAGCACGTGATGGCCGCTATTTTTAACAAATGTGCTGCTATAAAATAAATTGTGGCCTCTGGTGTTTTTTTCTTTTACTACCGTGTGATATTAGTTGTGTGCGCCATGGTTCAGGCACACAGCCGTCTCTTGCTGCATAAGTTGTGCACTGCACGGCAACCACGGCTTTAGCTGCCCTCATAGTCTCACATTTCCACCGGGATGTTAGGGCAGGCAGTTTTGCAAGAGGCATGCGAATACAGAACATTCGCTGACACCGTGTCCACAGGAGCAGTATGGGCATTCACTGGCTCTGTCTGATCTGGGGCTTAAAGGGTAAAGCGCTTTAGGGATGCTGGTGGTGTAGGGGTACAGCATTACATGGCCATATGCTTTAGAACTGTCCCTGATAACGTGAAACAGGTGCAGGTTGTGGAAGCTTAACATGACATCATGGGCAGAGAACTTCGGACCCGGCCGGTAGGTACAGGAGGAGGCTGCAGAGACTCCGCTTTTCCCAGTTAAATGGGTAGAAAGCTTTATCTGTGCATGCAAGCTGTTAGGGGAGTAATTTGGTGCGTAATTTGTGAAATAATAAGTGCCGGGCCCAGACCTTTTTGCTCGTATGCTGCTACCAGCGATGCACAGTTGTGGTGCTGAAAATCAAAACTGCATAGTCATGATTTACCCTCATGCATATTGAATCCATCACAAGACACTCCATGCCCCTTAAACACACTCCTGCACGTTCTTTTTCGCCCCTACTTTCTCCCTTTGTCACACTTTTTCTCTCTTTCTTTTGATCCCTTTAGCAGGGTGTGTGCTGTTCCAGCGAAGAGCAGTAGAGTTACTGCCGGGCACAGTGTTACATGGGCAACAAGCAGGCGCGCTACGTGTATAAAACTAGAACCGCCATAGCTTCCAAGGTTTCAGATTGCTTATGGTGAGATTTTCATAATTTCAGTGTACTCTTGAGTGACAATCCAATGATTTAGTGACACTTTCTCGTGAGCAAAACCAAGCAATGCAGACAGGAAAACATATAAGCCCTCAGGAGAGTTAGTATGAGGCACACATAGGTCACAGCCAGGCTGTATTATTTTAAAAAGACTTCAGCTTTCTCAACCCTATAAAAACGCTATAAAAATCATAAACTGAGCAGTCTGCCCTGGTCCGGCACATTGCATGCTACCTGCCCAGCTCCGCAACTGGCACCAGATTACACCAGGAATAAGTCAATGCAATAGGTCTCGCATTTTCAAAATTTTGACCTATTGGTATTGTAAATTACAATGTCTTTTATCATTGCATGTTTGTTAAACACATATAAAACAAGCACTGGCGTTGCCAATAGGTTTCGCATTTGGAAAGTTGGAGCTATTGTTGTAAATGACATTTTATATTTATATATCGTTATTGGCATTGTCAATAACAATATATAAATATAAAATGTCATTTACAAAACCAATAGCTCCAACTTTCCAAATGCGAAACCTATTGGCAACGCCAGTGCTTGTTTACTTAGCAGTGTAACTGTAAGACCGGACGAAGTGAAGTATTCGATTGACTTTTGTTGAGAGGGCTGTGAGTCCTTCAAAAGCAATAACCACAATCCTTCTCAGGGTGAACAACAAAAAGTCACTAAATTAATCTGTGCTTAACCCTCTGACAGCATGGCGCAACAAGGCTTAACTTTTAGGCAATGTATAAAGTGTGTATGCAGCACATGAATAGCAATAAAGTGAAACTTCCACACCAATTAAAAAACTAGAGTACATTTTAATAAATAATTTGACAGCAAAAAGACAAAAATCCATTTAGTACAACTGGATGTATGCAATTTTAAAGGTTCAGGTAAAAATTGTGTTTATTAGCACAAAGTGCCAACTATGGTTATTGGTCACACAGGATTGGGACAAATTCATAAATTCAGGCCAACCGCTATGAAACACAGGCGAAATACAGGGACCAGGTTGGGCCCACTGAGAAATTGTACCTTAAGTCCTTGATGTGGAGTGTTGTACCACACAATAGGGGTTCTAAGGAGCGATGAGGGTTCTTGCATCGAGATACGTCACCCAGCGGCTGTTCCAATGAATGATGCAGAGTCCAGTGTCAAGTTTTGTTGGGCTGCATTGATTCCAATGAGGAGCTGCGAGGGCTGCATCGGGTTGCATCATGCTGTGTCATTTATGATGGGGACCACAGTTGGGCTGGCAGAGCACTTTTGTATCCACTTCCAAGGACCCAGGGCTATGGAGGTACCACTTGGAGGGTTAGGACTCACAGCAGGCAGAGCCATGGTTAAGTGTCCACAGGTGTTGGAGCTTGTTATGTCCCTATCTCTCCGAACAGGAGGCCAGCCAACTAACCCTTGGAGTTATTCTGGTGGCCTTGGGGTCAAGGTGCTGGCCCAAGCCTTCTTCCTGGGGCTGCAGGGCAGCAGAGCATTCTCTTTTACAAGCAGAGCAGTAGAGCAGCAGAGAAGCAGAGCTGCAGAGCTGCAGGGCACTCCTTCTTGCAGCAGAGAAGTCCTTCTTTTGAGTGTTCCACTGGCCCCGAAGTGATCTGAAGAGTGGTCCTGAGGGTCCACTTGTTATATCTGGTGCCCACTTGAAGAGGGAAAAGCATCTGGAGTTTCCCCCCGCAGAGTTGTCTAGAATTTCATGCCTGCCTGCATTTGTTCCAGTCTGTCTGGGTGCACAACAATAAGCAAGTGTGAAGTCATTTGTGTGTGAGATGGCCAGTGCCTTTGACATGCAAGTGTGGTAGGTGACTATTCTGCCACCCTCCTGCTGCCAGAGAAGACCCATCATGCCATATTGTGATACTATCTCAGAGGAATACATAAATGCAGACTGCCAACTACACCTAGTCATATGACCCAGGAACAAGCTTCAGGTAGGGGATGCTTAGGACAGTAAAATGCCGACTTTCTAAAACTGAAAAAAGAATACCTAGATGATGACCTAGGTTAACCCAGTGCTCTATAAATTGTGTCACATATCAGTGTACCACCATAGTTAACGAAGAGTCAAAGGTCAATGTGTATACTAATACAATGCAAACAAATGAATCCAAAGTTGATATCGATAACGAAGAACATATAACAAAATCATCAAAAACCTTCACTGACGCTTAATCTGCATGTTTTATTGTAATCTTCTGGCAGATCAAATCCAAAAGTAAAAGAAAAATGTTGCAGCTTGAGTTTCAGCATACAGGTACAAATTTCATGGTTCCCAATGCATTTCGGGCTTATAAACAAAATCCCTTCATCAGGGGAATGTGACAAATATGTAAATTGCAATCAGTAATGTGGAATTAGCAAATCAGAAATAATTAAATATAGTTACAAGCTGACATCGGCTCAAAAAATCTATGTTTCAATTCAATAGGGAGCACCAATGTTCTAACTGTTGGTGAAAAGCGAATAGCGTGAAGTGGAAACGAGGCAACCAGCGTGAGTAGGAAAGTATTTGATAAAGTGAAAATAGACTGCAAAAAGAAGACTCCACAAGTGCTCAATTTGAAAAAAACACCAAAAGTGAAACGAAAACCTCGCCCTTGATGTTGTAAATCAAATACCTTAAAAAGAAATTGTGGGCTCAGCCTGTTGCGGGCTCAGCCTGCTCTATTACGAATCAATATCAGAAGTTAACCAGAACGGGTCAATATCAAATGACAAAACTGCCATTTTTCAGAATTGTGACTTAAAATCCAACTTTACCATTCAAGAGGGTTTTAAAATGCAATTCCTCAGATACCAAACACGACTTTCCTACATACTCCCAATCAAAAGTTATCACTTAGTAAATGTAATAAGGTAACCCAATGTTATCCTCTGGAAGAGGTAGGCCTCATAGGAGTACGGATTTATGAGCTTTTCACCAACAGGACATGTAAAACTTAAACATCCAAATTTGTAATTACCATGCACCCTGCCCTATCGGCTGTTTAAGGCCTACATTAGGGGTGACACATGTAATAATAAGGGAGTATTAGGCTTGGCAAAGGGCGTATTTTGCAAATCGAATTGGCAGTTAAAAAACTTCCATCAGGCTGCAATGGCAGACCTGGGACATGTTTTAAGGGGCTACTTAAGTGGGGGGCAAATACGTGCTGCAGGACCACTAGTAGCTCTTAATTTACCAGCCCTGGGTAAGTGGGCTACCATTTTACTAAAGACTTATAAGTAAATTAAATATGGCAATCAGGTTTAAGCCAATTTTACCATATTGTATGGAGTAAGCACATGCACGTTAGCACTGGTGAGCCATGGTATAGGGCACAGAGTTCTAAGCCCATAACTGATCGGGGAGGTAATAAGTGATTTGTACAATATCTCTGTAGTTAGCATAGGCAGTGCAACGTGCCCTGCAAAACGGTCAATGCAGAATGTCATGTCAGTTCCATGAGTCCATCATAGAAGTTCAAAATGTGATACATGATTATTCAGTTTTACATAATACAATGGTATACAAAACAGGATATAGAGCCAATATCAAGCCTAGAACATTCTACTGCTCATGCCCTGGCAGAGTGGCAGCAGGTCCAGGTCCAGCAGTAGTAATTACAGAGCAGCAGTACAGCCTGCACCCTCAGCACTCTGCTCTCCAGGCTGCCCTCTGCAGGCCAAGCCATATTGTATTTGGAATGTGTGCTACTAATTCTGCCCAGACCAAGGGTCACAAAGGTGTAATGTGTTATATTAAAATCCTCCCTACTTGACTGAACTCTGACACCCTTGGTCATTCTCATCCAACAGTACAGCTGTTTTTTTAATCATAACATATTTTAATGAAAATGTGCAAATCATAAGATGGTTTTCATAAGTTTTGGAATATTATCAAAGAAGATCAGAGTTTATGTCTCTTATTTGAATTGTATCCAACAGTCACTATAAGAAAGCTTCAGCCCTCAAAGACACAGTGGTACAAATACATATTGAGAATTTAGAGAATTAAACTAATTTGTTACATAAAAAGCAAAAGAGATTCATCAAATGTTATACAAGGAAATCAACCAAAAATGTCATCAACAAAAAAAGTTACAGAGAAGGCTCCTATCTTTCCTATCAAGGAAAAGATTACCTGAGGTTAACAACAGTGCTAAGTGTATAAGAGTACACATGTGGTTGAAAATATATGGGTTGCAGTATCTGCCAGTAGTGCAAAAAATGTGGAGCATTTTTGGGACATAATTAACAAACACCTAGCTTCACCATGGCAAAACATAGTATTATGTAGTCTTAATTAAGGTTTTGTAGGAGGCTTTTACCATTGGAGCTATTATCTCACCATCATGTATTATCCAACACTACAATCTATAAAACTTCCCCAACAACTCCACACCCCGCTCTTGACTACAATCTTTTAAAACATTGAGTTGAAAAACACCCAAAAATATTTTCCAGGACATCGCCCCATCCTGTCTAGTTGGTAGTGCTGATGGTTTTTGTGTTGCTGCCCGTGGTGGCCGCACGAAAGAGCGGGGACGGGGGCGGACACCGCTGCCCCAAAACCTGTGTTGCCCGGGAAGGACCACCCCCTGAGCCCACCCCTTGCTACATCACTGTTTCATTAGGATACCTCTTTGTCTATGCTGCAGAACTGTTAGAATAGGGAACATTAATTGAACCTTGTCTGGTGGCAAGCACTGCTTGGGGATGGCAGAGAGCTCCTGTGCCAAGCAAACCAAACTATCAGTACTTTCCAAGGTTGAGCAGCTGTGTGCTTCTTTGTGTGGTGATAGGAAAATGGGTAGTTTACCTGCTCCCAGGAGATGGTGTATCCTGATTGGTCCATGCAGAACAAATTGGTGGGTGAAGTTAGCAGAACCTTCTATTTCCCATTAATCGTGTGCTTATTAGAATAGTTTACAGATACTGAACTTACTTCAGAGAGGGAAGACCTTTCAGGAACTCTATTGATTGCCCCTACCTGTGGTATTGCCCTTCACGCTTAAACACATGAGCCTATTTTCCCCTCAACCTTAACTTGGATTGACAGATGCTGACACCTTCCTCTTTTTCCCCATGCCACTTTCAATGCCTTACTTAGTGTAGGGAAGTTGCTTTAAGCTTCCTGTTTCCTGTTTTGTACTCTTTATGTAATTATATGTTGCATTATTTATATTATAAAAATTTAAATTGCATGACCAAATGGATATAAATGCTTATTTGATAAAATGATTTACTAACATAACCAACATGGTTTCACTATGATGCAAATTTTGTACTGATGCTAACTCTTTTTATTTGCTTCCAGTCGATAATAAACAGTACATACGAACAGTGGCACAACTTGCTAGATGTCCACAAACTCTTTTGGTGGGCTGTGACACAAATGGTAGAATAATCTTAACTGTGAGTCCAACTAGCTGTCATATTCCCAATGAGTCTTGGAAGGCCAATTTCTCTGGAATGTACGCACCATCGCCTACCGATATCAAGTCCTCTCTGGTTGTTTTTTTTTTTTTTTTTTTTTTTAAAACCTTTATTCGAGTAAGCAAAAAGTACAAGGATGGGCCTACAACCACACGGGCCGGCCGCTAAAAGAGGAGCAGACACATATCATATATGCCCGCCGAGGTAAAAGTCAATCAACAATGCAATACTCAGCACTATTTACAGGACAAAAACAGATTTTATTTATATGAAAGAACAAACACACACAAAAGGCGAAAGTATAGTACCGAAGGTCAGCTCAATGGATGTAAGGGGGGGGACAGCAACAGAAGTACAGTAGCAAAACACTAAGCACTGAGGAGCTCGGAGGGGGGGGGGAGGGACACAGAAGTCAGTACAACAAAGGGGAGGGGGAGAGCCGGAGACACCAGCACAACCCCTATATGAAAGGTTCCAAGAACGCTTGCCTATGGAGACAGGGCAAGCTCAACAGTGCCCACAAAAGTCCTCTCTGGTTGTTAACAATTGCTCAGGCACTCAGGTAAGTCTGAGAGAAGTAGAGGATGCCATTAGCCAAAGTTTGTGCGGTAAGGCCCCTGGTCCAGATGGGGTACCTATTGATTTTATAAAATGCTACCTAGAAGTTTGGGCTCCACTATTAATGAATGTTGTTAACAAGTTGGTTAACTCCCCATGGCCACTACCAGAGTCCTGGAAAGCCTTTATTATTGTACCCATCTTTAAGAAGGAAGATTGCTCTCAACCAAGATGCTACAAGTCCATTTCCCCTAATAGACACATCTGTTAAAAGTTTAGGGAGGGTTTTGTATAACAGGATTAAAAAGTGGATACAGGAAATCAGGAAGGGGCTGTTGAGCAATCTCTTAATCTGTCACTGGTTATTGGAAAATATGCGGTTGCAAAACGGTCTCCTTATTCTTGGCATTTATGGACCTGTCTCAATCGTTTGACCGTGCCAGTTGCTCCAAGTTAGGAGACTTCTCTCTTATGGGATGGATGAAGCACTGGTGTCTTTGTGATGTATTTGCACAGAGATCTCAAGGCTAGAGTTAGTATAAGTATGGATGGAAAGGTGTCCAATGATATACGTATGTTATGGGATCTGAGACAGAGACAGGCTTCTGGCGCTGAATGAGGCAGATGCTGAGTCCTCTCACCTCATGAAGGACACCCTGATTGAGGTCTTTGGACTCACCACTGAGTGGTGGATGAGGTTCAGGGAGACTCAGAAACACTGAGTCAGTCCTAGATTGATGCTGTAGACTTTCCAGTAACAACACTAGGTGGTGGGTTAAAATAGCAATGTGCATGATTATGAGGTGCTTTATAATTTAATTATGAAAGAGCATTGGTTAAGTAATTGTGTTCATGAGAAGCCGCATCAATACATGGTGGACCCGGGGCTAGTCCCTCTCCAAGAGCTGGGGAAGAAGGCTGATCATTGGGTAGAAACAAGAGTGTCCAAAACTAGGCCTGGTGGAAGTGACCAAAAGAAAGAGATCAGAAAGGCCCCCCCCCTCCAAGAGAAGAAGGTGGAAACTTTACATAATGTATCTGGTTCTTGATATATCACATAAAGAACCAGCTTCCTACACTATGACTCCGTAATACACGTCTGCATTCTAAAGTCTGGATGTTAGTTTTGGTAAGTGATTACATTCATACTGTGGACTCGATGACTGCTAATAAGTGTTAAATAGTTCAATGATTTGCCTGCACAGCATTTCTAAAAAAAGGTTTTTGAAAAAAAGTCTTAGAGACTGCCTTAGAGTTTTGTGATTAGGAAAGTTTCAGTTTTGTGGAGGAAGTGTTGAACTTCCTTCTAAACCCAATTGGAATTAATTTCACAAGGAGATTGAGCTCTGAAATTAGCACCCCCTCCGGACATTGCTGAATTTGTATTACCAAAGGTTGCCAGTAGGTAGTTATAGTTAGGACCAAAGTTTCCATAGTAAAAACGTTTTATGTCTTGCGAATAACTTTGACGCCACTTAATGAATCTTCTCCAAAGTTTCAAATAACCTTCCCCTTTTTGGTTTAGCTGCTGTGTTGAAAGTTTTGGGGTGATCCATCAAGCAGGGGCCAAGAAACACGTGTGGGCCCAAAACACGTTTTTCCCATGTTATGTCTATGGGGATTTTTTTTTTTATCATAACTACAGCCCGAACTGCTGAACGGAATTACACTACATTAGGCAAAAAGCTAGATGTTGGTCCAGCAAGCGTGTTTTTTGTGATTTTGGGTAAATCCATTCAGTAGTTTCAAAGATATTTAAGTTTACAAAATATAGATATCTGGGAGCCCAACAGCTTACGGAGACCCTACTGAAATTTGATTGGCTCCCAACACTTCAGCCTGGAAATGTTGGCAGTCATCTTGGGACTCGGTTGAACCGAGTCCCACAAATAAAGTAAAAAAAAAAAGAAAAGGGGACAGAGTAGGCATACCCACTGAATGTGAGAGTAGCTGTATGGAGGAGTGTGTGCTTGTATCAGTGACAGTGTAGGTGAGTGAGTACGTGTTAGTGTCTGTATGAGTATGTTTGTGGGTGTGTGTGAATCTGTATGGATAAGTACGTGGCTGTGTGATTGACTGTATGGATGAGTGACTAGGTGTGTGAGTAGCTCGATGGGTGACTGTCTCAGTGTGTGAGTGGCTATATGGGTGTAGGAGTGGATATGTCAGTGGCTGTATTAGTGACTGAGAGGGTGTATGAGTGGCTGTATGCATGAGTGAGTGTACTAGTATGCCCTCTGAGGGCGTTGGAGGAAGCCAGGGAGTCCTAGTCCTGATAGGACTCAGGGAGTCCTATCAAGAGGAGTCCCTGAGTGAGGTGTGAAGAGAACGGCTGCGCACCTCTCAGGTAGCTGCCCATATGTAGGAATGGTTTGGTGACCCTTGTATGCCAGGAAAGGGCAGCTGTAATCTGAGCCAAAAAAGATGAAACACCAGGCCTGCACTGCCTCGCCTCAGTGACCCTGTATGCCAGAGGGGACCACCATTGTACTTTTTTGGGACAAGGACGTGAGACTTGTGCCTGCTCAAATTTGCGAGCCAATATGCCAGGAGGGGCTACCATAGTGAGGGCAATACCAGAAAAGTCTGGTCACAGATCGTGAGTAACGCGGCAACCCCAAATGCCAAGATGGACTGCCAGTAGCACTGTTGCCAAGTGTTCGGGTCATTGCTGGACGGGAGGATTACTACTGTGACCGGCGGATCAAGCCTGCACACTGTGATCTACACTTGACTAATTCCCTAAGGATTACAAGGATGCTGATGAAGATGTTATACACTCTCTGGGGCTCCAGTCAGGAGACAGAAAATGCCCCCCCCACCCCAGTTATGAGAAGAGTCACTTACCTTGTGCTCGAGCAGGAGCTAACTGGCAGCGCTGCTCGGAGGAGACAGCTTTCACCTACCGGGTGTTGCCACGTGAACTGTGTGCAGTTTGACTTAACCAACCAGAATTTGGACTCAGGAGTGTGCCCTCAGAGAGGGTACTCGCTGCACCGTTGATCACTTCCATACTGCTGAAGCCGTAAAACTGGGACTGGGCCTGTGGGGTCTCAGGGGGAATTGCTACTCACTGTGCTGCAGCACCATAGACACTTTTGATTAATAACTAAGCAGTCAAAGAGGAACTATTGAGTACCGCCTACAAGAAAGCATTCCTGGATGTGGCCACCAGTGAATGGGGAATAACCCCGACCATGTTATGAGAAAGAGGGTGGCACCGGAATTTGCCTGACATCTATTAGAGTCCTGACCTCAAGGAGATTGTGTTATTGCTAATGAAGGTCGTTCATCCTTTGAATGTGTAGTGTTATAAAAAAAATACTTAATTTTCTTATGAAAGTAAGCTTTGGCCTGGACACTGATGTATTGTTTGTACTGTGTATAGTTTAAATGATAAGTCGTGCTCATTTACCTGTATCTACACTGTTCATCCACAGCTAAGACTGATAGTCAAGTACAGAAGGGGTACTTGGCCCAATTGCTCACGATCAATTGTCGATTAGAACCCAGCACATCAGGAGTAAAAAGCCTCAACCACCATGATTGGACCCAGTATCCCCTGCGTGCCACATGGCCCTCTGAAAGGGAATCGGACATTTGGTATAGGAAATTGTGAACTTTACATATATAAACTTAATTATGTTAGTCAATTAGGTCTATATTTTGTCATTATTCTAACAACTGCATAGATTTGTAATATTTCTGCTCGGGTTTAGTGCAGATGATTTTTTAACAAATATATTTTTGGTTTAGTGCTTTTCTCCTTGTTATGTTTCAATTGTGACTCCTTTTTATCTTTAATTGAAAATAAAAAAAAGCTTTTCAAAGGGGAGACAAGAGATGACGGAAATAAACTTAGCAGTATATCTTTTCCTCAGTTATTCATTAATTTAGGTATTGATTCTCTAACTGCTAATTCTGTCCTAATATCTTCAAACGGGCTTTTCTGGTATCTAAGGAGATAATGTGCTCTGTGCAGCATTGCTGCACGCATGTGTAACTTCAGAGAACTATGTGCCAATGACCTTCATGTCATCGACATTTTCCTCAATGTTCTTCTAAAACACTGATGAAAAAATCCTGACAAGAGGAGCTAGCCTTTTTAAAAAGATCTCTTCATAGATGGTGACCGATTCTTTTTAATTCACCTATCTGTCAAGAAATACATTTAGATTTTAGCTTGTAATATAGAATTTAACAATTAACTAAAGTATTTAGTAAACCTCTCAAGCTACTCAAAGTGGATTTGTGTGGCTTGGTAAATGCCAAAAAATTATTTTGCATCTGGGATTACTGGCCAAGGAAATACATGGAGGAAGGTTTTAAAAATATCAGAACACTACGGGACTAATTCACAAAGGTTAGTTTGTCCCTGAAGTCTAAGTTTAGACCTGAAGTCTAACTCTACACGTGAAGTCTAAGTTTAGACCTGACGTCTAAATATAGATCTGAAGTCTAACTTCAGACCTAAAGTCTAAGTTTAGACCTGAATTCTAACTTTACACGTGAAGTCCAAGTTTAGACCTGACGACTAAATATAGATCTGAAGTCTAAATTTAGAGCTAAAGTCTAAGTTTAGACCTGAATTCTAACTTTAGACCTGCAGTCTAAACTTAGAGTTCGGGTCTATAGTTTGACTTCAGGTCTTAACTTAGACTTCAGGTCTAAGTTTATCTTTGTGAATCGGGGCCCTGAAGCTTTCTAATGCACCAAAAACGGCCACTAGGCGTTTTTACATTTTTGTTATGTTTCAGTTTTATTTGCATCATGTCAGCAATCCCACAAGTTTCTGAATTGGTTCTCTTTTTTACTCCAAATACTAACCTTCATGTTTTTTCACACTCCCTTAATTGGAGACCTTGTCCTTAGTTTCAAGAACCCCATCGTTTGCATTTATCCACTGTAGAACTCTCTGGCATCCCAGGTTTCTGCATAAGTATGTCAGCCAATCCTCATCTTTCTTACTATTGTGATAATTGTAGTCCTATTTTTGTAATTGAATTTGAAGAATGAACACGACTTGAAGAGTTATTCAACCTTGAAAACGTAAAGGCTCTGCCAGAAAGTTCAAAGTGCCTCTTAAAAGATGGATTACTGGAAACTTTTTAAAAAGCTGCTCTGAAAAAGAGGACTTCTTGACCGGCTTTTTTGGCATACAACATAACCTCTGGGAGTAAAAAATAAGTACCACAAAGTCACCAGTTTGTCAAAATAATGCTGGTTTTAATCCAGGAACACAGTTTGTTACTACAGAGTGATGTGGCATACCTTTCTCTAAGAGTAAACGCAGTGCTGAAAATAAGACACCAGTAAATTCACTGAGAGCTCTTTCACTTTCACTCTGGGTTGTTTGTTGGAATATAGATTACAAGAAAATCATGCTACACAAATATTGTATTTATAGGCAACAGGGGTCCTAGGAAGTTATAATGCAATAAGGAATACTCATATAGACCACAATCAGTACTATATTGTTTTCGGCGCCCAGCCGGGCGTGAATTCATTTATTTAAGAATAACATAGAATTGTGTTGACCTGAAGGGGGTCAAGGAATACACAGTAAGATAGGGTACAGTCCTGTACCTATCCCGCAAGATGGGAAACCAAATAGAGTCAAAAGAGGTAGAAGGGGGGAAAAAAAGTTTTTCAGGCAAGAAAAAAGGAAATTTTGTAGAGCCAAGGGTGGCTTGCGATTTCAATAGTAAGTTTCGCAAAATACACCCAACAGTGTCAACAATTGATTGTACATATTAGGTTATATATAACACTGTTTAGAGCGTCGACGTTTCGATCCCTAGGGGCTCTTAATAAAATGGGATCATCATCAGGACAATTTACAATCACTGCCTGTACTACAATACGAATGCCTTCACTGTTCCAAGAGTGGTTTGCGAGGCACGATTGTTCTAAATTACTCTTTCCGGTTCTTTGATCTGGGTGCTGGCCATAGTTAACGCAGCCCTGGGGTGAAAGTAAACCGCGATGGTTTCTTCCTGTTTCAGGAGTAGGTTATCTCCTTTCTTTTGATCCGTAGTCACGATGCTGGCTACATTTGGGGCAGCCGTGGGCTGGGAGTTTGCTTTCTTCCCGTTCAGGAGTGTAATATCTCCTGTTTTTGATCCGCGGATGCGATGCTCGCGTCTCAATGGAGGCGGCGGTGGGGTGGTGGGAGAAACTCGATGGACTTCTCCCCCTTCTCAGTGGCAGCGCTGCCACTGAGAAGGGGGAGAAGTCCATCGAGTTTCTCCCACCACCCCACCGCCGCCTCCATTGAGACGCGAGCGTCGCATCCGCGGATCAAAAACAGGAGATATTACACTCCTGAACGGGAAGAAAGCAAACTCCCAGCCCACGGCTGCCCCAAATGTAGCCAGCATCGTGACTACGGATCAAAAGAAAGGAGATAACCTACTCCTGAAACAGGAAGAAACCATCGCGGTTTACTTTCACCCCAGGGCTGCGTTAACTATGGGCAGCACCCAGATCAAAGAACCGGAAAGAGTAATTTAGAACAATCGTGCCTCGCAAACCACTCTTGGAACAGTGAAGGCATTCGTATTGTAGTACAGGCAGTGATTGTAAATTTTCCTGATGATGATCCCATTTTATTAAGAGCCCCTAGGGATCGAAACGTCGACGCTCTAAACAGTGTTATATATAACCTAATATGTACAATCAATTGTTGACACTGTTGGGTGTATTTTGCGAAACTTACTATTGAAATCGCAAGCCACCCTTGGCTCTACAAAATTTCCTTTTTTCTTGCCTGAAAAACTTTTTTTCCCCCCTTCTACCTCTTTTGACTCTATTTGGTTTCCCATCTTGCGGGATAGGTACAGGACTGTACCCTATCTTACTGTGTATTCCTTGACCCCCTTCAGGTCAACACAATTCTATGTTATTCTTAAATAAATGAATTCACGCCCGGCTGGGCGCCGAAAACAATATAGTACTGATTGTGGTCTATATGAGTATTCCTTATTGCATTATAACTTCCTAGGACCCCTGTTGCCTATAATAATCAAAATAACCCATGGTCCAAAGGCCCTGTTTAGGGTTCCCTTGTGTTCTAAAATGACACAAATATTGTAGCCAGAATATTTACAACCAAAATTTCACAGAGCTAAATATGTGCAGGTAAGAATAAATATATTCTTCACATCAATGTACCTTGACGGTGTGTATTGTCAAGGTACGCGCATGTGAAAATAAACACAATGGGGCCGATTCACAGAACTAATCTGAGATAAAATCTTAAACTTACTACTTTTGGTATTCACAGAAGGCATTTAGGACTCCTAACTTTACTATTACTAAATGCCTTTTGCGAATACCGAAAGTCGTAAAGTCAGGATTTTGTCTCAGTTTAGTAGTAGTAAAGTTAGGACTCCTAACTTTACTACTACTAAATGCCTTCTGTGAATACCAAAAGTACTACGTTTAGGATTTTATCTCAGATTAGTTCTGTGAATCAGCCCCAGTAAGCCTATACTAACCAGTATATGTTTACCATGTCGATATTTTGGTTGTCGAACTTTTTGCTACAGTATTTTGTAGCAGGCTACTAAGTACTTGGGCCCCGACATACTATGATTGTGAGTTGGAATTGTGTCACTTTTGTGGTGCATCCAAGATGCAAAATAATTTTGGGCATTTACCAAGCCACACAAATCCACTTTGAGTGACTTTGGAAGCTTTACTAAATACAAAGTAATGCAAGGCAGCACATAGCACTGCCTTGAGTTACTTTGAGTTGGGTAGGTATTACATGAGTGGAGCATGGGTGTTCCCATGCATCCACCCATGGATTTTTATGCAAACCCAAGTTTACAAAGACCTGCAAACCTGGACTAAGGCCAAAATTTTGCACCTACCCAACAGAGGTGTAACAAGGAAAAATAACTTTATTTGTCGGCATTAGTTCCTCTTTCGATGTGCCCTGCATTCTGCAGCACACATAGAAGGAGAAATACTCCTCTGTGGATTGTTTTTATGCCAGAAGTTGTTCCTTCACACACAAAAACATTCTTGTCTGTAACACAGGCTCTCTTGCACTGTGGTGAAAGGGGCCTGTGTTGGCGCTAGGCAGCACACTGCATGGGGCAAAGAGAGAGAGAGAGAGAAGAAATGCTCCATAGCTAAGTAACTATAAAAAATGTCTGCGCGCCCCCTTTCACGCAACCAACACAGCAAGTTCCCTTGTTGCAGCACTTTGCGTGAATTAATAGTAAATGTGCCCCCTGAAATTTTGGTACTGCACCCAGTGGTGGCCGACACAATGAAGAGGCGGTGGGCAGCTGGAGGAGGCACGGGGGAACATGGGGGGGGAGCTGGATTAATCATTAAAAAAAATCACTTACCTGAAGCTGCTGGCCACATGGCTCCTTGTTCCCCCATGTTCTGCTGTTTCCAGCAGAGACTCAATGTGTAATCCCCACGAGAGGGGCTGCTTTGAAGCTCTGTCCAGGGCAGGACGTTTGTGCTGTTTCTCCACCCCGTCTGTTCAATACAGCCCGGTGGAGAAACCTAAGTGCGCATGTGTGTTTGGCCACCCTGAGACGGCCGGCCAAACAAACATGTGCACTTATAAGTTCACCACCCAGTTCTCCTCCCCCCTCCCATGGCCCTGGCCCGCCCCTCCCTGCACACGCTGGCTCAGAGCTGGCAAATAAAGAATAAAACTATTATAGTATATCATTTTATTTTTCACCTGCTGGCTCTTAGCCATTGGGGTGACGCTCCTCCACCATAGCGGAGGAGCTGCCGCTGACTGCACCTTTGCCGGAGAGTACTGACAGACACTGACGGATAGGGATATCCCCACCTCTGTATACCATGAATTTAATGATTATGATACAGTTTTGTTTCATATGTACGTAATGTGCCATTGCTTTACATATTTTACTTGAATAAATGCATATTTACCCTTGGTACACAGAAAAAAAATTCAAGTTATCCTCTTCATTATGTTGAGACGTGTCCTGCCGTAACTGCTACGCCTCCACTCTTTTTATGTTGTAAATAGGGCACGAAGGGAAAGCCTGCACTGTAAATCAGATTATAAATTTAGTTTGAGAAAACTAACTGCTAAAACAGTGTCTGATGACCAGCGTTTGGGGATTTATTTATGCATGTTGAAAAGGATTAATCACGCATTCATGATACAGCATTAAAACATTTAAGCGGTTGAAACTACTGTTTAAGTGCATTTTTTGCTACATGGTCGAAAATGCAGAAAAAGGTTGAATAAATACAAAATTGACACCAAAGCCACATCACAGGGTAACATGAACATATCCACAATATAACCACAGAGCGAGTGATATAGAATGAAACATTGAAGCTTTTTTATGCCTTGTTATGTTTTGATTCTCTCCTCAGCGCCAAGAAGCTTTTTGGGCGTACGTGCGCTTAACAAGTATTAAATAACATAACATAACATAACATAACATAACATAACATAACATAACATAACATAACAAATTGGATTTTATCAATCAATACGAATATGGACGTAATATTTGATGAGTTGTGACCATCGATCAGCTGGCCGTACACAGGGCTGGAGCAAACCAGTACTACTATGTATGTTCATCTTTTTATATGTCAGTCCTTTAGTATCGATGTTCTTAAATCTTATTACAGGAATTCATTTTTGGTCTGGCCAGGGAGACAGCTTTATCTTTCTCGACAAACAATTTTTTCTCAATTTTTTTTTCTCCATTACATTCATACACAGAAGGGCTTTTGATTAGAGGGCCTTGCCCATTGGTCTTTAAAGAGCCAGGCCCATATGTTCTAGGTCTATTCTAGAGTCACAATCTGATGGTTCTTTTACGCAGCATGAAAGTGTAAAGGGGAGAAAAGGTATTAAATCACAGCCAATTAATCATTATTTCGCTGGATACATAATAACTCACAAACAACTACATTGGGTTAGTCAATTTATTTCAAAAGTCAAAAATAACTGGACGTAGCCATACCTCAAAATGAGTGTGTAAAAATACATAGAAATTAGCATGAGGCCAAATCTGAGTATCCAATTCAAACGGTACAACATAAACAACACTATTAATTCAAGAAGTTAAATACAGAGAATCAGCAAACATGAGTCCAAATTTTCCTGTATCCTGGGCTGGTGAGTAAAAAGAGTTGAATCTATCCCTACTCTACCACTAATTAGACACATCTACATAGCATTCCCCGTAGAAAGAATAAAAGGTGTCAATGCGTGGAGTCTTTCTAAGAAGTCTCTCGACCATCAAATGGGTCAAGCAGCATAAAGCCACTATCGCAGAAGAAAGAGCTTGTTCTGTGAGACTCTCTCTCAAGGCACAGAAGAAGTGGGCTACTTTCCCTAACTCCAATATCCAATTATTAGCAGGTAACCCTCCCATAATGCACAGTGCACATCTTGTTTCACAATAGACACAGTCATAAGAAGCCTTCCATAGTGCTCTTCTCCTTCGGCCTTTACAACATTTGCCCTTGGTTTCCAGGCCTTGAGGGCACGTGAAACCGTCTCCACCTCTATCACCTTCGAGGTGTATAACTGTAACTTCTTCTCTTCCTTCCCAGCTTCTAAAACAAAGACATTACTTTTCCCTGACCAAATAATAACTTTTCCACAATGAAGCCAAACGTGAGAAAGAACAGATTTCATAGCGTACATGAAATTCACAGTGCTAATTCTAATGTGAGAGTTTTCAGGGACTTGTACTTCAGGCCTACAATTTAAGCTAACATAAGAAAAACATCATACAAGCTGTGCAAATCCACATAACATTAATGCAAACTTCAGCTAATACATGGGCCTAAGTATGAAATAATAAAAATAATGAAAGCAATAAGCACATGTAATATGTAAATAAGTGTGAATGGCACAACATGAGTTCTTCATGTCATTAAGCTGTGCTAGTTACATTCATTTTCTACGTCGATTCTTCATGTTGTTTGGAAATGGCCTAAAGCACCCCATGTTTTACGTTAATACATTTCAAATTCAAACACTTCACACTAATATGATTTCAGGATTATATGCAGGTGCGTTCTACACATGATGATAATGTACCCCTACAATTTAAATTATATTTCCACAACATCAGTTCCCCCCTCTGATGACGTTGAGTTACCACAAACACTTCAAATCATCCCTGGAGAACAGCTCAATTGAAGCAGATGACCTAGCTAGTGTTCTCTGTCTGAACTCCTCCATTCACTTTAAATTCTCATAGTGACTGTCCTGCAGTCTTCCCATCCTTCTTGCTCTCTTTCTTAAGGAGTTCTTCAACTGTTTTGCTGTATGCCACTTATAGGCTCTTTCCATCGCTAGCAAGACAATGATACAGATCACTACTACAATATTGGTTTAAGGATATATCCAAAGATTCTGCTTCCCAAATTTGCCAACCATTCCCCAACCTTACCTAATCCTTTCACAACCTTGTCCCATATTCCCTCAGCCGCTAATTCCTTTATTTCCTGATGTATGTCAGTGATGTTGCTGATATATCCCCTCAGATCTTTACTTTTATCTGAGATATAAGTACAACACTGTTGGACCTTCAGCATCCGACAGACTCCACCCTGTTTTGCAAGAAGTACATCTAATGAAAGCTGATTCTGTATCACCATTGCCCTTATCGAACCCATCTCTCCATCAATAAGCAGCAAAGACTGAGCAGTATTAACATATAATTTATCTACTATGGAAGACAGCCTTCTAATTTTGATGTCATTCATCAAAACTCCCATATTAGGTATTTATTTATTTATTTATTAATTCAATGTGATTTTCTATAGCGTGAACATTACCCGAAGGTGTCAGAGCGCTTTACAAAAGAACCAGTTGCGATACATAAGGACTTAGGATTACGGGCCATATGTATCAAGCTAATTAGCATTCGCAAAGGCCGAAATTCAGCGAATTTCGGCCTTTGCGAATGCTAATTAGCAAAATGGTATGTATGTAACATGTTTGATGCAAAATAAGGAATCGCAATATTTGCTATTCCTTATATTGCGATTGCACTTAAGGAATCGCAAATTTTGCGATTCCTTAAATGCAATATATCAAACAAAAAATATTCAAAAAATGCCCATAAGGAATCACAAATTACCACCAACTTCTAGTTGGTGGTAAGTTGCGAATTCTTTAAAAAAAGCTTTTTTCTAAAAAACCAAAGGTGCCATATGACGCTTATACATGCCCTTAGGGCATGTATGTGCGCCATATGCCCCCAAATGTCATTTTCAGGGGTGCAGCAGGGTGTTCTTGAGACACCCCTGCACCCTTGAAAAAATTCCTAAATTGCGATTAGCAAATTGCTAATTGCAAATTGCCCCTTCATTCCTATGGGCCTCCTGGCCCATAGAATTGAATGGGTAATTTGCGATTAGCAATTTGCTAATCGCAAATTAGGAATGGTAAGGAATCGCTATAAAAATGCGATTTTGTACATACATACCGTTTTGCGAATTCTAAATAGCGATTCCTTAAAAATCGCTATTTGGAATTCGCAAAACGGAAGTATGATACATATGGCCCTACATGAGTTACATAAAAGATACAAACAGGAAAAAAATTGCAAATGTACAAGTTGTAAAGTCACACAGGGAAGAGATACAAATAGAAAAAATTGCAAATGTACAAGTTGTAAAGTCACTCAAGGAAGACATACAAATGGATAAACTCTAAGAATCACATAGGAATGGTAGTGAGTACAAAGGTCTACTACATATACTAGTGGTTAGAGTTATCTCTATATAAATATATATACAAATAGTAGATTTTCTCAGGATTCCATTTTACCAGCGATTCGGCTTGGACAAGTATATATCACATATTTACAGAGTGAAAAGAGAAATAAAAATAAAAATGGATTCCAATGGACCAACGGAAAGGACAAGAATCCACAAATTGGCGGACCCGGGTCGTGGCCATATCATTCCAAATATATCTCCCACAACCTTACCAGCACTATATCCACGTTTCTCTCTACAGTGTGATTTCATTCCTAAATTCTCCAGATCTTCCACATGGTATATATTTGGAAACTTCACTGCTAGGTGACACAAATCAAACCATTTTCTTGGGAGTAGAACGTACGCATTCATTGCACACACAAAATACACTCCTGGTATCATTCAAACTGATTCCTGAAAGAAAGTTTTATAAGGACCATTGATTGTAAAGATTTGGTCACACACACTCTTCCCCACAAATAGCGTATCCTAACGACTCGCAGCCTGACGTACACATAATTTGCCTCATTGTTGCCAATCCAAAGCTATAGGATCAGAATTTCCTTTACCCTTATGAGCAAATTCTTCCTTGGTCGAAACAGAATTCTTATCCTTGTGGTCAGTACTAACAACTAATCCCTTATGTCTATCTTCTACTTGAACTATGCATTTATTTTCTATATCTGTTACTGTGCAGGTTAAATTGTGTCTATGCGCATAAGTGGTATCTAGAGTTACTTTTGGTGCAACATAGCTTTCCCTTCTTTCTATGGTATTATAATAATTGTATTTTTTCAGGTGTTGATATACAGGAATTTCTGAGAGTACCACATCATAATTTAAGAAGTAGTACTCTTAATGACCCTTCCATGGAACATGCTAAGCATTAAACTACAACTAATACCATATGTCAAGGGCAGGTGGTGGTATCTGATAGCCTCTTCTACTAAAGCAAGCAACTGCATACACACATATCAATCTCTAACTTCCAGAGTGTCTGCATACTCATAAAGCAATTTAGCATGAGCATTCAATGTATAATCACCTTTGAACAAATCTACATGCTAAAAGTGACTAATTCTTTTGAAGCAGCAGTGGTCAGTGTAGATGTCCCGTGTACCCTCACTCCATGTACCTCATCTGATTTCCAGGCAGATTTTCGTGCCAAAATTAGTACCCTGGACCAGGTCTTTCAATTTCTCTGCATTTTCTGGAAAGAAGTTCTTGTTCGAGGGGGGGAAGTTGTATGTAGCCTTTGACCTGGTCCCACGAGGCAAACTCTGGTAGTGTTCATTCAGCAAATATGTCCCAAGTCATGTGGGGAGAGGAGGGACAACCAACGGAGTCCTTTATGATTAAACCTGTTTTAGCTATTTATTAATGGGGTAGTAGGGTTTCTCGACAGAGATGGGTGTGACGTCCCAAAAGTCGGAGAGAGAAGGGCTCCAGTTCTTCTCTTTGCTGACGATGTGCTATTGATATCAAAGTGCCCCCAAGGGCTCGAACAGTTACTAAACGATTTTAATTTTGTTTGTGAAAAGCGTGGTCTGGAGCTAAATGATTCAAAAACAAAGTATATCTCCAATGGTATTTCGAAGACAACAAAGAGACGTATGTATGTAGGGGCTCGCATTATTGAATTGGTATCCATCTTTGACTAATTAGGGATTTGTTCAATCCCAAATCTGTGCTGGACCCCTCATATAGAGAACGCTCTTTTGTCCCTAATTCAGCAAACTGCTCAAATAACTAAGATCCATAGAAAAACTGTGTTAAGAAAAAGTGGTCCCAGCATTAGAAATATACAATACAAAAGCTATAGGTTCAGTTACTTATGGAGCAGAAAAGTGGGAACATTGATTGCCTTTCTGTGACTGAGCATCGTTTCATAAGATCTCTGCTCAATGTCCCGGTTAGTACTCCTCTGATTCCTATTTTCCTTGATCTGGCCCAAATGAAAATTGCATACAAGATGGAGTACAAGCACTTAATGTTCTGGTACAGTCTATGGACTACTTTGGAGCTTTCCTATTACAGAGTGGGAGTTAGGGATATTATGGCATAGTCCAGGGAATATAAAATCTGCTGGTTTTGTTCACTTCGGGAATTATTGAGGAAACTGGGGACTTCTGGACCAACCCGGAGGAGATGTCCTCAATCACGAAAAATAGGGTTGAGGTCATCTATTGGGAATCCATTTCAGTGAAGAATGTGTCCAACCCTATGGGTTCACTCACTTGACAGTTCACAGACTTTAAAGCCTTCCCTCTTTTTGAAGACACCATTGATGAGATTGTCCCGCCATTAGTACGGAAACTGTTTCTTCAATTTAGGTACAAGAGTCTTCCCTTCAAACTGTTCTGTAGCAAGTGGCGTAGTCATGCTCTCTCTGATGTTATATGCCCTTCATGCAAAGGAAGTCCTGAATCCTTAGTCTACCTGCTATTTTTCTGTCCACATTATGAGAATTCTGAGGGCTAAGTGGGTTATCCGCTTGTGTAGGCTTATTGGTCCTGGCCACCAGCTAGATGTGCTTAGAATACTTAGCACAGATATAAGTAGAGTTGTGGTATTTGGCTTAGCCATATTCCTGTTGGCTCTATGGCTCAGATGCTCAAAGTGTTCTGTGCAATATACCCACTTTATAGCATTATTAATTTATACCTTTACACTAATAATATGAACTATTTTATATGTTTTTTTCATAGAATTATGTACTTTTATTGCTGATTGATCCCTTGGCTTTTATGTTTTAGGAAGACAACTTTGTATCTTAAATCATTTTTGTCTGCCATGTATGTATTGTCTGCGATGTACTTTTTAAGATATTTGCGATTGACAATAAAGTTATAATGATGATTATTCGTAAGATTGTGTCCAGTCTTACAACGAGTACCTACATTATTGGAGCCAGAATGGATTCAGAGATTTCAAAGGGTACAGAATAAAGTACAAGATGTTTTGGGGGCAGGTGGCTAAGCTGAAAGCATGCTTGGCACTGACTTATGTGATTTACACCTTGAATCATCAACGTGTAGGGATACGCGTTTCAGGGAATACAATGGCTGACGAAACCACAAAAGTAACAGTGCCAACTGCTGCTGTGCCTGTGATCACTCTTTCCAGCATGAGGGTATCTAGAGAAATCATAGTGGCTGTGAACGCTGTGCGTGACGACACCCACCTGCCAAAAGGTTTTCTAGCAAACTTCTCCCACCAGTTAAGTGAGCAAAACAGAGAGTTTGTTAGTATTCCTGAAGTGGGGGATAGAGTAATACCAAATTCAGACCCCAGGTTAGGTTTATTCCTAGCAGCACATGAGGGCCTAGCATCTGTACAAGGCTTGGTGGCAGCTACAATTTCAATACTGCAGCAAAGCTATTGGTGGCTAGGTCTACATAAACAGACTAGGGACTTTGTCCTTAAATGTGACATCTTCCAGCAGATGAAGTGCTCCACTGTAGCTTGTCCACCACAGACATCTCTATTAATATCAAGCAAGCCCCGTCTTGTATTTATCTAGAACACTGTGGCCCCTTACAATCAGATGGGGCTTACAAATACATCTTGGTTGCAGTGGATTCCTGCTCTCAATTCCTATAGGTTTTGGCAGAGCGATTGGTTGAGGCCCAAACTGTTATAAAAGATATGCAAGTCTTTATCGGGATATACGCAGTTGGCACATTGCATTCATACCATGGTCCAGCATTCGCCTGTAAGGCTTACAAAGACACAATGGGAAAGCTGGCTGTAATCATGTGGAATTTTTACCCTATCATCCTGAGGGAAATTCGTTGGTGGAGAGGAAAAACTGGAACTTAAAGCAGTCTTTATCAGCAAGAGTATTAGGTTCAGATTGCAGTTTGGTCCATCACCTACATGGAGTGCAGAGAGTCCTCAACAATCTGCCTAGACAATCTCTCTGTGATCGGACTCTGTGTGAAATCATGTTTGGAGTTAAGATGTTGGTACCTGACCTTGGCAGTGGCAGCACAGTGGCGGCAGAAACACCATTTGACATCAATGAATGTTTTGCTGTTTTACAGGAACTGTAGTGCTTCAGGGACGCACAAAGAAATGAGGCCTTCTCCGGTGAGAAAGTACAACAGTTCTCCTAATAGGCATTAACTTCCAATGTGTCCTCTTCTCTCCTTGCCTTACTCCTAAAACAAAGACATTATTCTAACTAACAATAACGCTTCTTTCACCTGCAATGCAAATGTGAGAATGAGCAGAATCCAACGTGCAAATTCAAACTATTAATTCTAATGCAAGTCCTTCCACAGAAAATGTAATTCAGGCCTTCAAGATTCGGCTAACATAAGAGAACTGGAGCATGACATTTACAAATTGCATAGGAATTAAGGCACATTCAGTTAATATTTCTACCTACATACGAAATGACATGATTAACCCCTTCGCTGCTAGGCCTTTTCCCCTCCTGTGCTAAGGCTTTTTTTGGCGTTTTGGGGTAGTGCGCGCTTAGGCCCTTGTAACTTTTTGACCACATAAGGTATCCACGCCAAATTTGCGTCCTTTTCTTCCAACATCATGTGGATTCTAAAGGCGCCCAGGGTTTGTGGATTCCCTAGGAGGGGTCCCAGAAATTAACCAAAATATAGTGATTTTTTAGTTTTTTTCAGAAAAATTGGAAAAACGGGCTGCAAATGAAAGTCTCTGGGTTTTTCCCTGAAAATGTTATCAAAAAAGGATTTGTGGGGCTGAAATCTCCATTTTCTCAGCTTTTAGGGAATGACAGTCTTTTGTCAGAGAACCGACATTTTTTACACAGTTTTGGCATTTTTCTGGGACATAGCCTATTTTTGCTATTTTTAGAGCTTTCCACCTCCTTCCAGTTAATGGTAGAAATGAGTTTGAAAGCAATAATGAATCCTGGAAAGCTGTACATTTTCGAAAAGTAGACAAAATTCTGAATTCAGAAAGGGGTCATTTGTCTAAACCCATGAAGCTTTCTTTATAGAAACTAACAGTTAAATATTGGAATAATTGAAAATTTGTTGAAAAAAACAGCCTTTTGTCTCAACGTTTTCACCTATAACTTTTTCTAATTTTGACAACTCTTAGAAAGCAATATACCGTTACATCCGTTAGATCTTCCTGGTTGTGGGGATATATAGGACTTGTAGTTTCACCAAGAACCCGACGAACCCAGATCCAAAAACTGAGCAGCAAATTGCAATGGTATTTTTTCATTTACTGTGTATAGAGCACTTTGTCCTGGAAAATGTATACATGGAAAAATCTGTATGAAATACACCTATGTATTTCTGAATTGGGTACAAATTATAGAGTTCAGAAACAGTATATAATTGCACATTTTCAAAATTAGGAATACTCATACTAGCATGAGAATTATTGGTCATTTTTCAAAAAGATTTTTTTTTTACACAATGTCTTTCATTGAAAGGGAGAAATGCATGAAAGCTCAAATGGTAATAACAGTTGATTTACGAATTACCCCAAGTCTCCCGATAAAAACGGTACCTCACTTGTGTGGGTCGGCCTTATGCCTGCGACAGGAAACGGTGCAAAATGCAACGTGGTCACACCTAAATTTAGCAGTTACAAATTGACCCTTTTTTGGCAAAGTGCCTACCTGTAGTTTTTGCACCCTAGCTCTGCCGGCACCTAGGGAAACCTAGCAAACCTATACATTTTTAAAAAGTAGACACCCAGGGAAATTCAGGATGGGGTGACTCGACTGCCTACCACCAGGTTTTGTTACCCAGAATCCCTTGCAAAGCTAAGAATTTGATTAAAAAAACACATTTTCCTCACATTTCTGTGGTGGAAAGTTCTGGAATCTGCGTGGATTAACAAATTTCCACCCACCCAGCGTTCCCCCAGGGCTCCCGAAAAAAACTGGTACCTCACTTGCGTGGGTAGGCATAGTGGCTGCGACACGAAACAGCGCAAAACGCAACGTGGTCGCACCTCAATTTCCCAGTGAAATCTTGCGCTCTTTGGACAAAGAGACTACCTTTTGTTTTTGAGCCCTAGCTCTGCCAGCACCTAGGGAAACCTAGCAAACCTATACATTTTTGAAAAGTAGACACCCAGGGAGATTCAGGATGGGGTGACTCGACTGCCTACCCCCAGGTTTTGTTACCCAGAATCCCTTGCAAACCTAAAAATTTGACAAAAAAAACACATTTTCCTCACATTTCTGTGGTGGAAAGTTCTGGAACCTGCGTGGATCAACAAATTTCCACCCACCCAGCGTTCCCCCAGGTCTCCCGATAAAAATTGTACCTCACTTGTGTGGGTCGGCCTTGTGCCTGCAACAGGAAACGGCGCAAAATGCAACGTGGTCGCACCTCAATTTCCCAGTGAAATCCTGCGCCCTTTGGACAAAGAGACTACCTTTTGGTTTTGAGCCCTAGCTCTGCCAGCACCTAGGGAAACCTAGCAAACCTATACATTTTTGAAAAGTAGACACCCAGAGGAATTCAGGATGGGGTGACTCGACTGCCTACCACCATGTTTTGTTACCCAGAATCCCTTGCAAAGCTAAGAATTTGACAAACAAACGCATTTTCCTCACATTTCTGTGGTGGAAAGTTCTGGAATCTGCGTGGATCAACAAATTTCCACCCACCCATCGTTCCCCAAGGTCTCCCGATAAAAACGGTACCTCACTTGCGTGGGTAAGCATAGTGGCTGCGACACGAAACAGCGCAAAACGCAACATGGTCGCACCTCAATTTCCCAGTGAAATCTAGCACTTTTTGGACAAAAAGACTACCTTTTGTTTTTGCACCGTAGTTCTGCCAGCACCTAGGGAAACCTAGCAAACCTATACATTTTTGAAAACTAGACACCCAGGGGAATTTAGGATGGGGTGACTCGACTGCCTACCACCAGGTTTTGTTACCCAGAATCCCTTGCAAACCTAAAAATTTGACAAAGAAAACACATTTTCCTCACATTTCTGTGGTGGAAAGTTCTGGAATCTGCGTGGATCAACAAATTTCCACCCACCCATTGTTCCCCCAGGTCTCCCGATAAAAACGGTACCTCACTTGCGTGGATAGGCATAGTGGCTGCGACACGAAACAGCGCAAAACACAACATGGTCGCACCTCAATTTCCCAGTGAAATCTAGCACTTTTTGGACAAAAAGACTACCTTTTGTTTTTGCGCCGTAGCTCTGCCAGCACCTAGGGAAACCTAGCAAACCTATACATTTTTGAAAACTAGACACCCAGGGAAATTCAGGATGGGGTGACTTGTCCGCCTACCCCCAGGTTTTGTTACCCAGAATCCCTTGCAAACCTACACATTTGACAAAAAAACACATTTTCCTCACATTTCTGTGGTGGAAAGTTCTGGAATCTGCGTGGATCAACAAATTTCCACCCACCCAGCGTTCCCCCAGGTGTCCCAAAAAAAATGGTTCCTCACTTGCGTGCGTAGGCATAGTGGCTGCGACATGAAACAGCGTAAAACGCAACATGGTCGCACCTCAATTTCCCAGTGAAATCTAGCACTTTTTGGACAAAAAGACTACCTTTTGTTTTTGCGCCGTAGCTCTGCCAGCACCAAGGGAAACCTAGCAAACCTATACATTTTTGAAAACTAGACACCCAGGGAAATTCAGGATGGGGTGACTCGTCTGCCTTCCCCCAGGTTTTGTTACCCAGAATCCCGTGCAAACCTAAAAATTTGACAAAAAAAACACATTTTCCTCACATTTCTGTGGTGGAAAGTTCTGGAATCTGCGTGGATCAACAAATTTCCACCCACACAGCGTTCCCCAGGTCTCTCTAAAAAAATGGTACCTCACTTGCGTGGGTAGGCATAGTGGCTGCGACATGAAACAGCGCAAAACGCAACATGGTCGCACCTCAATTTCCCAGTGAAATCTAGCCCGTTTTGGCCAAAAAGACTACCTTTTGTTTTTGCGCCGTAGCTCTGCCAGCACCTAGGGAAACCTAGCAAACCTATACATTTTTGAAAACTAGACACCCAGGGAAATTCAGGATGGGGTGACTCGTCTGCCTACCCCCAGGTTTTGTTACCCAGAATCCCTTGCAAACCTAAATATTTGACAAAAAAAACAAATTTTCCTCACATTTCTGTGGTGGAAAGTTCTGGAATCTGCGTGGATCAACAAATTTCCACCCACCCAGCGTTCCCCCAGGTATCCAGAAAAAGATGGTACCTCACTTGCGTGGGTAGGCATAGTGGCTGCGACATGAAACAGCGCAAAACGCAACATGGTCGCACCTCAATTTCCCAGTGAAATCTAGCACGTTTTGGCCAAAAAGACTGCCTTTTGTTTTTGAGCCGTAGCTCTGCCAGCACCTAGGGAAACCTAGCAAACCTATACATTTTTGAAAACTAGACACCCAGGGAAAGTAACGATGGGGCGACTCGTCTGCCTACCCCCAGGTTTTGTTACCCAGAATCCCTTGCAAACCTAAAAATTTTACAAAAACACCACATTTTCCTCACATTTCTGTAGTGGAAAAATCGGGAATCTGCGTGGATCAACAAATTTCCACCCACCCAGCGTTCCCCCAGGTCTCCCGAAAACAATGGTACCTCACTTGCGTAGGTAGGCATAGTGGCTGCGACATGAAAAAGCGCAAAACCCAACATGGTTGCACCTCAATTTCCCAGTGAAATCTAGCACGTTTTGGACAAAAAGACTACCTTTTGTTTTTGCGCCGTAGCTCTGCCAGCACCTAGGGAAACCTAGCAAACCTATACATTTTTGAAACCTAGACACCCAGGGGAATTCAGGCTGGGGCGACTCGTCTGCCTACCCCCAGGTTTTGTTACCCAGAATCCCTTGCAAACCTAAAAATTTGACGAAGATAACACATTTTCCTCACATTTCTGTAGTGGAAAGTTCTGGAATCTGCGTGGATCAACAAATTTCCACCCACCCAGCGTTCCCCCAGGTCTCCCCAAAAAAATGGTACCTCACTTGCGTGGGTAGGCATAGTGGCTGCGACATGAAACAGCGCAAAACGCAACATGGTCGCACCTCAATTTCCCAGTGAAATCTAGCACGTTTTGAACAAAAAGACTACCTTTTGTTTTTGCGCCGTAGCTCTGCCAGCACCTAGGGAAACCTAGCAAACCTATACATTTTTGAAAACTAGACACCCAGGGAAAGTAAGGATGGGGAGACTCGTCTGCCTACCCCCAGGTTTTGTTACCCAGAATCCCTTGCAAACCTAAAAATTTGACAAAAAAAACACATTTTCCTCACATTTCTGTGGTGGAAAGTTCTGGAATCTGCGTGGATCAACAAATTTCCACCCACCCAGTGTTCCCCCAGGTCTCCCGAAAAAAATGGTACCTCACTTGCGTAGGTAGGCATAGTGGCTGCGACATGAAACAGCGCAAAACCCAACATGGTTGCACCTCAATTTCCCAGTGAAATCTAGCACGTTTTGGACAAAAATACTACCTTTTGTTTTCGCGCCGTAGCTCTGTCAGCACCTAGGGAAACCTAGGAAACCTATACATTTTTGAAACCTAGACACCCAGGGGAATTCAGGATGGGGTGACTCGTCTGCCTACCCCCAGGTTTTGTTACCCAGAATCCCTTGCAAACCTAAAAATTTGACAAAGAAAACACATTTTCCTCACATTTCTGTAGTGGAAAAATCTGGAATCTGCGTGGATCAACAAATTTCCACCCACCCATCGTTCCCCCAGGTCTCCCCAAAAAAATGGTACCTCACTTGCGTGGGTAGGCATAGTGGCTGCGACATGAAACAGCGCAAAACGCAACATGGTCGCACCTCAATTTCCCAGTGAAATCTAGCACGTTTTGGACAAAAAGACTACCTTTTGTTTTTGCGCCGTAGCTCTGCCAGCACCTAGGGAAACCTAGCAAACCTATACATTTTTGAAAACTAGACACCCAGGGAAATTCAGGATGGGGTGACTCGTCTGCCTACCCCCACGTTTTGTTACCCAGAATCCCTTGCAAACCTAAAAATTTGACAAAAAAAACACATTTTCCTCACATTTCTGTGGTGGAAAGTTCTGGAATCTGCGTGGATCAACAAATTTCCACCCACCCAGCGTTCCCCCAGGTCTCCCAAAAACAATGGTACCTCACTTGCGTAGGTAGGCATGGTGGCTGCGACATGAAACAGCGCAAAACGCAACATGGTCGCACCTCAATTTCCCAGTGAAATCTAGCATGTTTTGGACAAAAAGACTACCTTTTGTTTTTGCACCGTAACTCTGCCAGCACCTAGGGAAACCTAGCAAACCTATACATTTTTGAAACCTAGACACCCAGGGGAATTCAGGATGGGGGGACTCGTCTGCCTACCCCCAGGTTTTGTTACCCAGAATCCCTTGCAAACCTAAAAATTTGACAAGAAAAACACATTTTCCGCACATTTCTGTGGTGGAAAGTTCTGGAATCTGCGTGGATCAACAAATTTCTACCCACCCAGCGTTCCCCCAGGTCTCCCAAAAAGAATGGTACCTCTCTTGCGTGGGTAGGCTTAGTGGCTGCAACATGAAACAGCGCAAAACGCAACATGGACGCACCTCAATTTCCCAGTGAAATCTAGCACGTTTTGGACAAAAAGACTACCTTTTGTTTTTGCGCCGTAACTCTGCCAGCACCTAGGGAAACCTAGCAAACCTATACATTTTTAAAAACAAGACACCCAGGGGAATTCAGGATGGGGTGACTCGTCTGCCTACCCCCATGTTTTGTTACCCAGAATCCCTTGCAAACCTAAAAATTTGACAAAAAAAACACATTTTCCGCACATTTCTGTGGTGGAAAGTTCTGGAATCTGCGTGGATCAACACATTTCTACCCACCCAGCGTTCCCCCAGGTCTCCCAAAAAGAATGGTACCTCTCTTGCGTGGGTAGGCTTAGTGGCTGCAACATGAAACAGCGCAAAACGCAACATGGACGCACCTCAATTTCCCAGTGAAATCTAGCACGTTTTGTACAAAAAGACTACCTTTTGTTTTTGCCCCGTAGCTCTGCCAGCACCTAGGGAAACCTAGCAAACCTATACATTTTTTAAAACTAGACACCCAGGGTAATTCAGGATGGGGTGACTCGTCTGCCTACCCCCAGGTTTTGTTACCCAGAATCCCTTGCAAACCTAAAAATTTGACAAAAAAACACATTTTCTTCACATTTCTGTGGTGGAAAGTTCTGGAATCTGCGTGGATCAACAAATTTCCACCCACCCAGCGTTCCCGCAGGTCTCCCGAAAAAAAATGGTACCTCACTTGCGTGGGTAGGCATAGTGGCTGCGACATGAAACAGCGCAAAACGCAACATGGTCGCACCTCAATTTCCCAGTGAAATCTAGCACGTTTTGGACAAAAAGACTACCTTTTGTTTTTGCGCCGTAGCTCTGCCAGCACCTAAGGAAACCTAGCAAACCTATAAATTTTTGAAAACTAGACACCCAAGGGAATTCTGGATGGGGTGACTCGTCTGCCTACCCCCAGGTTTTGTTACCCAGAATCCCTTGCAAACCTAAATTTGTGATTAAAAAAACACATTTTCCTCACATTTCTGTGGTGGAAAGTTCTGGAATCTGCATGGATCAACAAATTGCCACCCACCCAGCGTTCCCCCAGGTCTCCCGAAAAAAATGGTACCTCACTTGCGTGGGTAGGCATAGTGGCTGCGACATGAAACAGCGCAAAACGCAACATGGTCGCACCTCAATTTCCCAGTGAAATCTAGCACGTTTTGGACAAAAAGACTACCTTTTATTTTTGCGCCGTAACTCTGCCAGCACCTAGGGAAACCTAGCAAACCTATACATTTTTGAAAACAAGACACCAAGGGGAATTCAGGATGGGGTGACTCGTCTGCCTACCCCCAGGTTTTGTTACCCAGAATCCCTTGCAAACCTAAAAATTTGACAAACAAACCACATTTTCCGCACATTTCTGTGGTGGAAAGTTCTGGAATCTGCGTGGATCAACAAATTTCCACCTACCCATCGTTTCCTCAGGTCTCCCGAAAAAAACGGTACCTCACTTGCGTGGGTAGGCATAGTGGCTGCGACATGAAACAGCGCAAAACGCAACATGGTCGCACCTCAATTTCCCAGTGAAATCAAGCACGTTTTGGACAAAAAGACTACCTTTTGTTTTTGCGCCGTAGCTCTGCCAGCACCTAGGGAAACCTAGCAAACCTATACATTTTTGAAAACAAGACACCAAGGGGAATTCAGGATGGGGTGACTCGTCTGCCTACCCCCAGGTTTTGTTACCCAGAATCCCTTGCAAACCTAAAAATTTGACAAACAAACCACATTTTCCGCACATTTCTGTGGTGGAAAGTTCTGGAATCTGCGTGGATCAACAAATTTCCACCTACCCATCGTTTCCTCAGGTCTCCCGAAAAAAATGGTACCTCACTTGCGTGGGTAGGCATGGTGGCTGCGACATGAAACAGCGCAAAACGCAACATGGTCGCACCTCAATTTCCCAGTGAAATCTAGCACGTTTTGGACAAAAAGACTACCTTTTGTTTTTGCGCCGTAGCTCTGCCAGCACCTAGGGAAACCTAGCAAACCTATACATTTTTGAAAACTAGACACCCAGGGGAATTCAGGATGGGGTGACTCGTCTGCCTACCCCCAGGTTTTGTTGCCCAGAATCCCTTGCAAACCTAAATTTTCGATAAAAAAGCACATTTTCCTCACATTTCTGTGGTGGAAAGTTCTGGAATCTGCATGGATCAACAAATTTCCACCGACCCAGCGTTCCCCCAGGTCTCCCGAAAAAAATGGTACCTCACTTGCGTGGGTAGGCATAGTGGCTGCGACATGAAACAGCGCAAAACGCAACATGGTCGCACTTCAATTTCCCAGTGAAATCTAGCATGTTTTGGACAAAAAGACTACTTTTTGTTTTGCGCCCTAGCTCTGCCAGCACCTAGGGAAACCTAGCAAACCTATACATTTTTAAAAACAAGACACCCTGGGGAATTCAGGATGGGGTGACTCGTCTGCCTACCCCCAGGTTTTGTTACCCAGAATCCCTTGCAAACCTAAAAATTTGACAAAAAAAACACATTTTCCGCACATTTCTGTGGTGGAAAGTTCTAGAATCTGCGTGGATCAACAAATTTCCACCCACCCAGCGTTCCCCTAGGTCTCCCGAAAAAAATGGTTCCTCACTTGCGTGGATAGACATAGTAGCTGCAACAGGAAACGGTTCAAATCGTACGGTGGTGAATTTACAATACCCTATTGCAAAACTACCTTGATTTTGGGGGGGGGGGGCCTGAGTTTTTGGCCCGGGGCTCGGTGGCCATCTTTGGAAACTACCAAACCCAAACAGTTCTGAAAAACTAGACACCCGGGGGAGTCCAGGGAGGTATGGCATGCGTGGGTCCCCCAAAGTTTTCCTACCCAGAACTCCTTGCAAACCTTAAAATTAGGTGAAAATGTCACTTTTCCAAACTTTTTTGCGTGGGATCTCCGTGCCGGCAAAAATGTCCTACCACCCAGCGTTCCCCTTGTTCTCCCAAGTAAAAGGATACCTCACTTGTGTGGGTGCCCCAAAGCAGAACAGGCCAAAAATGAATTTTGAAAAAAGTAGTATTTGAGTTTTACAAATTAAGCCCCCTGCCTTAGTCACAGGCCTTTGGCCCACCCACACAAGTGAGGTATCATTTTACTCGGGAGAACAAGGGACATTTTTATCGGGAGACCTTGGGGAACGCTGGGTGGGAGGTAATTTGTGTGAGCCCAGTGATGCCATGCTTTCCCACACTAAAAAGTGTGAAAAACTGATTTTTTCCAGCTAAAATTGAGGTTTGCAAGGGATTCTGGGTAAAGGAACGTTGGAGGATCCACGCAAGCCATACCTCCTTGGAAGCCCCCGGGTGTCTACTTTTCAGAAATGTGTGGGTTTGGTAGGTTTCCCTAGATGGCCGTCTAGCACGGGGCCAAAAACCCAGGTAACCCCTCTTGCAAAAGCTGGTGGACTTGACATTGTCACCATTGTCAAATCCACCAGCTTTTGCAAGAGGGGTTACCTGGGTTTCTGGCCCCGTGCTAGACGGCCATCTAGGGAAACCTACCAAACCCACACATTTCTGAAAAGTAGACACCCGGGGGCTTCCAAGGAGGTATGGCTTGCGTGGATCCTCCAACGTTCCTTTACCCAGAATCCCTTGCAAACCTCAATTTTAGCAGAAAGAAATCAGTTTTTTCACACGTTTTAGTGTGTGAAAGCGTGGCATCACTGGGCTCACACAAATTACCTCCCACCCAGCGTTACCCCAGGTCTCCCGATAAAAACGGTACCTCACTTGCGTGGGTAGGCATAGTGGCTGCAACAGAAAAAGGTCCAAATCGTACGGTGGTGAATTTAAAATACCCTGAAGCAATATAACCTTGATTTTTTTTGGGGGGGGGCACCTGAGTTTTTGGCCGGGGGCTCGGTGGTATTCTTTGGAAAGTACCAAACCCAAACAGTTCTGAAAACTAGACACCTGGGGGAGTCCAGGGAGATATGGCATGAGTGGGTCCCCCAATGTTTTCCTACCCAGAACTCCTTGCAAACCTTAAAATTAGGTAAAAATATCACTTTTCCAAACTTTTTTGCGTGAGATCTCCGTGCCGGTAAAAATGTCCTACCACCCAGCGTTCCCCTTGTTCTCCCGAGTAAAAGGATACCTCACTTGTGTGGGTGCCCCAAAGCAGAACAGGCCAAAAATGAATTTTGAAAAAAGTAGTATTTATGTTTTACAAATTAAGCCCCCTTGCCTTAGTCACAGGCCTTTGGCCCACCCACACAAGTGAGGTATCATTTTACTCGGGAGAACAAGGGAAACGCTGGGTGGTAGGACATTTGTGCCGGCAGCGAGATCCCACCCAAAAAAGTACAGAAAAGTGGGTTTTTGACCTAAATTTAAGGTTTGCAGGGGTTTCTGGGTAGGAAAACATTGGGGGACCCACGCATGCCATACCTCCCTGGACTCCCCCGGGTGTCTAGTTTTCAGAACTGTTTGGGTTTGGTAGTTTTCAAAGATGCCCGCCAAGCCCCGGGCCAAAATCTCAGGTGAGCCCCTCAAAAAATAAGATAGTTTTGCTAAAGGTAATTTTTAGGTCTCCACCGTACAAATTGGGCCTTTTCCTGTTGCAGCCACTATGCCTACCCACGCAAGTGAGGTACCATTTTTATCGGGAGACCTGGGGGAACGCTGGGTGGGAGGTAATTTGTGTGAGCCCAGTGATGCCACGCTTCCCACACCAAAAAAGTGTGAAAAAACTGTTTTTTTCCAGATAGAATTGAGGTTTGCAAGGGATTCTGGGTAAAGGAACGTTGGAGGATCCACGCAAGCCATACCTCTTTGGAAGCCCCCGGGTGTCTACTTTTCAAAAATGTGTGGGTTTGGTAGGTTTCCCTAGATGGCCGTCTAGCACGGGGCCAAAAACCGAGGTAACCCCCCTTGCAAAAGCTGGTGGATTTGACAATGGTGACAATGTCAAGTCCACCAGCTTTTGCAAGAGAGGTTACCTGGGTTTTTGGCCCTGTGCTAGACGGCCATCTAGGGAAACCTACCAAACCCACACATTTCTGAAAAGTAGACACCCGGGGGCTTCCAAGGAGGTATGGCTTGCGTGGATCCTCCAACGTTCCTTTACCCAGAATCCCTTGCAAACCTCAATTTTAGCTGAAAAAAATCTGTTTTTTCACACTTTTTTGTGTGGGAAAGCGTGGCATCACTGGGCTCACACAAATTACCTCCCACCCAGCGTTCCACAAGGTCTCCCGATAAAAACGGTACCTCACTTGCGTGGGTAGGTATAGTGGCTGCAACAGGAAAAGGTCCAAATCGTACGGTGGTGAATTTAAAATACCCTGAAGCAAAATAACCTTGATTTTTGGGGGGGGGCACCTGAGTTTTTGGCCCGGGGCTCGGTGGTATTCTTTGGAAAGTACCAAACCCAAACAGTTCTGAAAACTAGACACCCGGGGGAGTCCAGGGAGGCATGGCATGCATTGGTCCCCCAATGTTTTCCTACCCAGAACTCCTTGCAAACCTTAAAATTAGGTAAAAATATCACTTCTCCAAACTTTTTTGCGTGGGATCTCCGTGCCGGCAAAAATGTCCTACCACCCAGCGTTCCCCTTGTTCTCCCAAGTAAAAGGATACCTCACTTGTGTGGGTGCCCCAAAGCAGAACAGGCCAAAAATGAATTTTGAAAAAAGTAGTATTTGAGTTTTACAAATTAAGCCCCCTGCCTTAGTCACAGGCCTTTGGCCCACCCACACAAGTGAGGTATCATTTTACTCGGGAGAACAAGGGAAACGCTGGGTGGTAGGACATTTGTGCCGGCAGCGAGATCCCACCCAAAAAAGTACGGAAAAGTGGGTTTTTGACCTAAATTTAAGGTTTGCAGGGGTTTCTGGGTAGGAAAACATTGGGGGACCCACGCATGCCATACCTCCCTGGACTCCCCCGGGTGTCTAGTTTTCAGAACTGTTTGGGTTTGGTAGTTTTCAAAGATGCCCGCCAAGCCCCGGGCCAAAATCTCAGGTGAGCCCCTCAAAAAATAAGATAGTTTTGCTAAAGGTAATTTTTAGGTCTCCACCGTACAAATTGGGCCTTTTCCTGTTGCAGCCACTATGCCTACCCACGCAAGTGAGGTACCATTTTTATCGGGAGACCTGGGGGAACGCTGGGTGGGAGGTAATTTGTGTGAGCCCAGTGATGCCACGCTTCCCACACCAAAAAAGTGTGAAAAAACTGTTTTTTTCCAGATAGAATTGAGGTTTGCAAGGGATTCTGGGTAAAGGAACGTTGGAGGATCCACGCAAGCCATACCTCTTTGGAAGCCCCCGGGTGTCTACTTTTCAAAAATGTGTGGGTTTGGTAGGTTTCCCTAGATGGCCGTCTAGCACGGGGCCAAAAACCGAGGTAACCCCCCTTGCAAAAGCTGGTGGATTTGACAATGGTGACAATGTCAAGTCCAGCAGCTTTTGCAAGAGAGGTTACCTGGGTTTTTGGCCCTGTGCTAGACGGCCATCTAGGGAAACCTACCAAACCCACACATTTCTGAAAAGTAGACACCCGGGGGCTTCCAAGGAGGTATGGCTTGCGTGGATCCTCCAACGTTCCTTTACCCAGAATCCCTTGCAAACCTCAATTTTAGCTGAAAAAAATCTGTTTTTTCACACTTTTTTGTGTGGGAAAGCGTGGCATCACTGGGCTCACACAAATTACCTCCCACCCAGCGTTCCACAAGGTCTCCCGATAAAAACGGTACCTCACTTCCGTGGGTAGGTATAGTGGCTGCAACAGGAAAAGGTCCAAATCGTACGGTGGTGAATTTAAAATACCCTGAAGCAAAATAACCTTGATTTTTGGGGGGGGGCACCTGAGTTTTTGGCCCGGGGCTCGGTGGTATTCTTTGGAAAGTACCAAACCCAAACAGTTCTGAAAACTAGACACCCGGGGGAGTCCAGGGAGGCATGGCATGCATTGGTCCCCCAATGTTTTCCTACCCAGAACTCCTTGCAAACCTTAAAATTAGGTAAAAATATCACTTCTCCAAACTTTTTTGCGTGGGATCTCCGTGCCGGCAAAAATGTCCTACCACCCAGCGTTCCCCTTGTTCTCCCAAGTAAAAGGATACCTCACTTGTGTGGGTGCCCCAAAGCAGAACAGGCCAAAAATGAATTTTGAAAAAAGTAGTATTTGAGTTTTACAAATTAAGCCCCCTGCCTTAGTCACAGGCCTTTGGCCCACCCACACAAGTGAGGTATCATTTTACTCGGGAGAACAAGGGACATTTTTATCGGGAGACCTTGGGGAACGCTGGGTGGGAGGTAATTTGTGTGAGCCCAGTGATGCCACGCTTTCCCACACTAAAAAGTGTGAAAAACTGATTTTTTCCAGCTAAAATTGAGGTTTGCAAGGGATTCTGGGTAAAGGAACGTTGGAGGATCCACGCAAGCCATACCTCCTTGGAAGCCCCCGGGTGTCTACTTTTCAGAAATGTGTGGGTTTGGTAGGTTTCCCTAGATGGCCGTCTAGCACGGGGCCAAAAACCCAGGTAACCCCTCTTGCAAAAGCTGGTGGACTTGACATTGTCACCATTGTCAAATCCACCAGCTTTTGCAAGAGGGGTTACCTGGGTTTCTGGCCCCGTGCTAGACGGCCATCTAGGGAAACCTACCAAACCCACACATTTCTGAAAAGTAGACACCCGGGGGCTTCCAAGGAGGTATGGCTTGCGTGGATCCTCCAACGTTCCTTTACCCAGAATCCCTTGCAAACCTCAATTTTAGCAGAAAGAAATCAGTTTTTTCACACGTTTTAGTGTGTGAAAGCGTGGCATCACTGGGCTCACACAAATTACCTCCCACCCAGCGTTCCCCCAGGTCTCCCGATAAAAACGGTACCTCACTTGCGTGGGTAGGCATAGTGGCTGCAACAGGAAAAGGTCCAAATCGTACGGTGGTGAATTTAAAATACCCTGAAGAAATATAACCTTGATTTTTTTTGGGGGGGGGGCACCTGAGTTTTTGGCCGGGGGCTCGGTGGTATTCTTTGGAAAGTACCAAACCCAAACAGTCCTGAAAACTAGACACCTGGGGGAGTCCAGGGAGATATGGCATGAGTTGGTCCCCCAATGTTTTCCTACCCAGAACTCCTTGCAAACCTTAAAATTAGGTAAAAATATCACTTTTCCAAACTTTTTTGCGTGAGATCTCCGTGCCGGTAAAAATGTCCTACCACCCAGCGTTCCCCTTGTTCTCCCGAGTAAAAGGATACCTCACTTGTGTGGGTGCCCCAAAGCAGAACAGGCCAAAAATGAATTTTGAAAAAAGTAGTATTTATGTTTTACAAATTAAGCCCCCTTGCCTTAGTCACAGGCCTTTGGCCCACCCACACAAGTGAGGTATCATTTTACTCGGGAGAACAAGGGAAACGCTGGGTGGTAGGACATTTGTGCCGGAAGCGAGATCCCACCCAAAAAAGTACGGAAAAGTGGGTTTTTGACCTAAATTTAAGGTTTGCAGGGGTTTCTGGGTAGGAAAACATTGGGGGACCCACGCATGCCATACCTCCCTGGACTCCCCCGGGTGTCTAGTTTTCAGAACTGTTTGGGTTTGGTAGTTTTCAAAGATGCCCGCCAAGCCCCGGGCCAAAATCTCAGGTGAGCCCCTCAAAAAATAAGATAGTTTTGCTAAAGGTAATTTTTAGGTCTCCACCGTACAAATTGGGCCTTTTCCTGTTGCAGCCACTATGCCTACCCACGCAAATGAGGTACCATTTTTATCAGGAGACCTGGGGGAACGCTGGGTGGGAGGTAATTTGTGTGAGCCCAGTGATGCCACGCTTCCCACACCAAAAAAGTGTGAAAAAACTGTTTTTTTCAGATAGAATTGAGGTTTGCAAGGGATTCTGGGTAAAGGAACGTTGGAGGATCCACGCAAGCCATACCTCTTTGGAAGCCCCCGGGTGTCTACTTTTCAAAAATGTGTGGGTTTGGTAGGTTTCCCTAGATGGCCGTCTAGCACGGGGCCAAAAACCGAGGTAACCCCCCTTGCAAAAGCTGGTGGATTTGACAATGGTGACAATGTCAAGTCCACCAGCTTTTGCAAGAGAGGTTACCTGGGTTTTTGGCCCTGTGCTAGACGGCCATCTAGGGAAACCTACCAAACCCACACATTTCTGAAAAGTAGACACCCGGGGGCTTCCAAGGAGGTATGGCTTGCGTGGATCCTCCAACGTTCCTTTACCCAGAATCCCTTGCAAACCTCAATTTTAGCTGAAAAAAATCTGTTTTTTCACACTTTTTGTGTGGGAAAGCGTGGCATCACTGGGCTCACACAAATTACCTCCCACCCAGCGTTCCCCAAGGTCTCCCGATAAAAACGGTACCTCACTTGCGTGGGTAGGTATAGTGGCTGCAACAGGAAAAGGTCCAAATCGTACGGTGGTGAATTTAAAATACCCTGAAGCAAAATAACCTTGATTTTTGGGGGGGGGGCACCTGAGTTTTTGGCCCGGGGCTCGGTGGTATTCTTTGGAAAGTACCAAACCCAAACAGTTCTGAAAACTAGACACCCGGGGGAGTCCAGGGAGGCATGGCATGCATTGGTCCCCCAATGTTTTCCTACCCAGAACTCCTTGCAAACCTTAAAATTAGGTAAACATATCACTTCTCCAAACTTTTTTGCGTGGGATCTCCGTGCCGGCAAAAATGGCCTACCACCCAGCGTTCCCCTTGTTCTCCCGAGTAAAAGGATACCTCACTGTGTGGGTGCCTCAAAGCAGAACAGGCCAAAAATGAATTTTGAAAAAAGTAGTATTTAAGTTTTACAAATTAAGCCCCCCTGCCTTAGTCACAGGCCTTTGGTCCACCCACACAAGTGAGGTATCATTTTACTCGGGAGAACGAGGGGATCGCTGGGTTGTAGGACATTTGTGCCGGCAGCGAGATCCCACCCAAAATAGTACGGAAAAGTGGGTTTTTTAACCTAAATTTAAGGTTTTCACTGGTTTCTGAGTAGGAAAACATTGGGGGACCCACGCATGCCATACCTCCCTGGACTCCCCCGGGTGTCTAGTTCTCAGAACTGTTTGGGTTTGGCAGTTTCCAAAGATGCCCGCCAAGCCCCGGGCCAAAAACTCATGGGAACCCCCTTGCAAAACCAAATTGTTTTGAATGAATTAAGTTTTCAGATGGAGAACGTGCGATTCAGGGGACAATATTGCATGAAAATTGTGACAGACAATTTCAAGTTTGCAAGAGATTGTGGACAAAAAACAACAATAGAATTCACCAGAAAGACATGACCATATAGTAGCATGAATTACCAATAATATCTAAATTTAGAAAGTTATTTATAGCTATAATATACACCATAACTGAGTTACTCAAAAGACAAAGAATCAAGCACGGCTATCTATTCCTCAAAGACACACACATACAGGTTGGATTTGGCACGAGGGCGAGTGATGGTTCAGTACATAAAATTTTATTAACATGATATTTCAAAAAAATGAAATGCTCTGTTAATAAATAAATGGATAAAAACCGAACCAGTGACTCGCAACTCGTGAGCTCTAAAGCCACGACAAGGCACCAACCGTTTTACAGGCCATTCACGCACCTTTCATACCTGATACAAACCAGACCACTGACACCATCTGGAAGAAAAGCAACACATTACAACAATCACAATAAGGGACAAGGTACACCCTACTGCAAATAGAGAAAAAAAAACAAAATACTGCACAGCCATCTAATCCGCAAGCACACACACATACTGGTTGGATTTGGCACGAGGGTGAGTGATGATTCAGTACATACAATTGTATTCGCAAGTAATTTCACAAAAAATGAAATACACTGCGTATAATTGAAAGCATGATTTAACTGAACCACTGACTCACAGCTCGTGAGCTGTAAAGCCACGTCAAGGCACCAACCTCTTTACAGGCCATTCATACACCTTTCGTAGGTGTGACACATTCAAAACATTCACACCGCCAGCCGCAGACCCATCACATTTCAACACTCACACCAGCAAACAGCGCCATTCAAGGGCCCATCACTTTCACACGGCCACATTTCTGACACTGCAACTACACAAAATGATGGACTGCGTGGAGTGTCACTCAACTAGCAGTGTGTGTAGTGACCAACAGAAAGTAACTACTCACACACCGCCAGCCGAGCGCCAGTCCACCCACACCACCATCCAAGCACCAGACCATACACACCGCCAGCCAAACACCACTCAGCGCACACCGACAGCCAAGCACAACTCCGTGCACAGACAGCCAAGTACCACTCCACACACACCACCAGCCAAGCGCCACTCCACACACACCGCCAGCCAAGTACCACTCCGTGCACAGACAGCTAAGCACCGCTCCACGCACATCATCCAGCCAAGTACAACTCCACACACACCGCCAGCCAAACACCACACCACACACACCACCAGCCAAACACCACTCCATGCACAGACAGCCAAGTACCACTCCACGAACACCACCAGCCAAGCGCCACTCTACACACACCGCCAGCCAAGCACCACTCCGTGCACAGACAGCCAAGTACTACTCCACAAACACCACCAGCCAAGCGCAACTCCACACACACCGCCAGCCAAGCACCACTCCACACACACCGCCAGCCAAGCACCACTCCACACACACCACCAGCCAAACACCACTCCATGCACAGACAGCCAAGTACCACTCCACGAACACCACCAGCCAAGCGCCACTCCACACACACCGCCAGCCAAGCACCACTCCGTGCAGAATGCAGACCAGGCAATTCACTTTACAGCTCATTAAAACTCCCAAAACTTCTTTTGCGTGTGGTACGATTTAAAACAAGCTGACAGACACAATGCAGGCTTAGAAGGACAGTCAGGACAGTATATACGAGACTCCTTCCACACGCCTCTACGCCAACAGACTCTGCATCTTCAAGTCGGAAAGTCTCTTGCGGTAGTGGAAGGAATAGATTCAGGAAAGTGGCGATCTTTCAATCTAGCCACTTCCTCCACCACTCCAAATCTAGGAACACTTGCCTGCTCCACAAGTACAAGGCTGCCTATTATAGACTCCTGAAACTTAACAAAAGGCATCTTCTTCTCAGGACAAGACTTCTGGAACACAACGAAAGCATTAAAGGATGCCAAGTGGAACAGATGGATAGCCAACTTCTTGTACCAAACGTAAGCCTTTCGAAGAGCAGCATAAGGTTCCAATCTCTGATCTACTCTGTCAACACCACCCATGTACTTATTGTAATCTAAAATGCACACAGGTTTACGCACTTCAGCACCCTGACCCCAAACAGGCACAGGTTCTGTACTTTCATCGTGGATAGTAGTCAGCATGTACACATCTCTCTTGTCTGAAAACTTCACAGCTAGAAGCTCCCCACATCGCAATGCCGTAGACTGTCCCCGCACAAGCCTTTTGCAAACAAGTTCCTTTGGGAAACCTTTACGGTTACTGCGCATTGTGCCACAAGCAACAGTGCCCACTTTGGCCAACTCCTTGAACAACCGCACACCAGTGTAGAAGTTGTCTACATATAAATGATGGCCTTTGTTAAATAATCCTCTACCTAGTTCCCACACAATTTTCTCAGTCACTCCAAAAGTAGAAGGACAACCAGGAGGGTTAATGCTGGACTCCTTACCAGTGTACACCTTGAAATTGTAGACATATCCAGTCTCACTGTCACACAGCATATACAGTTTGATTCCATAGCGTGCCCTCTTACTAGGAATGTATAGCCTAAAAACCAAGCGGCCCTTGAACAACACCAAAGACTCATCCACTGAAATTTCTTTACCAGGGACAAAGATCTCAGAAAAACGATCAACAAAGTGATCAAGGACAGGCCGAATTTTAAACAAACGGTCACAATCAGGATGATCGCGTGACAACGCTAAACTATTATCAACAAAATGCATCATCCGAAGAAGAAGCATATACCGATCACGACTTATGACTGCTGGAAATATAGCTGTTGCCATCAAGGGACTAGTGGACCAATATGAAGTCATTGATGGCTTCCTTAGCAAGCCCATCAAAAAAATTAATCCCAAAAACTTCTACATCTCTTCAACATTTGTGGGAGTCCACCGGATTGCTCTAGAATAGGGCTTAAGGCTGGCACTGTTGGCCCTCAAAAATTGTTCTGCATACAAATTGGTTTGCTCAACAATCTCTTGCAAAAACACATCGTCAAAAAACAACTGAAAAAAATGTATTGGCAGAAAATTCTCAGTATTCACTCTACACCCAGGAACACCAGTGAACTCTGGCAATGCCGGCTGAACCAAGCCAGGGGGAACCCAGAGGCCATCCCTATCAACGGGGGGAGCAGCCACCCCAGCCTGCAGCCCAGAAGCCTCTTGCTGCTGTTCACCAATGGGAAGCCTAACAGCCGCAGATACTTCTGGCTGCACACCACCAACAGAAGACATAGCATCCCCAAAGGGCTCTTCCTGCACTACACCAACGGGAAGCCCAGCAGCCTGAGATGCTTCTTGCTGCACTACACCACCGGGAAACCAAGCAGGCCCAGATGCCTCTTGCCGCTCTACACCAATGGGAAGCCTAACAGCCCCAGATGCCTCTTGCTGCACTACACCAGCAGGAAGACGAAAAGCACCAGATGCCTCTTTGCGCACCACAGCAATGTGAATCCTTTTGGGTGCAGGCTCCAGCCCACATGCCTCTTGCCAACGTAAAAAGAAAGGAAGTCCGAATTGGACTCAGTCTCTGAACCATGGTCAGAGGAAGACTCAAAAAGCAAACCAAGAACCTGCTGAGCAGTAATCCTGCGACTAGCCATTATCCTTACAAAGCAAGAAGACTGCACACACAAGTGAACAACAACCTACACTGTGCAAAGTAAGAAGTAAACAAGGTAAGGCTTTCACAAAAAGAAAAATACAATCCAAAACAATTTCACTCTTACCAAATATAGCTACACTCACCAGCACCTACTCTGTTGAGACACAGCAAAAAGAAATGATATCCCACTAGAAAGAAAAAAAGACATGACAGATTAGAAAACAAAGTGAACATCAAACACTAATGCAGAAAAAAAAAGAAACAAACACAGAGCCACACAAACTGCTAGAAGTACAACCTTTTTCAAAAAGACAAACATCAAGGGAAAGTAGTACAAAATACATTCACTTACCAAGCACAAGCAACAACACAAGCTGCAAACAGACACGCAACCTACAACAATCCAAACAGCAAAAGCCTGGAACAAGACAAAAATAGAGAAGAAAAAAAAATTGCTACCACAGTTCACAAGCAATATAACAATTAAAACAACAACACACAAATTTGCCCCCAAAATTTAAATTCGGCCAGATGGGCCATCAAATAGGGCTTAGACCAATTGGGATTAGATGAGGTTTAACATCAAGACACTGGTTAATTTTTTGATTTTTTTTTACTGCCTGACCCCTTTGGTGCCAGTCAGTCTTTTGCTCCTACCAGTACCCCCATCACACAGGGGCAGTAAGGACATTCATACACCTTTTGTACGTGTGACACATACAAAAAAATTAACACCGCCAGCCGCCAGCGCCATTCAAGGGCCCATCACTTTCTTGAGGAATATCTTTATTCGGCAATTTATCACCATAAAAGAATACATATACATAAACATTTCTAAATACCAATAAAAGATTATAAAATACAGTAAAAGCATGGACACCTCATTCGTCAATTTACTAGCAGTAAATCGTCCTCAGCTTGTGGAACCTCCGGAGTGTAGTTTCAGTAAGCGGGAACGTGTCATCCACGCACTTCCCAAAAATTTAGCCACCCCACAGATCATACTGGCAGATGAAGAATCTGTAGAGAGGACACGTAGTGCCTGGCTATGGCACCTCAGCCCTAATTCCCTACAGACGGGTTTCAACCAGAATTTCCGCGCCCCTTTATAGGCTGGGCAGGCAAAAAACAAATGAGCCACCGATTCCTTAGGGGCCGCACAGCCAGGGCATGCACGCGAGCGGGCATCTGTATTCGACCATCTCACCGTAAAGTCATGAACCGGGAGCGTCCCATATCGCAATTTTAGGTACAGCGCTCGATCCAATGGTTTAGTTATTAAGTCGAGAAAGGGTTCCAATTTTTGCACACACTTAATTGTCAAAAATTGGTCAGTAAGTGAGCCCACATTCGTAAGCCTCGTAGCGTTACTCTGTACCCAATCCCAGTATAGTTTTTTTATAACATCTTTGGGTGGTGGTGATTGCAACTCCCATGCCTCTCTTAGACCCAAGCTGAAAGCCAATTCTTTCAGTTTATTTAGCCATCCTATTTTTTTACATGTGTCCAGTAGTAGTAGTTCATCCAGCCCTTCTGCATACTTAGCGAGCTCCTCAGTTCTTCTTAGGCGGGACCAGAATAGCAACGGGCGTAGCCTCACCAAGTCCTTTACTGTTTTTCTGCCCAGATCTAATCTTAGTGGGATCATTGGGGTGGAAGCGGGAAGAGCTACCACTTTCCTAAAAAAATTGTTTTCCGCTCGCATCAAGTCCAAAACCCCTTCGAACCCCCAAAGTTCGGAGCCATAAAGTGCTGCGGGAAGAATCTGGCCCTCATAGATGGTCATAGCTGGGGAGACCGGTTTACTGGTTGATTCACGGATCTCCTTCAGCGTCACCCCGGATACTCTTCGATGGTTTAATAACATTTTGGAAAGATGATCCTTCCAGGTCATGCGGCTGTTGATCCGGACACCAAGATAGTCAAAAGACTCGACCAGCTCGAGGGGGGCGTTGTTGAGCACAAAATTATTTTTAAATCTTTTTGAGAGTGCAAAAGCCATCAATTTGGTTTTCGATGTATTGATTGTTAAGCCTCGGATGGTGCAGAAGGAGCTAAACCGATTCAAGAGTTTTTGTAAGCCCACCGGGGATTTGGAAATTAATAGGGTGTCGTCAGCGAAGAGAAGTGTGGGGATTCTCTCCCCCGCCAGGGATGGGGCATCCGACTCCTCCCCCTTTAGATGGTCGACCACTCCGTTTACGAATAAGGAGAAGAGGGTCGGAGCCATGACACAGCCCTGACGTACTCCTCTCCGCACTGGGATCCTGTCTGTTAGTTGCCCCTGGGATCCCCATCTAACCCTTGCATAGTTCCCCTCGTGCAGCTTTACGATTAGGCTCAGAAGACCACTGGGAAAACCCATCTCTCCTAGAATTCCCCAAAGTTTTGTACGAGGGACCAGGTCGAATGCAGTTTTGAGATCGATGAAGGCCATGTACAAACTGCCTTTCATGATGGTAACCGCCTTCCAATAGATGGCAAAAAGACGAAAGACCTGGTCCATCGTGCCTACCTTCCTTCTGAACCCCGCTTGTAAGTGGGAGAGGATACTAGCCTCCTCTATCCAGTCGCCTACTCTTGAAATGATGACCCTGCCGACCACTTTCTGGATTATGTCTATCAGACTGATGGGTCTGTAGTTCGCAGGGTCATCTCTAGCCCCCTTCTTATACACAGTAACTACCTCGGCCCCTTTCCAGGAGTCTGGAACCTGGTGTCCCCTCGTAATCAGATTCATTATTATCGCAATTAATTTGGCCCAGGCCTCTGGCTCCGCCATCAACAGATCTCCAGGAATCCCATCCTGCCCGGCGGCTTTCTTAGGGGTTAGGTGACTAATCGCCATCACTACTTCTGCAGTTGAAAATAAAAGGACATTATCATCTACGGGGTCCCCTTCACTCAGGCTATTCACCCCAGGACTAGTTGTTTCCTCCGAGTCTCCATATAGGGATGAAAAATGAGTAAACCATTGCTGGCAAGTTATATGATCAGCCAATGGTTGCGATTTGCTCTGCCTTGTTCTATTAACCAATTCCCAAAAAAGGTTCGGGTTCCTACTGCTCACAGCCTTGGAAAGATCCTGCCAATGCTGTTCCTCCCACTCCCGTTTGGCCAATGATAATGCTTTCAGATAATCCTTCCTGGCCGCTCTAACCAGTAAAGGGTCCCCTGAGAGCAGAGCTTTTGTCAATTTTTTCCTTTTGCTCTTACAATGATCATTATACCATGATTTACAAAGAGTAGAGGGTATAGCAGGAGCCCTATTACTTTTCCCCTTCGAGATAAAAAATTGGCCAATTTGATTGATTGTGGTTTTATAGGCAGAGTCAAGGGAGGGGTGTTGGCAATTGACGGTCCGATTTTCACCAACCCAGATTTCTAGGTTGGAAGACAAACCCTCAACCTTCGCTTTGATGCTTCCTATATCGCCCTCATTAAGCTTAGCCTTATCCCATTTCAATCTACGGTTATTGTTAAATGGGATAACTTCTTTAGTTGATTTTAAGGTGACAATTGCTCGCCTGTCATTCAGAACACCCCAATTGAACTTGCAACACAGGGGATTGTGGTCACTATCCTGGCTTGGGACGACCTCCATATCAATCAGGTCCGGCCAGAGTCCAACATCCATTAGGATGTAATCGATTCGGGACGGCCCTGAGAGTCTATTAAAGGTCAATGCCCCTGACTGATCAGATATGGTCCTGCCATTAAGGGCTCTTAATTTGTGGTCCCTTGTCAGTGCATTAATTTGTATGGCCCTAGGTGACCACTTCCTAATAGGGGGCAGGGAGAGAGTTGGGATGAACCATTTTGAGTCCTCCTCTTCAATTCCTAAGGGGTCGTCTCCGAGAAGGGGTTCAAATGTACAATTAAAATCACCCCCCACAAGAATTTTAGCTGAGCAGGGGCAATTGGCTAAGGCCGAATCCAGGGCTGTTAAGGTCAAAGAGGGAGAGTCACCCTGTGTCCCTCTCGCATAAACATTAAAAAGGTCAAGCCTGACGACATCCTCCCGTCCTCTTGCTGAAAGGTGGAGTATATCATTACACTCCACAATATGGCTTGTGACCACCCAGTTCAGATCTATTTTTATCCAAACTATGAGACCGCCCGATGGTCTGCCCTTTCCCTTACTTACTGCGGGCACAGAATGGGTGGTATACCCCGATTTATGTAGAGGAACAAGACTCCATGTCTCCTGGAACAGGCAAACATCGAACTGCTCAATGAGTGTGTGCCACTCCGGAATTTCTAGCTTCCTCTTTAGCCCGGCAATATTCCACGAGAGGAGGTTTATTACCCGCCTTCCTCTAGGCATAGAAGTGTAACCCACCTTGGGCAAACTCTCGTTAACCACCCTAATCAAAGAGCTCCCCCCTCCTGGGCCAATGAAAAGGGGGTTGGAAGGCAACCAACCATACTCATCACGGGCCCAGCTAGCCTAGAATCCTCAGTTATGTCATTGGTGGTCGCCATATGGTCTGTGGGTAGACTAACTTCTTCAGTATATATGCTACCCCAAGGTGGACGAGGATCCTCATCCCCCGGAAGTTCATTATCATTTCCCCCCCCCCCCCTGCCCCCAACTTCAATCGCAGTCTTCCAGCCCTGACAGCTGGGAAAACCGATTGTAGGTATCCAACGGGGTAAAGGGTCTCAGGTGGTTCATACTGGAGCCCTGGTTCAGCCTAAGTCTATGGGGGACCATGGACCAGGCGGAGTGTAGATCAGGCACCCTGGTGAACTGATGCCCATACTGGGAATGATTATTAATATAGGGTAGTGTGAAGGGCGGCCTATAAGATTGTGGTCGGTTTGAATATTTAGAGTTGGTGACTTCTGACCTGGGGTAGAAGTATGTTAAAGCCCGTGGGATAATACAGGTTTCCCCATTCCCAGGTGTTAGGATGTAATCAACTGCCCGAGGGTCCCTAAAATTGACCACCACTAGGTCCCCCTCGATATCTTTAGTTCTACTCCCCAGCCAGTTGATCCGTCTAACAAGAGCTATGTCCCCATCTATGTTAGGTGCTATCGGCCTGTGCAACCGCAACCAATGGATAATTTTGTTCTTGAGGTCGGCATATCCCTCCTTCTTATTTTCAGTTAACTGCGGGACCCCCGTTAAAATCACCACGTAGGGCACAGCTTCTGGGGGAATCTCTACTTGTGGGACCCTTTTATGAGGTATTCTACTTTTTCCACCATCCCCATGTGCGATCTGATTGTTGCTTGTCGAAGCCTTTAGGGATGATTTGGTGGGGCCCGCTCCCAGTTCAGTGGCTGGTGCTTTTGGTTGTATAGACGGCGGTGTGTTGTGAGTTGGGGGCACAGCTCCACCCGGAGGCTGGCGAGTTTGCTTAGTCAGAGCGGGGGTAGAAGGAATTTTAGATTTCCTTTGTGGTGTGGTAGGAGGGGGTGTGGAATGCACCGCCCCACTTCCTTTATTTTTGGTAAGGGTAGACATACTAGTTATGGCGGCTTCCAATATGGTTAATCTAATTTCCACCTTTTTAATAGACTCATTGATGGGTAAAAGGAGAGTTCTCAACAAAAATTCCAAGTTCCCTGACACTGTGGGGGGAAGTATTGGAGAAGTAATAGGTGGGGTGGCTCTATTGTTGTTTTCAGGAACCTCATCTTGTGTGGTTGCTAAAAATGGACAATGAACCGGTGAGACAGCTACCTGTGGTGTATAATCCTGCTCTACTACTGGAGGAGTCTCAGTTGTAATCGGAGTTTTTGACCCTTTACCGAAATCAGCGTGCGATGTTTTGGCTTTACCTGATACCACCCTTTGTTTCCTCCTTTTTTTACTAGGGGGAGGGCGGTGGGTCTGGGCTGCAGGAAAAAACTTAACTTTCTGCTCCCTAGATTTAGATGTGTCAGCCACACGACTACAACTAGGAGTGGGTGAAACAATTATAATATTATCTGAGGGCAAACAAGGAGTGGCTACAAAATCACGAAACAATAGGGGGACTCCATCTTGACTTACGTTATCCTCACTTAGGACATTCGAATCACCCTCCCGGTTCAATTCAAGTAGACTATCAGTGAGGGGTCTATGTTTCATATTCTCAACAGAGCGACGCCGCTCTGCCCTGCGCTCTGCTAGAATGGAATCCTTTTCTCCCTCGCTCCTCTTGGGAAAGTAATTCTCCAGGGAACCGTTACGTAATCTGGATTTTTTACCCGGGGTTTCTTCTTCTGTTGCCATATCCATAATGTAATGAACAATGTCCTCCGGACTGCAAGGAAAGAGGTCAGGCCCAGCCCGGCCTCCTCCGGCCCCGGACGGCCACAGACGGTCCCGCCCTTGTCCCGGGCTTCTCCCGGTGCCCTCCCGCGCGCTCCCGCGCAGCGGGAAAGACTGCTCTTTTTAAAGATGTGCAAAGGTGATCTAGGGGGCGTGGCCGGCAGGGAGAGGAGCCCAGCTGACACGGGCGCGCGGGGACTCCTGGAACTTAGAGTCCACCCGCTCTACCCTCGCAGCCCTGCCGGTGTCCCAACAAGCCCCAGGCAAAATTCCCCACAACTGCTAAGACCGCGAAGCGGGACCCGCGCAGCGGGTCCGGCGAGCAGCTGCGGCTTAGCAGGCAGGATTCAGCAGCAGAGGTCCGTGGCGTGGCGAGAGTCCAGGTCAGTTTCCCGCTAGTGTGGGGGCTGGAGATGATTAAATGCAGCTGTGTTGGGGGCGCGGCCGGCAGGGAGAGGAGCCCAGCTGACACGGGCGCGCGGGGACTCCTGGAACTTAGAGTCCACCCGCTCTACCCTCGCAGCCCTGCCGGTGTCCCAACAAGCCCCAGGCAAAATTCCCCACAACTGCTAAGACCGCAAAGCGGGACCCGCGCAGCGGGTCCGGCGAGCAGCTGCGGCTTAGCAGGCAGGATTCAGCAGCAGAGGTCCGTGGCGTGGCGAGAGTCCAGGTCAGTTTCCCGCTAGTGTGGGGGCTGGAGATGATTAAATGCAGCTGTGTTGGGGGCACGGCCGGCAGGGAGAGGAGCCCAGCTGACACGGGCGCGCGGGGACTCCTGGAACTTAGAGTCCACCCGCTCTACCCTCGCAGCCCTGCCGGTGTCCCAACAAGCCCCAGGCAAAATTCCCCACAACTGCTAAGACCGCGAAGCGGGACCCGCGCAGCGGGTCCGGCGAGCAGCAGCGGCTTAGCAGGCAGGATTCAGCAGCAGAGGTCCGTGGCGTGGCGAGAGTCCAGGTCAGTTTCCCGCTAGTGTGGGGGCTGGAGATGATTAAATGCAGCTGTGTTGGGGGCGCGGCCGGCAGGGAGAGGAGCCCAGCTGACACGGGCGCGCGGGGACTCCTGGAACTTAGAGTCCACCCGCTCTACCCTCGCAGCCCTGCCGGTGTCCCAACAAGCCCCAGGCAAAATTCCCCACAACTGCTAAGACCGCGAAGCGGGACCCGCGCAGCGGGTCCGGCGAGCAGCAGCGGCTTAGCAGGCAGGATTCAGCAGCAGAGGTCCGTGGCGTGGCGAGAGTCCAGGTCAGTTTCCCATCACTTTCACACGCCCACATATCTGACACAGCAACTACAGAAAATGATGGACTGCGTAGAGTGTCACTTAACTAGCAGTGTGTATAGTGACCAACAGAAAGTAACTACTCACACACCGCCAGCCGAGTGCCAGTCCACCCACACCACCATCCAAGCACCAGACAATGCACACCGCCAGCCAAACACCACTCAGCGCACACCGACAGCCAAGTACCACTCCACGCACACCATCCAGCCAAGCGCCACTCCACACACACCGCCAGCCAAGCACCATTCCGTGCACAGACAGCCAAGTACCACTCCATGCACACCACCAGCCAAGCGCCACTCCACGCACACCGCCAGCCAAGCACCACTCCGTGCACAGACAGCAAAGTAGCACTCCACGCACACCGCCAGCCAAACACCACTCAGCGCACTCCGACAGCCAAATACCACTCCACACACACCGCCAGCCAAGCACCACTCCACGCACACCGCCAGCCAAGCAGCACTGCATGCACAGACAGCAAATGACCACTCCACACACACCACCAGCCAAGCGCTACTCCACATACACCGCCAGCCAAGCACCACTCCGTGCATAGATAGCCAAGTACCCCTCCACGCACACCGCCAGCCAAACACCACTCAGCGCACTCCGACAGCCAAATACCACTCCACACACACCGCCAGCCAAGCACCACTCCACGCACACCGCAAGCCAAGTGCCACTCACCGCCAGCCAAGCACCACTCCACGCACACCATCCAGCCAAGTACCACTCCACACACACCGCCAGCCAAACACCACTCCACACACACCGCCAGCCAAACACCACTCCACACACACCACCAGCCAAACACCACTCCGTGCACAGACAACCAAGTACCACTCCACGCACACCACCAGCCAAGCGCCACTCCACACACACCGCCAGCCAAGCAGGAGTCCGTGCACAGACAGCAAAGTAGCACTCCACGCACACCACCAGCCAAGCACCACTCCACACACACCACCAGCCAAGCACCACTCCGTGCACAGACAGCAAAGTAGCACTCCACGCACACCACCAGCCAAGAGCCACTCCACACACACCGCCAGCCAAGCAGCACTCCGTGCACAGACAGCAAATGACCACTCCACACACACCACCAGCCAAGCGCCACTCCACACACACCGCCAGCCAAGCACCACTCCGTGCATAGATAGCCAAGTACCCCTCCACGCACACCGCCTGCCAAACACCACTCAGCGCACACCGACAGCCAAGTACCACTCCACACACACCGCCAGCCAAGCACCACTCCACGCACACCTCAAGCCAAGCGCCACTCACCGCCAGCCAAGCACCGCTCCACGCACACCATCCAGCCAAGTACCACTCCACACACACCGCCAGCCAAACACCACTCCACACACACCACCAGCCAAACACCACTCTGTGCACAGACAACCAAGTACCACTCCACGCACACCACCAGCCAAGCGCCACTCCACACACACCGCCAGCCTAGCACCACTCCGTGCACAGACAGCAAAGTAGCACTCCACGCACACCACCAGCCAAGCGCCACTCCACACACACCGCCAGCCTAGCACCACTCCGTGCACAGACAGCAAAGTAGCACTCCACGCACACCACCAGCCAAGCGCCACTCCACACACACCGCCAGCCAAGCAGCACTCCGTGCACAGACAGCAAATGACCACTCCACACACACCACCAGCCAAGCGCCACTCCACACACACCGCCAGCCAAGCACCACTCCGTGCATAGATAGCCAAGTACCCCTCCACGCACACCGCCAGCCAAACACCACTCAGCGCACACCGACAGCCAAGTACCACTCCACACACACCGCCAGCCAAGCACCACTCCACGCACACCGCAAGCCAAGCGCCACTCACCACCAGCCAAGCACCGCTCCATGCACACCATCCAGCCAAGTACCACTCCACACACACCGCCAGCCAAACACCACTCCACACACACCACCAGCCAAACACCACTCCGTGCACAGACAACCAAGTACCTCTCCAAGCACACCATCCAGCCAAGCACCACTCCACACACACCGCCAGCAAAGCAGCACTCCGTGCACAGACAGCCAAGTACCACTGCACGCACACCATCCAGCCAAGCGCCACTCCACACACACCGCCAGCCAAGCACTACTCCTTGCACAAGGGGTCGCTACCTAAAAACTAAATTTAAATTCCCTGGTGCTAGTGGGCATTTTCTGCCCCCCCCTGGGGGCAAAACGGCCAAAAAAACGGGCCGATTTGCCCCCAGGGTGGACAGAAAAACAAAAACACAATCATGGCCACCTGGAAGCGACCCTTACCAAAGGGGTCGCTCCCCAAAACAAACACATTGCCCCAACAAAAATCCCTGGTGCTAGTGGGAAATTTCTGCCCCCCCTGGGGGCAAAACGGCCGGAAAACGGGCCGATTTGCCCCCAGGGGAGCAGAAAAACAAAAAGTTAAGTGTGAGGCCACCTGGAAGCGACCCTTGCCCAAGGGGTCGCTTCCTAAAAGCTAAAACCAAAATCCCTGGTGCTAGTGGGCATTTTCTGTCCCCCCTGGGGGCAAAACGACAAAATAAAACGGGCCGATTTGCCCCCAGGGGGGACAGAAAAACATAAACAAAAAACATGTCCGCCATCTTGGCTCAAAAAAACAACCCTGGTGCTAGTGGGTAATTTCTGCCCCCCCCTGGGGGCAAAACGGCCGGAAAACGGGCCGATTTGCCCCCAGGGGAGCAGAAAAACAAAAAGTTAAGTGTGAGGCCACCTGGAAGCGACCCTTGCCCAAGGGGTCGCTTCCTAAAAGCTAAAACCAAAATCCCTGGTGCTAGTGGGCATTTTCTGTCCCCCCTGGGGGCAAAACGACAAAATAAAACGGGCCGATTTGCCCCCAGGGGGGACAGAAAAACATAAACAAAAAACATGTCCGCCATCTTGGCTCAAAAAAACAACCCTGGTGCTAGTGGGTAATTTCTGCCCCCCCCTGGGGGCAAAACGGACGAAAAAAATGGCCGATTTGCCCCCGGGGGGGCAGAAAATCGAAAATGTTATGGCAGCCCACCTGGAAGCGACCCTTGCCCAAAGGGTCGCTTCCGAAAAGCTAAATAAACAATCCCTGGTGCTAGTGGGGGCATTTCCGCCGCACGATCGCGACGCTGTGTGCGATCGTGAGGCAGAAATGCCCTGCAAAGAGACATCAGGGGAGAGGAAAATCTCTTTCCTCTCCCCTGATGCCTCTTCGCTGCCCCAAACCCACACCGGAGTCCCAAAACCTACCTTCTTCCACCGCGCTCAGGAAGCAAATGGCTTCCCGAGCGCTGGGAATCCCTGATGATGTCAGCGCGCGCTGTGCGCGCTGACGTCATCAGGGATTCCCATGGGGGGGGGGGGGGGGGCGGCGGCGGCAGCGGAAGCTCTTCCGCTGCCGCCCCCAGAAAAACGACGAAGATCGGAGACCCTCGGGGGGAGCGCCAGCTCTTCCCCCGAGGGTGGGGCTGATGACGAGCTGGCCTTGTCATCAGCGCACCACAGGTAAGCGCCATGACGAGCCCAGCTCGTCATTAGCCCCGAAGGGGTTAATAAATACATACAATAATAAATGGTTGTCAGTTGCACAACACAAGTGTTTCTGTTAATGTTTTCTGCTGGTTACATTTGATATTTCACATTAATTCTTGATGTATTCTACATTATTGCCTAACCACATCATGTTTACGTTATTACATTACAAGAGCCTAACACTTAGGTTAACACGACAAAAGATTATATGCGGATGCGTTCTACACGTGGGATTATAATGCACCCCTACAAATTAAAATGAATGTTGTGCTACATCAAAGGTACCAGAACTGTACATTTACAGCCCCTTGCTGGTTGCAAAAACAAGAAATTTGTGGCAAGAAATCTCGTCAAACCACATTGTGTTGCCGGTTCTACACAGTAAATCACGTGTGATAGTCAGAAAAAATTGGGTTTGAGTGAAGGACAAGAAGAATTGGCGCTCATGCATGTACGATTATATGTCAGTTTCAAATTAGCACAAGTATAGCGGTGCAAACAGGTCACGGGAACAAACACAAACAAAAACAGCCCCTGTACAGGTAAGGACAACAGTCCCTTATCCCAACAATGAATACATAGGTCCTGTGCACACATCTGGGTTGGTAGGTTGCTATGTAAAAACCAAAAGTTCAGTGAAAGTTCATAGATTAACGAAATGAAAACTCGAGATCCAGCGGTGTGTGGTGAGGGATGTTAATGACTCCCTTGGGTGATAAACATCGGCATAACACCTTAGAAGCTATTACATGAATGCGGGGAAAACATATACTGGGACTCAATAACCTGTTCCTTACTGCTGTCTTTCCTGCATCGGTTAAAACAACGTATGCCGTCTGAGACCTTTGAAAGGATCCTATTACAGATCCCACACCCCATCCTCCTTACCGGGTGCATTCAGGTGCAGCATGCTTACTCGTACACTCACTCGTTCTGCTGACTCGTACCGTTTAAAAAGCCGACATGGGCGCCACTAAGGAGGATGGGGGATCTGTAGTAGGATCCTTTCAAAGGTCTCAGACGGCATAAGTTGTTTTATCGAGTCCCAGTATGTGTTTTCCCCGCATTCATGTAAAAGCTTCTAAGGTGTTTATGCCGATGTTTATCACCCAAGGGAGTCATTAACATCGGCAGTAGGATTATGGGCACATCCTTGAAATACATGTATTTTCCCTGCAGGCTAACAAGAAGTATCACGGGGACAGACCGCTACAGTGATAATGAAAGGGGGGTCACCGATATGCCCAAGCAGGGCACTTAAACGGTAATTATACAGTGGCTACTCGTGTGGATAACAGAATGTTGGGGATTTATTGTCCCAGGGTGTTGTACTGATTATGTGTTGTTTGTGTCTTTTTTTTCAATATGTTCCCCAGGTATTCATCTACATATGAAAGTTCATGCAGAGTGGTGAGAACTGACCCTTGCCCTGTAAAAATTGCCTGAAAACAACCGATGGCAATGAAACATGTTGGCCCTCTACGGAGATAGAAGGCAACAGAGTGTCTTTTAATGTGAGCAAACCCACGGCACAGAATAAAGTAGGATAGCCAGTGTAGGTTTAGCTCATTTTTATTATAGATAACGTGGTCCCAAAGTTCTAGGTTCCACTTTAGTTTGGGTCAGGAATTATAAGCAATAGGGAGACACGTCCTAGCGCTTATACCACCAGTACTTATTTGACTGGTTCATTGTCTGTTCACTATATCTGCACACTTTTGTTTACATTTGTTTACATTTAATTTTTGGTTTGGCATGGTAGTGCTAATGATGAGAACCTGAGCCCACTGGTGAGAACCTGCCAGTGGACTCCCATGGTGTTACGTCCGTGAGGCACTCAATACCTGTGCACATATTTTTTCACATTTTTCTCACTATTAGTTCTTAGCAGTATCTGTGTTGCACTGCACGTTAGGGTGTGTACATGAGGGGAACATAATCATCAAGAGAACAGGGATTCATGGTGGGACAAAGGATATAAGTAATTGCCCGTGTAGCACACAAAGTTGTGGTGGCTACAGATATACATGAAGTCCAGGTGAATCTGCTCTTGCAATAGGGTCAGGTCACACTGTGTTTTAATGTAAATATCGATGCCAGCAACAGCGGGCCACTGTTATTTGTCGACATACTGGTGCAGAGCGAGTGATTGAGTGAGAAAGCCAAGAATAATACAACTCGAAGTTGCATGCTCCCAACCCGCTCTCAAGGAGCAGACGTTGCAGAACAGACAGCGCAACTCTGCGACGGCCTGTTCCCCAAATTCAATTCGAGTAACAACCCATTAAGATCCTGGAAGAAGAGGAGGAGCTTCGCGAGCATTCAAGATGTTCGCATGAGCACAGAGCTCCCGTGACCCTTCGCCGCCCTTTGCAGAAATCCTGACTTTATCCTGAATTTGAATATGGGCCTTTGACAACTAGCTCTGGCTGATCCTAATATCCTTCGAAACTTCTGATTCGGACGCCGGGATCCACTTCTACGTCGTCCTGGACTTTGCGGCCCACCCCTGGACGAGACCGGGGACTTGGCTACGCTACAGGCCAGAGAGCAGTTGAACAACAACGGCTGGAGGGATCCCTCCCTCTGGAGGGTCGCTGCCCAACTTTCGGTTTCGTTTTCCTGCTCTCGGCTTGGACGGACCGGCTAACTGCTCGGGTCTCCACTTGCCCTGTTGGGTTCTCCTGTGCCAGTGAGGTGCCTTCTCATCTTTTGCCTGACTGTTCCTCAATATTGGCATCTACACTGGTTTTTGGCTTGTTTCGCTGTCTTTTGCCATATCGCTGCCGGCCATTTTCACCAGGTTGCGCGGGCCCCTTTGGGGTCCGTTCTCCAATATGGCCACCAAAACCGAAGCGGAGAAACGCAAGACTAAGCCGCTACATCGTGGGGGCCAGACCCAGACCAACATTATGGACCACTACTCCCAGGTGAAGGGTTCTCCCAGTGGTGCTGGCCGTACACCTGATGATCCTAAGGCTGCCTCCACTGCTACGTCGGAAGTGTCGCTGCAAGATGTCATGGAAGCCCTTAACAGTATGAAGGCCTCCATGGGACAGCAATATGAGGCTCTTGCCTCCAAAATTGACACAGTGGCGGTGGATGTAACGTTGATTCGAGCGGATCTGGCGAAGACCAACGAGAGGGTCAAGGCGCTGGACCTCAAGACTTCCAGTCTGACGACTGATGTTACCGACATCCAGACCGAGATCGGGAACTTGCGTTCTTCCCATGAGACGGTGACTCGTCGTCTGGAGGACTACGAAAATAGGGCCCGCCGCAATAATGTGCGTATAATCGGGGTCCCGGAAAATCCCGAATCTGCAGCAACCGACCTCCTGGTGGAAGATCTAGTTTCCAATTATCTAGCTCCCGCTGGACTCACTAAATTCTTTGCGGTCGAGCGCGCTCATCGAGTTCCAGGCGGAACGGCTAAGCCGGGGGCCCCCCCGAGATCTATCGTTGCCAGGCTGTTCCATTTCAGGGACAGAGACGCCATCCTGCAAGCTTCTCGGGAGAAGGGCCCTGTGCAGTTCGAGAACGCCACTGTGAACTTCTACCCAGACTTTACCCCGTTTGTTCAGAGACAGAGAATTGGATTCCAGGGAGTTAAGAGACGGTTGCGGGACTTGGGCCTCAAGCACGCCATGTTATTTCCCTCCAGACTTCGTATTGAGTATGGGGAACGAACGTTTTTCTTCGACCGACCGGACAGTGTCAGTGACTGGCTTGACTCTTTGCCAAAAAGGGATGATCGTGCTGAACACCCCGGCGGCGCCGATGGTGGTTCGCCGAAGCATGAGTGACTTGTGGGACCGGACGTCTGAACTTTATAATCTCATCAGCTGAGTTTGAACAATGATTCTTTTGTTTTCCTTATTGGTTGGCCCATGGGTGGCGGTGGTGAAAGGGGACTCTTCCTCCTCCGGGGTTCTTCGTGTAGAACGGGGCACACTGCGAGTTGGGGTGGCTTTTGAGTCTTATGCAGGGGTGCAGGGTGGGGGGTGTTGTAACGGGTTCGCCTTGGGGAGTGGTGGGGGGGTGTTTGTTTTGTTGTTTCTTTACACAGGGCATCAAATTGTTTTTTCTAACTGCTTTGGTTTTGGGGTTCCGTGTGCATGGCGCTTGATCTCTTCTAAGGGATGGGGGGTGGTGATTGAGACTCTTATCATGGAATGTTAATGGGTTGGGAGACAGGATAAAACGAGGGGTAGTGTTGCAGTTCCTTAGAAGCCACTCCCCTGATGTTGTTCTTCTACAGGAAACGCATCTTATAGGGAATACGTGTCGAGCCATGAACAGGCGTGGTTACCGCCTAGCCGTTCATTCTGGCTTCACCTCTGGCTCCAGGGGAGTTGGCATTCTTATCCGGTCTTCTCTCCCCCTGGAAATCGATACAGTCATACTTGATGATAGGGGGCGTTATGCCGCACTCACGGGTAGATGGGAAGGGAAGACACTGTCTATTCTTACGATATACGTCCCCCCGGGCCTACAGGCCTCCACATACGCCGATTTGTGCGGGGTCATCTTGGGACTGCCTGAGGGTCTTCTTATCCTCGGTGGGGACTTTAACTCTGTTGTTTCCGGTACAGCCGATCGCTTTCCTCCCAGGGACCTGCATAAGTCTCATATGTGGCTGAGCGACTTTCTGAATACCTTTGGGCTTATTGATAGTTGGAGATTGATGCACCCATCACAGCTTCAATACACCTTTCACTCTGGGGTACATGGTAGCCTCTCCAGACTGGATTACTTTCTCATGCCGTCTGACCAGGCCACGTCCATCAGCAAAGTCCGCCATCTTCCCAGGGGTATTTCTGACCATTCCCCATTGTGGCTTCGGTTTGTGGTAGGGGTGGGTAGTGCAGGCAGAATTGCTCCTATCAACCCTTGGTATTTTCGTAACCCCCAAACCCGTTCCGAACTTGTTAAAGCCATGGACCATTACTTCAATGAAAATGTGGGTTCTGTTTCTTCTTCTGTTTCACTGTGGGAGGCCTTCAAAACTGTTATCCGTGGCTGCTTTTTTCCGCTTATTGCTGCTGCCAAAAAAGCAAAGAATGAGGAGATTGTGCGCCTCGAATCTGAGATAACTGCACTGAGGGTGACCTTGATACAGGGGTGACACGCCCAAAACTTCATTCACTTAGCCTGAAACAGGCCGACTATCGAGCTGTTGTCACTGATGCTGCGAAAGCGATGGGCAGAGAGCAGCAGGGCAGGCTGTATGATGTGGGTGATAAGGCTGGTAAATTGATTGCGTGGTAGGACAAGAAAAAAAGAGTGAATCGTGTTGTCCCTGTGATTGAGCGGCTCGATGGAGTGTGTGTCACTGACCCGGCTGGGATTGTTGAGTGCTTTGCCGACCACTTTAAAACGGTGTATACTTCAGTCTGCGATAGGGATGAGGAGGACTCCCGGCTGTTACTCCGTGATATTGTGTTGCCCTGTCTTTCTGAGGAGGACAGGGACCTTATGGATGCGCCCCTTACGGCGGACGAAGTGGTGGGGGCCATACGCTCCCTACGCTACGGTAAAGCCATGGGCCCCAATGGATTACCCATTGAACTTTACAAACTACGACCCGACAAAATGGCGCCCTACTTGAAGGGCATGTTCCTTGAGGCCTTGGACTCGGGTTCTCTTCCCGCTGATCAGCGACTTGCCACCATCGTGGTAATTTATAAGGAGGGTAAGCCTCGAGACCGGTGTGCCTCGTATATACCTATATCCCTTCTTAATGCCGAACCCAAAATTCTAGCTAAACTGTTAGCTAATCGTTTGATTAAGGTGATCGGGGACTTGATCCATCCGGATCAGTCGGGTTTCATTCCTCATCGAAACACCGCCCTTAATCTTCGGAGACTCCACGGAGTTCTCGCGAGGGCCGGGACTCTTAATAAGCCGGCCATTTTGGCTTCTTTGGACGTAACCATGGCTTTTGATACCATCGAATGGCCCTATCTTTGGGCGGCCCTCACTAAATTTGGGTTCGGTCCCGTGTTCATCGCGTGGGTGAAACTTCTTTATGAGATGCCCCTCGCCCAGGTGGTGGTTAACGGGAAGGTGTCCGGTGTTTTTGCGCTCGGACACGGCACTCGGCAGGGTTGTCCGTTGTCCCCATTGCTCTTCGCCTTCGCGCTAGAGCCGTTGGCGGAATGGCTCCAATGGGAACCTTCTATAAAGGGCATTCGGTGGACTCCTGACTTCGAGGATCGTATCTCGCTATACGCAGATGACATCCTTCTATATCTTACCTCCCCTAAGAAGTCCCTGAATGTGCTCTTCGACGTTCTTGCATCCTTCGGGAAGAACTCGGGTCTCATTATCAATTGGACCAAATCCTGTGTCTACGTTTTGGCTGGTGGTTTTCCCCCGTTGCCACGTAGATTTCCAATTCAAGTATCTGAGACCGGCTTAAAATACCTGGGGATACATATCTCCTTGGACCCTGCCGTTCGCCATGAGCGTAATCTATTGCCTCCTCTTCAACGACTGAAGCTGGATGTTACACGCTGGCATCGTCTGCCACTGTCACCGCTCGGTCGTGCGGCTCTCTTCAAAATGATGTCCCTGGCCAGATTTTTGTATGCTCTCCAGAACTCCTTTGACCTTGTCCCCTCGGGTTATTTCCGAGAGGTGGAGAGTTTACAGCAGCAACTCGTCTGGGACGGCCATGCTCGCATAGCCCTGTCTAAACTCACGCTTCCGTGGTATGACGGGGGCATTGCCCTTCCCGATATCAGACGCTACTACTGGGCCTCCCAGCTGAGTGCGGTTAACCACGCAACATATGCCCCCGGACATGCCCCGGCTTTTGCCATGGATAGGCATCTTCTACCGGGGGGGACTTTTAATAGGCACTGTACTCCAAGAGGCTCATCAGAACACTTGCAGGACCCACTAAAACTGCTGTGCGTGTGTGGCATGATGCGACTGCGGCTCTGGGATGGAATGACAGACTAACTCGTGCGACCCCGTTGTATGACTCTGAAAGTCTGGGTAACCTATGGCGAACGAAAGGATTTGCTAAATGGGATTTGATAGGGATCTCTAGGGTGAGGGATCTTTGGTCTAAAGGTGACGTTAAGACCTTTGAGGCGCTCAAAATAGAGTAGGAACTCAGGGACAGAGAATACTTCAGGTACGCTCAGGTCCGGCACGCCCTGTTGTCAGTCTTTGCTGTCGGCACAGACATCCCCGAATCCTCACCCCTGGAGGATCGCATCCTGGATGGATATGTGCCCAATAGCACGGTTTCACTGATTTACAAGAAGATGATCAACAATAGGGCTGACCTGCTTGTGCGCCTGAGGGCCTTATGGATTGCCGATGGTCTAGAAATAGATGATGAGGACTGGCAGTCCGCTCTGTCCTCGCCGAAGGAGGTTGCTATATCCTCTCGCCTCAGATTTGTTCAACTCAAGATCCTCCACCGCGTGTATGTCACTGGTCCGAGTCGTTTCGCATGGGTTACACTTTGGATGCTCTGTGTAAGCGTGGATGTGGTATGGCTGGTACCTTCCTTCACATCCTATGGGAGTGTCCGGATATGGTCGAGTTTTGGTCCCGTGTGCATGGTGTTATGGAGGAGGTCACTGGTGTGGCGCTGCTGCCCGAAGCCAGGCGCTGCCTCCTGAATGTCTGGGAGCCCAATGACTGCAACTCTGCTCAGATCACCTGGGTCACCTTAGGCAATATGATTGCCAAACGAGATATCGCACAGCTCTGGGGCTCCCCCAGGCCTCCAACCGTATCGCACTGGAAAGAGAACATGGACTGGTGCATGTTTCGTGAGAAGACTGTATACCTGTCACGTGGTAGGCCCAAGAAATGGGGTAGGATCTGGTCTCAATGGAACACTTATCGTGGCAATATCTGTACCCCCCCCGCAAGAGTTGTTCCCTGACGTAACCTTGTCTCCTTGATTGACATTCCACCTATTAATTGATACTGTATTGTTTTAGGTTTCCTCACTGCCCCCTTCCCATGAAGAATTATAATTGCAAAGTATATAACATGGTTACTGAGCGCCGAAACATGGTCCCATGACTGTACCCTCAACTCTCTTATGCCTTGTGTGAATGTTATTGTTTCATTTGTTTTTCTTCGTATAGTTTCTACAAACACTGCACCATAGTATAAAACACAAAATTCCATAGACCTATTAACTATCCTGCTTTCGACCTTGGCAACTATACGCATGCATCGATATTTTGCCGCCGGACCTCAGGTGTGTCGGCTGATTGGCTATGTATCTCCTGTACTGTTGCTTGTTGCTATACTTATTGCGGCCGGCCCCCAGGGTTGTAGGCTAAGCGCTGTGTCAATGTGCAAATGTTAATAAAGGTCTTTAAAAAAAAAAAAAAAAGATCCTGGAAGAAGCTCTTGGGGGCACAATGGGAAGGGCCATGAAATAATAAAGCAAGCAGGGAAGTACCACCATTTTGGAGATAGTGACCCCACCCAGCGGAGATAATGGCAGGGAACACCAAAAAGGAAGAGAGCGTTGGATAGACCCTACAGCCTTATCAAGATTGCCCTCCTTGAGATCGCATTCAGAGTGGTATATCTGCATGCCTAGGTTCCTGTAGGTGTCATAGCACCATTGCAGACATGAGTCTGGACTTAGCACGCAATCCTCAGTTGGTATAGTTACTAGAGTGAACACACTGGATTTAGAACAGTTCGCCTATAGGCCGGATATCGCTCCAAAATTGTCTAATATTTGCATCAGATCCATCAGGGATAAATCCACATCCCGCAGATAAATCAGGGCATCATCAGTATATAATGAGATGACGTGGTGCATATCAAGCTCACGTATGCCCCATTAGACAGCACGCTGGCGGAGCTGGCAAGCCAGAGGCTCCATGACGAGGGCAAAGGCGGGACGGGGGCAGCCCTGTCAGATGCCTCTGCAGATAGGGAATTTGTCTGAGATCACCTGTCCGGTTTTAACATGTGCCTCAGGCTTGGCATAAAGATTGTGCACCTAGCTGAGAAACACCGTGCCAAACTCTATGTTGGTAAGGGCTGATAACAAATATTCCCAGCTCAGGGTATCAAAAGCTTTTTCTATGTCTAACAACACTGCAACCCAGTCAGGAGGGCTCTCCGGTGTACTATGCAAGAGGAGTAAGAGGCGACGTACATTTAGGAAAGTGCGGCGACTTGGGATAAACCCAGATTCATCTGGGTGTACCAGCATCTGGACCAGAGGAAGGAGGTGAATCACCAGGACCTTGCCCAGAATCTTACAGTCTAAGCTGAGCAAGGATAAGGGGCAATATGAGCAAACATCCAAAGGATCTCTGCTGGGCTTAGGCAGGACTACTATAAGTGCTTTGCGGAGTGTGTCCGGCATGCAACCCCGTTCCCTGGCTTCACTATAGACGTCCAAAAGACATTGTGTGGTCTGAGAGGGGAAGGTGGCATAGTATTCAATAGGCAAACCGTCCGTGCCCGGGGTCTTGCTGTATGCAATCTGGGATATAGCAGTGCCCACCTCTTCCAATTGCAAAGATGCGTCCATTTCCACCCGCTCCAGGGCATATCAAATGCGTCAAATGTAGGGTCTCTAAATGGTCCTGTGTGATGTGGTTTGGCTTGACGAGGGGAGCAGAGTAGAGCTCACAATAGTAGTCTGTAAAGGCTCCGTTAATATCGAGTTGCATGGTCAGCAGTGCACCATCAGGCAAGTGTATCGCGCTGCTGATCATTGAGCGTCAGTCACGGCAACAATTTCCCCACTCGATCCCCTTAGAAATGTTGCAGGGCCGAGTGTCCCCTAAAGTCGTGCTTGCTCAGGATGTGCTACTCCTCTGAACGCTGCCTGCGCAGTCGTTGGAGTTGCTCAGTAGTGGCTGGCTGAGTGAGAGCCTGAGTCTCTAGTCTAGAGCATGAAGGTCATGTTCAATGATCAGGAGGTCGTTTGTAAGCCTTCAATGCACCCCCCGCCCAGGATGTCATTAAGTAGTGGCTGTGCACCACCACCTTGTGAGAATCCCATTCGATGGCTCGAGAGGAAGTAGTGCCTGCATTAAGCATAAAATAACTGTCAATATATTGGGAAAGTCCCGTCCAAAAGGAGGGGTTGGTGAATGCCTCCGTTTGGAGGCGTCATGTGGGTCTAAGCGTTCCTGAGCATCCCCACCCAATAATAAATATTACTGGGGAATGGTCAGATAGGGTGCGCGCTAGGTATTCTACCCCGGACAACTGTGGGATAAAGTGCAGTGTGCAGAGTAGAAGATCAATTCTGGTGTGAAAATCATGCATGAGAGAATAGAAGGAGTATTTGCCGGGCGGGGCCAAGATGGCAGAGCGGTAGGACATGTTTTCCCGTCTCTCTGCTCCCGTTGGGCTGATCTAGGCATTAGTAACATCATGGCAACATGCCCTCACCCCTCCTAGCATGCATTCCCGCAAATAACACACACCACACCAATGTTCACTTGGGAAAAGCTGCTGCAGGTTTATTACATACAACGTTATGTAATCAATGTGGGTTAGCTTACGGGCGATCCAAGGGCAGGCAGCATTCTAGCCACCTGCCCGCCTGAGGAGCCGGGCAGCACCGTGGCAAACCACCTCTGTGCTGCCCCTTCTGGTAATGCTTCAAGGATCACCTGACCATGTTCCTTCTGCCTCACACCCCTTTCGGGGCGGAGCATAGCTAGGCAAATCCTCGTTTGCACAGGCCCACAACCGCCCAAAGGACTACTGGGGCACCGACAATGGCTCCAGGAACCTCCCCGAGGCCCCTGGTGTTAGGCTCAGGCACCCCTATGTGCCACGCTGAGGTACCCTTCTGTGACCCTCTGCTTCCAGATCGCCCTGTAACTCTGCCTGCAACGATAAAGAAAACATTAAAAGTTCAGACTTTACACACCATGCCCACACGCAGGGTAAGCGGTAGGGAGGGAGATTGCGCGGGTTCCGACGGCACATCCGGTGCCGCAAAGAGGCTAGAAAAATGGCATAGGGGACTTAAGTACCCATCGCCCTGCCTACCTGCAGCACCGGACATGACGTGGAACCCGCGGCCCCTCACGAGGCACCTCCTCTCTACCACCCTCCCCGTTGGGGACGCGAGGGGGTGGAAAGGCAGGGGCGGGGGAAGACCAATGCCACCAAAGGGGTCGCCCTCCTGAGTGGCCACCTACGGTGGCCTTGCGCGGCCACATAGTAACATCATGGCAACAGGCCCCCACCCCTCCTAGCATGCATTCCCGCAAATAACACACACCACACCAATGTTCACTTGGGAAAAGCTGCTGCAGGTTTATTACATACAACGTTATGTAATCAATGTGGGTTAGCTTACGGGCGATCCAAGGGCAGGCAGCATTCTAGCCACCTGCCCACCTGAGGAGCCGGGCAGCACCGTGGCAAACCACCTCTGTGCTGCCCCTTCTGGTAATCATTCAAGGATCACCTGACCATGTTCCTTCTGCCTCACACCCCTTTCGGGGCGGAGCGTAGCTAGGCAAACCCCCGGATGCTCAGGCCCACAACCGCCCGAAGGACTACTGGGGCGCCGACAACGGCTCCAGGAACCTCCCCTGAGGCCCCTGGTGTTAGGCTCAGGCACCCCTATGTGCCACGCTGAGGTACCCTTCTGTACCCCTCTACTTCCAGATTGCCCTGTAACCCCGCCACAGCCCTGGCGGCGGCCCCCGTCGTTCCCAGGCCCCCCCCACACTACCCTGCTCCTGTATCTTCTACCTACAATCCCTCAGCTGTAGCGCTTCCTGAAGATCCAAGAGGAATAAGTCCATCCCTACTGTTGTCAGGTGGACACCATCCTCTTCAAAGTAACCTTTCGTCCTTTCCTGGAACATTTAGTGTCTGATGAAACCCAGGCCCCTCTGCTCCGTGAACTTACGCATGGCGCAGTTGACCCGTCTCCTGGATCGCTCGACTGCCTGCGCTGATTTCGCCCCATGCCACATTCTACGTGGCACGATCTCTGACCAAAATACCTCACACTGGCCCATGCGTTTGGTAACCTCACCCAGGTCAGACTTCATCCTATGCAGCAATAAAGTCCTACCAAAAGTGGTAAGGTCGTTGCCCCCCAAATGTATCACCAAACAGTTGGAATGGCCTCCTAAAGTTGCTAGGGAGTGTTCGAGTCTGTTCAAGAGGCTGTTCCAGCGCATCCCTGGGTGCCCCAACCACTCAAACTTAGTCTGTGTAAATCCACGCGTCCAGTTCCTGATCGCTGCCCAGCGGGCTAACCTGGAGATGGCCAAGTGCCCAATGACCCACACTTCGGACCCTGACAAAACAAAGGACACGCAATAGTAAGACACACGACACTGCAAACAATAATATCACATGACACTGCAACTCGACGCCTTCAAGGGCGGATATAACGTTTGTAACATTGGGACTCCCAGCGTCCCACTTTCCTAACCTCTGCTGGAGCCATGCCTGACGTGAAAGCAGACGTGGCGGCTCCAATCCTGAAAGAGTGACTGGAGTATTTTTTGCCCGAGCGCAGGATGCCAGCCCTGGATAAGCATGCCCTCATGATGCGCTCCATTTGGTAATGGCCCCCTGTCCTCGTGGATCAATAAATAGCCCGCTGCCCCTGGGCGCAGTGCCAAGTACTCCCTGACCTTTCCAACTGGGCAGTACCTGGGATCACCCAACTGACATAGCACCACATCTACTCCCTTGTCTACCTGATCTGTCTTGGAATTCCTGAGGTGAACAGTCAATTTGTCATCCAGGCTGATGTCGGCTAAACTCAACGCATCCCCTGGCTGGTCAATTTTCGAGCGCGCCACAAGCTCGCTGATACGGAAGGCCCCAAAGAAGGCTAGGCAGAAAGCTGCCGCAAATAGGGCTGCCTCGAAAGGCGAGTTGGTGACCACTCCTAGTACTCCAACCATGGCCTGTAGCGTGGGGAAATCTATGGGGGACCTGCTGTCTGGGATCCTGGGCTCTTCCCTGGCCCACCCCTTCAGAGCTGCCCTGATGACAAAGGACTTGGTTGGGTATTGACATCCTTTCAACCTCATATCGTGGCTGATGGCCGCCAGATGCCCACAGACCCATGAATGTGATCTACCCTGTTTCTTCGCCCATGCCACAAATGCCTGAACTCTTCCCTCCACAGGTGTCTCGGCTAAGCCCAATGCGTTCACCGCCTTGTTGAAAGAAATCAGCTGGCTCGCATAACGTTTCCTGGTGCCTGGAGCCAAGGACCGCTCTCCCATGGCTCTCAATTCTTGCTCCACTCCAAGAGTCGCCAGAGGGTTGATGGGAAGGGGGTCATCTCTGCTCTCGCCTGCGGCCAAGCCTCCCGGAAATGGTGCCACTGGAAACGAGATAGAGCGTCAGCTGCCACATTCTTGACCCCCTCTATGTGTCTAGCCCTACACTCAATGTTACAGCGCAGGCTCCATCTCACTAACTCCCTCAGTAAGCACAGAAATGAAATGAAATGAAATGAAAAATTGCATTTGTATAGCGCATAACTGCCCTGAGGCCTCGCAGCGCTTGAAGATTAAATGGTTTAGCGCAGGCTCAGGGCAGATCAGCAGGATTTTGCAAACAAATGCGTTTTCAAGGCCTTTCTAAAAGACAAGAGGTTGCTGTTTCCTCGGATGGTGAGGGGAAGGGCGTTCCAGAGTCTGGCCACCGAGTGGGAAAAAGAGCGGCCACCCCACCGGGCTTTATTGATCTTAGAGGAGGTAGCCAGCTGCAGGGTGCCAGAACAAAGGGAGCGAGCTGGAACATAGGGCGTAACCAAGGGGTACAGAATCGCTGGGCCTACACGATGGAAGGATTTGTGCAGGATGCACAAAGCCTTGAACTGCACTCTGGCAGCCATTGGGAGCCAATGGAGGTCTTTCAGAGCCTTCCTCGCCGACTGCCGACGGGGCAGATTAAACAGTAGGCGGGCCGCACTATTTTGTGTGACCTGGAGCTTCTGAAGTACCGAGGCCGGTGCTCCCAGATAGAGAGCATTCCCGTAGTCCAGGCGGGAGAGAATCAGGGCCTGGACCATGATCCTCCTCGCCTGGAGAGGGAGCAGAGGGAGCACCCGCCGGAGCATCCTCATTAGTCCAAAGCAAGTGGCAGCGGTCTTAGTGGCCTGGACCGAGAAATCAAGAGCTGTGTCGAGCCAGATCCCGAGGCTCTTTATCTGGGACCTGGGGGCGGGGGGAACGCCAAGACATTGTGGCCAGACGGGTGCAAGAACAGACGGGGAGGAATTTCCGAGGAGAATGATGTCTGTCTTCTCCCCGTTAAGTTTCAGACAGGAGGCTTGCATCCATCTGGCAACTGCCTCTAGACAGGGGCCTAAGGTGTTGGATGATCCGTCTGCGTGGTCTAGCGAGACCACCAGCTGCGTGTCATCCGCGTAGGTGACAATACGCACACCAAAGGGATGGACTATCCTGTCCAGAGGTTCCATGTAGGCGTTAAAAAGGGTCGGGCTCAGGGAGGAGCCCTGAGGAACCCCGCACCTGAGAGGATGTTTGGGAGAGACTGTCTCACCCTCAAAGACCTGGAAGAAACGCTCGCTCAGAAAGGAGGCAAGCCAATCCAGGGCCGCGCCCGACACGCCCATGCCAGCCAGCACAGCATCAATGGGCACTTGGCTGTATGCCCATTGATTGCCTGTACTACCTCCATGTTGTCTGACCAGAATAGGACCTTTCTGTCTGACAGGATCTCTGGCCAAAGGTGGAGTGCAATGACAATGGGGAAGAGCTCGAGAACAGTGACGTTGGACGTGATTGCGCGCTTGCGCCAGGCGTTGGGCCATTCCTGTGCACACCATCTTTCACCAGGATTGCCCCAAAGCCCTCCCTCCCTGAAGCGACCGTGAACATGCTTAGTTCCTGACTGTCAACCCATGGGGCCCTCCAGATAACCGTGCCGTTAAACTGGGACAGGAACTCACCCCACATCGCCAAGTCCTTCTTCAAGCCTAGGGAGAGCTTGACAAAGTGGTGCTTCTTTGTCACCTTAGCAGTGGCTCTGGCCAGCCTCCTAGCAAAAACCTTCCCTACCGGAATCACTCTGGCTGTGAAGTTGAGTTTGCCCAAGAGGCTCTGGATAACTCCCAGTGGCGCCTTGTCTTTCCCCAGCAGTGACCGAATGTCCTGTTGCAGTGCCTGCACCTTCTCAGCAGGGAGTCTCGACATGCCGTTTATCGTGTCCAACTCAATGCCCAGAAAAGTGAGGACCTGCGCAGGGCCTTCAGTCTTGCCGGGTGCTAGAGGCACCCCCAGGTGTCGCACCAAATCCTGAAAAGCATGGAGTCCACGGCTGCATTCATGTGTGCCCGCTGCCCCGATGAAAAGAAAATCATCCAGGTAGTGGGTCACATTGGCCACCTCATACCTCCACTCGAGTGCCCACTGCAGGAACGAACTAAAGGCTTCGAAAAAGGCACACGACACATCACAACCCATTGGCATGCATCTGTCGAAGAAGAACTCCCCTTGCCACTTGAAGCCAAGGAGGTGTTGACTCTGGGTGTATGGGGAGTAGTCTAAATGCTGATTCAATGTCGGCTTTCGCCAACCAAGCTCCTTTCCCTGCTCTCCTAACCAAATCAACCGCCAAGTCAAAAGAACAGTACGATACCGAGCAAGAGCCCTCGTCAAGCAAGGAGTTAACTGAGTCACCCTCCGGGTACGATAGGTGCTGTATCAGCCTGAAGGCCCCTGGTTCCTTCTTAGGAACCACCCCCAAGGGTGAGACCACAAAGCTCGGGAGGGGGGTTGCCGGAAGGGGCCCACCACCCTCCCCAAGGCTACTTACTTCCTAACCTTTGCTGCCAATACCTCGGGGTAGCCCCTGGCTGACCTGAGGTTCTCAGCCTTCCTGTTGACCAGGGGACCCCGATAAGGGATTTTGAAACCCTCTGCGAACCCTTCCGCTAACACGTTCCTGTCTTTCGAATTGGGGTACTGCCGTAGGAGGGGTGGCAGGTTTGGGATGTCGATGGGAGAGGGGCCTTTGGCCAAGCACAGCCCTGGTTGCACAAGCTGGAGAGGCGTAGCTAAAGTAGAGGGGGAGGACAGGGGGGTGGGCTTTTACAGAATCACTCGGCCGGCTCACAATCGTACTTCTACTGTCTAGCTGGCCCCGAGGAGGACTCGCGCTTGTCGTACGCTGTTACCGGATGGGTACCACCGCACTTGCTGCATGTGTGAGAGAATCTGCAAGCCCTCCCCAGGTGCATGTCCCACCATTGTAAAGCCTGCATGTTCCAATGAATGGTCTCTTGGCTCCCTGTTTCTGTCCCCCACTGCGGCCTCCCCGAAAGGACTGTCTAGGCTGAAACTTCTTGTCTTGCTTTTGTCCTTTATTCCACTCCCCCTTTTTAAAGCTGCTCACTGCCTTCTCTCCTGACTCGACCCGCTCTTTGCCCATGTGCTGCATCCATTACCGCACCTCCATCTGGTCCCACTCAAGTTCTGGGCAAATGGCCATTTTCTTTCTGAATTCGCAATCATATTTGTACCAGCCCATGCCCAGTTGTTTTCTGCCTCACTGGTGATGATGCTAGCGTACTGGAACAGACCCGGTCCATGCTCTGGGAAGCGCTTCATCACAACTGCTGCTAAGATTGCAAAGGCCTGTCCCCATGTCTTAATCGACTTCTCCGGCCAAGCCTGAAAGCGCACCTTTTTGTCGTCATCCTTCCCGCCCATTTTTCTAGTGTCCACGCCCTCTGCCCCATGCATCAATAGCGTGAAAATGTCAATGAACTCCCTACGCCATATGCCTTCCTTGGCTGCCAATGGCACCTGCCATGCTTGGGAGCAGCGACCAGACAGCAAGGGGGCCATAGTGACTAGTGGCCCTGCTGCCGTCGGCACTGTCTGAGTTGCTGTAATGGGAACGGTATCGGTCGCTGCCGGGGTAAGAAGTGCCATGACTGCGGCAGCCTGAGGTGGGGAAGGCGCTATTATCTGAGGCGGGACAGGCACTGCTACCTGCTGACCCAGTGAGTTCTTAGTAGTGCCCCCCGTCAACTCCCCCCGTGTGGTTGCTGCTTGAACTCTGCCCTGGCTGTGTCTCCACCGAAACTTCCCCCCCAACCCACACTTGTGTGAACGTTGTGCCAACCTGTGCCATACTTGGTGGAGCTGCGTCCACCACCCCTTCACCACCGTGTGTGCTGCCCGCCCCACCAGTGCTACTGGCCGCTCGGAGGCCGGCTCTTACTTCGGCCATGAAGTCAGCTAATAAGTCAGTGAGCTTACCAAGGTCCTCCCGTGTAGCAAAATTCGACACCGGCGGTGTGCTGACTATGGGTACCACCGGTCCGGCTGTGGGTAGTGGCGCGGGAGCTGCCGGAGAGATTACTGTTCCCTTTGAAAGTTCAGTGTTCCGACTCTTCGCTGGTGGTGGTTCTTCAGGGAGGTATCTGACTGTTGCCCTTTTGACCCTTTTGGACCTGGTGAGCCCTGTCTCTTCAGCGGGTTCCTGCCCCGTAGGGGGAACGGACATGCCGATTCCGGAGTCGCCCGGATTGTTTGCTCTCAATAGTTCGCTCGCCCAAACCACGCCTTTTGCCCTGACCATTCCGATCACCGCTGCCAGCTGCGCATCTTGGGAGGTTCCGGGCATTCCGATCACCGCTGCCAGCTGCGCATCTTGGGAGGTTCCGGGCAGGGAATCCTCCACCTGGGACGTCTGCGAGAAAAGCAGGGGGGGCCCCTGGCTATTCATGCCGGCACTTCGGGCAAGCTGTCCTGAAAAAGAAATGTAGGAGTAAACCAATGGCCTTGCCGAAAGTGATAGTCCGGCCTGTGTGTTCCTTCTAGTCTTTCTCCCGATCCCCAAGCTCTACTTACTTTGACTACTATGCTGAAAATTGGTCTGCCCACAGACCCACTGTAGCAATTAAAAGATGATCCTTGATCCAGTTGATAGAAATAGATCTGATTTTTTGAAGATTAGTTGATAATACAGAAATATGTAGGTTCAATAGTAATCCAATTAAAAACCCCACCAGGAGCAAATGGACTCCTGCTCAGCCTCAGATGTAACTGACTCTCAATCCAAGCATACACAATCAGAACCCTATGTGATATCATAGATGCATGCTGAGCAAGATATAACAAACACTAAAGTAGGACAGAGAAAGAGGAAAAGCAGGATGTAACACCCACCCGTCGGGGTAGGGTTGGTTTCCTGCGGGGAAAGAATAGTGTTATTTCCGAAACGCACATCCAGCTGTCAGATCTGGCATGACCCTGACCCTTGCATCCCTTACCATCCCTTCCCCGCATCAGTCCCCTTAAATACCCAACCCAGTTTCAAATAGCGGCTTCCACGCCCCTCTTGTGCCTACCGCGCACCCCTCTGGTATTACCTCACCAAGTGCTTTCCGTCGACTGTGCTTCGCCCAAAATGCGACTAATATCAGGGAGTACCGGAGAGGCTGAAAAAGAAAGACAGCACACTTGAGTTCGCCTTCCTGCCAACGGTGTCTACCTGGTGATCACAGCATAGTCCCTGCACACCTTCCCTGCTGGGACCTTCCAACCATTCCCTTCAAGGCTTTAGCCGGCGCCACCCTACCTGCCTCATGTGCCCTTTATTTCAATGCATGAGCCAAACTGCCCGCTGAGGGAACCCAATCACGCATCACCTCTCACAAATTACATGCTCCTAGAGTGTTTGCGTGGGTCTTAGGTTGCTCTGAATTGCCTCCTATCCTTCCGACCTGCACAGAAATAACAGGTGATTAAGCAATAACACCCTATGATCATTTCTAATATTTGTCTCTGGATTGAACTAAAGCGGACTTAACATCCACTGAGGTTGCCTCTCTATTTGCTTATTTAAATTAAATCTTACATTTTTTTTCTTCTTTTTTTAAATTGCACAACACAAAGCAGTGGTTATAGTGGCACCGGCATTTAAAACGACCACCCCGGAACATATGCTGCTGTACGCTATAAAGTTATGCCCATTATGGTACCTAAAAGGAAGTATTCCTAACACACCGGAAGCTGCACTCTTTGTATTTGAATTGCGCTGCCTCTAAATTACTCCGCCTACTTTGACATGGACTTGAGGAGAAGTGTGGCTCACTGGTTAGAGGAGGCAGACCTAGAAGCAGAGGTCAGCCGGGACCAGGGTTCAATTCCCGGCTCGGCGGGGTCTTGAGTCCTAAAAAAATGTCCATGGACTCGACAATTCTCGCTCCGGTGCCTACTCGATTCACGGGTTCACACTCTGCGACTCTGGGCAATAGCTTGCTTAATCTCCACAACGGCCCCTCGCGGCGGGATGCCTGGCTTTCACCTTGTGGATACCCTGCCGGGGGTTATCTCACAGGGGAATACCAGGACGGGTTCCCTAAGAAAGCGCTTAGAAACCGCTTGGTGATTTGCGCTATATAAATTCCTGTACATTACATTGACGAAATGCCGAGTGCGGGGATGGGAGCAGGCCGCCTCGTACCCCCCACGCCTGGCCCCAAGACACCCCCCTTTCCAGGAGAAACCTCCCCCCCTCCCAGGCGCAAACCCGCTCAGCCGTAATGCCCGAAGTGAGGCGTAATCCCTTGTCGGCGGTGGCAGAAAGCCTGTAAGATGAAGAGCAGGGGGGGTGATGCCTGTTGGTGGGGCTCCGCAGTCTGCCATGCTCCCTGTGATCGTCCGCCACGGGCGGGAAAGGCGCGATCAAGCCTAACGACGCCCCCAGGGCGTCACAGGGCCTCGTATGTGTGGGACAGTTTGTGTGGTACTGGGCCATTGAGCTAACTGCCCACCCTGTGCTTCGAGGCCCGTAATAAAACGTAACTCTTCGCTGCACGAACGGGGTTCGAGCCTCTAATCTTCATCCTACGTGACCCCCGAATTACCACTTGACCACCGTACCACCGTTAATTAAGTATATGTGCTACCGAAGCACGCACCGCCAATTGCCCATAGGCAATGCCTGGGTCACAAGTTCGCCGGTGGGGGGGTTAACCCTCAGGAGTGATATGTAACCCCCCCCAAGCGGTACGCTGTTGCCTACCGAGATCCTACCTTCGGCCTGCGACGCGAGCGCCGCCCAGGAACTACCTCCCTCTCCCTGCACCCCCGCCCTGTGAACCCCGCCACCCACCGAGTGCAGGCTGCCTCGCGGGTGTGGCAGGCCTAGTGCCTATTCGAGTTCCTCCAGGGACCGTGCATCGAGGGAGATGGGAACGGGGCCTCTCGCCTTACTGTTCCCCAAGCCACTTGCGGCACCTCCAGTCTGCTTGCTGGTCAACAATCCCGAGCACTACAGACCGCGCACTCCCAGCAACGACCCTGAAAGTTGCTGGAAATGCCATTGCCAAGGTGAACTAACCCCACCTGCGGCAAAATCCACCCATTTAAATTCGCTGTGCGTAGCCGGGACCGACCTGGATTCTTGTGCTCGGTCGCAGCTGCCGTCACAGGCCATTGCCGGCCCAAGCGCCGGGACCAGGCGCCCTTCCAGGGGTGCTATGCGGATGCTCCAAATCGCTGTGACGCTGAGCGATGCTGTGCCCGACGGTCCCTCGCCTGCACCACCCAAAACGTGCGGAGGTCCCCCTTCACCCTACCATTAACCCCCTATGGGCCTCAATCCCCTGCTCACCGTGCGGGCGATGGTTGTGGGGAGGGGGAGGACCTAACCGTGGCAAAAAATACCAGTGCTTGGGTACAAACCGGCCGGCTGCTTCGCCTTAATCCTTAGTCGGCCAAAATATCTGCCGGCACCCCGACGGCCTCACACCGTAGCTCGGGTGCACTCGACCCCTGTCCCCGACGTTAGCACCGGACATTGGCCTCATTGCGAATGAGCCCCGCATACCTAATCCTCACGTTGCCTCCCTGCGACCTCCCAAGACAAATTGGTCGGGAGGGGTGGACCCGCAGCTGCCTTCTGGTTTCGCCCCCCCCCGATGGCCGCAGTTCTCCCAGGACCGGGCACCCGAGCAAACCCCAGGGCCCGGTCATGCACTGCCGCCAATCACCCTCCCAACAGCGGCCCGCGCCTACGCAGGCCGCCCAGCCCAGCTTCAACCCTCAAAGCGGGGGGAGCGAGCGAAGGGGGGGGGTTGGATGGACCAACACTCACCGTGAGGCCCAAATCCTGGGGACGAGATAGCCAGATTGAGTGTCCTCTAGGGCGCGTTCCGACGGCGCGTCCGGTGCCACAAAGAGGCTCGAAAAATGGCGATGGATACTTAAGTACCCATCGCCATTTTTCGAGCCTCTTTGTCTACCTGCAGTACCGGACATGACGTGGAACCCGCGGCCCCTCACGAGGCACCTCCTCTCCACCACCCTCCCCGTTGGGGATGCGAGGGGGTGGAAAGGCATGGGCGGGGAAAGCCCAATGTCACTAAAGGGGCCGCCCTCCTGAGTGGCCGTCGGCCACATTTATAGCGTTCGGAGGGGGGATTGCAGCCTGAGCCTTTCGGGAACACTGTAGAAGGCGGAGAACCCCACCTGCATTGATTTTCCCGGGTCCCGGGACCGCCATGGGGTCTGAAAGGAGGAGAGGAGCCTGGGGAGGGAGAGTGGCACAGAGCGCCCGATCCTGGCTGCCTGCGGAGGAGGGCCGTGCAGCGGCGTGCACTGAGCAGTGAGGGCTCCGGGGACTCTGGAGTGAGGAGGCAATGCTGGGGGGGGTGGACCTCTCCCCCTCGTCATCTGAAGGTGCCGCCGGAGAACTGGTCAGAGGCAGAGCCATGCAGTGGGAGAGGCGGGACCTGGGCCTAGGCGAGGGGCGCCAGAGGCCCTCACTTGATTTCGGCTCAGCTGTGGATAACCCGGGGACGCTCGCTCCTTGCCCAAGTGACTTCCGGCAGCACTACCCACATGGTGCTAAGGCCGGGTCAGGACCTGGGACTCGCAGCTGTGGAGGTTGGTGTTCTTGTGACCTCCCCTTCTCCCTCCTACCCTGGGGGTGCCATTGTAAGATGGAGGACAGCAGCAGAGACCAGAGGGCCGGTGGAGACCCTTGGTAGTCTGGAGCATCAAGCGCAGAAGCCCTAGTGGGCTGACACAGAGTGTGGGCCCCGGGTGCTGCAGAGATGGGCCGGTTAGACCGGGTGCAGTTTGTAGTTTCCCGGGTGTGCCTCCACTTGTCCGCCCGTGCATCTTCAGTGGCCCCCTCCTACAGAATTGTGTTTGACAGCGATTTGGGTGCCGTCTTCCCAGGGCCTAACGGTGGACTGGGACCGGCTTCCACGCGGGGTCGCCTTTTCAGCTGAGATCCGAGGAGGTCACTCTAAAGAGGCACCAACCTTGATGCTGCCCAGAACACGGGGAGCATGCACTATCACGCATTGCGCCTCTGACTCAGGAACCAAGCAAGGTGGTGGGAATGGGGCGGCGGCCTAGCATATAGTCGATTCTCCCCTCCTAATTCGAACTCCCCTTTGACCTATATTTCTTTGTGAAATAGATTAAATCTAGTATGGGTTCATACAAAAAACATAATAAAGACTTCATAGTTCTAAGATTCCTATTAAATAATTTATTTTTACTTTTGTTTTTTACTTATTGTAAATGATTACTTTTTTTCCATAACATATATCAGCGTAGCTTGATTATTTGTTAAAACAAAGTACAATTGTATTTTTTGGGGATTTTTCTTTTTTCTACAAACATTGTTTCTGCAAAAATATGAACGGCATATATTCTGTATATAATGACAGTACATAAGCTCTGGACCCCTACTGCAAACTGAATGTACACAAGACTTAGGTCATAAGCAATCTCACTCAATCGTGCTAAGCAGGCAAACACAGACAGTCCAAAACACTATACACATCTGGGTGTGAAGGAGAAACAAAGATATTAGAATTCTCCAAGGACAGGTCAGATGACCGTATACAGCAAGATCTAGAAAAATGAGGTTGACGCACGTTTTGATGGCGTAAGCACAATAAGAACCACCTTCTTCAGGACCTTACCCAAATAGTATGAATTTTCACACAGGCAAGAAAGGAGAGAGGCACAGATAGTTCTGTTCACGAACTTGTTTTATGATGGATCAAGCCCAGATACTGGTAGGACAGAGCATAAGACAGCAGTGCAAATTTCATGTGCGGCACTGGTCCACTTGGTGTGCCTACACCCTTATATGTATTTCTGTATCTGGTGTTTCTTTTCTATATTTAACAATGAGGTCACACAATTTGGGCACATTTTTAAAATCTGTAAAGTCGGGAATATGCATCTATGTTGTAATCGGATAGCACAAATGTCAAGGTGCTCTTTTGAGAGATGAAGGAACTAGCTCCTGCCAAATTTGAGCAGAATTTGCATATAGCTTCATCAACTTGATTAATGTTCCTACATTTACAGTGAAGACATTCTTAAGGCTCTGCAACTGGCAGAAGCGTCCGGCCCTCGTCCATGACAACCATGAGATCAAAGAAGGACAGAACAGTCAAGGACATGCTCCTGAAAACGCCCCATTCCGAGACTCCGTCTTCTCTGGGGTCCACGGCAGAGGCAGAGGGAGGCGGTGATGTGGTGGAGTCAGTGAGTAGCTCCTTTCTGGACGCCCTCTTCTCCTCCCTGCGAGAGGACCTGTCCACCATGAAAAGGGAGCTGTCGGTGGACCTGCGAAAGGTACGGTGCAATATTGACTCCCTGTGAGAGAGGGTTGGTTTCCCTGAGGACCATGAGTCGAGCACTGCGGAGGACCTCAAGTGCCTCTATCGGGAACATATCTGCCTATGGCAGTAGAACCTGGACCTCCAAGCGCACATGGAGGACCTGGAAAACAGGTCCCGTTGCTACAACATCAGAATACATGATGTTGCATCCAGGATTGAGGCCATGGACATCGAAGCTATGGTGGCGGACATGTTCCGCATGCTCCTCGGAGAGCCCAAGGGGTTCCTTATCAAGTTGGACCGCATGCAAAGGGTGGGTCCTTGTAGGAGCAACAAGGCCTTTCTGGTGGAAATCTTAACCTGCGCCCACAACTTCCAGTTGAAGGAGCAGATCCTGCATGCAGCCAAAGACGCCCCCACATTCCAATACAAAGATCAGAGACCTATATTCTACCACGACCTGGCTGCCTCCACCCTCCTCAAAAGGAAGGCTTTTCGGCCCATCAACGCGCATCTGCGTTCTATCGGAGTGGCATACTCGTGGGGTCACCCATTCCAACTTATCTTCTTTCATAACAGGAAATTCCAACAGCTGCAATAGGTCGCAGAGTCCAGCCAACTCCTGGGCATCGCAGATCCTGCCCAAGAGGAGACCCAACCCAGCAAGCCGACCAGGAACAAGAAAAGCGGCCATGGATGGACCCGGATCAAGTCCCCTTCTGGCTTACTGAAGCCAGACCCGGCCACCATTACCAAGGAGCGCCAGGCATTCTGAATAGTGGCTGGCGGCACATGGACTCTGCATGCCCACCTCTGTATGATCCACACACACTGACACCTGATTCATCCGGGGGGAGCGGAGAGGCTCTGGCCACTGACACCTCGTCCAACCCCCCATCCCTGCCGGGGGCCCGACACAGGCCGCAAACTGTACAATTTCCATGATGTGGAACTTTTGTCTTCCGAGAATTTGTTACAGGGGTTACTTCGATGGGGTTATCTTTCTTTTCTTTCTTCCCCTTGCTTTCTCTCCTCAGTCAGGGCTTTTTACAACTTCCTGAAGCACTGGGCGCCAGGGGTGGTTCTGCACAGGACGCTGTAGGTGGTACCAGATGGTAACCACACGAGGGCTCATCAGCTCCCTCCGAGGGACTTTTCAGGGCGCTATGGGTGCGTTTGACAAGCTGAAAGTCCTTTCCCTGAATGTGAAGGGTCTAAACGGCCCGATGAAAAGGAAGGCTGTTCTGTCTTACTTGGAAAACTCAGCAGCCCAGATTTGCTTATTACAAGAAACACACCTCCTAGCTAAGGACACCCACAGACTTAGGTCACGGTCATTCCCCTATCAGTATTTTTCCTCACAAACTACTAAGACAGCCTGGGTGGCCATTTTATTCTCACGCTCTTTTAGGGGCAAAGTGGGGGCGAAACAGGCTGAAATAAAGGGTAGGTTCCTTGCCTATATGATCTCTGTCAACGACCGCGATTACACACTTGGCACCATATACGGGCCCAACGAAGGTCAAGAGGCATTCTTAAGACGGGCCGTGTCGGATCTTGCTGCCTCTCCTGACCGCCTGCTCCTACTCAGAGGGGATATCAAGCTAGTGTTCGACAACCAGCTAGACTGGTCAGCACAGCGCCAAGGGGCAATTGGAGCCCTTTCACAAGCGGGGCAGGAGTGGCCGCAGAACTTAGGCTTAATTGACATGTAGCATTCTGTGCACCCTATCGACCGTGATTACACCTTCTACATGCACATAAAACGTACGCTAGGATTGACTACTTTCTTGGTTTGTGCTCTCTGCTTCCCTATACACTCTCCTTGGACATCGACCCACAATCCCACTCTGACCGCACAGCGCTGACCCTTGCACTTCAGATCCCCCCTGGACAGACCATCATTCACCTGGCGCTTGTGCGACACCCTGCTGCATTGTCCGGAGGTGATGCTGCGCCTGGACAAGGCCCTAAAGGAATTCCTCACATTCAATGACACACCTGACATATCAATCATAAGTTAATGGGAAAAGCTTAAGGTGTACGCTAGAGGGGAAATTATAGCCATCTCCGCAGCTGACAATAGAATTAGGAAGGAGAAGAGGAGGGACCTCACTGATTGGGTACTGGAGCTAGAACGCATCCTTAAGCGGACTGGAGTCCCACAAGTGTGGCGGCAACTAGAGGTGGCCTGCCGACAGCTGGCGGGCATCGACTTGGATAGAGCAGAATATGCTGCGCTCGGCTGCGCCTCTCTTTTTATGTGGGGGTAATTGGTGCGGGCGCCTCTTGGCTAACAAGCTCTGTGTGTGATGCCAGTCGACAACTGTCCATGCGATTTGCGATGGGGCGGGTGGCGAGTGTACAGACAACAAAGCTATAGCCTGGGCGTTTAGAGACTACTATGCCAATTTGTACTTCGCACAACCGCACAACACATGTTCAAACAGGATTCTCTCTCCTACTTATAGGGTGCTGATCTCGAGACACACCCCAAAACAAGGTCTAGTCTGGACTAACCCATCAGTATTGAGGAGGTGATCTCCCGCCTCCAGTTGCACAAATCCCGTGGCCCAGACGGCTTCTCTAACATCTTCTACAAAACCTTTTGCATATCACTGGCCCCCATCCTCACCAGATTATTCAACATAGTAGGGGACTCAGGGGTTCTCCCTCCCACCATGCTTGGGGCTTCCGTTGTGGTAATCCCGAAACCGGGAAAGGACGCTAGATCCTGTGCTTCGTATAGATGAATATCCCTCTTAAGAGGAGGAGCCAAGCTCGCGATCGTAATGGTCGCTCTGTAGCTCGGCTCCGTCAGCCTTCCGGCCTGACTCGCAAATCCTGCCATATATCCTGCCCCGGGACGATGCACTCGAGCAGAGATTGAAACGCAACGTGTTGCTCTTACTCACCGTCTGACCTGGAGGCTCCTACGTGCCGCTACTCCGAAGTTGTGCCCCCTGAGGAACCAGGGCCTCCGCGGTGATGAAGCCGGGGCCTCGCCTATTGGACCCAGCCTGGCATTGTTGTACGCGTCGGCCCCGGCCGAGAGCGTGAGCCGCTGGCGGGAGACCGTTGTGCGAACATTCCGGTGGTCCTGATCCGGACTTGCCTTGGCGGCCGTGGAGCTGGTGTGGGGCACGGTGCACCGAGGGCTGCTCGTGTGAAGGGGGCCCCCCTGCCGCGGCTCCGTCCGTCCATCCTGGAGCCTCGCGCCCGGGATCTGCTCTTCGACCACGCCAAAGGTATTGCAGGCTGCAACCCGACTTTGGCGGCTCTCCTTTCTGCACCAAGGCTGCCATAGCGGGACCCCATTGGTTTCTGTGGAGGTCCGCATCTGAGGCCCTGATCCGGGAGTCGTGGGAGGTGGTGACGAGCCTGAATCCACAAAATGGCGGCCATCGAGATAGACCGTGGATATCCTCCGGACGGCGGACCTGGACTACTGGACTGCACGGGGGCCTGGACATGTGTGCGCGAGCCTACAATCGGCGACGTTCTGGAAGCACTGCGGTCCTTGCATGCGGCCTTGACCCCCATTGCCTCTGGGGTATCGGTGCGGTCCGCCGCCATCTTAGAGGGCCGGTCTCTCACGGTCCCCTCTCGTCTCGGTGATGCTTCTGCCTCACCCCCCTCGGCCGCGCTGAGAACTACTGCCACTGGCCGTCGACAGGTATGCGAACGATTGGCTTCTACACCTCCTGCGCTTCACTGTTTGGAGTTTGGGGGCCCGGATGTCGTTCTGGGGTCGGATCCTACTCGAGTGTCCGAGAAACATGATGGCTTGCTACATCTATTTGCCTTGATGAGGTCGTGTTTCTGCTCTGCAGGGGAACCCCCGCTTTCCCGAGCGGCGAGACTGAACTCCTGTCTTTTCCTGCCCCTGTTAATATTGTTGGGACACTTGCACTGTATACACGGACTTTTGATCTTTTGCTTATGGTTTGCCCTCCCTGGCCTACGTCTTCATCGGACTATTTTTTGTTCGTGTGATTGCCTTGCACCGAATTGTTCGCTTCTCGCTGTCGTATGGTGGGAGTTGCATGTAGCTAAGGAAGGCCTGGGGTGAGATACATTGCTTCCGGTGGATTGCTGGTATACATATCCATGGCGAGCTTTCCCGTGTGCATAGTGCGGTGGGTGACCCCCTTGTACGTTTTATGATGCTCGAGTTGTATCGTTTTCGTCTACACGTATTACGATTGACTGGTTGGGCGGAGGGCTGAGGCCGATCATTTTGTTTTTACTTCTTCACTCCTCCCTCACATCTTTTTTGTCTTCTTATTCTTCTTTTTGTCTCCTTATTCTTATTCTCTTTCGTGTTTCCTACATTTCGGGTTCGGGATTAGGGCGACAGGCACGCTGCTGGGGGGGTAGGCCGTAGCCTTCTGCAGGGGTGCTGGGTGGGATGGGTGGGATGGGTTTTCTTTCCCGGTTTATTTTCCTTTGTTCTATGGCCCTTTTGTATCCCTTTATAGGAGAGCCGCGGCTGTCCCTGCCTCCCGTGGTATTATAGGGATGGGGTCTGGATTGCTGCTTCCCTCCTTTTGTGGCTATGCTGCGTTTCAGTGCCGACTCCCATCCCTTCCTTGTTGCTAATACTCCTGCTCTTTCTGTGTCCTTACTACGGGATGCTTGTCTCGGCGCGGCGCTCTTCTCTTTCAGTCTGTATTTTTCTTTTTCCCCCTTTTCTTTCCCCTCCCCTTCTCTTTCTCTCTCTCCCTAGGGTTAGTATGACGGGTTGGCTTTAGTGATGTTAGTGTTCCGGTTCCATCGTCCTATCTCTGCTGTGCTATTGGGTGGTAGAGGTGCACACGATGAGTCTATTTGTATGTTGCTTTGAATTAACCGCATCTGCTTTCGTATTGATGTAGACTGTAGTGATAATTTTCCGCATTGCTGCCCCTTTAGTTTTCTTATGGCCAATAGTTTGCTCAGGGAACCTGGATTCATTTATACTGTATCCGAGCCTGTTATACTCCTTATTGTAATATTATAAAAATTAACCTTCCTTCTTCCTGTTTGTGGGCCGTCCAGATTCTCCCCCCCCTTCCTTTTTCGAACTGTATTGACTGCATATTATCCTGATTGTATCTGTATATTTTTCTTCTGTATTTTTTGGATTGCTCTATTGTATCGTGGCCGGCCGGTCTGGTTGTAGGCCCAGATTTGTATTTCCTTTTTGTACAAATAAAGGTTTACAAAAAAAAAAAAAAAAAAAAGAATATCCCTCTTAAATGCAGACCTGAAGCTCCTCACGGGCATATTGCCAGCACGCCTTGGCCCGATGATGCCAGGGTTGATAGACCCAGACCAGTCCGGGATTGTAGCTACTAGACGGTGTAGCAACAATACGAGAAGGATACTTCATTTCTTAGATAAAGCGCAGTGCCAGACACGAAACGGGTCGTGGTCTTGATTGAGGCTGAAAAGGCTTTCCATCTGGTATACTGGGGCTATCTGAGGATGGTCCTGGCGCGGTTAGGGGTGGGAGACTGCTTTCAGAGCTGGGTACTCAGTGTTTACGGCCGGCCAACAGCTACGGTGTGGGTTAACGGATGCTCTTACGAGGCCTTCCAGATCTCCAGTGGCACCAGACAAGGGTGCCCACTTTCCCCGCTGCTCTTCGCGCTCTATATTGAGCCGATGGCTCAGAGAGTGAGACAGAACCCACAGACATCTGGGGTGCATTTTGTTGAGACGCCCATGCCATTAGCCTGTACGCCAATGATGTGATCGGCAGGTTAGAGGGCCCCCAGACTTCTATCCCCACTATCTTCGCAGAGTTGGGGCGGTTCGCAGTCGCTTCTGGCTTTGCAATCAATTGGCGAAGACCCAGGCCATGGGGTTCTCACTCTGGCCATCCACCACAGAGACCCTGGCACATTCAGTCCCGATCCCGTTGGGCACAGGTCCTATCCTGTACTTGGGTATTCAACTTGCTAGATCGACCCATACAGTAGCCATGAACTACAAATGCCTCCTGTCTCAGGTGCGTGCAGAGCTGCGCAAATAGGGGCCTTTCGTTTTTTTCCTTGCTGGGAAGAGTGGCATCGATCAAAATTAACATCTTGCCTAAAATCCTGTACTTCTGTCAATCTTTTCCAGTAGAGCCACCCCCCCCCCCCCTCCCCGGATGAGTAGGGAGCTGAGTTATAGACAGCCCCGGGAGGGGTAACTAGGGGTCCCTAATCTGACACGCTACTTTCGGGCCACTCAGCTGTGGGTCCTTCTGGAGTGGTCGTGTAGTGAGTCGGAGAAACACTGGCTCTTCATGGAGCGGGGGCAGGTGGGCCGGGAATTGTGGGGATACCCTTCTTACGTAAAACACAGAACCCAGAAAGCTTATGCAACTCGCCCATCACTCGCACGACTTTGAGGGTATGGGATTCCACGACGGTCGAGTACGGCCTAACCTCATTTCCGTCACCCCTTACCCCCATAGTTGGGAATGGGGACTTCTCCCCATGATTACACTGGAGGGTGTTCCACCATTGGGAATCCCGGGGTTGCCAGTCCATCGGGCATATGTTCAATGTTGAGGGCCCCCTGACATTAGTAGGAACGCAAAGCCGCATTTGACTTACCAGAGACTGAAGGAGATCACTTCTACCAAGTGAGACACTGTGTACTACACCCTCAGGTATGCTCAGAGGCCTAGAGACGGCTCACCCCCTACGAGAGGTGGCTTCATACAAAGACATTGCACACCTTATCACTGAACTCCACCACATGCTGCGAACCCCAGACCCCGAGGCCCCTACACCAGGGCAGCAATGTTGAGAGGCCGAACTCGGCCCAAACACTCTCGCAAGAAGAATGGGGCGACATCTACTAATGCGAGCGCCACAAGTCTCCAGCATCGAAACTGCGACTAAAATAGTTGCCTACTGGTACCTTACCCCCCCAGACTGCATCAATGCAACCCCAATCACTCTGTGCAATGTGTGCAATGCTGGGGACAGTGTATGGAGGAGGGCACCCTCACCCATTTAACATGGGGTTGTGCGTGCCTCTCCGAGTATTGGAAGGCTGTCCTTTCCGATATTGCTAATCACTTTCATACGCAAATTTCACGCTTCCCAGCATATATATTACTTGGCATACCCAATAAGCTCACTTTCTCTCTTAAATCTCATAGGGGGAGGCAGATGGGTCTTGCACTAGGGGCTGCACTCCAAAACATACTGACTCACTGGGGCTCAGACCGGACTCCAACACACCAAGGCTGGTTGGGTAGATTATGGATTGTGCTGGTCATGGAGCGCATTACACTCACGCTACAGGGGGAGGGGGCCTCGTTCGCAGACTGCTGGCGGCCCTTCTCATCTTTGCTTAGCATAGAGATGAGGGAGCTTACTTGCCTCAAGTACTTGAGCCTGCTGTGACTGGCAGAGTCCACTCAAGAACCTGCAATGGCTTCCGCCCCCGGGCAATGGGGTAGAGAGGCAGCCAACTACCCTCTGAGCATCTACGACAGGCGATTGATGTGTATCAGTGGAGGGGAGAAGGTGATGATACGCATCAGACTAGGACCCAGGAGACCTTTCTTTTTTTTCGCACCTTCTTCCATCTCTTCCCTCTCTCCTTCCTTTTCTTTCCCCTTGCCTTTTTCTTTCATTGTTAGGGGGATGGGTGGGTGTTGAGTTTCTTGCTGCAAAATTTGCTGGATACTTCATATCGTGCCATGCATTGTCCCATTGCTGATACTTCTTTGTTTTCAATGGCACTATTTCTTTCTAATAACCGTAATAAAACGATTCAAACATAAGAAGGAGTATTTGCGACCCATCGGATGTGTAAGCGCCAAGAATCTGGAAGACGCAAGCGGGTCAACCATTGGCAGAGGTGCTGAGCAGCATGGGCGGGTGGTGCTGCCTTGAAGGGGGTATCGAGCGATCTAATACCACGTCAGGAAGGCAGTTGAAGTTACCACCCCAAAAAACATGGGAGGATGGGTACTGAATTAGCACTGGGGTGAGGATATCGAGAAACTCACATTGGCGGGTGTTGGAAGCTAGCAGCAGAGGTGATCCGTTGAGTAGACCGTTCAGTACCACAATTCTGCCCCCACATCTATCCTCTGAGAGGTTACCGCTATATGGCACTCCTGGTGCAATCCATATAAGGACCCTTCGGGCAAAGGAGAAGACAGCCATACTATGGACCTGACCATGCCACTAAGTGCGCAATTTACATAGTTCGGGTGCGCTGAGATTAGTTTCTTGGATCAATGCTATGTTGGCCATACCTCCCACGTTCCATGACATAACGCAATTATGAGGAACCTGTGTGTTGGTCTGTGAGTTAGTCATTGTGGTCATGTTGCATCATGAGGGGAGAGAGTGCCCAGTACACATTCCCACCCCCATCCATCCCGAAGGGGAACCAAACAATGTTGGGTGGGCCAGTGGCAAAACAGTAAACAACAAGCATCATCCTGGACTGTTACAGAGAAACTCATAAAATCATAATGGGTAAAAAATAGAGAACCCCCCCCTCCCCCAGGACAGTTGACCTCCCAGGCCCGTCCAGAAAAAAACACCCCCCAACTTGTACCAACATTGGCAACAATGAGAGGTACAGGTTGTCTGCTGATCTTGGTGTAACATTCGGGCCACAGTGACCTCCATCAGTTGAGGAATGTGAGCCGCCTGAGTCTGATCCTGACCCCAAAAGGTGCTCATCCTGGAGTGGGGGGCAAAAGTGTTCATGCTATGGAGGGATTCTTTTGCCACTGCCTGTGCTCACTCCTTCACCGCCTGGTTCTTGGTGGGCCGCCACCTCTACCGCCACAGCTTGGGTGCCAGCCAGGCATCATTGAATCGCTCTGGGGACGTTGCTTTCAGCAGATCCTTTGCATCGAGCCATGTCCAAGCATTCTCTGGTGAGTGAAAAATGTGAGACATGTCTCCATCAACGACACGCAATTTAGACAAGAATAAGAGAGCATATTTAATGTTCAGGTCCCAGAGAAGCTGTTTGACATGCAAAAATGATCCTCGTCGGTGCTGCACTTGCATGGTGAAATTGAGGTACGCAGTTATCTGAGCATTCTCATAGGACCACAGGCCCTTGGTACGGAAGTGTTGCAGGAGCAGGTTGCTGTTGTGATAATTAAGGAGATGTGCTATGATGGGACGCTGGGGGGCTCCCTGGAGAGGGAGCCGGCGCGGAGTATGATGTGCCCTTTTGAACAAGAAAACGTACAAGGCCTTGCCATCAAGGACAGCCTGGGCTAGCCAGTCCTCTCAGAACAATTCCACGTTGGGGCCCTCCCAGCGTCCAGAAAAGCCCATGAAGTGGATCTTGTTACATCTGGGCCTGCCCTCCGTGTCCTCTGCCCTACAGTGCATGGTAGTGACCTCCAACTCCACCCTTATCAGACTTTCCTACAGGTCTATATTTGAGGGGCGTAGGGCTGCCAACGCAGATTCAGTTGTGCCCACTCGGTTCAATAACTTGCTATGATATACGTGTAGTGAGTTGACCTCTACTGAGACTGAATCAGTACGAGTCTCCAGGGAGGTTTTAGTGTCTAGGATGCTCTGGAATACTTTAGCAAACTGTGCAGAATGTGTCTGGAGGTTTTTTCAGGTGTTGTAGACTGTTGAGGGTCTTGTCACTCTGTGCCAAGGTTGGATCGGTGCTGCACCCCCGAGGTGGCACCCTTCGGTTTCATGTCATCTGCGGGACAGCACAAGACACCTAGGAAGGCTTCAGGAAGTTATGCCCAATACAACAGAGTAGTCGGTGTTCCACAGAGAAGGGGGCAGGAAGATCTGTCCAGCGGAGAAAGACAAAAACAAGGGCAATACGATCACTCTACAGGAAGAGGTGCAGTGGGGGACTCAGTCATTGATACAAATCTGAGGGCACCCCTACACTGATGTCGGCAGGCAGCCAGGAGTATTGCGTTTCTCCTGTGTGGAAGGGACAAGCAGGCAGGCCCCAAATCGGCCCTGACAGTAATTTGCTAAGAGCTCCCTTGGTACAGTTGGCCCGATTGCCAATCACCCACTGATGTGGTTCCACAGTTCTGGTCCGCCTGCAGCATCGCAGGAGTGGGGGCCTGCGAGATAAAAGAAGAGGGTCCTAACTCACGACTGACTATGTACTCAGTCAGCAGTGGAGCTCAGGGCAATCACAGACACATCCACAACCCAGAGGTACCATTGATAGGGGCGGGAATTCACGCCGTGGGCTGGTGAACAGGAGCACCGAGCATAGATCTTGTAGCTGGATCGACAAGACCACCCCCTGATGCAGGGCTCCCGTGGCATATCAGAGGTGTCGGTGCGAAGCAGGCACGAAACGGCAGAGGAGAGGAGGAAGGAGGCCCTTCAGGACACAGTTCAGCCAGCCCAGTGTGGGGGATAGTGAAGAGCAATGCCAACGTCGGTAAGTGTGGCAGCTGCAGGTCCACATCACCTGGGCCCTGTCCGGGTAGTATCTCTTGCAGGTGCTTCAATAGGCCGGGCGGACCCGCATAAGGCCACAGCCGAAGCATGGCACATTGTGCTCCCACACACGGTGCAGCAGCAGTATCGCTGAAATCAAGGAAGCGAGGTCGAACGGACTCGGGCCCCGCGTGAACGCCCTCAATGATGGGAGCGGTAGCCATCCGAGGCAGTCTCTTGCAGTAAGTCCAAGCAGAGTGGGGGGAACAGCTGGCCCTCCGCAGCATGAAAACTGGTGGTGGGCTAGGCCAGCAGCGAGGTGAACGCTGCCAGCAAATAATTCTTTGAAGTAGCTCGGACTCCCAGCAGGGAATCCCCACAGCAGTGTTTGGGTTACAGCTGCAGAAAAGGGCTCAGGACTCACCAGGTGTCAGCAGACTCCACAGGCCACAGGTGCCGGGGAGCGCCGGGCATCCAGTGGTAATCCAGGCTGTAGCACAGAAAAGGTCACTTGGAGAGTGTCTGCAGCCATCAGGTACGCCGCACTAGTCCTCTGCATTGTCCGGGGTGAGTGCAATGAGAGTCTCTGTAGTTGACCACCAAGCAGGGGAAGCCGCAGACACAAGCCTTTGCGCTCTGTGCACCCCCACCAGTCTTCCCAGGCAGCAGGCAACAATGGGTCACGGGTGTCCACAGCAGGCCGCCGGGACAGGCCCGACTAGTTCTCAGTTGACGATTAGCTCCACCTCATTCCTGCAGACATCAGGTGTAGGGGGCACCACACCGGGGCTACTGGTTCATATGCCAGCAGAGAGAGAGAGAGCGTGGATGGTCGATGGGGAGGATATATGCCGGATAATCTGTTGGCCCACTCTGGAGCTCCTGTTTACCCGTCTATCATCGTTGCCACCTTGGCAACTCCTCACGAGGGGCACGTTGATTTAAAATCGATTTGGGAAAGTAAAGATTGGCAGGTTCAGGTGAACGTGGCATTATTTGGAGCATGCCGGGGACGCGGAGACTGGTAGGTGCTGACATGCAGTCCGCACATCGAAGTGACAGCACGCTTCAGTGCGGCTCCTCTGCACCACCTGATGTTGCCAGAATTTTGCTTAACTTAGGTCGGACCAGGAACAACACACACACACAGTAGGTACCAACTATGGGCACCAACTCATTGTGGTATATTTTGTCTACGATATATTTTTTTTGTCCTGATGAAGCGCCGTGGATCCCTATGACCAGTAGAGGTGCAAAACATGTTGATACATTTGTGAAGGAGTAACAATCCCTTCATTAAAGTACAGTGCAGGATCTCCCTTACCAGTTTTAATCCTTTTTTTCACACCCCACCACTTCACGTCACGAACCACCTCACCCACACTCATCATACGGCAGCCTATAAAAAGATCTCAGCCAAAGTGACCCTTCGGGGGACCCATAGGGCATTGCAGCGCCTGTCGGATGAGGATCACCGTCCTATGAGGAAGCATGATATCCTCTAGGGGATGTGGGGAGGGCACCATAAACAGTCCTGCTGACTTTTCCTATCCAGTACTCTGACCCAGGCACTCCCCACCTTTTGAGACACTGTGCCCCTCTCTCTCTCTCCTTCTCAGGAACATTAGCCCCTTGTTGAATTTTTGAATTTAGAATAATTTTTTTTATTATTTAGAGCAGTGTTTCCCAAACTGGGGTCCGCGGACCCCCAGGGGTCCGTGACACATTCCCAGGGGGTCCGTAGGCAGCAGTTTGAAAAGCAGATCAACATTTCTTGTATAATTAGCAGAGTTCGAGCAACAATAAAAGTGTCAAGATAATGCCAGTGATTAATGTACCTGCTGAAGAGAGAGGAGAGTTTTGTTCAGTGGCAGCTTTGCCTTAACTAATGTAGCACATAGGGTTAATGTGCCTACTGCAAAGAACGTGTAACATGCATTCTAAAAAGCAGATTTTATGTGCATAGGTCCGTGGTTACAGCTTTTGTCACAGAGATTCCTTTGTTACTGTGCACTTATAAGTGACAATCGTAATCTAGCAGAGGGACCTCCTATAAGCTGTCATCAAAGAGCTGCTTGCAAACTGCATGGTACCAGTCAGTAACTTATGTTTTTCCCAGTCATTCACTATCCTGATGCTGCTAAAAAGATTTATTTGGGAATAAATACATTTTAATGTTAAAGTCAGTGCTAGCCACTGTGTTATGCTCCGAGTCCTGAGTTTGTGCTTTTCCAGACCAAGCACTCTTTAAAAATGCCTATCAGTATGAATGACGTGATCACTACACCTTGTAGTCCCTTTTACCTTATGTAACATTTTCTATACACTGATTTACATGTATGATTCATTGTCTCTATTTGTGTGTGATGTAAAGTGCTCTGGCATGCTACAATGGTATGAGAGATGCTATAAAACAAAGGAAATACATGTGAAGGAGGGGGTATTCCTTCAATATAAAATACTAAGGCCAGTTGTGCGACCCGTTTTTATATGCGCAAACGTGTTCGCGAACCCGTTTGCGCATGCAAAAACGTATTGGGCCATGTACATAGCCTATTTCGTGAGTCTCAATTTATTTGCGACTTGCTGAATAGGTTTTGCAACTTGCTATTTGGAAGGGGCATTGCCTTCCAAATAGCGAGTCTCAAAAACATGTACAAATGTTTTGCGACTGCAATTGCGGACGCAAAACACTCGCAATTATCACCCACTTCAAGTTGATAGTAATGCGTTCGCAAATGGGAAGGGGTCCCCAGGGGACCCCTTCCCCTTTGCAAATGCATGCAAAATTATATTTTGAGGGCAGGCAGTGGTCCCAGGGACCACGGCCTGCCTTTAAAAAATGAAACGAAAACGTTTCATTTTTTTTTTTAATGCATGGAAAACAGGCTGCATTTTTTTTTAAACTGCTTTATTTAAAAGCAGTCCCAGACATGGTGGTCTGCTGAGCCCAGCAGGCCACCATCTCTGGGAGGTCTGGCATTCCCACTGTGCTCGCAAATTGCGAGAAGCTCATTAATATTTATGAGCCTTGCAATTTGAGACCCCATTGGGAATCCCAAACAGTGTTAAACACACTGTTGTACATTTCATTTAGTGACTCGCAATTTGCCACTCGCAATGGGTCGCCAATTGCAAGGCACTAAATAAAATGGTCGTACATCTGGCCCCAAAATCCTTAGTACTTTGAGTATTTTATTTGTGTGCACACGTGTGTTTTTTTTTAAATTACTGTTTTAATATTTGAAATGTAACTCATCCAGATTGCTTGGGGGTCCCCGGCTTCCAGTGGGGACTCAATGGGGGTCCTCAGGAGTCAAAAGTTTGGGAACCACTGATTTAGAGCATGCCAGATACCACATCAACTGATTGTTCAGAACAAAACTGTGCAGCAAACATCGGGTCTTGGCCTGGCTAAGATAAAAATTTTAATGCACCAAACATTCCCACATTTGCACATTTTGCAAACTGACAACAGTTCATAAATTACACGGAAGAAATATTAGACATCATGCTTCACAATGGTTTAAACAGTTCTTTGGGTGACCAATCAGGGGGGATGGTTAGTGTGGCCATTAGAGATAGCGGGTATCATTCACGTTTCTTGGGTGACATAAAAGGGTTTAAGATCAACAGGCCTGACCCACATTACATGCAGACACGACACTCTGGGGAGGTAACGACTTACAGTGTTGGGAAGTTGTGGCTTGATTGGCTAAGATACCCAACATTGTCCCAGGTGAACCAACACTTGTCACTTCTTTCTGATGATATAAGACCACAGGATTTTGTATTCGTTCTTAGAAAACCATGCCAAAAGTGCTTCTTGTATGCAATATACAATAAAGTGTGGAAAGTGTCCCAGCTGGAGGCTGCTGAGAGACTACACAAAATTGACAGGCCAATTTGGAAAGGGCTCAGATGATAATGGTTTGATTATAATGTCCACTAGGATATACTCTCTGGGTCACATTGTGCCATCTGCAATAGATATCATACAGAATGACGTCCTGTTTACAACATGGGCAGTCACAGCTCAGATCAAACTAGGCTGGACTCTTCAGACACTTTGTGACAGTTATGTACCATGATTACACATTAATGCCACTAGCTTGTTTTTACCATACGATCTCACAAAATATCATGGCTTGAAAATACATGACACACCATGATACATGATACACATAGAGGAGTTGGAGAAACTACCATTTATTGTTGCAGAAATACTTTCCATTAATTGGATGATCCACAGATTTATCTCTCTGCCAATTTCGACATTTAACTTCCAATACTTTTTACACCACCACCAATTAGGCAGATATGAAGCGCTAGGAGAAGGATATGTGCACGAGCCATGGTTCTTAACTTTTAGATATCACTGTTAGAATGGCGAGACTGAAGTCCTTCTTAGTGGGACTGCCTGTGAGAATACTTTAGGGCATTCCATGGTGTGCAGGGAGGTTTTGTTTCATGGTGCATGTAATGCGCCCATGGCAAATGTGTCATACTATCTGGAGGGTTCTCCAGCTGCGGTGAGCTGTCCGACTTTCAGATTACTCTTGAACAGGAGTTATTTAATAAAAAAAAAAAAAAGTAATAAAAAAAAGAGTAGAGAGGCGCACTCAATGAAGTCAGTAACACAAAGAGTCCATTAAATATGTAGATCTTCTGTTCTTTTCTTAAATATATTCTTTATTTTCTTTCACATACAACGGCACAGCCAACGCGTTTCATTCCCATTTGTGCCTAGGGAATTTCATCAGGGCTGCAAGAAGATATTAACATACATAAGTATTTGATTTATCTTATGTTTAAATATGCATATAAAATGGCACATGTCCAAGCTAGTGTACAAAAAGATATTTTTTTACAAAGAGATTAGCAAAGTTTAAAAGCGTACCAATAGATCCAGACATATTGGACAGATTTTACTATCTGCCAAATGGCAAAATTGATTATCTCCTTATGGATGCAAATACACCCTCACCAGTACATTGCTACCACAAGTCCAGTTCAAGCCATAATGCTTGAAACTGGGGGAAAGAAACACCAAGCTATGCCTACTGGAGAAATAGGTGCCTGGAAGGAGTCAGGTAATTGTGACATGCACGATGTTTACTATGTCGAAAAAGAAAAGTGTGTGGTCAAGTTATTTAATGTTGAACGAACAAAGCTGCTGTGACATGAAACTGGGCCTATCTAGTGACGGTTTCTTCAGTTGTGACCTGTTGCACACAAGTACTGTTTCCACCTGCCAGCACAGTTAGGGAGGTGATGCTTTGGCCTTCGATAAAGCTTTCAAATGTGCACTTTGATGCTTTGAGCAGACTTGAAGCTTTATTGTTCCGAAAGGATGTTCCCTTAACATCCGCAAAAGAGTTATTTAATCTTCAAGTTGCAAGGTCTTCTTCTGAAATACAGTTGCTACTTCGTACTAATTTCTCGTTATATTTTGGGGAAGTTGTGCACCACATTTCTAACATGTCTAGTGCTGCGGGAGTAACACACTTTTTTAAGAAAATAGGTGTTGGCTTGGTTTGTACCTTCCAAACAGTTTTTGGGGCTATTCCATTATTCATGCACTCCTTGCTGGGAAGCATTTCTGGAGGTCTCCCACTTGTCCTGTTCCTGATTGTTGGTACTTTGCTTTTACTTTTTTTGCTCCGCAATGGATGTTCCATCAAGAGGCCAAATGGAACTGGCACTTCCACTTGTGCTCCTGTGTTGTGAACCCTTGATACAATGTTTTGGTGCATCCTTACTTCAGGAACTAAATGAACACAGCAAATACTCCCAATGGCGAAACAATTGATAACTACTTAAAAGAGAACTTAACGAAAAAAATAACAACTTGTGAAGCAGAAAACCTGGCTTCAGAAATAACTAGAGAAGAACTAAGAGAAGCTATAAAATCTTTACCATCAGGCAAAGCTACTGGGGAAGACACTATCCCTCTGGAATTGTATCAATCATGTATGGAAGAGCTAACACCCCCCCTCTTAGAAGTAATCAATCATATAAGTAGAACAGGGTCCGCTCCGCGCTCTTGGAATAAGGCGAAAATGATTTTTTTTCACAAAAAAGGTAAACCCAAAGAGGAGATGGGCTCATACAGACCTATATCTTTAATCAACGCCGATGCTAAAATATTTGCAAAATGCCTAGCAAGAAGACTAGCACCGCTATTGCCTAAAATAGTATGCTCACAACAACACGGATTTGTGACGGGGAGGGACACATCAGCTCACGTAAACACGGCAATAACAGCTTTTGACATAGCAGAAGTAGAGTCCACTCCCTTAGCAATGATAATGCTTGACGCTGAAAAAGCATTTGATCGGGTGGGGTGGGATTATTTATGGCATACAATGGGATATATGGGGTTCGGCGGAAATTTTCTAAACGGGATCCAGGCACTTTATGATAACCCATCCGCATATATTAGTTATTGCGGTCTCACGTCAAATTACTTTACAATCCGGAGAGGCACACGCCAAGGGTGCCCCTTATCTCCCTTACTATTTGCCTTATCATTAGAACCGTTTTTAAAGGCATTGGACAATCAACCAGAAATAATACCCTTCAAAACCAATAGGCAGAGCTTAAAAATAACTGCTTACGCGGATGATATAGCCATTTATTCTACTGAGATCATTGATTCTCTGAAAACAATCAATCTAGAAGCATCCAAATTCGGCAATGTATCTGGTTACAAATTAAACACTCATAAAACTCAAGTAATAGCTAACTTTGTTCCCCCTCAAATAATGCCTGAAGTTTGTAAGACCGCGACATATTTAGGAGTACAAATTACCTCAAATATCAAAGAGATAAATAAAATCAATTATAATAAACTAATGAAAACCACCACCTCGAATTTAAAAAAATGGCACCGACTTCCACTGAACTTAATCGGCAGAATAAATCTAATAAAAATGAAAATCATACCCAAATATTTATATCTATTCAGATCAATTCCTTTGGCACAAGATAGGCTCTTTTTCAAACAATTAGACAGAGCTTTCTGTAACTTTATCTGGGGTTATAAGAGAGCTAGGAGATCGCTAAAGATGTTAAAAAATCTAACAGGATCAGGCGGTCTCAATTTTCCTGATCTAAAACTTTACTTTTGGGCCTCATTTATAAGGCGTATTAGATCCTTATTAGACCCAGAGAATTTGCTTTTCTACCATCATTTACTTTTAAAAGAAAATTCCAAACAGTTTCTACTTCGCATTACAGACCCGAATTTCTACAAAAGGGTAAAATTTAAGACTGCACGGGATCTAGTAAGGATTTGGAAAGATATACTAACCCACTGTAAAAGCAACATATATCACACCCAACTAATCTTATGGGATAATTCTGGACTACCTAACATATTTAGTGACGGGGAAGCCAGAAGATGGCAATCGAAAGGAATCAAGGTATTAGGGGACTTATATACCTCTCAAGGCATAATGGATTTTCGCACCTTAAAACAAATATATGGACTACTCGACACATATGAGTTTAAATATAGGCAAATATACGATTTTCTAGTGCGGAAGAACGGAATCAAAGTCTTATCGAGTGGGGGTATCTGGGATATCCTAAACTCAAAAAAGGAGAAATCAATTATTAGCTTAGCATATAAGATATTGACAGATTTAAGAACGAATGATAACGAAATAATAGCTAATAAATGGAAGGTAAAACTGGGAACCAATATAACAGGAAAACAAATAACCAACTCGTACACTAACATCCATTACAATGTAAGATCTTCTAGCCTACGCCTACAACAATACAGAACCATATATATGTTATACTATACACCAGAAAAGATCTCTAAATGGGCTTCAAATAACAATCTGGGAGAAAAAACCAAGTGTCCAAAATGTGATCAATATACAGCAGACCTAATACATATGTTGTTCACATGTCCAAAACTTGGGGAGTTCTGGGAAGAAGTGGGAAAAATCTTAGCTATAAAAAATGTTACCAGCACACCAATAACAGCCCCTATGGTAATATTAGGTATATACACTACAACTCAACCACATTCCGTACTATTATCTATTTTATTATCCTGTGCTAAATTAACTTTAGCTAGAGCTTGGGTCAGTCCTAACCCACCTAACGCTTTGGAATGGTGGTATTTGGTTAACGAAATTAACATCATGGAACGCACGTTGGCGGAACTTAGAGGTGTCAGATCGCTGCAGAAATATGAGAAAATATGGGGGAAACTAGAATTGAACTGAATTGACATTAAGTTTTGATTTATGTACAGTAATGTTATTTTATAAAATAAGAGTAGATCATGTATGTATATGACGAATTAGTTTAATTTGATTTGAAGTTATATCTGAATGTACTTGTAACTTTATACCAGGTGAAAATAATAAAAATATTTTAAAAAGGGGAAAGGAACTAAATGAACACTGTTTCTTGTCTTAGGACTGTGTGGCTACACTGCATGAAGCCCGTATTCTGCGCACTTTTGAGTGTGCTCTGGCCATATGCATAGGAACGCAACTGGTTCTTCCCCCAGACATTGACCTACTGGTGAGCCCATTAACGGCCCACTTGTACTGTTATCCCTTGCGCTTGCCTTTGCTTCTGAAGCCCTACTGGGATGCTTCTGCTTGTAGTGATCTGGATCTTGGCTTGGCTTCTGCGAATTCGCACTGACTGCTCCTCTTTTGACATCTGCTGAGGGTATGGATGGGAACATAAAAACAAATACCAAATGCACACCAATATACAGTACAGAAAGAGATGTCTCAATGGGCATAAATTAGTACAAATGACAAGGTTCAGAACAGAAGAGGGGAAGCGAAGTAGTGCGATTCCTCTTTAATTGTATGGATGGCCAGCCGACACGTGTTTCGTCGTCAAGCGGTAACAATGCTTGTACGACTCATCAGGGCTGTAGCGTGAAGGATTAGGACCATAGGTCGCTAAGCCGGTGATACTTCCGACCCGGCCCCTGCTCGAGACCAGGTAGACGCTCGTCGGTGGTTATGGCTGCGAGGAGGTACTCATCTCGCAGGTCGCGCTATCAGCTTTGTGCTCAAACTTCTGAGAACACACATCCATGTGTGATCAAAAGAACCTTAACGATCAATTCGGATCGTCCCATTGAGTCACTCCAGCACCCCAGAAGCAGAGGCTTTGTTGTACTTCACTTGTGGCATTCACATACCTGAATAGCCTGGAGCACTGTTTTTTCAACACAAAGCATCGCCCATACTACATGACCCTTGAATTTGGAGCCATAACCACCGACGAGCGTCTACCTGGTCTCGAGCAGGGGCCGGGTCCGAAGTATCACCGGCTTAGCGACCTATGGTCCTAATCCTTCACGCTACAGCCCTGATGAGTCGTACAAGCATTGTTACCGCTTGACGACGAAACACGTGTCGGCTGGCCATCCATACAATTAAAGAGGAATCGCACTACTTCGCTTCCCCTCTTCTGTTCTGAACCTTGTCATTTGTACTAATTTATGCCCATTGAGACATCTCTTTCTGTACTGTATATTGGTGTGCATTTGGTATTTGTTTTTGTATTTGTCAAACGTGTGCCCTGCACACCCTAAAGAGGGGTTTAGGGCCTTTTCCCCTCACCTTTTTGCACCCTGACCTAACCTTTTGTCTACACTAGCGTGTGCTGTGCGCCCAGTATCTCCCTGAACTTCTAAAAAACCCGAGTTCTCCATAGCCTTTATGGATGGGAACATGTTTGCTCCATGGATCTGAAATAGGTTGTGGAGTAAATTAAAGCCTTGCTGCCAAAATGTATGAGTAATACTAAAGGTTATGTTTGTAGTGCATTATTCACCTGTGGATTTTTTGTAGCCAAACTGACATTAAAGAGTTGTCATGTAGTACCATCAACAATTTTATATAAACTGGAGATTAATTTTTAGAAGTTCAGTGAAAATTATGAGACATTATACATTGTATAATCCATGGGTGACATACAAACAGTCCAAGTACCAGAATGATTGTTTTATTTTTAAAACATACCTTATTGATTTTCATTTATTACCTTTACATACCATCCATTGATTCTTTTGTATATTTGCATTTCCACTATGGCATTGTGTACATTGCATTCATGACCTTTTGCCCAGCCTATTATACAGAAATAACACAAGTATCTATTCCAGATACATCCGAGTACAGTGTCATCAATAAGTATGTACAATGATCAGTAACTTTGAACTTGTAACCCCTGCTTACTTATGCCACTCCCCCCCCCCCGCCAGGCTCTGGCAGTCCCTATTGCAACATAGACTACTAGTACGTTCTGTATTTGTGTTGTCTATACAATGCTATGGCAAATTAGTACTTCGACCCTCTGCTCAGCTATTATACGAGAACTATGTACGCTTTCTCGTTGTCTAAGCCTATTGTGTGTCCGGGGTGTCAGGAATGTTGTCCAGGTTAGTGCCTTTGAAGGCTTTTAGCAATGTGTCCCAATCTAATGAAATCGGGTTCTTCCTGAGCCCTCGGGCCTCCTCCCTTTGCAAGGTGCTACTTTCTACCGCCCTCCAGTTTGTAATTCGTTGCGCCATGAGTGTATTTCATGAGGTTTAGCTGATTTCCGGCGCATGGTGAGAGATCTTTTGGCTACTATAAATGCTAAATCCAGGAAGTGATGCTGGACCTTCTGTGACTTCCTACGTTTTCCTGAGGCCCAGCAAGTACTTCAGTACCAAGCCATCTATAGAAATGTGCGTAACCTCTTTTAGTGATCGTTTAGCCCCACCCCAGTATTCTCCAAGGCTCAGGCAGGGCCATAGCATATGTATTAAATCTGCCTCCAGTAATTTGCATCTGGGACAGTGATGTGTTGTGTCTGGGTACATCTTCTGTAAGCGGTGTGGTGTTAAGAAAGCTCTGTGCAGGACTATATATTGTATGAACTTAAACTTGGCATTACGGGATACCTTCCGCGGATGCTCCAGACTATCCATCCATTCCCTATCAGTTAGGTCCCTGCCCACATCCGTCACCCATTGAGCCCGAAGGGTGTCCAGGGGCAGTTTAACATGCGTCTGGATGCTCAAATATAGCTATTTGATAAGGTGGCTTCCCTGCCTCATATAATAGAGTGATTTAACAAATTTGTGCCTCTTGGGTTCCTCCCGGCCAGGAGATCAGTGTTTCTTAACATATTGCAGTAGTGCAGCATGTACCATTTATAGAGTGCTTGGTGCCTCTGTTTCCTGTACGAAATTATTATGATCCATTGGGGTCTCCCAGCTAAAGAGTGCCCCTACCGTACTCACCCCTGCTTCTAGCCACGGTCTGAGTTTGTGTTTTGTAAGTCTACAGCTCAGAAGTGGGATCCCCACTAATGGTATGTTACCTGCGTAAGGGCTGCAGCTAGACGTGTATTTCAGGGCTTTATTCCAGCATGTCAGTGTGGCATGTAATAAAGGGGGTACTGTCATGGGAATTTTACTTTGCTGCAGAAACATTACGTGTAGCTTGCCTTGATCGATATTTCTGGCAGTGAAACCAATCTCATGCAAGTTGCGTCCTGCCGTCCAGTAGGACAGCCACTGCAGTTGGCTCGCATAATAATAGGCACAGAATTCCGGCGCGCCCAGGCCTCCACCTCGTGTCTATTTGTAATTTCTTGAGGCTCACTATATGGCAGCCCATACCCAAGATAAGATCTGATAGTATGGCGTAGACAGTGTTAAAAATAATAGGGGGCACTGTAGTTGGCAAATTAGTAAAATAATAAAGGAGCCGTGGTGACACCACCATCTTAGACACAGCCACCTGACCCATTGCAGATGGGGCAAGGTGGTCCAGTAAGCCACTTGCGAGCATATTCCCCTGATGGCCTTATTAAGATTTCCTTCCAACATGTCTGCATGGGAGCGATATATATTGATACCCAAATATTTAAAAATACGTTGCGCAACGGGTAGAGTGAGCAAACCGAGATTGATTCTGTCGGGGCATGGTTGATCTTGGAAAAATAAGATTTTGATTCATTTATGGCTCAGCCAGAGTTCCGTCCAAAGTCGGTGTGTAATCCCGGTATCGAAGATCCCTCGCATAAATAACAATATCATCCACATACGCGGAGATCAAATGCGTGGTTGTGCCTATTGGTGTTCCACATTGTATAGCGTCCTGTCGTAGTCGGAGAACCAAAGGCTCCTGCGCCAGTACAGACAAGAGTGGGGACAGGGGGCAGCCCTGTCTCGTGCTTCTGTGTATTTGACATTCCTGGGAGATGTGCTTGCCAGTCCTAACCCTCAAGGTCGAGGTATCATAGAGTAAGCGTAGCCATCTAATATAGTTAGTGGGCAACCCACATTTTTCAATTGTCTTAAACATATAATCCCTTGATAGCGTGTCAAACGCCTGTCTCAGGTCCAGTGCAATACAACCAGCATGGTGGAATCTCTCTGTAGCCGATGCCATTATATGATGTAACCACTTTACATTTAATGATGTGCTGCATGCAGGTAGAAAATAACACTGGTCAGTATGTATTAACCTGTTTAAGTAATGGTGTAATCTGTTTTCCAAAATTGTACTCAATATTTTGTACTTGGTTGCCAATAACGATAATGGACGGTAACCCGACATATCGTTCATATCCCTCCCTGCTTTTGGCAGCAATACTACTAATGCTTGTGCAGTAGTGCAGGGGAGATAGCCCAGGTCCAGCGACTTGTTGTAAAGTTCCTCCAGTTGGGGAAGTAGAATCTTCGAGTGTGTGTCTAAGAATTCCACCGGCAGGCTATCTAGACCCGGTGCCTTATTATGCGGGAGCCAGTTAATAGCTGCCTTTATTTCGGCCCTGGTGACGGGGACCCGCCAAGGCGTCCTTCATGTCTGCTGGGGCTTGTGGGTAAGGTCGATTTTCAAGGAATACATCTATTAGAGCTTCGTCTAGGGCCAGCGGTTTGCTATACAGTGTTTCATAGTAGGAGCTGAAGGCCTCATTAGTATCATGTTGCTTTTCACACCACGTTACCCCCAGGCATGTCATTCTGGCTTATGACAGAGGCTGCTGGATCATCTCTGATAATCTTAGTCAACAGTGCCCGCGATTTGTCTGCCTCAGAGTGTGTTAACTGGGTGTAGGCCCTGTGATCGATTATTCTAAGGGTTTCTAACAGCTCCGCGTGTTGTATGCGTGCCTCATGCAATGCAGCCTGATTAGTGCGGGTCTTTTACCCCTTCTTGTTCAAGCCTCCCCATTGTATTCTCCACTGTTTTTAGGTTCTTATGTACCTCCTGCCTTGGTCCCACCGTGGCGCTGATTGTCGTTCCTCTAATTATTGTCTTTAGTGCATCCCATTCAATAAGAAGTAACTGGTGAGTGTAGTTGACAGTGTGCTACGGAACACTGTGTCCGCCAGTAGTTGGGGGCAGAGCTTCCACATGGGCATCGGGGTGGGTATTCTGCCCCAGCTAAGGGATATCTCCAGTGGGTTATGATCTGAGAATGTTTTCTTAAATATGTGATGTGGGTGACCTGATCGGCTATGGAGAGAGAGCATAGGATTCTGTCAATCCTGGTATGCAACTGGTGCACCACGGAGTAAAAAGAATATTCTTTGTTCGATTGATTGTTTTGTCTCCACACATCGCATAGGGACCATCCCTCTACTCAACTGCATAGCGCTGCCACTTGTTTACTAGCTACTGTGCCATGGAGAGGCGAATGTGACTGGTCAAGCCCAATATCCATGACCGCATTGCAATCTCCTCCCAAGATCCACAGGTATGTTTCCCAGCCTGCCAATATCATGTTTAGCCCCAAGAAATATATGTCCTGATCAAAATTTGGAGCGTATATAGACCCCAACACTATGGGTGCTCGGTCCAGTGTGCCACGTAAAAATATGTACTTGCCCAGCACATCTATCTTCTTATCCAGTACCATAAACGGGATGCCGTATCTAACCCATATTGTTATGCCCCTAGCAAATGCAGAGTAATTAGTAGTAAAGATCTGACCCCTCCATTTCTTTCGCATCTTTGCTGCAGCTTCCGTGTAGATCAAATGGAAGTCCTGTATGAAGACGATTTGTGCCTGCCGCCGCAGTAATTGCATGTGCACCCTGTGTCGTTTCTGTACTGAGCCCAGGCTCCGGACATTCCACGTGATTAGGTTATACTTGTCTAGCTTGTGAATTGCATGTGAAGCGCCGTGTATGTGTCTGGGACCGGGGGACACTGAACATAAACAAGACATATCAGCTGCTGCCTGCCAGAGCCCTTAAATTCCCATTGAAGCATTAATACAAGGCCCTGTTTGGGAACTAAACAAAGCCGAACCAAAAACAGAACACATTGAACTTCGATATAGTAAACTGCAGCATTCACAAGTAGGGGTATAGCTTCCACGCCAACCATGTAAAAGCAATCACATGTAGTAGCTCATCTGAGCCAATACTTTGTCATTATCGTATCACATTTTCAAATAATATAAAGGATATACGTGTCCATGAGCTCTCGTGCCGGCACCATCCACACCATGCCTCAGGCATGAGCTGGATAATCGATTTTCCCGTTCACAGGCAGTTTGTGGTGTTACTGTGGGAAATAATGTCAAGCTGTTTCCGAGTCAGATCGCACTGTGCTACCCTCCGGAGATTCTGAGTCTTGTCGGATGACTTTTTCTCTGAACGTAGTTGCAGGCGCCAGCGCCACATCCTTGCTTCTCTGTACCAGTTCTTGAGGGGGACCAATCAATCAATCATAACATTTGTATACCGCGCTACTCACCCGTAGGGGTCTCAAGGCGCTGGGGGGAGGGGGGTACGTTACTGCTCGAAAAGCCAGGTCTTGAGTTGCTTCCTGAGTGGCGGGTTGCGGTATTGGCGGGTTGCCAGGAGCCTTTGTGTTACGACGTGATAGTCATCCTTGTGACCGTTTGCGGCTGCTGGGCGGTTTCCGTGTGGCCTTACCAGACAGTAGATCCGGAGTCATGGCTTCGATCCACTCCTCCGCATCTTCTGGACTTTCAAAGAAGTATGTTTTTTGGTCATAGATTATTTTCAGGCAGGCAGGGAACAGCAGTGCATATTTTAAGTTCAAGTCTCATAGTTTCTTTTTTACCGCTTGATAAGAGGATCTACGGTGTTGGACCATCAATGTGTAGTCAGGATACAGTGAGATCTGGCTGTTTTCGAATTGGATCTGGGACCGCTCACATGCTTTTTGGAGGAGGACATCTCGATCCCTGTAATTTAGAATCTTGACGATGAGTGGGCTAGGCGGATCTCCCACCGTCGGTCATCCAGTTTCTGTGGGCCCTCTCGATGCAGAGAAAACCAGATAGGCCATCAGGGGCTACATGTGTGCGGAACCATCGTTCCATGAAGGCAGTGGCGTCTGACCCCTCACTTTGTTCTGGTACCCCAATCACACGTATGTTATTCCTTCTAGCTCTGCCCTCCACATCTTCAACCCTATCCAGGAGGCCTGTGACTTGTCTCTGTAGCCTTTGGATTTGCCAAATATGTTCTTTGTGTTGAGGTAGTATGCCTTCCAGCGCTAGGCCGTTATCTTTCACTGTGGCTGCCAGCTTGGCACGGTCTGCTTTGAGCAGGGTGAAGCCAGTCGTTAATGTACCAAGTTGTTGCTCTATCGCCTTTCTAGATTCCCGGACCTTGCGCCATATCAAGTCCAGTTTGTCCTGGGCTTCCATTTCGTTCGTGAGCGGCACGCAGGTAAGTGATTGTAGGTTTGTATTGGGCTCTTGGTCATCTGTGGTCTGCGAGCTAGTGGCCGTCGCGTCCTGTAGCTTGGTTTTTGGGGACCCCATGTCCTTCAGTGAATAGCCGCAGAAGTCTGCTATCCCTCAATGCAACTGGGACTGTGTGCCTTAAGTGGAGGGTGCACCGTAGCAGGCTTCGTACAAGGGGTGGCAAAGCAATATGGCTGTGTCCGCAGTACTTGCTCAGGTATGAAGCTCACAGTATCTCAAGGGTGCCGTACCGTGAGCACGCGTCTAGGTGGCGCGTCAGGTGTACACTCCTCTGAAAAACTGAGCTCTGAGTGGGCGTCCAACGCAGCAGTTGGACACACAGCTCGTTCCACGCACTGTGAACGGTCGTTTTCGGAGCCCTTCCACTTGGCTTCACTATTCAGTATGCTTGTCTCCTCAGGTGTGCCGGGGGGGGGGGGGGAGGGAAGCAGGAGATATGTCTAACCACCAGCCCTTTGTGTCCTGGGTGGCTCACGCAGGTGGGCCCAGTGACCCCCACCTGTCAGAGAGTTTGCTCTGTTTTTAGGGCCTGCAGCACATTCTACAGCAGCCCTGCACTGGATCCGGGGGCCACCAGAGGTTCTCATAGAGGTTGAGACACCTCTTCTTCTTGTGCCCCCAGTGCGTGTTCTGCATCACAGGGCCTCCTCAGCGCTGAGTGTGCCCGGCCTCAATTAGTGTTAGTTTTTACTTGATCTATCGCACAGGCCGCGCACCATCCAGCGCAGCCTCCTCCACACAACCCCAGGGTCGCTGGTGCAGTTGGTATAAGGTGTGGAGATGAAAGGAGAAAAGAGACGGGTCACTGGTCACTCCGCATCCAGGGCGGGACACTTAGGTGTTCTCAGCCACTCCCGCTCTGGAAGGGTACTGTCGGGGTTTTGGGCCTATAGTGCGCCCCTCACCCCGTATGCAGCAGAGTTGGGAGCGGCAGGGCCTCCAGAGGGAGCAAGCTTCACGGCCACTCGAACCACCAGGGCGGGCGCGGGACTCACCAGGAAAGCTCTGTGGTGTGCGATTGCCGCCGTGGGCGCTCTGCTGTCGTTGGTCTTACCCCTGGCTTGCTACGCTACCGCCGACACTCGCAGTGGTAGAATCGTCCCTTCACGTGCACCACCAGGAACGTAGCACATGTGACTCCCTGCACCGCACCAGGCAGTCCGCCGAGTAGTCTAGGAACAGCAGGGGCCCATGCTTTAGTGGCTATGAGCGTCCAGCTGGCTCCACAGGACACAGCGCAGGCAACACTGGACAGCCGCGGCGCCGCACACAACACAGCCTGCGCTCCTCCGTAGCAGTTAGCCGGCGGGAGGGGCACGTTATGATTTTCACTATGTAATGTTAGCGCCACAGGCTCCCAGTGTCAGGGCGTGTTGTTTACTGTTTGTCCTTTACCCTGGTCACACGGCACGGCTGGATGGGCCCGGAACGCAGTGATTTAGCAGGATTTCTGTGCCCGGGCTCCGGAGCTCTCCTAATCTGCAGCTGCCATGATCGGCGGTTAGCCACGCCCCCTACCAGAATGATTGTAAGTGTTGTTCTAATGGTGTACACCCTTGTGCTCATTTCAAGAATATGAGTTAGGTATTTTTACAAACATGCCTGATAGGTTACTAAAACATAAATGTGTTGACACAGAATCCTATGTCAGAGTGGACATATAACAGGTGTATTTTATCAAGGTAAATAATGACCAAACACTCTTTTGAAGGATATTTAATGTTTAATAAATTGTTGACTGCATTAATGTCTACAGTGACATTACATTTCTTAAACCCATGAACACCAGTAAACATCAAGATCATAATCTCTGCTAATTGTGGCTACTTCCACAGATAGGCTTTATGTCTTGCATGTTGCAAAAGTTTTGGCCATTAGCACTACAGCGGTGGTAGAAAATTGGGTCTAGGTGTAGCTCACTGGCACCTTTCAGTATGAAAAATGTACAGCAAGCTGTCACATTCATTGGATGATGAGTGATGTCACCAATGATGTCATTTTACATGTCATGAGTGATGTAGTATGTGAGGTCATAGGCATTTTGTGGCAGGGGATCAAGTTATAGTCAGTTCACTGAAATATACATATCTAATTTCAGTGTTTTTTGTTTTTTAAGCATTAGTTTCATACTAATATTAACACCTAACTATAACCTTACTTTAAAGCGTGTGTGTGTTTGTGTGTGCGCATGCGCGCACACGCAATACATGGGTAAGACTTCTTATTAAATGTTTGGCATTGGTTTCAAAGCTTGTATTTCACAGAAAAGAAGGCTAAGTGAATTATGTAATTGACAGTGCTTTAATCATTTATTTTTTATTACAATTTTGAATTGTCCTCACTGTAAGAAAAGGAGGTTTCACAAAACTCCTACTGGGGCTTTAGTTTAAAAATGTTCTTTGAAGGCAGGGTTTGCTGGGCTCAAAATATTTGTCCCCTTGGCACTCCAGTGTGGCTCCATTTTCCGTTGCCCCAGGCCGTGGTAGAAAGGGGTGCACTCAATGACAGACTGATTAATAAACCGGTCCTAGTACCAGCAGAAGAACAGGGTTGAGGTACTGTGCTGCTAGTCCAAAGTACAGCAGCTCGTCTTGTCAATAACTTACCAGCCAGAACAGCCTCTCTCCCCTCCTACAACACCTGCATTGGCTACTGATACGTAAGCGGATTAGATTCAAGATATGCTGTATTGTGCACAAAGCGTTAAATGGCAAAGGACCTGGTTATTTAGCTGAAAAGCTCATCCAATATCATCCAACTATACCCCTCTGATCAGGAGAGAAATATTTGCTCCTCATTCCCCGTTTTAAGAAATCTTGCATGGGTGGGAAAGCTTTTCTCTACTTAGCTCCCTATTACTGGAATCAGCTTCCGATTTATCTCCGGAAATGCCCTGAATATTTTTCATTTAGAAAACTTCTTAAGACTGAGCTCTTCAAAATTATCTGCATCCGGTCTGCTCTGACTGCTGCACGCCCCACTGCACGGAGATACCCCTTAGGGGGTGATTTGGATGCTTTACAAGTAAATAAATAATAATAGTGCCTGGCAATTTGCTTGTAGATTGTCAACCTGCCAGTACATCAGAAGATCAAAGATGGTGCCAGCAATCTATTAGCTCAGTCAAGGTGGGAGCTCTGCATAGATCTTTGAGATCCTCCTGCAAAGAACTTTAAGAGGGATGTTGCTGACAGAGAAAGCCAGAAGGAGGTTGACTGGAGCCGCCTTCCTCCTCCTCCCTGTTGGTGGATGTGACCATGGAGAAGATTGCATTGGAAGGAAGGCCTGAGTGGAGACCTGCCCGCTCCATAACTGGCAGGACAGACCATTTCTTAGGTTCAAGTAGCAGCCTGAGGCGGGCTTGGACTGTGGACTGCAAGTTTGGGTTGTTAATAGACAAGGAAAACAGCCTCCAAAAGAAGAAAAGTGTTAAACCAGATGGGGGAGATCTCACTTTTGTGGTCCATTGGTCTCCTCACAATTGGACTGGTAAGTACAGTCCCAGATGTTCACCATTGGCAGATGATCCGTTGCTCCAAGGCACTATGCAGTTTGTTTTTTAGATGCAGTGATTTTTCTCAGTTGACTCCCCATCGCAGGCCACAATCTGCAAAGCCTATAGGTTGCCAGTGAGAAGCCCATGGAAAGGTGAAGGAACCTTTGGAAACAGTGATTGTTTTTCTGGGTAGTGCATCTGAAAGAAAGGTGTTTCTGATATCAGTATTGGGGAAAAGAGACAAAACTGGTGAACTGAAAAATCCTAATATTTATGATTACGGCAGATCCTCGCGGCAAAGAAGATGGGCAGTTGCAGCAGATTTAAGGAAAACCAAGTTTGTGACTACACTATTGCACCTGCCATACTGAAAGTTGTCCATTAAGGTAGACCACAACCCTGTGCTCCAGCTGAGCCAGTGGGTGCATTTCTAGATAAGGTTCATGCGGGCCTGTATGGGGACTAAAGCAGGGTAATACAAGGGGTAGATAATATCTTACCAGCACAAGTAGTTGTGGTTTCCTGTTACAAACTGTTATGTCCCAAATACAGGCCAAGCACAAGCTTAGGGGTGTTCTGATACTTTTCTTCTATTGTTAGACTGTGTACTTTTAAGTCCTAGAATTATTTCAGAGTATTTGTGTTTCCTTCACTGACATATTTGAAGCAGAGGCAATTTTAGGAAGGAAACAACTCAAATAAATCAATTTTTGGCTTAAAAAAACAGGAACATGTCCTGGGACCATAGAGAGCAGGGGGAGGGGCAGGGACAAGAAGCCCACTTCCATCTTGCTCGATTCTTTTGCTGGGGTGGGTATAAGATATCTGTTCTGACTGTGTCAATAGATATTACTGAAGATGTTGTGAGCCATGTAAATGAGTCAAATACATGTGCTGCACAATGTCAATTTGCAATGTCAATTTGCTGGTATTGCAGTATGACGTCATATGACACGGACATCTGAAGGATTTTGGGGCCTTGGATCAAACGTATTTTGGGGCGCCTGTTCAGAACAGCTTTGAATATCTGATCCAGTTTCAGCTTTTTCATGCCATCTTTGGCCAGGTCACTAACAGTGCACAGGCACACTTGTACAAATTCTTAATGTGTTTACATCTAATATTCAGGGATAGTGACGTGTTTTCAATATTTTAAAACATTAGGGGCTCTCTCATATTACTACTAACAACCTGTGGGACACCCTCCCATTTCTCATATGTGAGGTCATGTTTTGATTTAAAAGAAACTTTTTTTGTGGATGTTGCATGAAACATAAACATAAACACAACATTTCTCTGCAAAATGTCTGTAAAAGACTGTCACTCATCATCCACATTAAACAAAAACTAAAGGGAAACAGTATTTAAAATAATCTGCTTAAGAATTATTGCGGCAAGACTTTCTGCTGAACAGAGCTGGCTCTGTAAGGGAGAGCCCTAAAGGCTGAGACCCCCAGGTCAGAGCCCACCTTGCAGATTCCTTAAACGTCTCTGCCTTCCGAAGCAGCAGCCAACCCTTGGACACTCTCCTTTTGATTAGCTGGTACTGCATTTCTTCATTGCATGACAAATAGTCCTGAACAACAGGCTTTTATTGCCACCTGGCACTCTATTTTTACATAATATGAGTAACTGTTTTGAATAAAGGACTTTTAGCTCTAGTTAGTTCTCTCTTTCTGTGCAAGTCAAGAGGGTATCACAAAGTGATCACTCCACTGCATGTTCTAATCCATGCCACTGAAAAAATGATGAGTGAGATTAATAAACGTGTTGATTTTGTTTTGAATTACAATATTAAAACAGTGAATAAAATGTTGATACCTCCACCAAGTGTATTGAGTTGGCGGGAAGATGTAATCCAATGAGGAAGGACAGAAAGTCAAACAACAAAGAGAGGGACAGGTGGCCTGTTTCCTCATGTGGTGGTGTCCTTGCTATTCTTCAGGACCTTAGGAAAAGCTGTCTACAATTTATGGTAAGAGGCATACAGAGTTGCACACTCAGGTGATGTCTTAACCTAAAATTACCTTTAACCTGCCTGGATCTACCCAATAGTTAAGGTCCCCAGGCTTCAACAGTGCCCGGTGGATTCACGCACAAGGCTTTGCTCCTGTGAAGGACATAAAGTGACACACTCCACAGGGAGGAGTACGGGGGATCGCGGAAGACGCAAATATTAATGAAATGGGACATACTACTGGAATCCTTTAAGGTTCAAGATACACCGATAACCTGAATGATATTCACCCAGCCCCTAACCCAATAATGCAGACTACGAACACCAGGTCGGCACTTTTAGCTAACATTGCAGTTAGAAGATGCCGACTAAGCATTGCAACAATATTTTTGATATTTTTTCAAGAAACGGTACCCGGACTCTTCCTCATGATTACCCAAATAAAGACACAGACCTTAGCGGATCCATTGGAAAATCATTAAACTTGCAATTAAAACTACCTACATCTTGGGTACAGTAAACAACAGAGCACTAAGTAAGGGGGAGGGGGAAATATTCATGAGTTCACATATAACAAATACATAAGATGCCACACTTGAATGACATTTGGTATAACTAATGCATGTAGAAGTGACAAATGTTCATGGAAATACCTCTAGTTATGCGAAATCGAATATAGGTTGCCAACGAATATATGACTAACAAAAACGTTATATGATACCACATGTACTGAGCATAATACAAAACCAATAAAGTTTGTGGAAAAAAATAAAAATAAAATGTTGGTACCATGATCCACGTCAATCAAAAAGCAGACAGCAGTGACTAATTTTTCATTACATTTTTCACTGATAAATGAATGAAAAGACTCCAACAACTAAGTCAACTTTTCCGTTCCCTCTGGTTTAAATATACTCCCATCTATCAGCACTGAAAAGATATCTTATTTTAAAAGGTCCAACGGTAGACATTTGATACACCTTCAATGCGGTCCAGTGTTTGTGTACCGGTATACATACACATATTTCTAATTATATAATTAAACTCATGGGGCATCAATTGTATTTTTAGTCGTATTTCATTCACAAACTTGGGTTCAAGTCAAATTATTGAATGGACACGTGCTAGCCCCAAAAACTTATACGGCCAATGGTTTTAAAATGGTGATGAATTTTATATCCCTATTAACTTCCCCCATACAGGCCCATTTGTGAGACTTTCTGGAGAGTATTGATGGACTTGTTCCAAAGGTTGGAGATGAAAAAGTTTTACATATGGTGATGATTTAATCATTCTATTCATCACAAACAAAGACAAGCTATCTGCAAGAATATTAAAATGGTGAACCACCTATAGATAAATTCATCTAAAACTAAGATTATGCCACTTGGTTCCTCACAACCACTTTTTAAAGGATGGTTGATTCTTTTCCTACTGAATTCGTAACTACCTATCCATATGTAAGGGTTATCATTGATCATAAACTTAACTTGAGAATTCATGCTGCCAAACTAGTTTCGAGATGTATGAATATCTTCAATGCCATCAAATCTTTTTCCAACAGCTATGGAGGGCATGCCCTTTCTGGAAGCAATTGTAAATTCATTTCAAAACTGTTATATGAACCAATAGTTTAACCCTGTAAACCAATGCAATGCATATGAATGTATTTTTTTAACTTGAGATCCGCAACACCTTACTGTGAACTAGGGCTAGAATTGAGTCAACCCTTGTTAACAGCTTTAGATGTTTATTACAGATATTCAGCACAATTACAAGTTATATTTAGAAATACACTGTAAAGAGTATTTTTTTATCTAAAATCCCTAAGATTGTCTTTTACATATAAAAACTTTATTCAGTGTGCCTATAGTATAAAGAGACAGTCGTACCTAAATTTGAATCTTTCAGCACCAACTAACAGGGCCTTTTTATGATTGAGATTACTTTATATTGGAGGCTTACAAATTAAGGGTGCAAGGTCAAGGTTAGCGACGGATAATAGAATTTGTCCCTGATGCTCTACATCAGTGGAATCGATAGAAAGCATTGTATAGGAAATGCTTACGTCTACGGTTCAGGGACTCTGGTTGTAGAACAATGCATGTGAGAACAGAGCTTTTATGTTGAGAGTGATTCAAGCAAATCTATTGGTTGTACAGTAAAGAAATTAGACAAACGATTTAATGATTTTGAAGGAGCTATGAATGGAGAATATGATTTTGTTACTGATTGGCAGTCAATGTTGCACATTTTAAGGTGTATCCTGTTCTCGTATTGTAAATTATTTTCCTGTATGAAGTGGAATTGTGATTTTTATCTTGTTACTTTATGGATAGAAGGCTAGCCAATATTCATTCATATATGCAGTCAAATTGAGTATTTGATTTAAAATGTATTTTATTTTTTCCCTTTACTCCACTTTATTTATTGTAATTATTTTTAAATCAGTCCAATAAACTTACATTCATATATATAGGTGATATAATAATGAGAAACTGTCCATTTGGCCTAATAATGTCATCAATGGGTTATGTTGACATGATAAACCTTGTGTCTGAATGCAAGATCTTTTGTAAATGTTATCAGACACCAGAGATGCCTTTGATGGAAAATAAAACACCAGTTGTCACTATATATTTATTATATTAGAGGTTTTATTTGGTTCAGTTTTCTGGAAAAGATACTCTTTCACACAAGAAAAGGTTTATTGAAAACAACAGCTTAAGTTAAACTATATTTGTTGTCTGTAGAAAAAAAAGAGAACATGCTTAATGGAAGGTGGCTAGTGAAATCATTTCGCAATGTTAAAATACATAGTTTGTCAGTAAAAATAAGACCTTTTTGAAGGTTTGGTCTTTCAATATTTCGGCAACAATGGCTACTGATTGGAATAGGTACACTCAGGCTTTGTTTACCTTTCATGAAGAGGATTCTGATTTAAAACGGGTTCCTGGTGAAGCTCTACGGAGTGGTTTGGTGCTTTCATGACCTAAATTCATTGTTATTCTTATAGTCTCTTTTGCTGATGGGAAGGCAATCATAACGAGTCAATAATTCACAGCAATAATGTAATTTTTGTGAATTAGAGAAAATAATTCCCTGGTATGATATAATCTCAGGGTGAACAGCCTTTACGACGCGGCTGTTACACCGCCGTGCCGTTACAACGCGGTCTTTTCAACGCAAGTCGTTACCACGAATTGCGCTGGAGGGCGCTGCAGGACAAGGAATTTTTTAATTTACTATCCAACACCTTCCCTACTGTACGTAGGCTGGTGTTGGAATAGTAAATAAAAAAATTCCTAAGTCCGCACCCCCTCCAACGCAAGTCGTGGTAACGACTTGCGTTGAAAAAACCGCGTTGTAACGGCACGCGTTGTAAAAGTACGCGTCGTAATGCCGTACATCCTAATCTCAGACATCATCTCATTGACATCATCCCTGTGAAATATTTGTTTCAAAACTACTGCTTGTTGTTCAATTAAAGTAAGCAAAGGTGTAATACACACACACACACACACACACACATATATATACACACATCCAATATTATTTTCATGTATAGAAATTCACCCACATGCATAATGCACAAATAGAAATATTTATACATGTGTAAAAATATGCAAATAAAGTATACATTAGCTCTCATAGATGATACTTGCAATTCATTATCCAGTTGCTTTATACATTCTACATTTCTTCTATTAATCATTCTTTGAAAAGTATTTGTTTTATTACAAAAATAAATATACATTTCACGTTCCACTCATGACCTTGCTGAAGTTGCTTAGTGAGGAAAAATGTCAGCTCTCTGTGGGGAGGCTTCATTCATAATCCCCATCATTCCGGAGGTCAGTCATCCATGGAGTAGCATCTTTGCGTCATTTTTCTGTCCTGAGTGCATAAGAGGTGGCTTGGCTTTGTCTTGGTCAAACTTGCCTTGAGTCATCTGAATTAGATAGGCCCATCCCCCTATTAAAATGAAAAAAGTATGGAGCTGTTGAAAAGGGTCGCATGGTATACATACTGAAACCAATTCTGCTTAGACAAGGATAGTTCAGAAACAGTGATTAATAGAAACAATTGTTTGTCATTTATGGATGCAAATATTGGAGCACACGCAAACGCCTTAAAAAGGCTCTATAACTAAGGGAAGATCCCCTGAGAAATACTTGTTCCCAGTAATATGTGTGACTCCCTAAATGATCGGAGTTTTAATAAATAGGTTCACATTATTTGAAGTCCCAAATGAAACAATGTAGAAATCACTGTCTTGGAAAGACATATAACAACTATAAGACATATAACTGGAATTTAAGCTGTCCCACCTGTATTCTACCTTAACCAGAAAATAGGAACTTAAACACACAGAGAAAGGGGTGTTCTTATTGGTGAGTTACCGCACTGTCCATCAGTGTAATTGCTAAGGATGAAATGTTGTTTGATCAAAGGTTCTAGGTATGTGACTATGCAGGATTATCCTAGGACATGTTAGCAGATGGTGTAGCCAAAATAATACTCACTGATGTTGTCCCTTCCTAGAGTCTTTCTTCAGTCTTGTGCATCATAGGTAAGGTAATAAAGCTGTAGTAGAGCTGGTTGGCTCATATTTTGGCTTATTGTTGGCCACTGTAATCATATATCTCCTCCTATTGCAATAATTTAAAATTAGTCCTACACTTCTGGTCTAATGTTCATCCAGACTCACTGGTTGTGCCGCTTGAAACAGATTTTTAATATTTTGAACGATATTGGCAAAGTACTAGCACAGACCAAATTGTCCATAAGCTGGTGGAGAACCTACCATGTAGCACAATTATCTCTAGTTACACACCTAGACATACATTTGCATGAGGTCAAAAGAGGCCAATGTTATATGGGAATAATGACATAAAAGTTTTTTGTCTGTTGAACTTTATGTCAGATTATGTTTTCCATTGAAAGGTAGAAAGAAACAGCCAACGTGTTCTTACTGTCAGATTTTCTTAAAGCTTGGGTAGTAATGAAATGGTGAAATCATATAGCGTGTTCAAAAAAAGTAATTTCGGTCATCAAATTACCTATGTAGGGCATGATTTGCATTAAGTAACTGGAGTGTAAACCAAAGCTGGAATAGTAACATATCCTTAGGCATCTAGAAGATGCTTTTAGTTAATGGTGTATCTTGAATAATATATATGTATGTCCATATAAATTCATATGTATGCTCTACAAAGATATCACATTTACATATATCCCACTACCATCCCTCTAACCTTCCTGGAAAAGCTTCAACAGCTATTCTGAACCACCTTAGAGGTCACTTTGCTTGTCCTGACTTCATGATAGTTTCCTTACCTGGGTGCGCAAATTTGCTTACACAGGGCCAAGCCAGCCTTTCTGGTCTGCCCATATCTAGCTGTTTATAATTGCCATGGTGCAGATCTTGCTCATCCCGGTTAGCCATATTTGGCTTGGTGCCTTATTCTAGTTCCGCTGACATGACTTTACTAAACGTATATAGCACCCAGAAACCAGCCACTCTGGGAAGAAGCAGTCTGAGTGCCCCTAAAGCAGGAGACCTGACTTCTTCCTTGCTAATTAGCAATGATACATGCATTTGGTACCAATAACATACATTTTGCTCTGTTTCTGAGCAAACCTGCTATGTCTGGTGAGTTTCATTCATTTGATCCTGGGAGGGTGCCAGTATTTCCCCATCAGAATATGTCAAAATATCATGGTTGATAAAATAAACCTGAACTTACATTGACTACCCAATACAAACTGGTGTTATGCCATCAAACTAAGCACGTATAATGACGTATGGAATTACTATTCCTAATTCCACAGCTACGCACCTTTACAATATGTTGGTGGGTGATATTGTGCATTCCATGTATGTTAATAACAAACTTGATATTTTTCTAGAACACCCAGTTAATATGTTCAGGTGGAGTGTGACAACTCTAAAACGAGTGTGGAGGCTTTATGCCAAAGTTATTGGGTTTGGAATGGTAAACCTACCCCGCAACATCCACAGCACTTGCAATCACCACAGATTGTCCCAATGAGTCCATTGATGGCTTGAATGGCGCACAGTACAGCTTGCACACCACTCATTATCAAGAGGATGCTGAATAGAGTCAAATTCCAGGGGATCACATTCTCAGGGTTTTTACATAGGTCCCACAGTGTATGGTTACCTAGATAGTTCCTGTAGGAAACAAAAATATATTACATAAATTAGTGGGTAATGTGCTATACTGTAACAGGCACGTTTTGAACAATTTAGTATGAATGCAAACACAAAGCCCAATATCAGTCTAAGCTTTGGTGCAAGAAAGCAGCTGCTATTAGGAATGTGAGGATTTGGGCCTTTTTCACTCGTCTGGGTTTCAGGTGGAAAAATGAAAATCAGCAGATTGTACACCATGCAGAAGTCCATTTCTCAGCCAGGTAAGCCCAGGTTGCAAAAAATATGCACAAAAAATGATGTTCTCAATAAATTCACTGCTATATATAGTAGGAATTTCTCAAATAAAAATCAGTAACTGGGATTTTGTCCACAGCATGGGCTTGAACAAAACAAATGTTCACATTTTGTGGTCCAAGAAATTTCAGCTTAATTACTAATATGTACAAACCCGCTCCCCCCTCCCAACAAAATACCTGCGGATGCTTTTCTTTGCATGGCAACTATATACCCATGGATATTTATACAGGACTGGTTTGTGAACGTATTGTCTGGAAGTTCCTCAGAAAAATCTACTTTTCTTGAACTATTGTCATGGATAGAAGCGTGTAGTAGGGCCGATATCGGTGGAATCATAGAGCGTTTCTGAAAGGATGTAAATCTCATTTTTGGTCAGTCCAAGGGCACATTACATAACATGCCTTATAGGCGGCAAATCTTTGCAAAATAGCAACGAAATACAAACAGAAATCTGGCTCACACTAAGCATGCTGTATGATTATTAAGGCAGCTTGAAAATCATCAATAAGGTATTCATTAAAATTATTATAGCTAGCTAAGGTGACAATACCCCCGGGGCACACTGAAGTGCCTTAGCACACAGCGGAATTAAAGAGCCACTGGGAACTTGCTTTAATCAATGGCAACAACGGGACCCACTGGGGTAATTAGAGGCAGAACTACAAATCCCATAACTCACTGCGAGACAACTCACGTTACAAAACGCAAACACTTGAGATTGTGGAGCCTCATAACATCGGAGTTGCCGAGAGCCCAAGAAGAAGGTGCGAGTGACACTGAAACGCGTAGGCGAAATACGGCAAGCATGCAAAATGACGGATGTTCTGTTCACCTTGTTAAATGACAATAAAGGATATCGTTACCTTACTGCTGTCGTGTGCTCCTCTGCTGCTAGAGCAATTGGACAATATAAATTACTCACGACAGCTTCGTCGTGGGAGGAAGCACCACCTTGCGAAAAGAGGAAGGAGCCGCTGGTGAAAGGGGCCGTGGAGCAGGGGAATCTCCCTAGTGAATGGCGCAGCAGTGTCGAAAAGTAGCTAAGGTGACAATACCCCCGGGGCACACTGAAGTGCCTTAGCACACAGCGGAATTAAAGAGCCACTGGGAACTTGCTTTAATCAATGGCAACAACGGGACCCACTGGGGTAATTAGAGGCAGAACTACAAATCCCATAACTCACTGCGAGACAACTCACGTTACAAAACGCAAACACTTGAGATTGTGGAGCCTCATAACATCGGAGTTGCCGAGAGCCTAAGAAGAAGGTGCGAGTGACACTGAAACGCGTAGGCAAAATACGGCAAGCATGCAAAATGACGGATGTTCTGTTCACCTTGCTACATGACAATAAAGGATATCGTTACCTTACAGCTGTTGTGTGCTCCTCTGCTGCTAGAGCCATTGGACAATATATATATATATATATATATATATATATATATATATATATATATGCTTTTCACAGTTGTTGTGTAATTTGGCTTTTCTTCCACCTACTACAGCATGCCTCAGGTGCAATGGGTCAGACCATTTCTGCTATTTATTAACTCTTCACTGTAAGTGACTGCATTCTGCCATTTCATAGAGAACACATCCACAAACAAAGCAGTTCCCGTCAGTGTCAGGACTACTGTGGGAATTGTGCTTTTTGAGATGAAAAAATATTTGTGCCTTGAGATCAAAAGACATATTATTGCCTTTATCCATTGTTTGTTAACTATTGGCAAGGTTCCTCAGCTCTCACAGCAATTGGTTTTATAGAAAGCATGGCAAAACTAAGCAAGCATTGACAAAGCAAAATAAAGCTTGATTCCAACGCCACTGATTGGCCTCCACATAGAAGGTAGTTCCTTCAGCGACAGAAACATAAATGTGTTCTTTCATCAAAAAAAGTTTTGCTTTTAGCTAATGATATTGTATGTATTGGTGATGGTCTGGCAGCTCCCTTGGCAATACATTCCTACAAAAACCATGATGAACAAAACAAGCATTGGTAAAGGCGAAAACTGCCAGCCAAAGCCAGACCCATTTGCTTTGCCAATGCTTATTTATTGTTTTTCTCAATCATTCCACAAAAATAAAAATGCTCATTTATGAAATAGCTTCCGTACATACACTATTTGCAATAAGTGACCAACTGTATTTATTGTTTCCTCTTAGATGCACAGCTGTTTCTTACCCATCAACGAAAGGATAGGTCCAGTTTCCATTAGTTTCACATTTTGGACCATTGTGTATTGCCACAGCAGACACGATAAAGCAGTAACCAGCTCCTACGACCCCAACGGCAGCAAATATAATGGAGGAGAACATCTAATGGAAAGGGAAAAACAGGACATTGAGTTTTGATTTATGTTTAGGTAAAGACGGCTATTCTACACACATACTCAAGTTCATAAGTATTAGATTGTAAAGTAAATAGTGTATATGTACTAGAAGAATATGAGAGGAAACCAGGAAGGAGAACTGAAAAAACAAATTGAATATCTGAGATATTTGGACCAAAATATTATCCTCAAGATTGTTAATTCTATGTCCACTTCAATTCCCCTTCCAAGTTACTGGATTCAACTGTTGATAGTCTTGCTGACTGGTATCTTTGATAAGGATTCAGAAAAAATGTAGAACACATAATGAGCTCAGTACTAATACTTGCATTTAATTAGGTGAGGTGTATCATGTAAGTCCTTTTCTCTAGGTTACGACATGTTTGTTGGTCAACTTAGATATTGTTAGCGACTGGCCCCATGGGTATCTAAAATGACCAATCAGTTTTTATCCGGGAGGTTGTAGGAGACTTAGAATTCGTATAAAGTTTGACACTATAATCCCAGATAATAAGCACGATATGCATGCGATTTCTTTCCGATCTTAATTTTCTTATACATTCAGGACAGGTACAATTATTAACTCAAACATACACATGGTATTGACAATAATCTAGCACTTAGTTGTGGCCCCAAGTCCATTTGTTGTGCCATTTGAGTCTATGGGAGTGTTACACCGTGTGCTAAAGATCGCAGTGTCGGCAGAAACTATTGATACATTTGGGTATCATGTTCTTTTTTGTTTTGCTATGGACAGTGTCTCAATGACCAAAGGCACCAGACAAAACATTACCATTATATCAACTATCCCTAGTTTGTCTGCGGCATTTTGGTGCAACGGAGAACATCTCAATGGGGTTGAGTCAGGGGCGTAACAAAGGCCTCTCCAGCCCCCATGGCACAGGGAGTCTCCAGAATTCTTGTTTTGGATGGGCCCCCCCTCACATTCTAAGCCATACCATTGCATATGTTGCACAATGCCTCCAAGGCATGCAATGGCATGGAATAAGAAACAGTAAAATGCTCGGGAAAGCCACTCTGCTTTACAGAGCAGGCCCCTTCAGAGTAGGGGGGCCCAACCATTCAGAGGGCCCAAGTGAACCCATTCTGCAGGGGGGCATCATTTTGCATTTATGCCACTGGGTTGAGTCCTGGCAGCTAGGAATATACTACACTTCATCAAAAAACACCACTCAAAAGTAAAGTGGGATTTCCAGTTCTCAAAAGGAGTGTTTTGGTTGTCAAATCAAACTGAAGGGGATCTGATAGTGGGATAATAAGCTCCAAGATCACAGATCATGTGTCCTGGTAACGGGGCTTAAAGGGCAGCTGATGACTGGTGAGCTGGTTTATGGGGCCAGTTACTGATTGCTGATCCCATAGTCAAGGTTCCAATCTTGGGACAACTGGACAGAATTACTAGAAAGGTGCACTTTCCCTATTTGCACCACTGAGTACCTTTAAGCAGGTGCTCCGGCTGCTAACAGGGAAAGTGCGCCCTATTATGAAGAATGCACTACCCCCCGGGCAGCCGCAAACTCGTGCTTTCCCCAGGGCAGAGCATTCAAGTGAAATATGGAGCTGCTGTTTATAAGCTGATCCGTGTTTCTCTGTGCAGGCGGCAACCTGCCTGCACTTTCAAAAGGGATTAGAGATCCCCTTGCAGGCGGGTGTATTGGGTGACTGCACCCGCCTTCAGGAAGTTGTCTGGGGAGTCCCTTGGACCTCTTTTTCACCCATGGGAAGGGCTCTTCTCAGGGGGGGATCAAGAAAGGAGGTGTAATGTATGCAAATGGTTTTGCCCCTACTTTGTGCGTGTTGATACAACATTTTCAAGTGCTTGGGCAAAGTGACAGATCCTAAAATATTTACATTTATGTGCCTGTAAGTATGATTTTGAGAACTGAGGGCCTCATTAATAAAAAGTGTTCCATCACTAGTTGAAAACAGCGATGTAACACTTTTCAGTGCACCCTCCTTCCAACACCATGGATGCGCTATATTCAGTATGCCACTCCATGTCGCAAGGATTGATGAGATATGTCAGAAATCCTGATGTATCTGGTGGAGCAGTAATGACACATTGCTGGAGTGTGTCGCAAAACAGACGCAACTCCATCAATTAGTCCTTATACATGGGTGAGTCCCCGGTAAAAGGGCCTGTGTCAGTCCTTATGTCTGCTGTGAAGCAGGTGTAAGGATTTGACACAGTGAACTCGTAGAAGTGGCACAATAAAATCTCATAAATTTCACTGCGCCACTTCTACAAGCCTTTTTTACGGGGGTACGCCGACCCCACATATATTATACCCACGCAGGTATAATGTAGCGAAAGGGTTTACAAAGTGATGCATCTGCCTAGATGCGTCACTTTTTAAATATAGCGCATGGGACAAATCCAAAATCATGGAAGGGGAGTAAAGTGATTCCCATCTTTAATAAGGGCTCTCGCTTACGTCCCGGTACCTACCGACAGATTGCCTTATTGGATGCAACAGGGAAAATCTTTGCGGCTAGCGTATTGGATCATCTCAAAGACTGGGCCTTTTCCACTGGAGTAATCCCCTTTAATCAGGCTGGGTTTTGCCCAAAACATGCTGTTACTGACAACATCGCAGTAATACAGATAATCATGGATAAATATGTGGTTACAAAATCTCAAGTTGTTTATGCTGTCTTTGTCGATTTTACAACAGCATTCAACAGAGTGGACAGACCCACAATTTGAAATAAGCTCAGAAACCAGGGAATTCCGACAAATCTCCTTTACATAATTATATCACTCCATACCGAAACTTGGTGTCAAGTTCAAATGGGAAAAGAGAAGGGTCTTACACAACCAATAGATACATCTAATGGACTAAGGCAAGGTTGCCTGTTGGCCCCCCTCCTCTTTTCGTTATACCTTAGTGACCTACCAGCACGTTTTTCACAGGTCACTAATTTTACTCCAAAGAAAGCTTCTTGTAAAATTTATATCATGATGTATGCTGATGATGTTGTAATAATTTACCTTAGCCCCAATTGGACTTAAAAGGAATCTTGAAGCTCTCAACAAATATACAAAGGAAAATGTAGTGATTCCTAATACAACAAAAACAAAAATGTTGCCATTTCAGGGGGAGAATCGCTGGAAGTAGAAAAAGAGTACACATATCTGGGCCGTATAGTTACTCAAGCATTACAAAACTCTCCCCGTCTGCAGCACATTAGCCGAAAAGCAGACGTCCACGTTGGGGCACTCCAACGCTTATATTCCTCTTCAGGAAAAAGGCATTTTCTCCCACTATTACAGGTCTATAGTTCTAAAATCCCGCCAATTTTATCATATGCTTTGGAATATATTCCAATACAACACTGGCATCAAGTGCAAATTAAGGAAGGGAAAATTCTTCGCAAATTGATTAAAGTCCATCAAGCCGTCCCAGTACAAGCACTACGTCTAGAACTTTCCTTAGTTAGTTCCAATGCCCAAGCCATCACTAACATCTAAAGATGGGCTTATAATCTCTTACACTCTGATCCATGTACCCTAAGAGCATTACTAAAATTTGAGACGTTCGAGCAGGAATCTATAAAGTATATTTTTAGCCAAAATCTGACTACTTCTTTTAAACTATCAAACTGTACAATTGCACTTTTGAAATCAAGGACTCCTGCACAACTAAAGCTTTATTTAAATCATCTAACGCCGAGGCTTAGTTTTGACTTGGACATTCAACATTGTTCTAAACTCCATCATTACGGACTTTATGCTGTGTCTATTGAATACAAACAATTACAACATTATATTAATTTCACCCTAAGGCATGGAGTTCGGCGTTGTATTATACTTTTACGTCTAGGGATACTCCCTCTTAAATCGTTGACATCTAAATGGAACTAGGAAGAAAATGTTATCAGTGAATGTGATTTATGTAAAGGAGGAATCCAAGATCTAAAGCATGTTCTATCTATACGCAACATCATCAATCTCTCCCTTGAGCCCGCGACCTTCCCAGAGAGCTGGAAACACGCCGAGATCAACGCCCTACTCAGAAAACCCAAGGCACAAGAAACCTCAAGAACTTCTGACCCATCTCTCTGATCCCCTTCCCGGCCAAGGTCATCGAGAAAATCGTTAACAGAAAGCTAACACGATACCTCGAAGAGAACAGAATCCTGGACCCTTCCCAGTCAGGGTTCCGCAGCAACCACAGCACCGAGACCGCACCTCATCGCCGCCACCGATGACATCAGGACCCTGCTAGAGAACGGGGAGACTGCACCACTCATCCTCCAAGACCTCTCTGCCGCTTTCGACATCGTTTGCCACCGCACACTACGCGCACGCCTCCCGCCGCAGGGATTCGAGACAAGGCTCTGGAATGGACCACCTCCTTCCTCTCCGGCAGAACCCAGAGTGTCCACCTCCCCCCCGTTCTGTTCCGAAGCCTCCGGGATCATCTGCGGCGTACCCCAAGGATCCTCCCTCAGCCCGACAACATTTACACGGCCCCGCTCGCACACGTCGCCCAACAGCATGACCTCAACATAATCTCCTACGCCGACGACACTCAACTGATCTTCTCCCTCACCAAGGACCCCATCACTGCCAAAGCCAACCTCCATGAAGGAATGAAGGCCGTCTCCAACTGGATGAAGATCAGCCGTCTGAAGCTGAACTCAGACAAGACGGAGGTCCTCATCCTCGGCTCCAACTCGTCAGCCTGGGACGACTCCTGGTGGCCAACGGCACTGGGGGCAGCCCCGACCCCCACTGACCACGCACGCAACCTGGGAATCATCCTCGACTCAATGCTCTCACTGACCAAGCAAGTCAACGTCGTCTCCTCCTCCTGCTTCAACACCCTCCGCATGCTCCGCAAGATCTACAGTTGGATCCCGACAGATACAGGAAAGACAGTCACCCAGCCCCTCGTCAGCAGCAGACTTGACTACGGAAACGCCCTCTATGCGGGAGCCCCGACCAAGCTCATCAATCGACTACAACGCATCCAAAACGCCTCAGCACGACTGATCCTCGATGTACCACGACACAGCCACATAACCCCCACCTGAGAAACCTGCACTGGCTCCCCATCAGCAGGAGGATATCCTTCAAGCTCCTCATCCACGCACACAAGGCACTCCACAAGACCGGGCCAGCCTACCTCAACAGACGGCTCTACACCCCCAACCGCCAGCTATGCTCCGCCGACCTCTCACTCGCCACCGTCCCGCGCATCCAAAGAACAACCACCGGCAGGAGATCCTTCTCCCACCTCGCCGCCAAGACATGGAACACCCTCCCACTGAGCCTACGACAGACCGAAGACTTGTTGACCTTCAGGGGGATACTAAAGACCTGGCTGTTCGATCAGTAGCGCCCCCCCCCCCCCCAGCGCCTTGAGACCCTCGCGGGCATGTAGGCGCTTAACAAATGACTGATTGATTGATTATATGTCTAAATCCGATAGTAGTTGAGGCCAGAAAGCGCTATTTAAGATTGATTCAATTTAGATATAATAGTTCATCAGTGGAAAGATTGAGTATGCTATGTAAATCTCCACCAAACGACTTTGTTTGTCACAATCTGTTTACATTTTTTAAATCATTTTTTAAATTATATTGAAAAATACTTTTTATACTATATATTTTAACTGTTTTATCAGAAAATGTGTTGTTCTCAGTAGAGAACTAAACCAAATAAACTTGAACTTGAACTTGTGTGGTGCATGGTTTACACTGCCGCAGAGTCACAAAATAATGACGCAAAGGGTGCGTAAGGCCTCATAAATAAGGCCCTAAGTATTGCTTGTCTAGAATTTTGCTTTGAGATATGAGGCACCCCATATGTAAAGAAAAGCGTAATCTCAAATGGAGGTTGGTGTGCTACGGTTCCAAAGAAAACGGTATAAATTTATGTCATTGAGTGGAAAACGCCTGACATGCATAACCTAACATAACTCACTTATCCTAAATTAAAAAACAGTTCAATTGCCTGGGAAGGAAAGCTGCTTTTCACCCACCAATGTGCCTATGGGTATGAAGGAATTGTGGGGAAGGTTCAGGAGGGCACGTCGGAGGGAACATCAAGTGAGCAAACAGGAACACGAACAAAGGTCAGTATGATAACAGGCGCTCTGCCAAGGCAAGAGAAAGCATGGGCAGGCGGGAAAGTGGGCTTATGGGACTTTCGTAAATTCCAAAATATTTTACTGTGAGTATTCTAATGAAAAAAAAGAATATTTACTGTAACTAATCAGCCATTTTTTGTTTTGCAACACAAATGTTTCTGGCTTTTTCATTTCACACAAATCCGGCTAAGTCATGTCACAAAAACAATGCTTACCTAGAATATTAAAAAGGAAATAAGATGGCACAGGACACAAGTTTATTTGTGCGAGCACTTAGCTGGTAAAATAAAAGGAGGCTTTTGTTTTATGAATCCTAGAAGCAGAATGTTTGATTTATTTATTTATTTATTTATTTTTGGCACTTATAAAGCGCACTGTTACCGCACGGTGTCCTGGCGCTATCTTGATAACTCCTGAACGGATCCCCAGGTTAATTTACAAAAAGCCACGTTTTTAGCTTTCGCCGAAAAAGACTACTTCAGCTAATCAAAACATGGAAGCTGTATCATTTTCCAAGGTCGATAATCGATCCCTCACAGCAGTTCCCGCGCGCTCTACCTCACGGAGGAGCGCGGTTAAAAATGACCCAAGCCCATTAAGGAATTTTCTCTAGCCAGGGCCGCTAAAAATTATGCTGCAATGGGTTACCAAATTATGTGGCCGGGAAGACTTAATTAAGCAGCAAGAAAAGGCAAATTATGTGGCGCAATGTAACACATTTTGTGGCAGGATTATTGCACTATTTTGTCATTTCAATACCTTAATATTTTCTAGGCAAAGGTTTCACCTCATTAGAAAGATTGTAACAGTTGAATAAACAAATGAGCAACTAAAAGATGAACTTTTAACATTTGTTACGGTTTACCACTGCGCAACACCATGTGTTGCACACATTTAGTAACTTTTGATCTTTGTTATGGATGAATTCTGCAAATTATGCAGCAGATGGTGGATGGGAGTGAATCCATAATTATGAGGAAAATGTCACTACTGCAGAATCACCAATTTCCAGTAGCTCTGCCAATAGCATAAAAAGATGTACTAATGTTACATACTAAAGCAATTTTCCCATTTTCTGATAATAACACAAATAATTGAGGTCAAATTAAGACCTGGAGGCATGGAGCTCTCACACAAAATTAAATGGAACAATATAATAACATGTATTAAACCATAAGTGACATATTATAATGCCTGAAATATCTTAACTATCTACTACAGTACAGATACTAAGTCATAGTACTGAAAAGGGAAGGTTGTGCCACGTTTTGTTTTCAACGGGCAGTTAGAAGGGCCTTGAAAGACTATTTTTTTGATACTGTGAACACTGACTATATGTTTCGAGCTTTTATTTAGATAGATGGCTGGCTCTTCGAGCAGGAGGTGCACCCCCCCCCCCACACACACACAGCGCCTTGAGACCCTCACGGGTAAGTAGTGCGCTCTATAAGTACTATGATTGATAGATACATTGTTTGCAACTACCCAACTGGAGAGGCACTGGTTGTCTGTGGGGTGCACAGGGAATGGCAGAGCGAGCATTTTTGGCTTCATAATTGTGGGCCTTAGGGGAAGTTTGGCCCCCTTGTCTTGTGATGGCAAAGGCAGCTTTTTAGTAATGGCTTGCTACTGCACTGCCGCTTGGGACCAGATATTGACAATGTCATACACGTAGATCAACTCTCCATAAGACTCTACGGGCAGATTGACCATTTAATCACGCAGTGCAGTGCAGCAGCCGCAAATGCTGCACTGCGTTAAAAGGAGAGAGGAGGAGAGTGCCGTATTTACAGAAATATGACACTCTCCTCACCATTTCCTTGTGCCGGTGCTAAAATCAGCTGCCGTGCGCCCCAGAGACACATTTGCGCCATGGTGCAAGGGTGTCTCCGTGAGTCTAGCATAGGTTTTGTACTGAAAGGGTCAGTAGCATATCTAGGACCGTTGCAGCCCGTGATAGCGCCTGCGTTTTAATCCCGTGGCGGGTGGGGGCGAATGGAAGAGCTGGAGGGTGGTGGAGGCCGCCGCCCCCAAAACTAGTGCCGCCAAGGGCAGACCGCCCCACCTTGCTACGTCACTGCACCCTTCCAGTACAAAATCCTATGCATAGATTGACTTTAACCTTTTTCCCTCTTTGTATGTGTGATGTAAAGTGCAGCACACGTACAAAATCGAAAAAGGAAGGAGAAATGAAAAAAATTCTCCTGCCTTGCACCTACTTCAAAAGGGTGCAGTTTTCTGATACTAAACCCTGTCTACTTTATATAGTAAATAGGTTTTAGCGTCAGAAACCTTTGGTAGTTGCATGGGAATGCCAATGCTCCACCCATGGTACTTCCCCTTGGCGCTAAGTAAGATAAAGCAGTGCTATGCTCTGCTTTGTGTTACTTTCTTCACGTTATTCCAAATCCTAAACTTAGTTAGCGCTGGAAAATAAATTGGCAAAAAAATGATTTTGTGCCGACTTTCATCACATTTGGCGCGCAAACACAGCGTAAAATCTTAGTACATCCCCCCTACATGTTTGGGGTAAATGTAGAAACTGCATCTACAGTCTTGGGGTCTCGTGACCATGCCTCTGGGAATTTGGTACACCAATATTGTACCCAGGGAATACCGATACCATGAGCAGTGACATTTGCCACGTATAATATTACTGCATCATTTCAATTTCTGCACTTCAAAATGAGCAATGATTTAGTGATACCTCCTGTTTTCAATACTGTGAGCATTGCTGAATTTCTTCCACATTTTTCCTAATGTTTTTTACTAGGGTAAAATTGCAGCCAAACTCCTGTTTGTGCCTGGATCAGCATCCAAGCTTTAGGCCGTAAAACTGCTGTTATTTAGCCCAGGAAAACCTATATTTTTTTTAAACTTTTGTTTTTTTAGCATTTATAAAAATATTACAATGCAGTACAGAATAAACTCAGTGTCAGATTTCTTGGAATTACTGCTATTAGTAATACAGTTCAAAATAAGTACTGAATCTGTTTTATTAGACCTACAGCTATATGCCCACATATGTTAGGAGCTTTAAATGCCATTAGATAATATTAATGCACATTTAAAATATACATAATAAAATATAGACATTAATTGTGTCCATGCAAGTCTAAGGCTTATTTATAGGATGTTAGGTCGACATTGCTGTGGGCCCGGTGGGGAGGGGGGGTCTGGGGTAGGCAATCCATTCTATCTACAGCAGCATCTACGTACCACCCACCAGGACTCTATCACACAGCCTACCCTTCCTTAATATGAACTGTTCCCTCGTCCCCGGGGGGCTTCCATTCATCCACCACTTCCCGCCAGCGAAGAGCAATAAGTCTGCGACATACACCCCTAGCTTCCTTCCTCTGAAGTGCCCTTTCTTCAGCCCGTGCCCAGCGACTAACTTCAGACACCCATGTCACCACACTAGATCCCCAGGGTGATTTCCAGGCCACGCCCCCACGCCGCCAGTCCAATGCCAAGTCTACAAATCAATTCCCCGCCTTCTTGGGGCCTGCCCTACAGAAGAGATTGAGCAAACAAACTGCAAGTGTATTAGTGAGGGATCTAGACAGGGTCTTATTAAGATGCAATATTACCTCCCCCCAGAACCCTACAAATCCAAGACACCTGCAGGTCATGTGTCCCAGTTCTGCTCCTGAAGTTGCACAGCAATGAAAACTCCTTGGCTACCCACCATATATTGACTGAATCCTGTGAAGAGTAAGATATGTCCTACGGATATAATCAAATTGAATGTATTTAAGAAGTGTGTTGCGAGAAACCTTCTGTGGATACGCAAGTACCCTCCCCTACTCAGCATCTGTCACATCCCTCCCGCAATCAGCAGGCCAACGAGCCTGAGAGTGGCCAAAGGTTTCATTACCAGACCATTTAGGGTCTTATAGAACCACGTGACCAAATGAGATCCTGATCCCAGGGTCAGAAGTAACTGAAGGACCGTATGCATTGGAGGTTCCACTCTTACGTCCCCCCATAAATCCCATATAGCACGAGTAAGGGCTTCATAAGTAATGAATTGCCCCACTTTCAGGCCTGACTGTTCTACCAGTTTACCAAAGGGAATTAAAGCATTTGTTTGGAAACAGTCTCCTAGGGTCACTAGCCCTACCTCGGTCCAGGAGTCCATCTGCCTTGAACTAAAGAGAGACAAGGGTTTGCCATGAGGGAGTCACACTAATGGGAGTTCATGGGCGTAAGGGGACACCATACCAGTGCGTCTCAGCCTATCTTGCCAGCAGTTCAGGGCAGTAGACAAAAGGATATCCGGGTGTGGAATCCGGATTGCTGGATGTAACAATTTTGCCAAGAGGAGTCCCTGGTTGGGTGCTAGGCCCACTACATCAAACCATCTCACAATACACTGGAATTGAGCTGCTAGAAAGTACAATTCAAAGTCCAGGACTCCCAGGCCACCCTCAAGTGGGTGGCGACAGAGGGTAGCTAATGCAACCCTCAGGCACCCACCGTCCTAACTCAGGTCACGGAGGACTGCATTAAGTCCCCAGAACTGGAAAACCTATCATGGTGACAATCGAAGCCCCATTATATCTAAATGAATATCTAACGACCAATAAACCTGCAGGAGCGTTGCTTTCATCTAATCGACCATGACACTATTTAAAGTGAACCTACAAGACACCTTATACAATATATTTCTTAGGAGTTTAGCTGAAGTCTTGATGGCATAAACCATTAATAATAGATTAATCAATCTTCTATTAGTAATTGTTTTTCAGCAGATAGTTATAAATTGAAAAAAGCGTGAAACGCCACATTGAAAGCATGGTGGTGTGCTGTTTGTTACAATCGCAGATTGGACAGAGCATGTGCAAGAACTGTGTGGCTCTGAAACCAAAAGTTTGATGGACACCTTCTGCAGTGTTTCTTAACAATTCAAGCATTGATTCTGATGTATTTAAATCTTATTGAACATATTATACTGCCTCCCTGTCGGATGGGACATCGTCCCCTGTGCCGCCACCGCTTGCCCTGCTGTCGGTACTCCCCCCCCCCCCTCAGCCGGGTTGGACCTCTGGCCTGGAGTGGCCCCACTACCCTGGAAACACTTCTTGCTCTGCCATCTTGTGCCCGTCCGGAGGGCGCGCTCTGCTCCTCTCGGCCTTGAAGGATCCCTGCCCCTGTCTTCCGAGCATTTGCTCTGCTGGATCCATGACGAGGACCTGAGACTAAGACGTCCGCCACCTCGCCTGCCTCGTTCCCTGGTTTCCCGGGCCCTGATCGGACTAAATGCAGGTTATGTGTTGAACTTGATGGAGGGCGCACATCTACCCAGTGTTTTCTGTGCATCACTCATGGACGCTTTATGTGCCTCTTCTCTAAATCGCCGGATGACCCCCCCCTGTTTGCCTCCCCATTTTGTTTCTCACTATCTCATCAGGGTCTATCACAGTCTCTAACTGGCATCCATTTTGTACACGCTACTATCCTCTATCCATTGACCCAAATTGAATCAATGAAACTAACAAAGGACTGACTGCACCTCGACTAATTTGGCGGCCATCTTAGAAAGGTAGCCGTGATCACTAATTTACATCTGTTATCTCTACACTGTACACGTTGTTTCCTATCTCTCTCCTAAATACCACTCTCCACATTTCTCCTCATTTATCTTTTCTCCATCGCTTCTTTTAATTTTTTATTCTTCTTAATGGTATTCTATTCCACTATACCCTCCAATCCTTTTTCACCCTCTTTCCCAACTACCTCATTTCATCTCTTCACCCTCCTTAACTGACCTCTGACCTATTCCCCTGTAACTCATAATTCTTTTATATGCACTTTAATTAATCTATGTTTGGGTATATTATATTACTTTATTGCTGTATTTGTTCCCTATTTGCATAAAAAAAAAATAAAAAAAAAAATATATATATATATTATATATATATATATATATATATATATATATATATATATATATATATATATATATATATATATATATACACATTGCCTCACTCTTCCTTCCAATTTTCTCCTCTACCTCCCTACCATACCTAACCTCTTCACTTAAACTACTACAATATTTTCCTCACCTTACCCCTACCACCTCCTAAACTGACTTTTGACCTATCCTATATAACCTATATTGCCATTATATGCTCATTAGTAATTTATCGCTTAGATATTTATTCTATTGTTGTACTTATGACGTATATTACTGTTATGCTTTACATTTTCTTATTAGTTACCTGCTCTTCCTGCTTTGATGATCTTTTTCGCTTGTTTGTCCACTTAGTTTTGCACTAGGTATTGTCCCTTAATCCTCAACGCATACTGCCATTATATGCTCACTAGTAATTTATCGCTTAGATATTTATTTTATTGCTGTACTTATCTAACTTTGCTTTAGATCTCTAACTTCTCAACTCCTGGACTGTCTAGTTAAGATATATCCTTCCTTCTACTCAACCCTTATGACGTATATTATTGTTTTGCTTTACATTTACATTACTTACCTGCTCAGCCTCATTTGATGCTCTATTTCTCTTGGTTTTCCACTTAATTTTACGCTAGGTATTTCTACCTTAATCCTCACCGCTAGGAGTTTTGAACTCTACTTTGACCTGCACTCTTTCTCTCCATTTTCTCTGAATCATGCCACCCCTCTCTCTCCCCCCCCCGACCTCAAGCTCTCCTATCTCGAAAATTAGCCCTAACTCCTGGTCCATCCTCTACCCCTCCCACCTCTCCAAACATGGCAAGAAAAACTTCAAGCACAAACTTCTCTGCCTCCACCCAGAAACTCTATTTGCAGATCATCACAACAGCCCCAACTCCTCACTCATCACCAACTTCATCTTCTTCACCAAACGCCCATCTAAATGGAAAAGCCTATTTCTTAGTCACCTCCCTATATCTAACTCACGCAAAATCCCATATGGCCTTAAACTCTCCACCACGCCGTCCCCCTCCTTTCCAGGTGAAATAGATATCTCCATCTTCAAATCCGGAACCATTCTCATACAATCATCAGAAAATAATCTCGATATCTTTGAACAACACTTTAGCACTATCTCCCAATCCCTCACACAATCCTTGAACCCTACCCACTCACCGCCTCAATCCCACGGCTCATCACCACGCAACACTTCCCACGAACCCATTTCTCGTTCCTCTGAATCACCCCAAACTTTATCACCGTCTTCTCCCTTCTTTTCCACTACCCTCCTTTCACCTCTTCCAGAAATACCCCCCTCCTCTCCTACCTCCAACTACCCTACCCCCTCCAACCCACTATTGTCCTCCCTAGCCTACGTCACTAGTACTAGTACGGAATCCCCTCACACCCCTCTCACCTTACCCCCCCTCTTGATCTCCCCCTCCCCCTCCACAACTAATACCACCGATTATACCCAATCCCTACTCACCTCTCTCGCGCTCAACATTATAACATGTTACGACTCCCTTATCTCCCAGCCCCATGCCACCCCTCCTCCCGCCCACAACAACAACTCCCCCCTCCCCAACCATGAATCCTCCACACTGTATGATTGCCCTATCTCCCTCTTGCCCACTCCTGCTTCCCCCCCATCCCTGAACTCTCTATACTCCGCCTCCCACTCCTCTCCTTTCGATCTCCTCTTTAACATTCCCCCATCTTCCTCCACACTACTCAACCCCTCAATGTTATCTTCAGCCCGCTTCACTCTCCCCCCTATCTCCCCTGACTCAAACAATACACTCACTTCTATGTCCATCCCACCCCTTGACGCCCACCTCACCTCTCCTTCTACCACTTACCCCCAGTTCTCCCCCCCTTCTAAACAAACCCTCTCCTCTATGCTCCCCCTTCCCCCAGACTCCCATGTCCCTTCGCCCTCTAACACTCACCCCTTGGTAACCCAACCTCCCAATATTACTCCCTCTACTACGCCTCTCCCTTCCGCTGACTCAATTACCACCTCTCCTACGTTCACTCCTCTTCCCCTCACCCCACTCTCATGCATCCCCCAAACTGCTTTTACTGCCCCCACACCTCCTCAAACCTTACCCCACTCACACACACCCTTGCTATCCCCAAGAACCCACATTCTTCCAACGACGCCAAATCCTACTACCCCCTTGCCATCTTCACTTAATTGCCTCCCTAATAGGATCACCCCTCCCACATCCACCTTCTATACACTCCCACTCTCCAATAATGATCCTCCCCCACACTATAATTCCACCCCCCTCCCCCCTCCTGGTTTTCCTCCCCTTACTCCTCACTTGATCCCCCCTCGGACCAATCCTAACCCATACAACTACCCAACTAATACTGTTCTTCCAAACTCAAACTCAACCCACACTCTGACACCCCTTTACACTGAACCCCTCCTTTCATCCCTCGTTTCTGAACTCTCCTCACTCAGAAACGCTATCTCTCTCCTTACTAATACCATCGCCTCTACCCATACCTATTCTCCCACCCCCTCCAAATACACACTATCTCCGCTCATTAACACCAATTCCAACCCACCATCACACTGCCCCACAATTGAGACTACCAGCATCAACTCTTCTCCGCCCGCATATAGCTCCTCAACCTGTCCCTCACCCGCTCAACCTTCCTCAATCGTTTCACTCCACAATTCCATCACGCCCCCCCACCCACAACCTGATATTTGCCTAAGAACCTCTGAAACCAAACCTTACACGAACTTACCCTCCGCCCCCTGTTTACCCTCATCCGCTACACCACTCATTCACCAATCTTCTGACACTAAGCACTCTACTCATCAATCTACTATCCCAGTTCTCCTAGGTATAAGCAGACTCCCCCTTCTTCCTACCTCCCCTAGACCTCCACAACAATTGAGACCTATCCCCCCTTGTCCCCCCTGTCCCTCAACTCAACAACCTGACCCCTCTCCCCTACATTGCATGTTGATCAACTGCCGATCCGCCTCTTGCCACGCCACTGAGATTGCTGAAACCATTCTCAGCGAAAACATCGACATAGCATTCCTAACCGAAACCTGGCTAACCGCCCACTCCACTCCGATTCTCGACTTTCTTATTCCCCCAGGTTACTCTATCATCAAGAAAGATAGAATAGAGCAAACGGGAGGCGGCCTTGCACTAATTTTTAAAGCTGAACATAACATCTCGCTTGTCGAATCACAAAACCCTTCATCCTTTGAATACCTTTGCGCAGATCTCCTTATGCACGACTCTCCCACCACTCGGCTGCATACCATCTACCACCCCCCTGGAAATTGTATCTCTTTTTCTGAAGAGATGTCTGACCTTATTATCCAAGCTTCTCTCTCACACTCTAAGAATCTCTTCCTTGGTGACTACAACATCCACTGGAACAAAAGTGATGACCCTGCTGTCATCACATTGAAGAATACCATGGACATCACCAACATGTCCCAACTCTGCCATTCCCCCACTCACAACAAAGGTTCCACCCTAGATGCTATCATAACCAGCAACGACCTGGCCTCCCTCTCTTGTATACTTCCTGTCGATTGGTCTGACCATTACCTCATCCTCTTCAACGTGAACAGACCCTCTAATCGTCCCGCCCCCATAAACACCCTACCTAAGAAACCTACACGCAACCTTCACCTTATTCCTCCTGGTGAACTGGAATCCACAATTAAAACCCGCTTACTTCTCCCCCCTCCCTCTGACAGCACCAATGACCTAACTAACCATTACAATAACTCTATTCTCGAAGCCCTTGATATAATTGCTCCAATTAAACTCAAACAACAAAAAAACAACCCTCCCAAATCCTGGTTCAATTCTGAACTCAATAATGAAAGACGGTCCCTTAGACAATCTGAACGTATTTGGAGAAATCGTCCCACTGCTGACAATCTGGTCCTCCTCAGAACTGCTAGAGCCCAATACAAAAAACACATCTATAATGAAAAATCCTCCTTCCTCCGTTCACAACTTGACCAGGCTAGAAACAGACCTAGAGAACTCTTTAGCATTGTTAAAAAACAAACCTCTACTGGCCCCCCTAAAATATCAGCCTCTATTGACAAATGCGAAGAAATCGCCAGCTTCTTTATTAACAAAGTCAATAAGATCGAACTTTCCTTCTCCTCTCTCCCCCCATCACTCCAACCCTCCTACACACAACACACCCTCCCGAACACTCCTAAGTCACTCTCGTCCAGTCTTCCCACTCTTCGCGACCCTTCTATAACCCTTCCTACCCCCGCTCATCCACACCCCCCTCCTAATGAACTCACAGCCAAAAACAATGCTTCATGGAGTGAATTTTGTCCAGTTTCAGAGTCATCAATCATTAACATCATCACCAAACTCAAACCTTCCTCCCACTCCAAGGATCCTCTTCCCGCTCATTTGGTCCAAGACCTCAAATCTACCATTGCCCCTATATGGACCAATATCATCAATTCCTCCCTTGCCACTGGTTGCGTCCCGGCCTCCCTTCAGCTTGGCCAAATCTCTCCCATCCTGAAAAACACCTCTGCCGACCCAAATGACCTTAACAACTTACGCCCTATCTCTAACCTTCCTTTCCTCTCTAAAGCCCTGGAAAAATGTGTCCTATCTCAACTAGAGAACCATATCCTCGCCTTCAATCTCCTTGATGTTTTTCAATCTGGATTTAGAAAAGGCTGTAGTACAGAAACTGCAATGTTAAACATCACAGACGACATTCATCGCTCCCTTGACAAAGGTGAATCCTCACTGCTAATACTCCTTGACCTATCGGCGGCATTTGATACTGTCCATCATCCCACCCTTCTCAACACTCTCAAAGCTCGATTTGGCTTGGAAGGCACGGTACATAAATGGTTCTGCTCATTCCTTCAAAACAGATCTCAGCAAATCAAGCTTAGCCACTTCCTTTCTAAACCCCAACCTGTCTCCCTCGGTGTCCCTCAAGGCTCTATCCTATCCCCAACCCTTTTCAACCTTTTCATGGAACCTCTCACCCTCATTCTCAAACAAGCTAAAATAAGTTACCACCTCTACGCTGACGATACCCAACTATACTACAAGATCAAATCCCACAATGACATCCTTCACCTCAATGACACCCTGACTAGAGTACAAGCCTGGTTCCACCTCAACCATCTCAAATTGAACCCTAAAAAAACTGAAATCATTCTTTTCACCCCCAAAAACAATACCCTTCCCATCCAAATCTGGATCGACGATATCAAAGCTCTAAATTGCTCCCTCTCCACCTCTAATTCTGTTAAATCCCTAGGCATCAGCATCGACCAGAATCTCAATCTCATCCCCCACATTAAAAACACAGCCAAAAGTGCTCTTTTCACCCTTCACCACCTCAAGAAGATCAAACCTTTCATTCCAGCCGATGATTTCAAAATCGTTGTCCAATCGCTTGTCCTCTCCAGGATTGACTATGGTAACGCCACGCTTACCGGCTCTCCTAAAACCCATCTTGCTCCGATTAAATCTGTCCTCAATCTAGCTGCACGACTTATCTCTGACTGCAAAAGATTTGACCACATATCCCCCGTCCTCAAAAATCTTAACTGGCTCCCAATTGAAGGAAGATCCGCTTACAAAACCGCTTGTATCACCCACAAAGCTCTTCACCAAAACACCCCCTCCTACCTTGCAACCAAACTAAAAAAAGCAGGTTGCTCCAGGTCCCTGAGAAGCACCAACTCCCTCCTCTTGATCCCACCTAGACTTAAATGTCAAAAAACCCAATCACGCGCATTCTCTGGTAATGCTCCTACCATTTGGAACTCTCTCCCCAAGGACCTTCGCTGCATCCCCTCTTACTCCCTTTTCAAAAGTGAACTCAAAGCACTTCTCAGCAACAAATATTGGGGTATATAACAATATTGTCACTGAGCTTGTCCACTCTTCTCTCCTCTCTTATCCCCCCTTCCATTCTGAATGCAACTTTTTATCACTTTTTGCTGTTTTCGTCCTTTATTTAGTTTACCTTCCTTTTCCTCCCCCCTTTTAAATGACGTATTGCAATACTGTATCACGTTGCTAATTTTGCACCTATTGTTATACTATATTTTGTTGTTCTACCTTGTTGTAAAGCGCTCTGATACTCCAGGGTCCAGCAGCGCTATATAAAACCCTCGAAATAAATAAATAAATAAATAAAATACTCTGTTGCAATAATTTATTTTTTAAGTCTTCAAGTTAGTAGTTTTGGTCTGCACTCTGTTGATGATTGTTACAGATATTAATATTGTTGTACACTTGTTTACATTTACACACATGTAAATAGTTACACAAATTAGCACTACTGAAAGGCTACAACTGTCTCAGCATCCCAATAGCACTCCTGGAATTCTTCTTCAATTCTAAAATAGTTGGAAATTTACTACACGTAAGTCTACAGACTTACAATTCTGAACGTCTTTTATAAATTGGGCCCTATGTTCTCCCCAACCCTACATAAAATGATGCTCAGCAGCATAAAGGGCCCTCTAGGTGAGCAAGTTACTAGGTTTGAGATTTAATTGACTAAGGTAACAGCAGAATGCAGCCCTTCAGAGTAAATGATTACATAGAGATAGGCCACTCACCAGGCAGGAGCATGGGTGTAAAATATACAGCCGATGGAGAATTGTGCCCATCCTCCCAAGAGGAGGTCTTTGTGAGGCACGCTGCTGAGCTCTGTCAGGTGTTGGGCTATCACTGACTAGCAGTTTGGGAGCCCTGGAAATTAGTGCCTCCGCTGACCGCCGCGCCTTTCATTCTCAGCAGTACTTCTGCTGCCCCCGACAGCTTACTTCTGCTCTTTTGTAATGCGGCCACATGCCAAGCACTTGCAAAGCCAACCAAATAACTAATAAACCAACTGTTGCAAATGCAAATTTCCAAAATGCTACATTGTCAAAGAGTTCAGAACACTACACCAGTGATCCCTAGAGTTTGGTCTTTTTCAGCCAATTCCAATTTTTTTTTACTTACTGCAAACCTCTTCCCACAGCTTTCATTGCCACAGCATCCACAGCAGTCATTGTTCTTAAGACCCAGGAACACCAGGGCGGGAAAGATCATCTGCCAAAAATAAAGCAGATCTCAGTGTAAAAGTTGTTAAAAGACAAGCATCATCTGTTGCTTTACAAATTCTATTGCATTACAAAGTCATGTATCATCTATTGTGTTACAAAGTCATGTATCATCCATTATTTTACAAAGTCATGTATCATCTATTGCATTACAAAGTCATGTATCATCTATTGCGTTACAAAGTCATGTATCATCTATTGCGTTACAAAGTCATGTTTTATCTCTTGCATTACAAAGTCATGTATCATCTATTGCATTACAAAGTCATGGAACTTCTATTGCATTACAAAGTCATGTATCATCTATTGCATTACAAAGTCATGTATCATCTATTGCGTTACAAAGTCATGTATCATCTGCTACACTACAGCAAATATATCCCTACCATTGATTCTCATGGGCAGGCTCCTCTGGAGGCACTCTTAGAGAGAGAGCTGAATGCTTTAAGAGAACATTACCCAACATATCTAACTTGAGTACCCGAATAGCTCTTCTCTAACTAAAAGTGAACAGTGGATCTTGTGAAATGTTACTTTCCATAACATCAATTTAGTGACCAAAACTCAAGATCATCTGGCATTGTGTTGAGAAATCGTAATTTATCGCATGTCCGGGATGAGTAGTTCACCCAATCCTGTTTTTTCTTTATATTTTTGTACTTATACTTATTCCTTTTTCCACTGCAAAAGAGAAACTGCTAGTACCAGTATGAGAAAGGAAAAAAGCAAATACATGACATACTCATGCCTGGCATAGGACAACTTGAGAGTTATATGCAAGTTAGAGTAGAAGATGTTTAGGGCAATAAGTCAAGCTTGTTTTTCTGAATCGTTTTCCTCTTGTGAATCATAACTACCACTATTCCACTTTTTCCAAATTTGTACCCTTTCACTTATATCAACACTATGCAAGGTAGTTGTGGGAGGAGGCAAATTGAATTCAACTTAAATGCACATTTAACATTCAAAAGAAAACACTTGTTACTACTCAATAGATCGGGGGCTCCAATATAAGTCCAGGATGGCAGATCTATGCCAAATTATCAGGCTAATCACTGACTAGGAAAGGACTACCCACTTAGATTCAATATATAGAAATGTATCTATTGTGGATACAGTGAAAATCTGGCATGGATCTAGCCATACAGGATCTATGTTTGGTACTTCTATGGTAGACAAATGCCTTGGGAGGGTTGAATCGGAGGACACCAGCGGAAACTATTCCACACCGCCCAATTCGGCTCCACCTTTTACCTTAAATCGGATCCCATTATAGAGTACATGCAACTGAAGAATCCTAATTCCAGGTCTGCCACTGGGGCCTTCAGCGCTCACTGAAAAATCATTGGATGCAGGTGTGAATTCCAGTGGGTATCAAGCATTTGCTCTCATTGTCGGAACCACTACACACCGGCACATGGACATCAATATACAAAATAGTCGGGAACAGTGGCAGCGACAACATTCACCCTTGACCCAGTACTAAGTAGGCCATTCTTCCCATCCCTAACATCCTCAACAGTACACTATTTGCTGCTGATAGTCCAGGGAAGAGCAAGTAGTGAAACCTACAGAAAGTAAGCAGGATTTCTAGAACCCTGGTTACGCCATGCTCCTGCCTGCATGACCCCTGAGAAAAGGAGTGACTAGAACGTTGCCAGGTTGGCCAAAGTAGTGGCAGCAGCTGTTCCTGGCTACCCTTTATTGAAGTTCACACACTGATATCATATACCGCCCTTTCCCCAAAAAACTGCTATAATAGCGTAGTAAGGTTTTCAAAGAACATTTCTCGTTAAAAGAGCTAGTCTCATTGTGCCTCACTTACAATCCCATTGTGCCACCACTTTTTTTAACACACGGGCGACGCAATGTGCGTGCCCCTATTCACAAGGCCACCTAAAGTCACCCTGCTTGACTTTTCATGGCCTTGTAAATATGGGTCCCTTTCACTCATTACTCTGCATTTCATGGGTGTTCCCACGCAACATCCATGGAACCTGACACATTCCCATATTTACAACGTTTTGTGAAGCTGGGAATGTGTCATAATCCTACACTTCCCCAAGGGAGGCGTAGAAGTGGAGCAATGAGGAAAAATACTTTTATTTCTCCTTGTTTTCCCTCTTTCTATGCGTGCTGCATTCCGCAGCACGTATAGAAAGAGGAAAATTCCATCAATTATTATTTTGTGCAGGAAAGTGTTCATTCCTGCATAAAAACAATCATCCCCGCAACGGAGGCACCCTTGCAATATGACACAAGGGTGCCTGCACTGGCGCATGGCAGGCAATTGTGCACCAGTGCAGGGGAAAGCACAAGAATGCGCCATATTGTTAGTATAACACATCCCTGTGCTTTAGAAAAGATGCAGCTCGGCGCAGCAAAATGTCTTGCAACACTGCGCTGAGTCATTTTGTGGTAAATGAGGCCCATTATTTTTATGTACAATTAGCATTTCTTGTAGGGCAAGGCTTAAAGGAAGGTGGTAGGCAGCAGGAAAACGAGACCAAAAAACAGGGGAAACTGAGAGATTAAGAAATCAATTATTTAAAGTGTACACTATCATGTACAACCAAGTTTTTATGAAAAACCCAAAGTTCGCTCATGGACTGCTGGAGTTTTGAGTACATTTGTGTGTATTTGTGCTCTGAACTTGTTGACCCACTCCATGTTCTGCCCTCACTTAACTGCACCCAAAAGAACTTCTTTTTATCAGAGGTGGTAGTTTACCACTAGTAAACAACAGGGCTGGAGAGTAAATAGTTTAACAGATCTGCCTGATGTGCATTAACATTCTAAGTCTGCAATGTATAAGGTGCCTGACAACTTAACATGCAAACTAAGGATGTACTGCTGTTTACCCGGATTCATTTACCTATTTACCAATAGATCAGGATCAGAGAACTATAGATGCTTCCAATTAGAAAGAGGGTTTTAAGTCTGACTTTTTTTATTTTACAATTTGAAAGGTCGTTTCCAAGGAAATCTGAAACATTCCAGAGTCTTAGTAACACACACCAATCATAGTGATAGTTCTCTGAAACCTAATTTGAATAGCCTGTTGATGCAATAAATGACAAAGAGCCTGATTTAGACTTGGGTGGTAACAGAAAAACCACAGATTTGTGGAGGACTTGATAAATACTCTGTTGAGGGACTTTCCGCGGTTGCAGATTAATCCATCAGAATAACCTCCCCTGTACTATTCCTTGTTCAGGTAATTTCATCAGTGGATTTTCCACCAGTGGAGATACTACCCATACAAGATTCACCTCAACCTAGACAAATCGGGGAAAGTACCATTACCACCCACCTTTGAAACAGGCGCGAAATCTCATTTTTTTGGGTGTCAAGTTTATCACTCTCAATCAATACATGTGCTTTCTGTTACATGCACGCCCCTTTTCCGGTGAACACACATTAGAGGCTGGTTATCATTCAGTTGTGCTCCTGCACATAGGCTAGGAGGGCTTCCAATCATGGAGCAGCAGTTGTCGCTTTTTACTTCTGAACTGTGGTGTCCATATCTATGTAAAATGGCGGATTAGTGCATGTGCACAGGATGATGTCTTCTAAAACAGGTGCACATTTCCTTCCATACTTGACGATGTGGACACTGTGCTGGATCCCTTAGTTTGCGCCTGTGCCAGTCCAATTTTTCACCAACATTTCTGAGTTAAATTGATTGCACTGGGTCAATTTGGCACATACATCTGCATCAACATTTGAACAGGCAATCAAAATGGTGCAAATGTTGGTTAAAAAAATGTACCAACACTGGTGAGATTCGTGTGATCTGACCACAGATGACCCCTCTGTGGTCCTCACTATGAGTGGCATTGTGGGGGATTATGTGGCTAATCAGGTTATTGAGAGTAGATTGAGCAATGTGACTCCTGAAGTTGGTCCTATACAAATTCACCTGGAAAATCCTGATCAAATGTGCATCAATAAAATCCCCCAGCGATGAGGAAAAATATGCAGAAATTGGTGCAGAAAATTGAATTCCCCTGTTATTCCACTTTCTATAAATTAAAACTCACAATCTAAAGCAGAAATCCTGCAACAGTGATTTCCAACACATGATAATGAGTGCCTTTGGATTAGTCAATATTAAAAAAATGTGAATGCCTGACCCAACAGAGAGCTGTTGGCTTTAGGTAGGGCTTACTAAGGCATTGGATTGGTTAAGTGAGTGTACGTCAATGGTTACCATACCATCACAATGTAAAATACCAAATCAGCCTATTTTAATGAAATGATTAAATACAATAGAACTAAAAGGTGTACTCACCAAGACGCCTGAACCTATTAGTCCTCCAAAAAACCACACCTCGTCTGTGATGTGGTCATTGCTGTTGACAGTTTTCCCTCCAGGGAAAAACAGCAAAATGTTTGCCAGGACGCTTAGCACTGCCAAAGGAATGAGAGTGATCCCAAGGCATTTAGCACATCCCCCAGAGCACATGATTGCAGGAGTCAAAGAATAAATAAATAAATTTAAAAAAACGAAATTTCAGATTATCTTCACCAAGCTCCCCGATGTTTTTGACCAAATCCTGTCCTGCGGGTGTAGTCGCCACTGGCTACCTTGCAGGTGTTTCAATAGGAGTGTGGTTCGCGAAGAGATCTGGGTATTTATATGTCATTGTGGCACGCTGCGTCAGTTTCGGACCACCCACACAGCTAAAATATCATTACGTGCAATCAACTTCTCATTTTGCCATGACAACTAATGACCCCAGTTAATGTTCTACTAACTTGGACAAGATAGACAGCCCTGGAGCCACAGGTTCAATAACTCTGCACCAGTCCTAGATTATTTCTTGCTCAGCCTATCAGCCCTCTGCACCCTAGACCCTGACCCGTCACTACGGGTGATAAGAACACCCAACTGAAAGATCATTGTTTGCGGTGAGTAGGCGTCTTGCATCGAGGCTCCTCAACATGCTCACCTTCACTGCTCGGCATCTCTAACATGCAACACAGAGAAAACTTATTACCAGATGTGTGGAACTCCTTAGTTGGCACAAATCCTGCTATTGACTAAATGTGCATGCTTGTGACCGCTAAAACGTTTTTACCTATGCACAAAAACCATTTACCAAATCACAAAAGTATGTGCAATTGCTGAATCGCAAACATATTTGCAAATACTGAATCGCAAAAGAATTTTGGGGCATATTACCAACAAATAGCGATCTTTATCGCTAAGTAGGGTTAGCGGCAATATTTTTATCGCCGCGCATCACCGGTTTTTATCGCTGAGATAACTTGCTATTAGCAAGGTTTATCTCAAAAGCGATAAAAATCAGGCGAAATGCGTGAATATCGCTGAGAATACAGCGATATTCACGCATTAGCGACGAAATGCTCTTAGCCATGTTATCCCCCTCGCATTGGATAACATGGCTAAGAACTGGTCTGAGCAGGCGTTGGTTTTTGGCGATAGCGGGAATATTTCCATCACTACGCCTGCCTTGCTAATAGGCGATAGCGACGTTAGCGACTGCTTTCAGTCGCTAACAGGTTGGGTACGCCCACTTTGCATGTCATTAGCGATAAATATCGCTGACATGCAAAGCGGGCCCCAAACCGCTCGCTATCGCCTAAAAGCTGTCGCTAATATCAGTTAGCGACAGCTTGCTAATAGAGCGATAGAATTATCGCCGCCTAGCGGCCGAAAACGGCCGCTAAACAGGCGATAATTGACTATCGCCACCCTTGGTAATATGCCCCCCTGTACTCAGTAAATGAGTTTCCAAATGGGTTATGGATCACTATTTGGCAGGGTCCGCGTTGTGGGCATGCCTTCCAAATTGCAGTTCTGTACCATGGGCCATATGTATCAAGAAAGTATTTTGCGATTCCTAAATAGCGATTTTAAAGGAATCGCTATTTAGGAATTGCAAAATGGTATGTATGAAAAAATCGCTTTTTTTTAGCGATTCCTTAAGCTTCCTTATTTGCGAATTCGCATTTAGCGAATTCGCAATTAAGGAATAATTTCCAATGCATTCCAATGGGCCAGAAGGCCCATAGGAATGAATGCAAAATAATTCTCAAATTGCGAATTCGCGATTTGCTAATCGCAATTTGAGAATTATTGCAAGGGTGCAGGGGTGTCTCAAAGACACCCTGCTGCACCCCTGAAAAGAACATGTGTGTGCATATGGCGCACATACATGCCCTATGGACATGTGTGTGCATCACTTGCCACCTTTAAAAATGCCAAATTGTGCATTTTTGGAAGAATTCGCAGGTTACCATCAACTACAAGTTGGTGGTAATTTGCCAATTCTTAACCAAAATTCGCAAGCCAAAAATGCTACATACATAGCATTTAAGGAATCGCAAAATTGCGATTCCCTAAATGCTATGGAAAAATAAGGAATCGCACAAGTTTGCAATTCCTTATTTTGGGAATGTTTCATACATCCCAAAACATGCAAAAAGGCCGTTTGCGATTCGCTAAGGTCGAAATTCTGCAAATTTCGGCCTTTGCGAATCACAAAAGGCTTGATACATATGGCCCCTAGGCCTAGATGTATCAAGATTCCATTTTGCGAATCTTAAATTGCGATTTTTAGCGAATCGCTATTTCGAATTCGCAAAATGGAATGTATGTAAAAAATCGCTTTTTTTTGCGATTCCTTATTAATCTTTATTTGCGAATTCACATTTTGCGAATTCGCATATAAGGAATCATTTCCAATGCATTCCTATGGGCCAGGAGGCCCATAGGAATGATTGTGAAGTAATTCTCAAATTGCGAATTCGCAATTTGCTATTCGCAATTTGAGAATTATTTCAAGGGTGCAGGGGTGTCTCATGGACACCCTGCTGCACCCCTGAAACTTACATGTGTGTGCATATGGCACACATACATGCCCTATGGGCATGTATGTGTGTCACATGCCACCTTCAAAATTGTCATATTTTGGTTTTTGAAAGGATATCGCAAATTAACACGAACCTCAAATTAGTGTTAAATTGCGATTCCTTAACCTGAATTCGCAATGCAAAAAAGTTTCATACATAGCATTTAAGGAATCGTAAAATTGCGATTCCTTAAATGCTTATGCAAAATAAGGAATCGCAATTTTTTGCGATTCCTTATTTTGCTAATTTCTCATACATCCCAAAAGATGCAAAATGTCCGTTTGCGATTCGTTAAGGCCGAAATTCTGCGAATTTCGGCCTTAACGAATCGCAAAAGGCTTGATACATCTAGGCCCATATGTATCAATTGTTTGCAAACTTAAATCTAGACGCAAACCATAAAAAAATGACTTACTTCTTATAGGAGGTGGTAACCCATTTGCAAACAGGAAGGGCTCCTCTTTGCAAGTACGTACATCTGGCCCTAGTTTACAGTGCAGGATTAAACCCTGTGGAGGACCCTGGGTCGTATACGTTTCGGGGGCCCCCCTCGGAGATTATCTCCTAATACCCAATGCACTAGATTTGTTTACAAATTGACATCTGCCAGAAGATGAGCTTGTAAGAGACAAAATATGTGAATCTGATGTCCCTGGTTTATGTACTTTAAGTTGCTAATGGGTACATTACATTAATAGAGTATTTTCTCTATAGATTTTTTAATGTAAAGTTTCAGTTTCTTTTGAGTTGATTTATTTTACTCTGTCTTTTGGAAACAATATTTAATAAAATCTTGATTGTTATTTTTTTTCAAGATCAATTGAAAAATATTTTGATCCGTTGTCACAAGACCCCTAAAAGGAGTGGGGCCCTTAGGCTGGTTCCTGCTTCCCCTATTTAGTAATTCGGAACTGCTAGCTTCTACCGTTTTGTATCACTAGATAAGCATTGCACCACCACAGATAAGCAATGTTTCCTGGATTTACATGGGGAGAGTTTTGTGTTTGGAGAAGCGAGCTTCAGATGGATTGAGGTTAAATGATTGTATTGAAGGTGCCATGGATTTGGTATGCCAGTCAGTGGGAGAGCATGCCCACAATTAATCATGTGTAACTTCAAGAAATGATGGACGGAATGCTGAATGATTCAAACATTCTCCCTCAGTCAAGAGACCTGGGTTAAATCCATTGTTCTTTTGCCCACTACGCCACCCCAGTTTGGACCCAGCCATAACTGGAAAGGCATGGTGAGCAAAAAAACAATGGAATTCGGCCCAGATCTCTGTACTGGGGTGAATGTATGACATTGTTCTGCATTCTGTCCACCAATAGTTCTTTTTGCACAAATAAATCATAGCATTGCGACTGACAAATTATTATAATAATGTTTAACAATATTGTTTTCTTGTTTGTAGCAACCTGTCTTTTGGCATGCACACACCAGTGGTAGCGTTGTGGCAGAGTTGGTGCTCAGTGTGTCGAATAGATTTATCATGTCATAACCCTAGTTAGACTCGGCCAAGCTCTTGCCTAGCACTGAAAACTGGTGCCAGGCCCGGCTATAGCTGTGTTGGCGCCCGGTGCGACAATCATCTTTGGCACCCCCACACCACATGACCACCTCCTCGGTTTCTCTCTCTACCACTTGGCAAAATTTGCCCCCATCTCTCCAACCACAGGAATAGCTCAAGAGCTGGAATGAGGTTTATAGGAAGGGACCAGCTCATATAATGCATCCTCCTACGTACACCAGCAATGACATGTATGGCAATCTGTAATCCTGCCAATGTACATTCCTTTAATCAAAGGTGGTTTGCCTCGGTACTCTAGTCAAAGATGTATACCTCACCAAATAGTTTGAATGTCAGTCAAATGTCGTTTTCAAACACTCCATATTTTAAGAACGTTGAATCGTTACATGTGGATTCTAAAACATTTTTCTGTTAAATTGAAGATTATCTAGCTTTTTTCTCACAGTCTAACTTTAAGGGAGTTTGCACTTACCAAAATTAATTTGAATATTAGTTCATCGATTTGAACAACAAGCCATATGGCGAGTGCTTGAAATGTATATTACTTCTTTTAGGCCTATGCTCGTAATGAAGATCAAGAAAAGACTATGCGGTTCTGTTTGAGGAGCTACTTATCCCCCAGAGAGACCTATTAAGACTTTTACAAAACCAACATTTGCGTTTATTAAAGTAATGCAGGGTAATAATTGAATGTGTTCGTTGAGTCTATGTTTTTATTTATTAACTAATTTCTATGTAGCCTAGTGAAGCTCTCAACCAGTATCTCCATATTAGTTTGGTGTAAAATCATTAGAACAATACCACAATAATCAAAGGAAATCTTAGAATTATTTCCAAATGTAACCATGCAAGAAGCATATCATTGTGCTTAGCTACTATGGGCCTGATTACAGTATAGGTGCTATTTATTGCACCTGGCAAATAACCAGGCCCGGCTCCAGGAATTTTTAATTGGGTGGGCCAAGGACGCATTTGGGTGGGCCACTGCGGGCTCGATTTGTCGCATATATGTCTAGGCAGGCCTGCTTCAGGGCCCTCCTTTACCTCTTCTTAGTCTTACAAGGCCCAGTAAAACTCACTCTTTTCCAAATCTCTTTTTAATGTTATCACTCACAAAAAGTGTTTTTTCTATGTAATGTTCCTTTGATGGGAAGAGGAGGTTTCTGAGGTGGGAGTATCAGGCAAGTGACACTTCTCGGGCTCCCTCTGTGTGAGCCTTCAGGGAGAATCCCTCTTCATTACTACCTCCACCTGACCACGGACTCTTCAACGCACTCCCTTACAAGCTTGATTAGCCACTATTCCTCTCCAGTGCACCTTATCTCAAAGATGACCTTGGGCCCGCTCCATGTCAGGCACCATCTCCCAGTAAAAACATTAGTGAAATAACCTTCATACTTAAAACATTGAATAGAGCAATAAATATAATTAGCACGCACTTTAAAGTATGTTCCACAGTGGCCCATATGGCCCGACTGCTAATTAAATAAACAAAAACAGAAAGGCCATGACAGGGCCGGCTTCAGCGCTGATGCAAAAGTCTTTTTGGGCGCTGCACCAAAAACCTCTTTCTCCATAAATACCTTTACTACCACCTTCCAACAGTGTACCTCATCCGTCCATGGCCCCCTATTGACCTCTTCCTCGGATTCCCTCACTGCCACACGCCACAAGTGCCCCTCATCTCCCCATAGCCCCTCCCCTTTATGACCTCCTCCTCGGATTCCCTCACTGCCACCCTCCCCCAGTGCCTCTCGTCTCTCTGTAGCCCCTCCCCCTCATGACCTCCTCATCAGACTCCCTCAATATCACTATCCACCGGTGCCCCTCGTCTCTCCCTAGCTCCCCCTCCACCCCATGACCTCCTCTTCGGATTCCCTCACTGCCACCCTCCACCAGCGCCCCTCATCTCTCTGTAGCCCATCCCCCTCATGACCTCCTCCTTAGACTCCCTCACTACCACTCTCTACCAGTGCCCCTCATCTCTCCCTAGCTTCCCCCTCCACCCCATGACCTCTTCCTCGGATTCCCTCACTGTCATCCTCCAACAGTGTCCCTCATCGCTCCATAGCCCCTCCCACTATCTCCTCCTCGGATTCCCTCACTGGCACCCTCCACCAGCGCCCCTCATGTTTACGTATCCCCTCTCTCATATGCATTTAATTTGTTGTATAACGCTGCTCATATCAATGTAGTGTGTGTCAGTACTTTACACCACGCACACACTTACAGAGACAACGAATCATGCAAGTATGTAAATCAGTCTACAGGGAATGTCACATAAGCCAATGAGGATTACAAGGTGTAGGAATCATAGGTCATCCATTCTGGTGTAGTATATTTTAAGAGGGTTTGGTCTGGGGAAACACAACCTTAGAATTTAAAGAGTATTCCATGGGGGTCAGCTTTACTGATAAAAATGTATATCTGCCCAAACATACTCATTTTAGCAACATTAGAGTAATGAAAAGACTAGGGAAGTTCTAACTATATCACAAAACAAAAAAAGCAAAGTTCTAATTATACCATTCATGTTTGTTTGCAGCTCTTTGGTGGCAGTTCATTGTTCACTGCCTTTTGTTAGGATTGTAACTTCCGAAGTAACACAAGGATCTCTGTGACAAAGGCAGTAACCCACTGAGCTATCCACATAAAATACAGTGCGTCTGCATTTAAAAAATACTAACAGACAAATGATTGCTCTAAAGCAGGATCATTAATCACCAACTTTATCTGGACATTTCCATTTTGTATTGTTTTATTGTTGACCAGCATCGGCTATGATGAAATGATAAAAACTGTTTAAATGAAGCACATACGAAGTATGCGTCCTGCTGGGCCTGTGCAATTTTAAAAAGAATTTTTTTTGTAACACATTCTCTTACCTACTCCATTAGTCATATTTTGTGTCACAGCCTTATGTGATAAGCAGCTGCAGGGGTCAGGGGGTGACTAGGAATAAACAGACCACTTTTCCGCTGCGCTGCATAGAAAAAGAAATATGAATGCAGCAGGACAGTAGGCAAAGGTTACCAAAGGTTACCATTGTCAAAGAAAGGATTTGTCCCCTTTCACCATGCAGAGATGAAGGGGTGAAAAAAGTAAACAAAGCCTAATTAACATATTAATGGTCTTTTAAAGACCTGTTAAGTACTTTGGTGCGGCTGCGATAATCTTAAACTGTCTGTGTGTGTGTGCGCCCGGGAAGCTGTCTCCCCGGGCTGACACACACGACCTGTGCGTTGCACGCCTGCCTTCAAGCCCTCACTGCGAGGGCCAAGGCTCCTGTTTGGGTGGGCCAGGCTCATCTTTGGGTGGGCCGGGCCCACCCGGCCCACCCACTAGAACCGGGCCTGCAAATAACTATGCCACAGGTAAATAACAATGCCACAGGGATCGTTATTTATCGAGTCCGATAAATAGCACCTATTATGAGTTTCTGGGGAATAACATTCGGATTTAGGTGTTTAACGCACCAAATGCCGCATGGTTACAATAATTACTCCTGTTAAATTTCAGCAGGTTTGACCTGCCCAATTGTAATGGAGTTTGACGTATTTAGCGCGTTCATTAATTATCGGATGCGTTAAATAACACTCAACTCATTAGTCCGCCCTGTGCGCAAACAGGAGTTTACGCATGGGCATGAAAAAAATTACCAACACGTAACCAGGCCTTATGTGATGACATGCAATCAACATTTAACCTTAGGCAAAGCATCTCATTTTAGTTTTATCGTTGAGTGCATAAGGTTGGAGGGTATTAAGTAACTTGATCCGAGAATGTTCTCTACTCAAGTTATTGTCCAGGTTACCGCTCCTTCTTGGTAGTTGTAGTTTTCAAATGCTGGAGTTTTATTTGATTTAAAATAAGTCTTTCTTCATGCTCAATGTACCGCTACCTGAGTTTTGGAACTTTTTTGTTCATGTGCTTTTATGTTCACTGATTTGGACTTTTGCTTTCCTTTATTGTCTTTCCTACACGTGCTCTGCCACATGGATACCTGATCATATAGCTACAACATAACATATCATGAGTTATGAAATGGTTGAGTTTAATGTGTTCTCCATTTGTTGGGTGGTAGACCACAGGGCCCATGATCAGATTCATGCAGTATATGCAATTTTGGTAAATTGTTTTCTTTTGGTGGGCATATCTGATTTTATGATCATGCCATTAATGTTTGTATGTCTTTTATGAAGAGGAACACGTTTTTACAGTTACAGGTCTGATTCAATGAGAGTCTAATGTTTTATATTATAGTTAACACTTCCTTACTTTGTAGTTTTTGCATACATATATTGTTTTAAAAAAAATTTTATTACATGGCTTTAAGTAATATCAGTTACTACATTATCTTCTAGTTCATACTGATTCATTTGGTGAGCAGTCTGGTATTTTTCTGCATGATGCCCAGAGCTGACAAACACTTACTGTGACAGCCTGTCCTGTGACACACACGGTGCTGCAAAGATGGAAATGGTATTTGTACCTGGCTTTGCTTAGTTGCTCTGTAAATGCTGTAGGCCACTTCAAATAGTGACAAGATGTTCAAGATCTTCAGACACCTCCACTACAAGGGTATCTGAAATTGAGGGCCTCGTTTATGAAAAGTGTTGCTTCGCAGGGGGAAACCAGCGATGCAACACTTTTCATAGCGTCATCCTTGTGACACCATGGATGCGTCGTATTTGCTGTACGGCACTCCATGTCGCAAGGATTTACAGATATGCCAGTGGCATCCTAGGAGTGGCATAGTGAAATCTGATAGATTTCACTGCGCCACTTCTACGACCCTTTGTTGCGGGGGAACGCCCACTCTGCATACATTATGCCTGACGCAGAAATAATGTAGTTCAGGGGTTTGCAAAGTGACGCATCTACTTGGATGCGTCACTTTGTAAATATGTTGCAGGGTGGCGCATATTTTATGCCGCCAGTGCGTCACAAAAAGTGACACACCGGCATCGCCAGGAGCTCATAAATATGCCCCGGAGTCCTTCAAAGTAAACTATGGATTATGAAAAGCCTAGGTGTTTCATGTTCATGGTCTATTAACCCTTTCACTGCGGCGGCTATTCCACTGCAGTGCTAACGGGCGGGGGGGGGGTGCCCGCGGCGCTCCCGCGCTTTTGACGGAACCGCTCCGTCACGGCCCTCGGGTGAGCTGTGCTTGTGACGGAACGGTTCCATCACGGCCCCGCCCGCTCAATGGAACGTCCAGCGCAGGCGTGGAATTCGCGCCGCACAGGCGTGGCGAGCGGGCCGTGACGGAACCGTTCCGTCACCAGCACAGCCCACCCGAGGGCCGTGACGGAACCGTTCCATCACAAGTGTGGGAGGGGTTAAAGCAACAAGAGTTAACTTCAAACGTAAAACCAACCTAGTGAAGTTTCACAAAGTATGGGATGGTATTTTGGACATGTAAGATAATACAAAATTATAACAGGATGAATGATATTAATATAATTAGGACCTCCAGCCCCTTTTCCACCCTGCTTCAATATAGTTGTTTTATTTCTAAAGACATAGTTTGTAAGCTGTTATCATGCTATATTGGACGTGTTAATATTCTTTATCAAAGGTCCATTATATTGTACTTCTGACACTACATGCAGTGTAATTGGAAAATGTACCTTAATATTATCTGTACATTTAAGCTAAATTGGACGTATTTAAAGATATACATTGTATTACTCTACAAGTTTTTGATGTTACTCAATGTAGGGAATACTCTGTTTCGAGCACTGATGCTTATTACCATCAAAGTGTGTGTGGGGGCAAGCTTAAGCAACAAATGCCGAGGGTCTTGAATGCCCACTGGCCTGGGACCAGCAACACCCACCAGCACTATAAGAAAAGCCCACTTATGGCGCAGTACAGAACATGCCTGCGTTTCTCTTGGGGCAAACCCTGGCCAATGGTAGGTCTAGCTGCGGCCCATCAGAGGTCATCCTGGTGCCCCCTTTAGATTTTTCCTTGATTTTCTTGTATCAAACATGGGCAAACAGAAGGATCTTGCTATCCACCCCTCTTATAGGGAGCGGCAATCCACTGCCTCTATCTTCTTCAGCTTTTTTGCATTAGCTACAGGTGCCATCAATGAGAGAACAAGTGAAGAAACCTATAAACTGTTCCTAAAATCTAACTGTGGCTACTAAGTGCCATCGAGCCTTTAGCCCTACCAGTACTAATACTAATAATACTAGTACTAACCACAGGCCAATAATAGGATACACTCCTCTAAAATGTGTACTCAGGCGAAAGTAAAATCTTCTAGGGTCATCAATGTATCCAGTCAGTGGCGTTACAAGGCCCCAGCAGTCCCTGCAGTGCAGGAGGGCCCCTGAACTCCAGGGGGTCCCCTCAGCACTGTACCCAGGCCTGTGAGCTCTTAAGTGAGTCCGGAGGGGCCCCTCCTTGTACTTCACAGGGGGACCCTGAAGTTTCGTTACGCCACTTCATCCTATTTGCAACCTTTCTAATTTCTGATCTCCTTGCCAATATTCAGTCTATGTTTATGACTTTTTTTAACAAAATTAATGATAGATTATCAGCCCTAGCATAGCTGTATCTGCTATTTCCACCAATATTAAGGAACCAGGGTGGGTGATAATCTTTTAAGGAACCTGTCCAATGTCTTTAATTTCGGTTATGTAATTTCCCACGCATCCGGCACCATCTTGAATTCTTGTTTCTGACCTTACCACTGGAGATGGCAAGTAACCAGTTTACATCTGTATAACTAGTCCTTGCGCAACTAAAGTAGTCTCCAAGTTTTTTATATACAATACTAGCAGCCAGTCCCGACTTTGTCCGGGTATGAAATAGAATGTGTGTAATGTGTGTATTTGGCAAGGGCAATTTATTTTAAAATATCGCGGTAGACAACATTTTTTATTTCATTAGAATAGGGACGGAGAAGGGCCAGCTGCAGCCCTGGTTGATGTTAGCAGGCGTGTGTAATTGGTGTAGTGATCCGCCGCCTGAGCCCGGCTACAGCCCTGGTTGATGTTAGCAGGCGCGTGTAATGTCGTTGAATGAGAGAGTTATCAGCCGCGGGCAAATCCGTTTAATGAGAGAGTTCAGTGTCAGCGAGTAGGAGAGGCTGCAGTAATTGTCCCCGCAGACACGCTCATTTGCGTGTTCCCCCGCTTGAGGCCCAGATGCAGGCCTGTTTGATGTTAGCAGGCGCGTATTCCCCCGCTTGAGGCCCAGCTGCAGCCCTGGTTGATGTTATCAGGCGCGTGTAATTAGTGTACTGATCCGCCGCCTGAGCCCAGCTAGAGCCCTGGTTGATGGTAGCAGGCGCGTCTAATTTCGTTGAATGAGAGAGTTCAGTACCAGCGCGCAGGAGTGGCTGCAGTAATTTTACTTACCAGGCCTCCAGCTGAACTCGTTTGTCATGCCCCCAGCACACGGCCACAGCAGACGATCTTCTGATTAATGTGCCACCCACATGGCATGAAGGGCGGAACCTAGCACACGCCCCCAGCGTGCCCCTTGATGCGGCGCAGTTGCGTTCACATGGCATGAAGACCGGACACACGCCCCCAGCGTTTCTCACGCCCCCAGCGTGCCCCTTGATGCTGCGCAGCAACGTAATTGGCGTTTGTATGTACGACTCACATGGCATGAAGGGTGGACACACGCCCCCAGCGTTTGTCACACCCCCAGCGTTTGTCACACGCCCACAGCCCACGATGTGATGGCCGTACCACATGCCCCCAGCGTTAGTCACGCCCCCAGCCCACACCCACAGCACAACGCAGACACGCCCACAAGGGACTACTTTGCTGGCACGGTTCTTTTACCTTTTAAATGTATATGGTGTCCTATGGTACAATTGTATGTCTTGCACTGTATGATTGTGATGAACACCACTGTTTCTTGAAAAGTTAATAATAACAATTAAAAATATATATATATATATATGTATATGGTGGCCGTCTGCATAGCCTATGTCCTTCTGCTGCAACTGCCCTTTCTAATGCTGTATTGGGTGTTGTAATTGGTGCTGTGGTTACTGAGATTACCCGCCTCAAAGGTTTGGGCTCTCTCTTTATAATATTAGTATGGATGAAAAGAACTGGTGTTAAGACACAGTCTGACGCATACCTCTAGGCATGCTAACGTATTAAGAGCATTCGCCACTAGGACATACCTAACTTTAACTTAAAGACCCAAAAGAAGAAGGCGCGGTGAATTGAAGAGTTCTTCATTGACTCTCAATTCTCACAAGTATAGGCCATACTTTTGTCCTGTTGAGATGATCAAAGGCTAAAGTGAGGTTCACAGAGTCCATGTGCAGTGACCCGTGAGTGAAAGTAGTTTATTTGCATAAAGTGTGTCACACTGCTCAACTGTCCCAAGTCCAGCCCTAAAACCATACTGAATGTCTGTCATGATATTGTTTTCATACTTCCAATTCAGTATCCTTTCAAGAAGCGCTCTATCGCCTCCTTGACAATTGAGTCATGAAGCAAAGTGAGGCAGCAACAACAAGGATCACCCTTGTCACTGTTTTTGAAAACAGCGATAATATTTACCTGAAACAATGAAGCTGATAGCACCAAACTAGTAGCAACATTTAGAACATTAGTAAGAACTGGAGCCCACAAGTCTATATGCCTTTTATGCAGATTTCTGGGGACACTGTTGGGCCTGGGATCTTTCCAGATAGACTGTTGTTATCGGCGCTTCAATTACTTCATGTAAGGAACATTTCAAATATGATGTAAAATGTAAATTCATATTGTATGAGAATACCTCCAAAGACTATGTCTCACAATAAATAGAAGCAAAATGAGAAACATATACATCAAGTTGAATATAAACGTCTGAAATAGATCTAAGATCATGTCTGAAATAAGAAGCGTTCACAGCTTTCTAAAAAGCCCTAGTGTCTTTCAGAGCCCTAGCAATTAAAAAATGTTTCAAAACCTCTGCCATAATCACAGCTTTCTCTTTTTAGGTCTCGCCTGAGCCATTGCTCCAGTGAGATTATAGTAAGCGGAAAAGAAAAGTCGATCAAATTGGTTGCGGATCGCATACAGTTCATGTGATCTATGAGCGTGCACAGAGCCAGCCACATAACACACCACCATGTGTATGTGCCTCGGCATCAGCCTTCAAAGGCTACCGCTCCCCCGCCCCCCGCGTGCACATCGCGCACCACGTATTTGTCTGCGCCTCGGCATCAGACTTCAAATGCTGCCGCTCCCTCGCCCCCCTGCATCAGGCTTCAAAGGAATGCGCTCCCGCCCCCCCGCCACAGCAATGCCGAGAGGTTGTTTCTGGACGAAAGTGAAAGCCTACCGTGCTTGTTTACAGTAGCCTTGCTCCTCAAATGCTGTTGCTGTGTTGCCATCTCTCTAGGGAAACTCAGCTTGAAAACACTCTATGCTTTGCCTCTAGACACGTTGATCCCTCGCAGACTGTGCTGACTCTGCCCCTCCTGATTCTGAAACTGACCAACGCAGTCACCACGCAGTCTCTTCTCTCTGTCTTATGATGTCTGCCCTGCCACCATTTACTTCGGACCCTCACACCTCCTCACCCTCACACACCCTCACACCCTCTCACCCTCACACACCCTCACACACCCCCACTCACCCTCACCCTCACCCCCTCACCCCCTCACCCTCACAGCTCTCTCACCCTCACTCACCCTCACCCCTCACACCCCCACACCCTCACACACACCCTCACCCTCACACACCCTCACCCTCACCCCCATCACCCTCGCCCCGTCACCCTCAACCCCGTCACCCTCACCCTCACACCCTCTCACCCTCACATACCCTCACTCACCCTCACACCCTCACCCACCTTCACCCACCCTCACTCACCCTCACAACCTCACACGCTCACAACCCTCTCACCATTTACTTTGGACCCTCACACCTCCTCACCCTCACACACCCTCACACCCTCACAACCCTCTCACCCTCACCCACCCTCACCCCCTCACACCCCCACACACCCTCACCCTCACACACCACATCACTCAGGAACACCGCCACATAACTCAGGGACACCACCACATCACTCAGGGGCACCACCACATCACTCAGGGACACCACCACATCACTCAGGGACACCACCAAATCACTCAGGAACACCACCACATCACTCAGGAACACCACCACATCAGTCAGGGACACCACCACATCACTCAGGGGCACCACTCAGGGGCACCACCACATCACTCAGGGACACCACCACATCACTCAGGGACACCACCACATCACTCAGGAACACCACCACATCACTCAAGGACACCACCACATCACTCGGGGACACCACCACATCACTCGGGGACACCACCACATCACCCTGGGACACCACCACATCACTCAGGGACAACACCACATCACTCAGGAACACCACCACATCACTCGGGGACACTACCACACCACATCACTCGGGGACACCACCACATCACCCGAGGACACCACCACATCACTCAGGGACACCACCACATTACTCGGGGACATCACCACATCACTCGGGGACACCACCACATCACTCGGGGACATCACCACATCACTCTGGGACACCACCACACCACTCAGGATCACCACCACATCACTCAGGATCACCACCACATCACTCAGGAACACCACCACATCACTCAGGGGCACCACCACATCACTCAGGGACACCACCACATCACTCAGGGGCACCACTCAGGGGCACCACCACATCACTCAGGGACACCACCACATCACTCAGGGACACCACCACATCACTCAGGAACACCACCGGATCACTCAAGGACACCACCACATCACTCGGGGACACCACCACATCACTCGGGGACACCACCACATCACCCTGGGACACTACCACACCACATCACTCGGGGACACCACCACAACACCCGAGGACACCACCACATCACTCAGGGACACCACCACATTACTCGGGGACACCACCACATCACTCGGGGACACCACCACATCACTCGGGGACATCACCACATCACTCTGGGACACCACCACACCACTCAGGATCACCACCACATCACTCAGGATCACCACCACATCACTCAGGAACACCACCACATCACTCAGGGGCACCACCACATCACTCAGGGACACCACAACATCACTCAGGGACACCACCACATCACTCAGGAACACCGCCACATCACTCAGGAACACCACCACATCACTCAGGGACACCACCACATCACTCAGGGGCACCACTCAGGGACACCACCACATTACTCAGGGACACCACCACATCACTCAAGGACACCACCACATCACTCAGGGACACCACCACATCACTCAGGGACACCACCACATCACTCGGGGACACCACCACATCACTCGGGGACACCACCACATCACTCGGGGACATCACCACATCACTCTGGGACACCACCACACCACTCAGGATCACCACCACATCACTCAGGAACACCACCACATCACTCAGGAACACCACCACATCACTCAGGAACACCACCATATCACTCAGGGACACCACCACATCACTCAGGGGCACCACTCAGGGACACCACCACATCACTCAGGGACACCACAACATCACTCAGGAACACCACCACATCACTCAGGAACACCACCACATCAGTCAGGGACACCACCACATCACTCAGGGGCACCACTCAGGGGCACCACCACATCACTCAGGGACACCACCACATCACTCAGGGACACCACCACATCACTCAGGAACACCACCACATCACTCAAGGACACCACCACATCACTCGGGGACACCACCACATCACTCGGGGACACCACCACATCACCCTGGGACACCACCACATCACTCAGGGACAACACCACATCACTCAGGAACACCACAACATCACTCGGGGACACTACCACACCACATCACTCGGGGACACCACCACATCACCCGAGGACACCACCACATCACTCAGGGACACCACCACATTACTCGGGGACACCACCACAACACCCGAGGACACCACCACATCACTCAGGGACACCACCACATTACTCGGGGACACCACCACATCACTCGGGGACACCACCACATCACTCGGGGACATCACCACATCACTCTGGGACACCACCACACCACTCAGGATCACCACCACATCACTCAGGATCACCACCACATCACTCAGGAACACCACCACATCACTCAGGGGCACCACCACATCACTCAGGGACACCACAACATCACTCAGGGACACCACCACATCACTCAGGAACACCGCCACATCACTCAGGAACACCACCACATCACTCAGGGACACCACCACATCACTCAGGGGCACCACTCAGGGACACCACCACATTACTCAGGGACACCACCACATCACTCAAGGACACCACCACATCACTCAGGGACACCACCACATCACTCAGGGACACCACCACATCACTCGGGGACACCACCACATCACTCGGGGACACCACCACATCACTCGGGGACATCACCACATCACTCTGGGACACCACCACACCACTCAGGATCACCACCACATCACTCAGGAACACCACCACATCACTCAGGAACACCACCACATCACTCAGGAACACCACCATATCACTCAGGGACACCACCACATCACTCAGGGGCACCACTCAGGGACACCACCACATCACTCAGGGACACCACAACATCACTCAGGAACACCACCACATCACTCAGGAACACCACCACATCAGTCAGGGACACCACCACATCACTCAGGGGCACCACTCAGGGGCACCACCACATCACTCAGGGACACCACCACATCACTCAGGGACACCACCACATCACTCAGGAACACCACCACATCACTCAAGGACACCACCACATCACTCGGGGACACCACCACATCACTCGGGGACACCACCACATCACCCTGGGACACCACCACATCACTCAGGGACAACACCACATCACTCAGGAACACCACAACATCACTCGGGGACACTACCACACCACATCACTCGGGGACACCACCACATCACCCGAGGACACCACCACATCACTCAGGGACACCACCACATTACTCGGGGACACCACCACATCACTCGGGGACACCACCACATCACTCGGGGACATCACCACATCACTCTGGGACACCTCCACACCACTCAGGATCACCACCACATCACTCAGGATCACCACCACATCACTCAGGAACACCACCACATCACTCTGGGGCACCACCACATCACTCAGCGACACCACAACATCACTCAGGGACACCACCACATCACTCAGGAACACCGCCACATCACTCAGGAACACCACCACATCACTCAGGAACACCACCACATCACTCAGAGGCACCACCACATCACTCAGGGACACCACCACATCACTCAGGAACACCGCCACATCACTCAGGAACACCACCACATTACTCAGGGACACCACCACATCACTCAAGGACACCACCACATCACTCAGGGACACCACCACATCACTCAGGGACACCACCACATCACTCGGGGACACCACCACATCACTCGGGGACACCACCACATCACTCGGGGACATCACCACATCACTCTGGGACACCACCACACCACTCAGGATCACCACCACATCACTCAGGAACACCACCACATCACTCAGGAACACCACCACATCACTCAGGAACACCACCATATCACTCAGGGACACCACCACATCACTCAGGGGCACCACTCAGGGACACCACCACATCACTCAGGGACACCACCACATCACTCAGGAACACCACCACATCACTCAGGAACACCACCACATCAGTCAGGGACACCACCACATCACTCAGGGGCGCCACCACATCACTCAGGGACACCACCACATCACTCAGGGACACCACCACATCACTCAGGAACACCACCACATCACTCAAGGACACCACCACATCACTCGGGGACACCACCACATCACTCTGGGACACCACCACATCACCCTGGGACACCACCACATCACTCAGGGACAACACCACATCACTCAGGAACACCACCACATCACTCGGGGACACTACCACACCACATCACTCGGGGACACCACCACATCACCCGAGGACACCACCACATCACTCAGGGACACCACCACATTACTCGGGGACACCACCACATCACTCGGGGACACCACCACATCACTCGGGGACATCACCACATCACTCTGGGACACCACCTCAGGATCACCACCACATCACTCAGGATCACCACCACATCACTCAGGAACACCACCACATCACTCAGGGGCACCACCACATCACTCAGGGACACCACAACATCACTCAGGGACACCACCACATCACTCAGGAACACCGCCACATCACTCAGGAACACCACCAAATCACTCAGGGACACCACCACATCACTCAGGGGCACCACTCAGGGACACCACCACATTACTCAGGGACACCACCACATCACTCAAGGACACCACCACATCACTCAGGGACACTACCACATCACTCAGGGACACCACCACATCACTCGGGGACACCACCACATCACTCGGGGACACCACCACATCACTCGGGGACATCACCACATCACTCTGGGACACCACCACACCACTCAGGATCACCACCACATCACTCAGGAACACCACCACATCACTCAGGGGCACCACCACATCACTCAGGGACAACACCACATCACTCAGGAACACCACCACATCACTCAGGAACACCACCATATCACTCAGGGACACCACCACATCACTCAGGGGCACCACTCAGGGACACCACCACATCACTCAGGGGCACCACCACTTCACTCAGGGACACTACCACATCACTTAGGGACACCACCACATCACTCAGGGACACCACCACATCACTCGGGGACACCACCACATCACTCTGGGATACCACCACATCACTCTGGGACACCACCACATCACTCTAATACACCACCACATCACTCTAATACACCACCACATCACTCAACCCAACCACATCATCACTCAGCACCACAACAGCACTGTCCTTGCTTGCTACTAACAAGCATTGCCATAGCCAATAGGACTCGCATTAGGAAAGTGTAAGCTAATGGCTTTGTGATTAACAATGCTAGTAATTTATATATTTTCAAAGCCAACACATATTTAAAAAAATTGTCATTTACAATACCAATAGCTCACACTTTCCTAATGCGAGACCTATTGCATTGCAAATGCTCGTTTACATTGTTTTTTTGCATACTGCTGTACAACGCACCAACTCATCTGTGTCTTGAAGCAACCGTTTTAATGCTTGTTATAAATTATGATTTGTCCAGATCAGGAAGAGTCAAACCATGTATGCAATTTGTTAGAATTTTTAGATTGCATGGCAAAGAAAAAACATCCTCGGAACAGGATAATATCAAATTTCTGTAAAATAAATCAAGATCTATGGAGGCCCATTTAAATCTTAAGCCCTTATCCTTGAGTGTTTCATCCCTAGAGATAACGGTATGTGACTCTTCATCTAACTTGCAAAAAGCTAGGGTTAAAAACAGAGGACTAAGGTCACTGAAACCATTAACAATAAGCGACTTTGCAAGTATTAAATCAACCAGGTCACAGGAGACAAAAATGTAGTCAATGATGCGAGAATTACCTTTACCAGCATAGGTCAGGAACCTCAGAGAATCTGGCTAACTTAATTATGATCAGTTATCAAAACAGATAATGATATCCCTTCTCACACTTTAAAAGCAAGGCCTGAGTAACTGGAGAACTGATAATGATAGGTGCAGCAATACAACCTAGTGAATCTGCAACCCTAGCTAGCTAGCGCTCTAGCCTTCCATGAAGAAGAATGAGTGGCAGGTACTGCAAATATTGAGTAGCCAAATAGATAAGGATATGAAATGGCCCAAGTTTCCTGAATGAGAATTATATTAAACTATTTGACAATTCGGACCCAGTTATTATTACTTGAGGATACCTGCAATATTCTGTGAGAGAATTCTTCTTTCTCCTTTGCTGTGGGCTACTTCTAAATCTTTACAACGTCCTGATGTAGAGGCATGGCTAAAATCAATGGGGACAGCAAATACTCATTAATCTTGGAAACAGAGTTGGAACGAGGAAGTCAGTCATTGGTATCCAGGGACTCCATTGCAGCAAACCTGTTAACAGTAGGAATTAGGGGCATATAGCTGTCTCATTTTGATCCTACTATATGCTGACAATCATGTTCTTATTGCTCATATCGCTAATGGCATCAAAAAAACATATTAAATCTTTTGTGTCCTTTATGGATGACCATGACCTAAATTGGTACCCCATAGATAATCCTACCATTACAAAAGTTCTGCCATTTTCATTCTTATGTATCATTATTGATACCAATGATCGTTGGTCGCATTTTTTGTCCTCTAAGAGGGAATTCTTTGTTCAATCTTTAACCTCAGGTTTTGACTCCACCTCAAGATTTAGGGTTAAGTCATACACCTGCTATTTCATCAGCATCTGAGGATTTCAGAATTGCAACTCAGAGCAATTGGAAGAGAACAGATTTTGTAGAGAGGCCCTCATGGCTCCAATTTCATCTTCTACTTACATTTGCCATAGAGAAATAAGCATCCCATACATCGAGGATTTCAGAAAGTCCCGACCGTTGTCATTAAGGCTTGCCATCTGGAAAAATGAAAAGGCTTGTTTAACCAGGAACATCATTAAGGATTGCTCAGTTGTGAGAAGGGGATTGAAATTCCATGGCTAGCTAGTGTAAGATTTATATTATGCTCCGTCAGTCTCAAACAGATTTTTGATGATCCACTTAACAACTTAAATATTTATAAAGAACAGTTACGGCAGGCACTATATGACCAGGCAATTTCCAATAAACTGCAAAAGGAAACCGTGAAGGAGAGCGTGCCAAATCACATGTTACTTGCCCCCTTAGATAACATGGTAATGTACTTAACTAACTTGAGAGGGTGGTGGGAACAAAGCCTTCTACATCGGTATAGGGCTGGTACAGTGAAATATCTGTTATGTTTCCCGCTGGGTTTTAATATCAATTTGGATTTTACCCCATGTCCCTGTGATGGCAACTCAGGACAGTCAATGTCGCATTTAATCTAATGTAGTTAGACATTTAATAGAAGCAGGTGAATTCTTTCTTCAATTGAATGATGCAACTGAGACAATTTGTTTGGGCGCCTTTTTGAAGGCTGCTGTAAGAGCACGTTGCTCCATGAATATTGTTTTGCTCTGATGAACGGTTTTGCACTTTATGTACTTTTGAGGGAGATGGATCTCTAAACTTTTTTATTCATTATACCTTATATTTATGTATGTTTATGGTTTTTAATGTAATGGATTGGATGTATTTGTATTATTGCACTTTTATGGATACATGTATTCAAATAAAGCTATATTGAATTGAAAATTGCTATTTCATATATTCAGTTGTTGGCCAGTCCACTGGTTTGCAATGCTGTCCGTTGTGTTTTTCATGCTGCTGTTAAATGTAGAGAAAAGCGAATTACTCAGGCAAGCTTTAATCTTAGCAACTGAGATCAATTTTGTATTATTGCTTTATGGTTATAACTAACTGAATAAAGAATGTATATGTTGGAGCTGCACAATTTAAGCTCCATCCTTCCACGTCACAATTATGCAGTCATGTACTCATATCTGACATTATATTTACTGTGTGCCTTAACTTAATTAAAATATGTGAAGCATTTAAATGCATTAATGAAATGCAATCATTGTAGGAATTAGAGATTTATACACGTATACACTAATGTTAATTTGAAACGTATAAACATGTACTCTTTTACTCGTGTTTTATATTTATTCTTTAAGTTACATGTGTGCATGTATAACCATGGATTTGAAGTGCATATTAAATGCTCCGTTAAAATTTAGCTGACTACAGGTCTTAGCTGAAATGCAGTTTGCTTTGCCAGCATGTTTTCTCTTCCTTTACAGGTTTATTATTATGATTTTTGTTAGTTAGAGAAAGGCTTATTGTTTGAATTAGACTGCTGATAGTGAGGCCTCGAGGGAAGAACTGGGCAGTCAACATGGAGAATTAATGGACTTCTGTTTATCATCAACTAGGACAGCTAGATGTTCAAGGTTGAGAACTGCAGTTCCATTTCAATGTGATGGAAAGTTGAAGGGATGTTGCAGATGCACTCAAGATGCACTCAAGTAATGATTTGGTTGGTTCCTGGTGGTGTGAAAGGAGATAAGTACATTTCTGAACCTCCTGTTACCTGCAAAGTGGTGTTTCTACAGTTGGAAGACATGAGATTCCCTTTAGTCTTCAAGAGGTACAGACCTCTCTGCTCGCCCTATTCTTGCAAGTGTGAAGCTTTTTGCTAAACACTTATTTTCTTTTTCTAAGACCTCTAGTGAAATCTGATTATGCTGACACCTTCTATGCTCCCGAAATAGGGACCCTTAGTAGATGACCCTATGTCTGACCTAGGTTTAGAAAGGAGAAGGGACGTTTCTTTATGGAATACCTATTTGCTCTAATTTGTTTCTTTATTGTTGTGGCTATCGCAATTCTGTATCTCATCTTATTGCGATTTAACCTACTGAGATATTTTAGCTAATCTGCTGTATTGCTGTACTTAATTCATTATTGGTTTGCATATACACTGGGTTGATTGGCAAACCAAAAATAAACCCTTTAGTCATATTGGTCCTTATTGTGGAGTTACATTGGCTTCACAAGTTAGAAATGTATTGTTGATGTCTTCTCCCTTTCAATGCTTCCTGTGAACCAGTAAGTGTACATTCGACCAATGGGGAAAACTCTTTAACAACTTGACTAAGAGATTGTAAGGCCCAGTACTCTTTCACTGTCTACTCACCATATGTACAGTGTCTTGTTTTGTACAAAATACCATTTTATTATTGCCTTTAAGAAATAACCTGTTAACAAAGTAAAAAGTGATAAAAACGCCAGAAATCCTGAAACTAGATTCTGAGAGTTTCTCATGAGTTAAAAGCTCGCTGGTGACCTCTGCTCTGATCAGCAGGTCACATGTTCAAGTCTGAGTATGCCAACTCATCCTTCTATCATTTTGGGGTTGGTAAATTGAGTATCATTCTATTGGGTTATAGTAGCACCCATTATTCACAGAGGTTACTCATTATGATAAACCTCAAAATCCTCATGCAGAGGTCTGAGGGGTAAAAATCTAAGTCACCTTGAGTATGAAGAAAAAAAGTTCTTGAAATTATCCTCAGCTTTAATGGGTAGTTAGCGGAACTACTTTCTTTCTACTGATAGTTGCTGCCAAGGCTAAATACTCTCCCAAATTTCTTGGCAGTATTCTGCAGATTAGTTAACCATAAAGATAGTTAATTTTCCATTCCTTTTACGTATATGGATTCTTTCAAGAACATTTGATGGTTTTGTGGTTGGTTGTGGCTATTCTATTTAGCAGAGTGCTTTGTAAGTTAATTCTTTACAGATGAACCCATACGCACTCTGGGATTTCCAAGGACTCGCGAAGGATATGACGCAAATTGGTCTTAAATCAAAGAAACAGAAAAAGTACCTAGATTTGTAACAATCTCTCCTGTGTCTATGCTATTTTCATTCTGAAAAACTTTGCACTCTGTTTTTCGATTACTGTCTTTAATGTATTCTGGCTATCTATTTGACCATCAGACACTCTCATTTGAGAATGATAAACATTATCATTTGTAAAAGGAGATTGTAAACTTTATAATGGCTATAAACCATCTATTACTTCTTATCATATTTCAAAGACCATTTGACCAACTGCCTTGTTCTGTTTAAAGTGTAACAAACTCACAAACGGTCACATACACACACAGACACTCCCCTCAACCCCCCTCTCTCTTTCTTTGTCTACAGAGGAGCAATTATTGCACTTGTGTAGGAAATGTGTGCTTAATGAAGGCTAATAACATTGGCTCTGCCAGACTAATCTTCATGGAATTTTGCCAAAAAATGATTCAGCCACCTTTCAATTATTCTGCACATTTTCGTTCAGACTGGATAAAGTTATAGGGAAGAGGTTGGAAATTTACAATTTGTATTTTGCAAAGTGAGATTACTATATGGATCGTTGCTCAAGAATAGGTTGCAAGATGTTTGAACTGATTTACACCCAACCTTGTATGAAAATAGTGTTTGGTCCAACTTGAAATCCTTTTCTGGTTTGCCAAACGCCTGTGCAGTGCCTTTTTGAAAGAGACTAATTAAAATATGTATACCTTGGTAGAGCCCACAATTCATGAAATGATTCTCTAAATTCAAGAACCTCTCATAACGGCTTCCTGAAACAGAAAGAAACATTTTGCTACAGGCTCTAGCACCAGGTTCAAACCTGAAAATTTTTTTGGGTCAGGAGGGTCAACGGTGAGCACATCACAACCTCCTGGTTAACTAGGGCACAGCCAAAGGGTTGCGGTCTTGATAATCGAGTAAGCAAAACATGGAGGACAAAAATATCGAAAGGTACGTGCATAAAGGGAAGTGCAGATATATTAATCTGAACTCCACATCTACACACCTTGGAGTTGTACATATCATCAATGTATAATGTACACCAGGGCAATTCCATACTGCCCTCCCTACCATTGTTTCCAACTTAGCCTGTACACTATCTAATTTTACGGTGCTTGGGGATCTTAATCTCCACTGAGATGACCCCTCTAACTACGCGGCCAATGAACTGGTATCCAATCTCTGGGCACTTCAGCTCACTCAGAGTGTACTTAAATCTACACATATTAAAGGTCATCTATTCAATCCTGTTTTTAGTAATTTACGAGAGCTCCTGTAGGCACCCCCACTCCACTTCCTTGGTCTGACCACTTTTTAATCCCCTTAACCTGGGAAATCCATGGACCCACGTTCTCCCCTAATATAATATCGGCTCTGGAACAGAACTGGTCAAAGCTCCCCATTGAGCACTGGATTTCTGTTCTTGAAGCCACTAAACCAGTTAGCTATCCGAACCCCATTGTGGCCAATGAAAAGTTTAACAATGGGATTCAAAGCTCCCTTGATGTAGTTCTCCCTAAGAGACCCATCCATAACAAGGCAGGACAAAGACTGCTCCCTGGTGCTCTCAAAGGCTAAGAGAACTAAAACAATCGTGGAGAAGACTTCATGGAGACAAAATTATTCTGATTCCAGGAAACTTAAATATAGAGAGGCAATCAGATCATATCAAGCTGGAATTAAATCTACCCAAGCTGCCTTCTATGAGGAGAAAATCACTCTAGTGGCAAACTCCCCCAAAGAAATTTTTCGAATCGCCAAAATCCTCTCCAATCTGCCTCAGAAGCAGCCAACATCAGAGGGGGCACTCACAAGGTGTAATAACTTGGCGGAGTTTTCGCAACAGAAAATTCACAACATTTACATGTCTCTTCCGTCCTTTCAGAATCAACAATCTATGACACCAACCGTGGAGCCACTTGCCGGAACACAAATTTCATTAGGGCAATTGCCCCTTTTGGATCTTGCCTCATTGGACTTGATCATGGCAAAAATAAAGTTGGGCTCCCCTACTGACCCCGCCCCTTCTTTGCCCCTGATTTTAGGTGCCAAAACCATACGTCCTGTAATCCTTGATCTTGTTAACTCCTCCATCTCTTCCGGAACTGTTCCCCCGCATGGAAGTGCACACTGGTAAAGGCCCTTTTAAAGAAACCTAATCTTGACCAGTCTAATCTAGCCAACTTTCGCCCCATCCCGCTCCTTCCCTGGATGAGTAAGGTTCTGGAAAAACATATAATTACTATCCTGGTAAATTTTCTAGAATCCAACGATCTTCTTCATCACCCCTCCAGCCTCTGGCTGAGCAATGTGTCACAGTGCTCAGATCCATCACAACACTGCATTGCAGTGTTGTGATTGGTCAGGGGAGGGAGCCTGGCAGCCTGCTTCATGTTCCTGTCTGAGACAGGAGAGCAGGAGTGGAGAAGATGCGGGACCCGGCTCAAGGTAAGAAGGTTTTTCCCCCTGCGATTCCTCCAGCGGGTGCCCTTCCACCTGCGAGCCATGCCAGCCGCGACTGTGAAGGAATGCCATGATGTTCCCTGCACCCAGCAAAGAGTGGCTGCATCAAAGACGTGACTGCACCTGCTGCACCTTGGGCTAGCAAAGAAAGGACTGTGCCGGTGATGTACCGTTGAAGGAAAAGTCGTCCCTGGGCCTCAGACAAAGAAGGTGGCTCCAAGAGTCAATCAATCAATGTAAACTTTATTCAGCTTTTAGAATAAAAACCATAAAACTATGACAGACCATGAAGTACACAGCAAGTAAAACCATCCTCGAAACAATCACAATAAAAACATACAGGGTATAAAAATACATTGATAGAACCACAAAACATATTAATAAATACACCATTAAAAATCTCAATGGCAATGCATCTTAGATGATAGCCGCTGTCTAATAGACCAACAATTTTTTAATCACAGCTATTTCACAACCTAACAGTAACTTTTCAAAAGCTAAGGACATTAAGGATAATATCCACTAAAAGCATTTGAAGGTAAATGAGGGCAGAAGATATCCAAGTCAGATGACTGACTCCCTGTTACAGTCTTTGGGCCATAAAAGCTGAAGAAGCCTGCCTTGGTGTGTTGGTAGCCAAGAAGGCCTGACTGCTGCTAACCACTTAAGTGCAGCCTGGGAGACCAAGTCCCGACCTTCTAAATTTTCACCCACGTCTATGGACCCAGGAGATTCGTCGGAGTGCAGTTTGGTCACCCAACAAGAAGTTACTGCCAGATAAAGGAAACTGCTGGTTCTGCTGTAGCAGGAGACCATAGACCTGTTGGCAAATGGATTTTGGCTGGACTTAACTTGACATCGAGGGATATTGACCCCTGAGGCCAAAATTGCCATACTATGTTTGTGGACCGGTGGCCACAGGAAGACACCGGCTCAGCATCCTTGAGCATATTCAGCATCCTGCATCTCTTGTATCGGGACCAGGCCATTGATTCCTACAGCTGTTGCCCACAGTCCCTGGAACCAGGGCCGGACTGGCCATAGCGGGCACCGGGCGTTTCCAGAGTAGGCCGCTAGGATGGGGGCCGATTTTTGGCCTCTGGGGGGCCTTTTTTGTTACCAGGGGTCGGCAATGTCGGCCCCCAGTAGCAAAATCGGCCGAAACCACTGGCAATCTGCTCAGGTGCACTCCCCCCTCACCCCAGGTGGGTCAGCTGAGCAGTTTGCCAGGGCCGGTTTCTGTTCCCAGTCCGGCCCTGCCTGGGACTGGACTGCAAACTGCTTCAACTGTGAGGTAACTGTTCAAATGGATCTTATTGGTCCCTGTGACTAGCTCCCTGCGGAGTTGGTCGCCACAAGAGTGCCCTTACAGATGTTTTTCAGTACCATGTACACATTGCAGTAGATTACAATGATTTATTGCCCTAAGAGAAGAGCTGTGATGTATTGCTTGTTTTGAACATTCATATTTCCGGGACCCTCGGGTTGATTTTTGTCATTGAAATGTCTACTTAAAGATAAAAATAAAATTTTTATAAAATGGTATTGGATGTTCATTGTGTGTGTTTTCTTCTTATTCAACTGTTTTGGTATTTGATAAAGCTTTACACTCATTTCTTTGACAAAGTCTGACTGCTCTTAGCCACAGCTACTGTGACCTTATTACGTGGTGGGGTGGCACACCTCACCACAAAATAAACTACTTTCCTCTAAGGATGTGTTGCTTTGTCAGTGCTCATTAACATATCCTATTGTAGCATGTACGCAAATCTGCCAATTTCTTTTATTCAAGTCCATGTGTCTTCCCTATGGGAATCGAATTACATATGCACAGCAATTACATGTGTGCACCAGTAGATTCCAGTATACCCACAGACAACAGAGTAGATAAAACTAATAACAAGAAAAACATCAATCACAAACATACCATAGAGTAAATGAATATCTGTTCTGTATATGTATAGAGCAATAAATCCACATCTTATTACCTTACATTAGTGAGAGTGACCCATATAAATGGCAAAAATCAGTGTTACTCGAGGGAGGAAGACAATCGCATATAGCATTGTTAGTCGGGAATGTATCTCAAGTCTGTCTCCATGTCATTCAAAGTGGTTTATCATCCAACTTGGCTAAAAGTTTATCCAAGTAAATATTGGAACTGGCCCTTTTTGCAGGTTTATGCCCAAACTTGCTTCTTCCTCCCTTATTTTTCCTGACCTGTAGCTGTTGCCAATAGGACTGTGCTCTTTACCACTGCCGATCAGTACTAAAGTGCATATGCTCTCTGTGTAAATTGTTATGGTAATTGGTTATCCATGATTGGCATATTTGTTTCCCCTAAAAGTCCCTAGTAAGGTACACTGAGTGTGCCAGGGCTGGTGATACAAATGCTACTAGTGGGCTTGCAGCACTGGTTGTGCCACCCACATGAGTAGCCCTAAAATGGTGTCTCAGGCCTGCCACCGCAGTGTCTGTGTGCAGTCTGTGAACTGCCATGTCCTCCGGGTCAGTGTCCCCACTGAGCAGGCCTAACCCTTCCCTTTCTGTGCACATTGGTCACCCCTATGGAAGGCCCAAGGTACCCCCTTGGGCAGGGTGCAGTGTATGTGAAAGGTAGAGCAGGTACTGGTGCAGGTGACATGCTCTGGTAGTGAATTACAGCCATTTTCGTTTTTCACTATTGTAAGGCTATCTTGCCCATAGGCTATCATGGGGAATGCTGGCTACAGTGGCTACCAGCATATCTTCCCATAGGAGCAAGATAGGACATACAAGTCTGGTATCCCTGAACTCAGAATTTAATAACACATCTTTTAGGAAAGGTGTTTTTTAAATTCTGTGTTTGAGAACAGCACTTTTAGAAAGTAGCTGTTTTTTTGTCTGACCTTTCTGCGTGCCTTGGCTGGTTTGTGAATTGACTGTCTGGTTTGTGAGTGACAGGGCTGGGGGATTCCAGGAGACAGAATGAGTCCGCCCAGTGGTGAATAGAGAGATTTGCATCTAGATGGGAGGGAGGAGTTGTACCTGGGACCCGAATAGACTGTGCCCGCCCCCCACAGTGCTGGTTCCACCCCTTGTGGTGCGTCTGATGTCTCTGCCCTGCACTGTGAAAGGAGAGAAGAAATCATGTCAACAAAGTGCTCCAGGGCTGTGCTTTCCCTCCACAATGCTGGCTCCACCTCCTGCTGGGCGGCTGATGACCCTGCCCCTCTCTCTGAAAGGAAGGGAGAGGCCAGGAAAACAAAGTGCTCAAGGAATACCCAGAACTGGTTCAGCCCGGGCCCCGAGCCCTCCTGCACAAAGGGAACAAAGACTTTTAGGGGTATAAGTACAGGACCCCTGGCTACAGAAAATTAGATCATCCTGGAATCATGAAGGAACCTCTGCCAAGGAGAAAGCTGAACCTGAGGAAGGAATACGGTTCTGCTGTGTGATGCTGGATTGCCCTGCTGTTGCTTTGCTGCCAAGGAGAGGGGAAGGACTTTGCTTTGTGCTGTGTCCCCTTGCTTGAAGGAATCTTCAAGGGCCTGAGAAGAGCTTGCTCCCTGTTTTTGAAGTCCCAGGAACAAAAGGACTTCACCCCCAGCTTCCCTGAGCTCTGCTGAGAGAGCTCTGTCCTTCCTGGAGTGCTTGGCCCATGTGTGGTGCCTCTGGAAGTTGTGCCTGTATTGGGGAGCTAGAAATTAAGCTTTTAAAGACTTTGCTACAGAAAATTAATCGCAATCCCGGCCGAGCGAGAAAATTCCCGCCGCTAGGAAGACCGGGATCGTCGCAGCGCCTGTCGCCGCTGCCTGAAGACGTTGCACCCTTCGTTAGCGGGAAGATTTCCGCTGCTGCGAACATCGTCACAGAGCCTGTCATCGCTGGGTTAAATCAACGCATCACGTCGCTGCGAACATCGTCGCAAAGCCATCGCATCGAGGAGCTGTGAGAGAAAGATCGCCGCTGCACCGCGCATCGTCGCCCCGGAGATCGTCGCAACACCTGAGAATCATCGCATCGTGCCTTTGCGGGAGAAAACTTCCTACAGAACCTACGCACCAGAATGCAGACAAGTGGCCTTCCTCCCCATACAGACCGGATTCGTCGCAACACGCCCGCTGCTGCAGCGGGGCTGTCGCTAACGCCTCCCCAGGGTCTCAGGAGCAACGCATCGCTTGTTTTCCACCCCTACAGCTTCTGTGCCTGGAACTTTTTATAGCTAACAAAGGTACTGTGGCTAAAACGTGACGCAACTGTGGATAATTTTATCGCTAACCTTAAGAACATTAAGAACTCTTTTGCAACCATATTCTTGAACTGTGTATGTTGGATTTTTGTTGTTTTGGTCTTGTGTAGTTTAGATTAAATACCTTTATTTTTCTAAACTGTTGTGGAGTCAGTTTGTGGTGCTTTCACTGTGTTACTGTGAGTGTTGGTACAAATACTTTACACATTGCTTTTGGATAAGCCTGACTGCTTGAGCCAAGTTACCAAGGGGGTGAGTAGAGGTTATCTAAAGAGTGTTTCCTCCTTACCCACACTAGAAGCAAGGGTCCCTATTTGGACAGTGGTACCTACCTCTGCCAACTAGAGACTCCCAGTTCTAACAGTAAACATCTCAGTTTTTAAACATTGATTTCCCCTGCTCTCAATCTGAGTTCTAGACAATATTGTAATTTTAACCTACATTTTGCCAGCCATGCCCCTCCAATGGTGGCACGAAGGGGGGATTTCCAGTGCATGACACCAAAGCGAGCAAACACCAAACACCAAAGCGAGATCTATGAACTTACAAACATGTTTTGTTTTTTTAGATTGTGTCATCCTTCCTAGTCCATGTTGCATAGGTCCCCAGGTACCACTGCTAGTGACACTTGTCATGCACTCAAGAACCTCATCTCGATAATTGTAAATCACTGGACAGTGCCATATCATGTGGTAGAAATCTGCCACCTCTATCTCTACCCTACACGTAGAGCAGGTTTTCACTGCACCAGGGTATATTTGCCCCATACATTTGGGGGGTCAGGTAAGTGTGATGTATATATTTGAATTGGGTGAACTTTAACCTTGTGTTTCTGGAGATTACCTTCATACTACTAACATACTTCACCCAATCCTACTCTGAGAGCTCCTGGCCTAACAAGTTTCCCACCATTCTTTGGGCATGGAGAGAAGCACTCCCTCATGGTTTTACATTGCACTTTATAGTCTGGCAATTGGCTCTCTGTTTTGTCCATGTGGAGCAGTGAAAACAATATTTAGGAGCTTTTTACTACCAGGACATGCAAAACTTAAAAACACACATCCTACTATTTAAATACAATGAATCCTGTTTAGAGAGCTGTTTAGAGACTACCTTTGAGGTGACATATTTTTTTAAAGGAAAGTTTAGGCCTGGCAAAAGTTTAATTTTGTCATTCAATATGGGCAGTTTATAACTGCACTACAGAATGCAATGTCAGGCCTGAGACATGTTTTAAAGTGCAACTGGAGTGGGTGGCACAATGAAGCTGCAGGCCCACTAGTAGCATTATATTTTTTAGGACCTGGTTACCATGCAGTACCATATACCAGGGACCTACAGGTAAATTAAATGTGACAATCTGGTGTTGGCCATTATTACATGTTTTAGGAAGAGAGCACAAGCACTTTAGTCAACAAAAAAGAAATTCAGAACACAGGAGGGATCAAGGCAAAAGGTTTGGGGAAAGACCACACCAAGGATGTCATATCCAACATCCTGGCATTAAGTGAAGATGCACACACTTTTTGTCGACACTTATATGGCTTTGATTTCAAAGTTGTGAAGGAACACAAACCCCTAACTCCATTGTTCAGAGGACTACCCGATTCGATTTGATTTGAAAGCTTTTATTCGGTTAAATAAATCAACCATATAAGCAATACAGTCATAAACGATCTACAATAAAATCAGAAAGAGAAAAATATAAAACAGTGGGATTGAAGTGCAAATACAGCCAAGTTCATCAACATAATAGTACAGATACAAAAGTGCATATTTCACATGAGGGCCCAGACATTTACTATAAGGTAATACGATTAAAAGTGCAAATACATCAAAGTTCGTAAGCATAATGGTAATGGTAAAAATACAAAAGTTCAAGTGTATAATTCACATGGGGGCCCGGACATTTACTGGGGCATATATTGGCCTATCAAAAAGTGCAAATGCATACAATTTCATTATGCCCTAGAGGTGTCAATGATCATAGATTTCCTAATGCTAATAGATTTCAGGAGAAATGTAGCCAAATAGAAACACAATTGTGGGTCATCCAGTCTAAAGAGCAAATTCATAGCATCTGTAGTAGATCTAATATTATAATATAAAAAGAAAGGTTTTAAATTTCCTAAAATGGGAATAAAATGTGCAAAATAATAACATATGGCGGCAACTTTGTCGAGAGACCCCATCACATGGGCACGCGTGGGAAAAACTCTGTTTTATAACAGGGAAATTAACAAGATGGTGTACAATGCCCAATCTAAAACGTGTCATCACAAATCGGTGCGAAGGTCTTGTTACAACTGACAGGTAAGATTGGAAACCCTGTTTAAGGTCCAATTGTAAATAAAAGAGGAAAGTAGATTGATTCTTAATAACACTGGAACGGGCCTCTATTTTGATGGCTAGCAAAGTTATTTTTATCTCAGCTCTAGCAATAGAGGCAATACACCTGGGATCCGATTGAATATCACAATTAAATAAGAGTTTAAACCAATAGGGAATGTAATTAAGCCAGGGTATTCTCAGACCGTGCTCCATTATCACGCAGTCCCGTATTATAGATTGAGTAAATAGTGTTTCCTCTTTTGACCATATAAATTTCCATAAAAGGAAAGGTCGTGTGGAGGCCAAATCTGAAATATACTTATTGCCCCCCTCACGGTGTATCAATTCCGTGGAGGCAGATGAGGGTACACAGAGCAACCGTTTTAAAAAAGAATTTTCAGTTTGTTGTAATAAATTACTCTGAACGTGGACCCAAACACCTGCCCCGTAAAGAGCGGCAGCGACGCATCGTATCTCATAGATTGTCAGCATGTCTTTGATACGTCGATTGCCCAATTTGGTTGAGAATCTAAAAATAACATTTATGTTTCTAAGCATCTTAGAACTGGCATTTTCCTGTTCCTGGGCCCATGACGTGTTCCCTTCAAACGAAATGCCCAAGTAACAGAAGGTCTTAACTGTCTGAACCTTAGATCCTTCAATATAATATAATAAGAACTAGATGTTATAGGGTTCCTACCGCACGCCATTACAAAGGTTATTGATTTATTAATTAAAAGTTTTCTTTTAGCGATAAAAGCAGTAAAATTATCAATAAGACGCTGTAACCCAATAGGGGTGCGAGAAAGTAAAACCGCATCATCAGCGTATAAAAGTATCGGGACAGACTTCCCATCCACCCTAGGGGCATCCGACTCGAACAGTTTTAGGGCTTCATCGACTTCATTAATAAATAATTAAAAAAGTAGTGGAGCTAGGATGCAGCCCTTGTCGGATGCCTCTTTTGACTTTAAAAGGCGGATTATATTCGCCAAGATGACCATACCGCACCTTGCTTGACAATTCCCCATATAATCTAGCCAAAAAGTATATTATCTCTTTGGGGGCACCCATATCTAACAGTAAGGGCCATAAAATAGAATGGTCTACCAAGTCAAAAGCACTGCTAAGGTCAGCGAAACATAAATATATATTTCCCTCCTTAGCTAGTGTATACTTGCCAATCAAGAGGTCCAGATTGACACACTGTTCTAGTGCGCCAACTCTCTTTATGAATCCATATTGCACTTGCATGAGGACTGACTTCTCTTGGACCCAGGCTTCTAATCTGGATAACATAACCCTACTCATGATCTTAATAGACGAGTCCAGTAGGGAGATTGGACGATAGTTACAAACATCAGTCTTAACTCCCTTCTTATGAATCGGTATTATAATTGACTTTCCCCAAGATAATGGAAATTGGTTCTCAACATCGGCATTAAAAACTCTGGTTAAAAATGGCGACCATAAAGCCATTTCATTTTTATAAAGGTCTACCGGGACCCCGTCGGGGCTCGGTGCCTTACCCCCTTTACTACCAGTTATGCCCTCAAATACTTCCTCTATACTAATTGAAAGAGGCATTATGGGCCATTCGTCTGCATTTTGATTGGGCAAAGTGGATGAGGCGTCTTTAGCAGTGGGATTAAAAATATTTGAAAAATGATCTACCCAAGTATTACAATTAATATAGGAATTAAGTTCCGGGATATGATCATCCTTCAAAAAGCTACTATTAACAGTGTCCCAGAAGAGTTTACTATTTTTAGTTTCCGCTGCCTGGCTTAAATCTTCCCAGGCTATTTTTTGAAGTTCCTATTTTCTAGTTTTGAGGGCTAAAACATATTCTGCACATGAGGCCTTAATTATATCCGGGTTTCTTGGCTTACACCTCAGGGCTCGTTTAAGGCGACCCAGGGCCGCTACGCAGTTATCATCAAACCAGCCCGCCTTAGGTTTATTATTTCTACGTACTGGTTTCAACAGAAGGTTCTCTACAATATTATTGATCTTCGCAAAATTATCAAGCAACAGTACTGGGTCGACCTCTTCCCCTAAACAGACTTGGATTTCATTCTTGGCATTGTGTAATGACATCATGCTGGATTTTCAATGGGTCCTGACCGACCCATTTTATCAGAACACCATTTGGTCTAATGGGGGCGATACATGGGCTGTGAGGGACACCAGTAACTTTTTTTGGATCCTAACATAATAAATACAGAGAAATACTGTTATGATCACTAGTTGGTTGATCCGTTATCCAGGGTGGTGAGAATAAGTGTACACTATTACTGGAAATAATAATATGATCGATATTAGACATTGCGTTCCTGCCCGTAAATGTAGGACATTTCATATTATACAGTATCACAATACAGTAATTCTAAATCCAGCTTAGCGATAGCGCCATTTAAGGCCCAACCATATTCACAATGGGGGAAATGCATATAAAAATCATCTTCAGAATCCCCCCTCCTGGGCCCACAGACTTTAGTCGAAGATGATGGGCATATTTGAACATTAAAGTCGCAAACCCAAAGAATAATAATCGGTTTCCTAATGGTACTGGTCAACTTCTCAAGTTCCCTTTCCAAGATAGGGACAATTGAACCACGTAGGGAATTAAACAAATTGTTATAAAAGTTGATCAAGGTGACATCTTTAGCCTCAGTAGATCCCAGTCACATGATCTGTGCATGAGTGCCCACAGTAATACAACCTTTAATTTTGCATTTGTTCAGGTTGGTGGAAATTAAAATTAGAAGGCCACCCTTAGCTCTACCCAAATTGGAAGCCTGGGCTGGCAGCCAATGTCAGGTAAAACCCTCTACATATATTGGATCAATACACCATGTCTCCTGTAAGCATATAATTTCATGTTGGGCCAAGATAAAATCAGACCATGATGGGGTGCCAATTTTGCTTTTAAACCCAGCAATGTTCCAGGTGGTGACTTGATACCCTTTGCCCATGTTCATTTCATGAAGTTCTTGAGGGGGTACATCATGCCCTGCCTCTTCACTAGTGGAAATTAAGTCTACTGAAATACATTCTGGAATGCTACTGGTACTAGATGTCCATATTGCATTGGTCAATGACGCCCTGCTCTATCAAACATAGATCAGCCTTACTAGTTATGGTCTTGACATTTGAATTTTTAGAGTTTTCCATTGTTGTACTTTTAGGTGCATAACTTTCCCATACAACCTCACTAGACTGTATTGCTCCCTCGCATCAATCATTGGTATCCAAATTACTCAGAGCCTGATACATGTTAGTTACTGGGATAGCAAAATTTGGCAGGTTAGAAGACCGAGTGGAATCTGGCAAGAATCCATTTATAGGCCAGCTTACATTCCCATGCATCACCCTCGCATGTCTGTAAAAGTACCCTAGAGGGAGAAGAGTGGTATTAACTTTAGCACTAATTAGCAGAGGTAAAGTGCACAGAGTCCTAAAGTCAACAAAAACGAAATTCAGAACACAGGAGGGATCAAGGCAAAATGTTTGGGGAAGGATCACACCAAGGATGTCAGATCCAACATCCTGGCATTAAGTGAAGATGCACACACTTTTTGTCGACACTTATATGGCTTTGATTTCAAAGTTGTGAAGGATCACAAACCCCTAACTCCATTGTTCAGAGGACTACCCAACATCTGGTTCCCAGAACTGAGAGACGGCTTTTGCAACTTAAAAAATATAACTTCACACTCTCCAACAGGCTGGGTGGAGACAATTTAGAGGATTGCTTGTCTTGTCACAATATGGCATGTGGAGATTAAGAAGAGATACAATTTAGAAACACAGAAGAATGCATACAACTGGTGACAGGACGTACTTGCCCCAAACCACCAACAATCCCTTAACAACGATAACAGTCAGTCGATGATGAATGTTTACAACTAGCAATGGCGGCCATGAAGTTCAACCGATGGAAAACATTTCTCTATGTACTTCAAAATAAAGACTCATATACTATACAAACCCTCACACAACTGTGGAAAGTGTGAAATGAACCAAGTTTCTCCAAAGAGAGCCTGCAGCTGGGAGGTGAGAGGATGGTCATAGTGAAGGGCCTTCAAGATCGCACAATGCAACTGGTAAACCAGGGCCATCAAGGCACGGCAATAAATAAATGTGCCTCAGGGACTAGTTATGGGGTCCAAAAATAGGATGTTAAAATAGATGACGTGAGAGAATATCAACCCCTGTCAAGAGATGGAGGGAGGAACCAAGCCGGTTCCCATAAGCACAGAAGAGACCTGCACCGTACCTTCGCTGAAAATATGTGTAGACGTCTACCTTCTACCTGGTGGACAACAAATACTAGTATTCCTTGATGCATGTTCTTAATACACCATGGTGGAGATAGCACTGTACACTGCATTTGAACACATCAATCCCAAGCTTGAAAAAGTCCCAGATGCATGCATACAGGCTGAGGAAAAACCTGAAAATAGACAATGTAGCTGAGTTCCTAGAATATCTAAAAATGCTGCAAATAGACAACCATAATGTCATCCCCGTTGTGGCCTTAAGTAAATAGGGAGGGTGGGCATTTTATGCCAAAACTGATTAAGACACTTTTGCATAAATGTGGTACAAGGTGGAAAACAGCCACGACTTTTTAATAGTCTATCTACATACACACACCACCGCACCAGAGAGTGCACACCAGCACCCATCCAGTTGGAAAGTGCCTTACAAGTCAACACCCAACAGTATCACACTAGGCAACACATACCCTAGACTTGAGAAAACTATCTCCCAGAATAGAAGATGAAGGAACACTGAACAAGCAAGATGGAAGGGAAGATCCAAACAATCTGATATCGCCAGGGATCTAGTTCTTATTGGAGACAGACCACTCTTTGAGTGCATTCCTTGGATGGTGAATGGGGGAAAGAGGCACAGTGATCACCAAGGAAAGAGGAAGTGAGAAAGAATCGCAGAATGCATCCATGGTAAAGAAAAGGAACCCATGTCAATTATCACTGGGAACCTCAGAGAGGAAGACATATTTCCTGTGGCCATCTGGATTGAAGATGAGTGGATCAAGGGAGCCCCAAATCAATAGACTCACGACCAAGGCCCGAAACTCAGGATTCATGGCGGCAGGAGATTATTAATATGCTGGATTCCTCGGCTGCCCGGCTAGAAGATGTATCCAGAACAAGGAGGACAGAGTACGTGTTGCCAGACATGCCTTCGCCCTCCCAAGGACTGAAGAACTCCAACATTAGACTGATAGCTGACATATATGTGAAACAGTCAGGTCAGGCAGGTATAATATGTTATTGTTTATCTCCATTTTGGAAAGGCATGTAGTGTGCCACCTGGGACAGAGGTCTCCAACGACACGCATCCATGGCGCCAACATGTGCCTTTCACCGACGAAATACCTACAGGATTTGTTGAGCGTGAGCCCACTCTCCAAACCGAGTAGGAGTGACCTGGTGGGAGGCCGTCGCCCTATGTTCAGGGCCGCTTGAATTCTGGAATTCTGAAGCGTTTTCGCATAGTTCTGGATTTGCCACAGGTGCCACATAATCCACCATTTGCTGCATTATTTGCAGATTTTAACAACATATATATATTTTTTTAGCTCAAGTGGAACGAAATTTACTAACTATGTGGTGACCTCTGTTGCTGTGCTGCGCCAGGCACTGTGGAAATGTTGGCTGTTCACCCTTCGGTTTCACAGTGCTGTATTTAGGTGCTAAACTAGTTCTAAAAAGGTGAAACCAGATAGAGTTAACGTGCAAACATGGCAAAATAATGAACAGATACTAGCACAAAATGTGCCGAATTATGCCGCATGATTAGCATTTTCTTGCTTCTTAATTCATTCAGTCTTGCCGCATAATTTGTTACTCATTTGCCCAATTATTACAGTGGCCCTCCCTCATTATGTGTGACATCTCAGTCAGCCTGCGTCGTCTGCCGTATTGCAGCCGGTGGCTGTAAGTCTGTCGTATGAAAGGGTGTCTCCGGACATATCGATCTGTGTGCACGTGATCTGATGTGTCGTATCCACCTATACATACACACACTATTTGTCAATGCTTGCTCTAAATTGAATGCCCATCTGCGAGATAGCCATTTGTTTCAATAGGTTACAAAATTCATCCTTTGTATCCAATATTTCATGCGCGTGAGCAGGATTTAATATGACGTTTGCTGTTTGGCAAAGCAGAAAGAGTGTCACTTGGAAACTGTCTTTTCCAGAGAGCTGATGTGCACCAGAGTGGTGGATTGTGGGAATGTTTCGTTTAAATAAAAAAAACACTTTTTAAACGTCACATTAAAGCACCAAATATTTATTATAAACATTATAAGGAAAAGACGTCAAATTTGGCCAACGTACGTAAGTAATTGGAAATAACGTCTTTGTTTCTTTCGTTTCTCCATCATGGTTAGTTCCCTTGATTTCATGTGTGCCTTTCTACACACGTGATCGTTCAAATTTATAAAAGTGGAGTGCACCCGCGCACCGCCTGAAATCGTCGAGTTGCAATTCAGATATATGTCTGATTTGCAAGCTGATGCTAAATTCAGTGATCACCAGTGGTCACTGGGTGTTCGTTTATAACCTGTTCTACTTTCACCAAATTTGCTTTGTGATGGTTCTGAAAGTGGTCCAGTTGGTCCTATCATATGTAAACAATTCCTTTGTTTATCTAGTGCCAAGTGACATCATGCATACCTAGATGAAGGGCCCATCAAATACCCACCCCATTGCCCAGACGGCACATTAGTTCTGATTTCTTCACCCAACATCTGGAATATGTGCCCCCTTCTTGTCCTTTTACTTCTCATCACCACCGCTTTCCTAGTAACCCCCTTCTCATATCCCCCCCACCCTCCCCCGTCCCATTTTCACAACATGGCTACCACTCGAGTTAAGGCTGGAATTAATTGCTACAAAATCATGTATCCTCTCAACCAGACGAAAGCTTCAGTAAAACGATTGAAGCATAACACTATTGAACGTTTCCCTGATTCCCTTTTTGTTGATCAATTTTACAATGGTCGTTTTGGGAGGCTCAAAAACGATTTCATCTTTTTCACTCACGACACCCCCTCTTGGTCCACCAGCTTATATAATTCCCTTAACGTCACCTCCTCCTCCTCTATCCCTCATGGCAAACAACTAAAAATGTCCCCCTCTGCGCGTTTCAACGGCTACCTCACTATCTCACTCTATAACAACAGTACTGTCATGATCCAAGGCAAAGACACCTGTCTCTCGCTCTTTGACCACCTCTTCCCCTCCCTACTCCCCTCCTCTGCAACTGGGTTATCCCCTGACTCCTCATCTAGCCCCACCCTCTACTCACTTTCTCCTCCCCTGACCCCCCTACATACCATCAGGGTGCACCCTCGAGAAGCACAGGTAGCCCCTCTTCCCTCCCCCTCCCTTGTGCCCTCCTCTCCTATGCCTCCCCCTCACAGTTTGCCCCCCCATTCATCACTTCAGCTTTACCTCTAACTAATACGCTCCTCGTCCAATCTGCACCATCCCGGTTCCCCAATCTCTTCACCTCACCCATACTCCTACCTGCCACCCCCCTTTTCAGTCCACCTCTCCTCCAACCATCTCCCCCGGTTAACCTTCCCTACGCTCCCCTTATTCCTCCTCCCCCCCTCCTCTACCCCTCCTCTCCTCGTTATTCACCCCGAGTTCTCCACAAACCCATTGCATATCTCTCCTTCCCCCACTCCTCCAGCTGTGCTGTGCTACCCCCTTTCCCCCCTTGGTAACCCTTTCCATTTCCCTCCCTCGAGCACAGCAGAACCACTTCCTTTCTTCAGCTTCCCATTCTCCCAACCCCCCCTCACTCTGCCAGTTGCCCGTTCCCTCACAGCCACCTCTTCTCGATGACAGGACCTCTTCAACCACCTCCCCTCTTTTCCTCCCTAACCTCCTACATTCCCATAACTCCACACAGGCCTCCCCTCTCCTTCTACCATACCGCCCTTATCCTCACCCATCTCCCCCTAAATTTGTCCTTAATTCCTTTCCTTCTTGCAACTCCAACAAAGACAACTCTCCCTTCGCCTCTGACTCACCAACTCCCGCTCTCAACCTCCACCTTTCCCCACTCTTGAACCCTATACCCCAACTTCCCTCCTGTACCCCCACCTCTCCCTGCCTTCCACCACCGTTTCCACCCCCTCCTGTTTCCATCCAGCCACCCAACCATCCGTGCCCTGCCTTACTCTCTCTGGAAAATAAGCTAGACTCCCTGATCACCTCCATCTCCCAGCTTGTAACTGCCATTTCACTTTTATGCTCCAAGATTTCCACTTTTCCATACACCTCTACTCCTTTGGAAAACCCTCACCATCCCACGAGATGCACCTCGCCCCCTCACCACACTATAGCCAAGCTGAACCTGTCGTCTGCAAACTTCGTCAACTCACACAAGCCTTTGAATGCCTCCCTTCTGCAACCTGCACCTCCCAGTAACCCTACTATCTACTCTATTCCGACCATCTCCTCTGTCAGAACCAAGCATCCACCTAAACCCTCCCGAGCACCCTCGTATAAACACAATATCCCGGTCACCCTTCAGAGCCCAAGTGCCCCCGTCACCAAAACAGTCTTGACAGAGCTGCGCTGTCTGTTCCACAACTGCAGATCTGCAGTAAAACACAAACTTGAAATCTCCGATACCATCACCTTTCACAATATAGACATGCTCTTTCTCACAGAGACCTGGTTCAACGATACCTCTCACTCTATCTTTGATCTCCTACTACCCACAGGCTATTCTTTACTTAGGAATGACAGAACTGACAGCGTTGGGGGAGGTGTTGCAGTCATCTTTAGGAACTCCCTTCAACTGAAGGCTTCTCCTTTCAGCTCCTTCCGCACTTTTGAATGCCTTTCTCTTGAGCTACAATTGCACCACCACTCACCCGTCAGATTCCATCTCATTTACCGCCCGCCGGGTAGCGGCCCTTCGTTTATGGAGGAACTCACTGACTTCATCAGCGACCAATACTCGCAAAGTGACAATCAGACCTTTGTGGGTGACTTCAATCTCCACTGGGGCTCACCGCAAGACTCTTCCGCGAACTCGCTGGACACCTTCCTCTCTGCAAACGATCTTATCCAACACTGCACAGAGTCATCACACTCTAAGGGCTCAATCCTGGACCTTGTCATTTCTAAAGCAGACATGCTTTCTATCACTACCCCTATTCATGTAGACTGGTCTGACCACCTCCTCATCCCATTCTCTCTTCACCTATCACACTCTATAACTCTTGGCCAACCTAAGAGGGCTACCACCTGGTTCCGTGATGCTAAAAATATTGACGTCGTTTCCCTCTGTGAATCAGCTTTGTTATCACTTCCAAGGCTAGACCCAAACCTAGATGTTGACAAACTCACCTCCCAATGCCTCACAGTCCTTGCAGTCAAAATCAATAACGTCGCTCCTCTCCAAAGTAAAAAGATAAGGCCTACCCCCTCAGCACCCTGGTTCAACAAATTCCTCTATGAAGAAAGGAAGCAACTAAGATTCCTGGAGAAACAATGGAGGCAAGCGCTCTCCACTGATAATCTTGCCACGCTTCGTTCAGCAAGATCCAAGTACCACAAGAACATCTTCCTTGGGAAAGCGTCACACTTCAGAACCCTCCTTGACTCTGCCAAAAATAGACCCAAAAAACTATTCAATCTCATCAAGGTTCCTAACTGCTCTCCCCCAACCTCCAAGCTGGTGGATTCTACAAAGAAAGCAGCGGATTTTGGTATATTCTTTGACGAAAAAGTGAAATCCCTTGTGGCTCAGGTCGCTCATCCTACCCCTCCAGAGGAGCGCAAATCCTTAGCCATTTGGCAGAACTTTGACCCCATCTCTGAAGATGCCCTCCTCAAGTGCATCCTCGAAACAAAGCCCTCCAACCATTCTCTAGACCCCATCCCCAGTGCCATTGCCATTGACTTCTATTCCCATTCTCTTTCCTATTGGACCACTCTGATCAACCTCTCCCTCTGTCAAGGCTCCCTTCCTGTCTCCTTCAAAACTGGACAGGTCACCCCTCTGCTTAAAAAACCCACTGCTGATGCGAATGACCTCAACAACTTCCGCCCCATCACTAACCTACCCTTTCTTGCGAAGATCACAGAAAGATGTGTAGCGAAACAACTCTTGTCATATCAAGGACAATGATCTTTTTGACAATTGTCAGTCCGGCTTCATCCAAAACTGCAGCACTGAAATAGCCCTATTGCAAGTGGTTGATGACGCGCTGAGGATACTCGACTCGGGGGGGGTCCTGTCTTCTAATTCTCCTTGACCTTTCTGCAGCCTTTGACACTGTCAATCACGACACTCTCCTCAACACTCTGAAACAGAGAATGGGCATGGAGGGCACTGTGCTTAAATGGTTTGCTTCCTTCCTCTCTGATAGATCCCAAATGATCAAAATAGCGAACAGTCTTTCATCTCCTTTGGCGGTAGGTCAAGGTGTTCCTCAAGGCTCTATACTTACACCCACATTGTTCAATCTCTACCTAGAACCACTGGGAAATCTCCTAAGTAAATCCGGGATCCACTATCATCTCTACGCAGATGACACTCAAATCTACCTTAAGGTTGCCTCCACTCATGATCTCGCAATCCTAAGCTCGACTCTCGACTCCATTCAAAACTAGATGTCAACTCATCAACTGATTCTGAATCCCTCCAAAACGGAATTCCTCCTCCTCTTCACTTTCTCCTCCCCCGGTTCAATCATGGATGGATCAGATGAATCTGCTTAACAATAAACCCATCATTGTCGACAGCGCAAAATCCCTTGGTGTCATACTCAACAACAAACTCAATCTAATCCCCCACATCAACTCCATTGCAAAATCTGCATGATACCAACTGCACCTTCTTTGGGGAATTTGTCGCTTTTTCCCTGAACAAGACCTCAAAACACTGGTACAATCGCTGGTCCTCTCCAGACTGAACTACTGCAATTCTCTTCTTACTGGCCTCCCCAAATCCCACCTGTCCCCCCTTAAATCTGTCCTCCACTCAGCAGCCCGTTTCATTTGTGGGGCCAAAAGAAGCGACCACATCACACCGTTGTTATCCACCCTCCGTTGGCTTCCAATCGAGGCTAGAGCTATCTACAAGACTACTTGTATCACCCACAAAGCCTTGCACTCCTCCTCTCCTCTCTACCTGTCGAATAAACTGTAACTGTCTGGAGGCTCTAGACCATCTCATAATGCGGAAAAACTACTGCTTGAACCCCCCACTTTCAAGAAGGAAAGATCGATGGCCCAATCCTTTTCAGGCAACGCAGTGAGAATCTGGAACTCACTTCCGCCTCAGCTCTGGACCACCTCCTCCTCCCAGGCCTTCAAAATGGACCTCAAAGTTCTCCTCCTCCAAAGACACCTCCAAATCTAATTCACGCCCTCTCTATCATCTGAAGGAAGACCTCCCTTTATTGAAAATTCTATTGTCCATGACTATGGAAGTGCCATCCCAGTGTGTTCTAGCAGTTTGAGTGTTTACCATTTATTGCAGTATTATCCTTGTACCTGTGTATGGTACCCTTTTGTAACTTGCACACGTCACTTTTCTCTTGTAACACACTATATGCTACCTCTCACTTTTTGTTTGCTTTAGATACTTGCACAAGGGCCACCATTGCCTATGTAATGTTTGTTCTTGTGCTGGAGTGTCTGCCATTTATTGCAGTATTATACCTCTACTTGTACTTTGTACGCTTTTGTAACCTGCACACATGTCACTTTTTCCTCCTGTAATGTACCGATTGCTACCTCATGTATTTTGGTTGCTCACTATTGTCACTTTTGATTCATGTAACTTAACCTTTGCTTTTGTAATTTGTTCACTTGTAATGTTTCTCCTCATGTATCATTACTGTTCCTATTGTGAAGCGCTCTGACACCTTCGGGTAAAGTCCGCGCTATATAAAATTGCGTAAATAAATGTCCAGCCAAGGAGATTTTGCGAGGGATTCAACGTAACCAACACACTGATTTGAATCTGTAATAATTAATTGCAGAAAAATAAAAACGCTCCAGTAACGCTCTGGACTCTGAACTTCTTTCATCTTTCCGACTTGTCTGAATCTAACCACTCAGTGAATAGCCGTGCAGGAGGAACACGTGCAGGATACCGGACACGCCAGCACTGTTTTCGCATTTACTGGGTAAGTTGGACTACTTTTGTTACTTGGCCCCTCCCCCACGCCTCCCGCTATTAATAATGTGAATAGGAATTTACATTTTCGGTGTTTGGAGTGTATGGATTTCTGCATTGGGTTCTGACAATGCCATAATTTCTTTGTACATTGACAATTTTATTAATAAAGCCAGGGTTTTAAGTACGATGACAACTCTGGTGGGGTCCTCTCAAAGGGGCGCGGCCGATGTAATTAAGGGCGTGGCTTAAAAACACGTAAGCTTAAAATCTGTGCTTAGCATAGTGTGCCGCTCTACTAGTATTTTGCCGTTTCTGTCATTGCATCCAGATATATGATACAACAAGTAATATCATACCTACAAATCTATTGGCTTTGTCAATGGTTGTTAGTTGCATAAGATAAATAAGCTGCAACTATTGCTTGTATATAATCTTGAAAAAGCTTCCATTTAAAGACCTGGTGACACACGACAATGTTGCTGCTCCTGAGTTTCAAAAAGAGAAGGGAAATCCAGAGATAAAATGACTCTCTTTAAAGAATTTCCCTTCCCCTACAATGTTCACCTGGCATGACGTCATGCCTTAACTTCTCCACTTTGTGAGCAGCCTACATCGATGTGCCTGCTGTCACTGCAGTCTGGGAAAAAACGGGCTGCCTGTGCCAGGGCACAAAACAGAGCCCGATAGGGACCCATTTCGAGACCCCCTTTAATAAACTGCTGGAGCTCAGTACTGGTGAGACCCGGCCCACTTAAAGCCCTGAATAAAGTGCTTCTATAGAGGCTTCTTGGCACTGGGTTGTATGACGTGCAGAAAGCCTAAAATATTGACATTTCCTTTTGGAAAATTGGGATGGGGAAGCCAGAGAATTCATTGGAAGGGTGAACCCATGAGTGTAGCCTGCTCTGAGAGCGAAAGCCGAGCCATGAAAAATCGTCACGTGAATGCTCAATTGTCTGTCTCATTTTTAGGTCGAGCCTAGACGTGCAAGAAATGCGAAGCATTGCTTGCTGTCTGCTCGACAACTATTGTTGTCCGTTTCTGGGAATGTATACATGAGTCGGAGGCGCGCTTTTCCAGTCTCAGTTTTGTACGCGGGAGCGCGCTGCTGTCTGCTTGCTGTGTGTGCGGTATCAGTTTCGCTTTCGCTGTGGAGCCTGGGCTTTCGCTGTCGCCCCTGCTTTCGCTTGGCTCGCATGCACTAACGGCGCACACACACACCGCCAGCCCCCACCCCCCTGCACACACACACACACACACACAGGCGCGCACACACATACACACGCTGCTGCCCCCTACCCCCCTGCACACACACACACACATACACACACATACAGACACGCACACACACAGACACACACGCATACACACGCCGCCGCCCCCTTCCCCCCTGCACAGACACCTCCCCCCCGCCCCCCCTTACAACTAAGCCCCACTCCTGACTTCTGCAGCCACCGCGGGGCTCTCCCTCAGGCATGGGAGCCCCGTGTCACCAATGCTGCTCTCTGGCACTCCGTTGATGCGGGCTTCACGCAGAAGGCGGAAGTCCCGCCCATGACCGGCTTCACGCTCCCGAACTTCCGGTTGCTAGGTCAGGTTACAATCCTTGTTTATTTTGCATTTAAGTCCGATCATATTTTGGGTTCCATTTCTGGCTGAGGGTTTGGTTGCATGTCAGGATTTTAGTGGGATTTGTTTATGTAAAGTTGAGATTTGGCTACTCAGTTTTTGCCGAACTATATTTAACCATGTCACACACAGGGTTTGGTTTGGAGGTCAGAACCGCCATCCATCCCCTTGCACTGAGTGAATTCAAAAAGTATTTTTTGTACAGTCCCAACAGCAGTAGCACTAACAACCAAGAGCAGAGAGAGGGTCTGCAAATGTGCAACACTTGTCCTTCTCGTATATGGTGATTAATCCTTGATAATTATGTCTACAATATTTGTTTTTAAGTGTATTTATGCACGGAACAGTTACCCCTATCTACTGCTGGGGGAATGAAAACAGTAATTTAATACTATAATGCGGTATTACCACATTTCAGTGCTGTGGTAAAGCCATATTTCTGTAAATGACGTAGAACTAATTAAATGCGTGTTTATCGGATTACCACACGTTTACCACATTTTCATCCACAGCAACAGCGTAGGAACAGCAAACGAGAATGAACACACGCCCTCTAACACCGGAGACGGAAAGTATTCACCCGGTCTCATTAATAATTTCTACACGTTGTGGGCCAGATGTTTTCTGACTCGGCTTGATCTCGGTAGTTTGTCAATAAAGGGCCAAGAACGGTGTGACTAACTTTTGGTTTTACAACACGGATCAGCAATCCAGTTCCCAGTATTGGAAATTGTGGTTGTTGTTCGTCTTGTTTATTAGGAAGAGCGTGGGTTGGAAAGCCCTATATATTCTCCCAGACAGCTGTCTTTAAATATGCATAGCGCTGAGTGCTTGCTGAGATATGTGTTGGCCCGCGCATCCTCTACACACCGTTGATCAATTTCACCCATGAACGCACACGTTGTTCCTAGTTCCCATGGCATTTATTAGTGTGTCATTTTACAGTGGCCCGCTAACACCTGGGCACCTATTGCCCCTCTCTGACCTCCATATTTAAGGGACAGATGCCCGCTGTCTTTAAAATTTGAAGTAAAATGGGGTAAATCGAGAGCAGATGCAAACGTAAACCTTTGCATGAGTACTGAGCAGACAGGAAAGCATCAGCACATTGTTTATGCAGCAATGTAAGATATTTTGGGATTCACTGATAACCTTGTAAAAACGCTGACACCTCATTGCATCGCATGGCCGCACGCAGAGGCGGACTGTGACCACCCTGATTTTATGGATCCTAAAACCAATGTCCGTGTTGTGGCAGAAACGATCCTCATTGACAGTCTGAACTAAAACCAAATGTCTGAAAAATCTATTTAACTAGAAATGGCTATTTCAAAAGCAATCGTTTTCAAATATGATTCTCAGTGGCTAGCAAGAAAAGTTAGAGCTTGTATCTTTAAATTACAAGAAAAAACTTTTTAAATCCGTCGAATGTTGCAGATAACATACACTGTGAAGGAGGCTACCTCATTGAGATTGGTGGAATTAGTTCTAGTCTGCCCACATTGTAGCTTTTACCCTTACCCCCCCTTTTTCAGGCCACGTTTGCTGCGTGTACGGGCTTTAGAATAGTCCTGAGTTTAACCACATTGGCATTTGGGTCAGGTGGCGTAACCGCAAATGAGTACAATTTGTTCTATTTATGCCTTAAAGATACTTGTCCTTGCCTACTTCTGTGCAGCCGAGCGCAATTGTTCTTAGCAATGGGTCTTGAACTACCTCTTTTCGTGATGGACTGCTAGGGTTCAGGCCACAGCCCGGTTTCAGTTTCGCTGTCTGTCCGCGTGAAACCCCTCCTTCTGGAGCTGGGCTGCTGTAGACAAGGGTCGAAGAGTGAGGGGCAGCACAGGGGCTAGAGGCCTGGGAGCTTCTCGACGTTCTTGGGCCACCAACATTGCGTGGCATAGGTGGAGCAGGGCAGAATTTGGAGTGAACATTGTTGAGTAGGAGCAGTCCACAGTCAACGGAAAGAACAGCGCTGTTTCCAAGTCTGGTAAGTCTGTCTTGGTGTGGAAAATACTTGTTTATTAATTGCAGTACAATCTTCTATTTGTTTAAATATATGTTTGTACACAATAGTTTTGTAATTGATATTTTTACTGACAGCCTTCTGTGTATACACACACGTTTAGGGAGTCATTTACAATCACCAGTAGCAGTGCTGCATCTCCTCACACACACAGACATTTAAGTCACGTAAATACAACACATGTTGCATTACAAATGCTATAGGTGTCACATTTGCGAAACTTAAAACTATTGGCATTGTAAATGACAAAGACATTAGTTTCGCTATTTTCAAAATCAACACCTAAATAAGAAATGTGTCATTTACAATACCAATAGCTCAAACTTTCCCAATGCAAGACCTATTGCATTGCAAATGCTTGTTTTTCTTTTCCACCCACTTTCCTTCTCTCCCCTTTCTCTCCCCTGACATTGTCTTTGTTTATCTCTCTTTCTTCTTTTACCTCTTACTTCCTCCTCTGTCTAAAAAGGTTCACCTTCTCTCTTCGCTCTCTCTTTTTCTCCCTCCCCATCTCTCATCTCTCATTTCATCTTTCTTCTCTTTTACTTTCACTCTTTAGCTCCATTACATCTCTATTATCCTATGCGTTCTCTCCCTTTTTTCTTTGTTTCTCATATTTTTCTTGCTCTACTTTCTCTCTGCCTCCCACAAACTCAGTTAAAACTTTGCTGTGTTTAATGTGTAAACAAATAACTGCTAGAGTTCAGTATTTTGCTCTGAAGCTCAAGAATGCCTAGGCTTGATTCCAACTTGTGCCTCTTTAATCAACCACCAGACAGTCCCTCTCTCTTGATCTCTCTCTTGCAGGTTCTTTCTGACCCTAGCTGTGTCCCTTTGTCACTGTTTTTAGTTCTTCCTCTTCCCACTCATTTCCCCTTTGGCGTGATTTCTCTTTCTCACGCCCTCCAGGCACAGTTATCGTCTACGATGTCATTGCAGATGTTACAGCTATGTTATCAATGATGCCATAGAACATGTCATGGGGGCTCTGTTTCACCTGTTGCTGTTTTCATTTTGGGGCTGAGATTTTGCCTGTCAACCAGGGTTGGATTGGGATTACAAATCGGCCCAGGCATGCTAAAAAAAAGTGTCCCACATTTGCATATTGCCTTTCCGCAAAACACTGCTTGGCTAAATTTTTATAAAAAAGGGGAGGGTTTTAAAAAAAAAAAAATGTACACTGGTGAAACACACCTGAAAACAAGTGAGGCCACTTTTGCTCAGGCCCCCTGCCCCGCTCAATACGCACACATTAATGGGCCGGCCCACTGAGAGGAAGGGAGTGACACCTCGGCCATTGATAAAAGGGAGGTAATGGACGCCCATCTACCTCCTGAAAGGCCACTCAGGCACCCACTGGGCTGCTGGCTGCATCTAACAACCCAGAATCCTCCCACATTGGTCCCCCAGCAGCACACAGCTGGAATTTGGATACTGGCCCCTCGGGCATGGTCTGAGTGCCCGCATTACCAATCTGTGGTGTTACGTGCTGCCTGCTGCTCCAAAGTGCTCAGAGGTGAGTCGCTGCGGTCTATGTCATCGCTGCTGGGGACTCAGAATCCCACAACTCCCTCTGGCTCTCACCTGTGCCTCATCTCAACAGCATAAAAGGCGCGCTGCAGTCTCTTGCAGGGGGGTGTGTGTGTGAGAAGTTAGCCTGGCATATGATGTCCACTATTCTAGTTGGCACCTTGCACCAGTCTAAACAACCCTTATTGATGGTGGTTGTAAAGTCAACCTTATAGACAAGCGATCCTAGTGGTAGCATGGACCAGCAGTCATAGGCTAAGACTTCAGAGAGCATGCGAAGCAAGCTGTTTTACCAATTATCGTCCCCTGAATACCAAATGAAAGGACACCACACAAGGTATATATAAAATATATATGTATTTATCTCTAAGACAACCCCTCTGCACTCTTTATGAGGTCAGAGATCGAAGTACATCACAAGTTACTCAATTAGCATACTATAAGTTGCACAAATACAGTTATGCCCTAGGGGCCTCACAAACCATATACTACGTAAGTGGTATAAGAACCACTTCAGGAATAGTGAATAGGCCTAGGGCCTAGGGAATCACTGGGGTTACACTAAACAAGCAAAGGTTAGGAAGTAGGGGACCCACAGGAGACGCTTGCAGTGTCTAAACACAGTCGCGAGTTACCATTGACTTATAATGGAGAACAAAGAAGTTACAAAGTTACTGTTTAAGGGCACTTCCAGATGGACTACGACCAAACCCCTCTAGACTAGGACACTTCGAGAGTCAAGACCCACGGGAGCACCGGAGTACTCGTGTAACCTCACCCAGGGTAACCTCACCCAGGGAAGCCGGGTGCATAGGTGCCTTTTGGTGTTGGGTCTTGTCGATGCTTTCAATGGAGATCTGCAAAAGTAGTGCTGCAGGCGGCCGGAGGAAGAGTGTCCGGGTGTATCCAAGGTGGATAGAAGAACTGAAGAACCTGAAAGCAGAGGGAACAGAGTCTGGGTCACTGAGCTTCGGTGCAAATGGCGCTCTGGTCTGGGGCTTCTCGTACCCCAATGCACAACTGCGAGTTGCCTCAGGAGTCGATGCAGTTAGCAAAATGCAGGATGTCTATGGTGTCCGGTCCCACGTCTCTCGTGTCCGCCACGAGTCTCAGCTTTGCTGTGGATGTGGGTTGGAGTCAGAGAAGTCTGAGAGTCTAGTTCCTGTGTCACTGAGTCTTCGGATTCCGTCTGGACCTTCGACAAAGCAGACCGGCAAGTTACTGGTGGTGCCTGTTTGCACAGGGTGGCCACTCCTTGACCACAAGAGAGATGTCTTCAGTTTTCTAGTCGGAATAGAACGTCGAAGGTCCAAGAGTTTCGTATCAGAGTTTCGTTCCAGGATAATCTAAAGTCCTGGGGACACAGCACCTATCTTTATACTAAGAAAATTGGCTGGATTACCTGCTAGGTCCCTCCTATGGGTGGACCTGGGAAGGGGGTGGTTACACCCCTTTCCCTTTGTCCAGTTTCATGCCAGAGCGGGGCTGGACATGGGGCACCCTGTAGGCAGTGTCTGGAAAAGCATCTTTCCATTCAAGCCACCCTGCCCCAATACACTACAGACTGTCTGGGGAGGTGCTAACATCTCCCTCGACAGGAAACCTATTGTCCAGGCCTCTGTAATCCATGCAAAACCTCATCTCTCTCTTACCATCTTGGGTGTGAGGTTTAGGCACCAGGACTACAGGACTGGCCCAAGGGCTCTCTGAGGGCTCAATGCCTCCCAACTCCAACATCTTTTGGACCTCTGTCCTGATACAGTCCCTGACATGATCAGGTTGCCTGTAGATCTTACTCTTGACAGGCAGACTGTCCCCAGTGTCCACTTCATGAGTGCACCAGGTATTCTGACTTGGAGTCAGTGAAAACATATGTCAGAACTTGTCTGCAGTCCCTCTGCTGCTGATCGGTGAGGCTGCCTGCCAAAGCTACACCATCAACTGATCCATCATCAGGGTTCTGAGACAGCAGGTCTGGGAGAGGGTCACTCTCTTCCTCCTGTCCATCAGCAGTAGCCATGAGCAAGCCCATGTCAGCCCTGTCAACATATGGTTTCAGTCTGTTGACATGAAGCACCCTGTGGGGGCTCCTGGCAGTTCCAAGATCAACCAAATAGGTTACCTCTCCCTTCTGTTCAACAATAGTGTGGGATCCGGACCATTTGTCTTGGAGTGCTGCTGGGGCCACTGGCTCCAACACCCACACTTTCTGCCCTGGCTGATAAAAAGTCAGCACCGCCTTTTGGTCATGCCAGGCTTTTTGGAGTTCCTGGCTAGCCGCAAGGTTTTTGGATGCCTTTTTCATATACTCAGCCATCCTGGAGCGGAGACCAAGTACATAATCCACAATGTCTTGCTTTGGAGCTTTGAGAAGTAACTCCAATCCTTTCTTCACCAGACAAAGAGGTCCTCTTACAGGGTGCCCAAACAGAAGTTCAAAAGGGCTGTAGCCAACCCCCTTCTGTGGGACCTCCCTGTAAGCAAACAAAAGGCAGGGCAGTAGGATGTCCCATCTTCGCCTAAGCTTTTCAGGTAATCCCTTAATCACGCCCTTTAAGGTCTTGTTGAATCTCTCCCCCAGACCAGTGCACTGTGGATGGTAGGGTGTGGTGAACTTGTAGTTCCCTCCACACGCTTTCCACATAGCAGTCAAATATCCAGACATAAAGTTTGCACCTCTGTCTGAGACAACCTCCTTCGGAAAACCCACTCTTGAGAAAACTCCCAGGAGGGCTCTTGCCACAACAGGTGCTGTTGTGGTCCTTAGGGGAATAGCTTCTGGGTATCTGGTGGCATGATCCACTACCACCAGAATAAACCTGTGCCCAGATGCTGTTTGGGGATCCATTGGTCCAACAATGTCTATCCCAAATCTTTCAAAGGGAACCCCCACCACAGGTAGTGGTATTAGGGGGGCCTTTGTGGTGCCACCTGATTTGCCACTGGCTTGGCCGGTGACACAGGAGCGACAAAACTCCTTGGTGTCTTCTGACATGTGGGGCCAGTGAAAGTGAGGGACAAGCCTGTCCCAAGTCTTGTTCTGGCCAAGATGTGCTGCAAGGGGAATATAATGGGCTAATGTAAGAAGGAAGCCCCTGAATGCCAAAGGTATGAGCAACTTCCTGGAAGCACCAGGCTTGGGGTCTCTACCCTCTGAATACAGGAGCCCTTCATCCCAATACACTCTATGGGTTCCATTAGCATTGCCAGCAGCCTCAGAAGCAGCTTGCGGTCGGAGGGGTTCAAGAGAAGGGCAGTCCAACTGCGCCTGCCTCAGATCTGCCCTTGAAGGTCCCCCTGTCCCAAGAAACTCAACCTGATCAGGCTCAAGCTCTTCTAGGACAGTTCTTTCTTGGGTCTCACAGTCAGCTTCCCTGGAAGGCTGATCCTCATTCTGAGGCAAGGGGGAAGGCACTGCCCCTACTGCTTCTCCTCCTGGTAGGCAACTGGTCCATTATTTCAGGATCCAGGGCCTGTTCAGTGTTGCACTTTTTGGCCTGTGACCTGGTCATAGCAGGGACATGTGCTGAGATACCTAACATTTCTGCATGAGTCCTATACTCCACTTCAGACCAGACTGAAGATTCTAGGTCATTGTCAAGCAAACATTCTACAGGGAGGTCTGAACTAACAACAACTCTTTTGAGGCCAGTTACCCCTCCCCAGGAGAAATTAACAATTGCCATACTATGAGTGGTAGTGACATTGCCTACATTGGTCACTAGGTAATTGTCACCTAGTATGATCTGTCCAGGGTCCAAAAAGTTAGGTGTCACCATGGTGACACTGGCACATGTGTCCCTGTAGGCCTGAGCCACTTTGTTATTAATCAAAGGAGTCTGTCTGTACTTGCCCAAGTTCCTGGGGCTCCCAGTAGAGGACATAGCCATGTCCACATCACAGACAAGAACAGCTTGAATTGGTATTAATTTCTGACTAGGCCAGAATCCACCTCAGTTCCCAGGGTCAACCCTACTACACCCTTCTGTTGAGAACCACCACTATTAGCTGTACGAGGGAGAACAGTTGCATTAGGGGCAACGGTGGCTGGAGCTACCTCCTTTTTGGTGCATTCACTGGACCAGTGAGTGTTAACCTTACAAAAGTTGCACCATGGTTTCTTTAGACCTTCTTTCTTTATAGACTTTTGGGGACCCCCACCATTAGAAGCTTTTTGGGGACCTGGCGAAGACTTCTGGTCTTTTGCTTTCTCCCCACCCTTTTGGTCTTGCTTCTGATCACCACCTTGGTTCTGTACCTTCTGCTTCACCCTAGTTCTGACCCATTTGTCTGCCTTCTTTCCCAATTCTTGGGGAGAGGTCAGATCAGAGTCAATCAAGTGTTGATGCAATACCTGGTTATGACAGTTGTTAAGTATTTGTTCTCTCATGATCAAATTATACAATCCTGTATAGTCATTAACTTTACTGCCCAGTAACCAGCTCTCCAGAGCCTTAGTAGCACAATCTACAAAGTCAGTCCAGTCCTGAGTCTGTGTCTTCTGGGTGTCTCTGAACAGCAACCTATACTGCTCAGTGGTTAGGCCAACCCCATCTATCACTAACTGTGAGGAGTTTGTCTCTCCCTTTATCTGAAAAGGAGAGCCAGAAGATTGCGGCCCACTGACTCTGGGGTACCCGCTGTACTTTGCAGGCCCTCTCCAAAGCAGTTATCCACTTGTGGATGTTATCCCCACTCTTGTAGGGAGGGACAATCTTATTTAGGTTTCTATGGTCATGAGACCTTTCTCTATCTCTAGGAATATTGCTGCCACCTGTGGGTTCTAACCCACTTAACTTTTTCTCTCTTTCAAGAGCCAGGGTCTCTTTTGCAAGGGCAACTTCCTGCCTCTTGATCCTAAGATTTACTTCCTTCATCCTAGCTTTGTGCACTCTCCACTGAGGGGAAGTCATCCTCCTCCTAGCAGAGGCACTGGACCCCACTGAGGACCCAGAATGACCAGAACCACTGGATAGTGATCTGTTCCTTCTGTTCCTATGGTTAGGCCTACTTGGAAGGTCAGGAGGGGGCCCCACCAAGGCCCTATCCACCTCCAGATAGTCCTGTGTTGCCCAGGATAGGTTCATTAACCTCATCCTGTTCAGCATCCACCTCCTCATCAGATAGTGCTGGATCCTCCCCAACATTCTCTTCTGTGGATGGATGGCCCCCCTATCTACTACCTTGGTTATCTGTGTCTGATGCATTCTCTGTATCATGAGCCACTAAGATATCTACCAGGTGGTTAAAGGTTGGACTCTGTCCTTGTCTCAATCTTCTGACTGCACACAGGTTTCTAAGTTCATTAAATGTAAATGAGTCATACTTAGAGGGCACCCTCTGGGTGTCTTCTTGAAGAGGTCTACTAGGGCCTGCTTCCAAGGACATTTTCTAGTGAGGTGTGGTGTGTGCACCTACCTACACTAAATGGCTTCCTACTAGAACCTCTCTAGGAGTTGTAGTCAGGGTGTGCTAAGCCCTTTCCTCTACAACTGCTAAGTTCAGTAGAACTTAAAGTATTATAAGAACTTGATTTATATGTACCTACAGGTACCTTAATGTGATCTTTCAAATGATATCTTACGATTATATGGTAAAACAACAGCAAGCTCTTATCCCACCCACTGCACACCAATGTGAGAAGTTAGCCTGGCATATGATGTCCACTATTCTAGTGGGCACCTTGCACCAGTCTAAACGACCCTTCTTGATGGTAGTTGTAAAGTCAACCTTATAGACAAGCTATCCTAGTGGTAGCATGGACCAGCAGTCATAGGCTAAGACTTCAGAGAGCATGTGAAGCAAGCTGTTTTACCAATTATAATCCCTTGAATACCAAATGAAAGGACACCCCACAAGGTATATATAAAATATATATGTATTTATCTCTAAGACAACCCCTTTGCACTCTTTATGAGGTCAGAGATCGAAGTACATCACAAGTTACTCAATTAGCATACTATAAGTTGCACAAATACAGTTATGCCCTAGGGGCCTCACAAACCATATACTAAGTAAGTGGCATAAGAACCACTTCAGGAATAGTGAATAGGCCTAGGGCCTAGGGAATTGCTGGGGCTACACTAAACAACCAAAGGTTAGGAAGTAGGAGACCCACGGGAGACGCGTGCAGTGTCTAAACACAGTCGCGAATTACCATTGACTTATAATGGAGAACGAAGAAGTTACAAAGTTACTGTTTAAGGGCACTTCCGGATGGACTATGACAAAACCCCTTTGGACTAGGACACTTCGAGAGTCCAGACCCACGGGAGCACCAGAGTACTCGTGTTACCTCACCCAGGGAAGCCGGGTGCATAGGTGCCTTTTGGTGTTGGGTTTCGTCGATGCTTTCAATAGAGATCTGCAAAAGAAGTGCTGCAGGCGGCCAGAGGAAGAGTGTCCGGGTGGATCCAAGGGTGGATCGAAGAACTGAAGAACCTGAAAGCAGAGGGGACAGAGTCTGGGTCACTAGCCAGTGACCAGGAAGGAACCAGGAAAGAACCAGGCAATGTCGCGATGATCTCAGGTGAAGAGGTGAAGCTTGTCTCTAGAGCCACGAGGACCAGTAGGTGTCGACGACAACCAGGAGCTGGATTCGAGCTTTACCACAAAGGATCTAGTTGACTGCGGTGTCGGTATCCAGACTGGACCCAACAAGCCTTGGCAAATGCAATCCATGCAGTAAGTGAAGATTGGCTTCGGAGCAGACCAGCAAGGTCTGAGGAGCTTCTCCTTCACAGGGAAACTGGAGCAAGCCTGGAGAAACCAGGAAAGCAGTTTGGTTTTAAAAGTTTGTCTTCAGGGGGCTCACTAGCCAGCGGGCTAGCTACCAGGAAGACGCATTGAGCTGAAATGCAAGAGCGGGGCCCACGCGGCACTCGTGGAGTGTGGAGAACTGAGCTTCAGTGCAAATGGCGCTCGGGTTTGGGGATTCTTTTACCCCAAAGCACAACTGCGAGCTACCTCAGGAGTCGATGCAGTTAGCAAAATGCAGGATGTCCAGGGTGTTCGGTCCTACGTCTCTCGTATCTGCCACGGGTCTCAGCTTTGCTGTGGATGTGGGTCAGAGTCAGAGAAGTCTGAGAGTCTAGTTCCTGTGTCGCTGAATCTTCGGGTTCCGTCGGGAGCGTTGACAAAGCAGACTGGCAAGTTACTGGTGGTGCCTGTTTGCACTGGGTGGTCACTCCTTGACCACAAGGGAGATGTCTTCAGTTTTCTAGTCGGAATAGAAAATCGAAGGTCCAAGAGTTTCGTAGCAGAGTTTCGTTCCAGGATAATCTAAAGTCCTGGGGACACAGCACCTATCTTTATACTAAGAAAATGGACTGGATTACCTGCTAGGTCCTTCCTATGGGTGGACCTTGGAAGGGGGTGGTTACACCCCTTTCCCTTTGTCCAGTTTCACGCCAGAGCGGGGCTGAAGTGCCCCAGCAACTGGTTTGAACCGGGCTATGCATGGGGCACCTTGTGTGCCCCAGGCAGTGTCTGGAAAAGCATCTTTCCATTCAACCCACCCTGCCCCAATACACTACAGGCTGTCTGGGTAGGTGCTAGCACCTCCCTTGACAGGAAACCTATTGTCCAGGCCTCCCTTGCCAGAGTTTCCCCCAGCAGCAGTAGGTCAGACTCGTGTCTGTGGCAGCAGCATCCATTTTGTGATGCCGGGGCTCTGTTTAACTTTAACCGGGTAAAGCAGTAACATACATGTCTTTTCCCTCTAGAAGGGTGGAATGCTACCCCCGCCGGGGGGGGGGGGGGTAGTATTCCAAAGTGTTTGACACCTTACACGACATGTTTTGATTAAGCCAAACCAAAGTTAGCATTAATTGCGAGGATTATAATGCACTTAAGAGTATATGGTATGGCTATATCATAGAACAGCTATAAGGAGATGGTTCCGAAAGCTGCAGACAGGCTCAGCTCATGCTAGGGCACCCTCTCACATGAAACAAACCACTCTGCCTCCAGGATTATCGAGGCATACCATAGGAGTGAGTTATAGGTGCATATGTGTCTATATATAAGGTAGATATAGATATACTATATCTAAGTAAGGGGTGATTACACCACCTTACCCAAGCTGAGTGATCATCCTGTGGTGTCAGTTTGGATGGTCAGCCAGGGGTGGCATAATACATGCTGCAGCCCCTGGTAGGCCTTGGATGCACCTATGCCTTGGGTACCTATGGTACACTATACAGGGGCTCACAAAGGTGACCCAATACCCAATCAGGTATGTACTTAAAGTACATGGTATCAATTTAGAGAGAGAACAGCTGGGGTGTGGGTCTGATTAGCAGGCTCACAGCCACACTAAAGTCGAAAAACCAGAAAATCACAGCAAAAAGTGGGGGTGACCATAGGAAGCAGACCCTACTCTCCTACAGGGGGGGCTCTGTTTCACCTGTTGCTGTTTTCATTTTGGGGCTGAGATTTTGCCTGCCAACACTGGGGATCAGTGCTGCCCCGCTGCTTCAAAGCCGCTATGGACTATGCCGCCACCACTGGGGGGTCAGAATCCCACAACTACCTCTAGGTGTCACCTGTGCCTCATCTCAGCAGCGCAAGACGTGCTCGGGCGAAGCCCAGGCAAAAGGCTGGCCCATCTGCACCTGTCTGCAGCCATATGAGGCTGGGCTGGTCTCTAACTGGTTCTATTCGGAGTAAGACTATATAGACTCAGGGCAAGAGTCTTAAAAAAAGAAGTGGGGGGACTTACCTAGTTAATCAGTATGCAAGTGACATCACGGCGCGTGAGATCACAGGAAGTGGCATCGTAAGAAGTGACATCAGATCTTAAGGCCTCACATATATGTTTAACATGTCTATCATGAGTACATTGGAGTACATTTTGGGTATACAGGGAAACCCTCATGAATTAGACAGAAGATTCTCAATTTTGTAAGCTATTCATAAAACATTGTTGCCTTTTGATAGCGTAAACTTCCTCTACACATAGTGCTTTACAAGAAAAAATTGTGATATTTAAATTATTACAATGCCTCCCCAGGGGTAGTAAGCACTAAATAAACGCTATTTATTTTGTGTGAATACTGGGAAAGACCAACGCATCTGACATTCTTACAGGGCATGCATATCTCCTAAAGAGAGCCTGAACACAGTGAGAAGCTGCCTTTCTTAAGTATGTGTGAAGTGCTAACAAGGTGTGAGCCTTTGTTTCCCATCTGCTGCATTTGCATCTAGGTGTGAGGCTTTGACTGCTCCCGGCCAGGAGACTCGAACAAAAGGAGACCTGATGATCCCTCAGATTCGGTCTTTGTTATGGGACCGTTAGGAGTCTTAACTAAGAAAGCCCCCTCCCTGCCAGCACGTTGTTGCGAATCGAAAGTAGACAACAACGTGCAGGCACTGCTGAATGTGTCCCAGTGTTTGCAAATTACACCAGTACAAATTCAGCCTATTTTTCAATGGGGCCCAACTTCTTGGCAGGGTGGATGGCGTCCACCCTGTGAAAATAGTGGGTGGAGCTGGGTGTGCCCGTTAGCAGCCTGGCTGCCGCATTTTGTACGTTCTAGAGTCTGTTCAGGTATCTCTTTTGGATGTTCAAAGAGAGACTATTACAGTAATCCAGTCATGACAAAATGAGTGCTGTAACTGCTGTCCTCAGGCTATCGTCTGGAAAGAGGTATTTTATTTTCCTCAAGATCCTGAGGAGGTAGAAGCTAGTTGAGACAACCCTGCTTATCTGGTCGCCAACAGAGAGTCTAGAATCCACAGTCACCCCCAGATTCTTCGCCTTCTCAGTGGGGGCCGGAGGCGTGCCCATTACATTTGGCCACCAATCAGGCATCCAAAGATTAGTGTTGTTACCAAATATGATTACCTCCGTTTTTCCTGCATTAAGTTTCAGGCAGTTTGATGACATCCAGCCCGCAATGGCTTGCATGGAACCATGGCATCTTAATCCATTCTCAGCTTCTTACCACGCTGAAGGGACACCACAATTTGCGTGTCATCCGCATACGAAGTCAGTTGGAACCCAAAACATCTTATCTGGGCTGCCAGTGGTGACACATACACATTGAATAGTGTGGGACGGAGAGATGACCCCTGCTGCACCCCATACTGAAGGCAAAAAGGCCTAGATCTGTCTTCACCCCGGTCCACTGTTTGAGTCCTATCGGCGAGAAAGGACTTCAAGAGATCCCAGGTCTTGCCTTGTACCCCACTTTCGAATAAACGGTCCATCAGAACTTCATGATGGACCATATCGAAGGCCGCCAAGAGATCCAGCATGCTCCATATCGCGGCGCCTCCCTGGTCCAAGGCCTCTCTAATCTCCTCTGTGGATTTAATCAGGGCCAGCTTAGTGCTGTTTTCAACGTGGAAGCCAAATTGCGTAGGGTCCAACAGACCATTAGTCTGAAGAAATGTACTAAATTGGGCGTTCATGGCTAAGGGATACCTCCATCTTCCGCCAGAATGTACCCCATACACAGTTATATTAAAGGGTTTGCCAAGGCTTCCTAAAGAGGATACCAAGGAGTAAATGGATTTACAAAATAAGTTGGGGCACTAGCTGAAACTAAACTCTGGATGGATGGGGGATTTGTCTCGAGAGGTGGTACATGTAAAGAGAACGCCATGGGTGGGAATTCACCCTAAACGAAATTCATGTTACTGTATCATTATGAATTTTCCCAGACCATATATTATTGGAAAATTATTACATTTCCTGGCGCAAAGGACCATTTGCAGGAGTACGTTTGAAGCCCTCCCTTTAAGCTACTTTTATAGACCTTTTAGATATAGTAGACCCACCTCATATGTTATAGAACCCTGTAGATTTTCTTGTAGGATTAAACTCCTGGGAGAAAGACATCAGGGCAATTAACAAGTCTTAAATGGTATATCTCCTCTTCCTATTGCCACAGCAAATAGATATGCCCCTCTATCCTAGTTAGTTGATCAGGATCGACATGTCAGACCATGGACCTTTCTAGAGGGCGCAAAGGCATAGGCACACAGACCCTAAAAGTTCAAGAGAAGGGTAGCCAGGGGATAGGCCTCAATGTAGGTAATTTGAATGATTCATTGAAAATTAGGAGCTGGAATGTGGCGGGGGTAAAATAAAAAACTAAACAGCCCAGATTGGCTAAGTATAATTAAATCTGCCCATATTATATGTTTGCAGAAAACTTGGGCTAGGGAATATTTCCACATCACCGGTTATTTTTCTATTCAAACTCTAGCTATACCCTCGGTAAATGGGTGCGCCAGAGGGGGTTTGACTATCCTCATTTCAGATTTACTTCCCATTAATGTTAAAAAAAATGACTAATTCCCCTTATTATCAATTGGTGTATTTCTTAATTGACCAAAGGTATGAGGTGAATTTAATTAATTTTTACAATACGATTTTTAATAATACAGGCAGTAGTGTTGTTTTAGAATTAGGAAAGGACATAGACGTTTTTCCAAACAGGATAGTTTCAAATCATATTTACATTTGGTCAGGAGATTAAAACATAAACAAATATCAGAACAAAAGTAGTTGCGGTTATTTAGCTTTCCACATGACTCTTATGGACAATCATTAAATGAATGGTTATATAAATACAACTTTGAAATAATTGATCAGGAACTAGGGGAAATGGGTTCTGTGATACCTACGTTTTTGGTAATTGGTATTTTTCCATTATTGATCACATAATGATTTCAGTCAAAGATATACAATTAATTAAAAGCTTTGAAATAGAAAGTACCATGCTCAGCGATCATGCTTTGCTTGCCCTGACATTACCTGTCCCCTATAATAGAGTAGAGGCCCTGGAAATAGTAGCACCTATTAAAACCTCGGGAGAAAATGGAGTTACAATAACATGGGCCAGCATATATGAACTCAAATCTATTATCCTGGAGCAATGGGACTCCTTTGTTACTTGTACAGAATGGGGGGAAGATCATTATAAATTGGTGGAATCTTTTTTAACATAAAAACAAGTATTTCCAATAAACTTCATAGACCGGCCAAAAATGCGGGGAAGAGATCAATTGAACCAGGGTGGTTTAACTCCTACTGTACAGGAGCAAACCCGCCATTAAGAAAGGCCCTCCAAGAAACTCCTAGAAATAAGGAAAAAAATGTGGGTATTGAGAGCGAAATATAGGACAGCGTTAGATGCATGGAAGAAGAAACTCCAGGAAAAGGCATGGATAGATCTGGATCAGGCAGCTGAAACTGGTGATAATATCCTATTCTGGAAAATTGTAAATTCTCCTTCTCTAAAAGAGAGTTCCTCACCAACGCTTGAGGTCTCTGTCCTGCCAGATGCCTGGAATACTCATTTTAGCGCCATTTGTAACTCAGGCAATGTTGTAATTTATGCACCACTGGATACTTTTAGTAAATTTAACTTTGAGCTCTTGAAGTTAATCACCATATTGGAAACTAATTCAGCTTTAAAAATTGTGTCCAAGGAAAAGTCTGGGGTATGAAGGAGTTCCTGAGGATGCCTTTAAGCCATTTCCATCCCTATGGGTTCTGATCTTAACACAAATTTTCAATGCAGCGGTAAATTGCCATTTCCCCAAAATTTTGGGCTGAAAGTGTGATTGTTACCATTTCACAATAAAGGGGACACAGGCGATGTTAGGTGCTCTCAGCCTATATCGCTTTTAGACTCTTTGGTGAAAACTATGAGTAGAGTGATCCTTACAAGGTAGAACAAGCATTTACAATGCAATGGTTTCGCCTTTGGAAAAGTTAGAGCTATTGGCATTGTAAATGACAAAATTTGTATTTATGTGTTGGTTTTGAAAACAGATAAATAAATGGCATTGTCATTTACATTGCCATTAGCTTAATCTCGGCAGTCACTCTGCACTCCCTAGCATTCTGCAGTCACTCTGCACTCCCTAGCAGTCACTCTGCACTCCCTAGTCTCTCTGCAGTCCCTAGCACTCCCTAGTCACTCTGCACTCCCTAGCACTCCCTAGTCTCTCTGCAATCCCTAGCACTCCCTAGTCACTCTGCACTCCCTAGCACTCCCTAGTCACTCTGCACTCCCTAGCACTCCCTAGTCACTCTGCACTCCCTAGCACTCCCTAGTCACTCTGCACTCCCTAGCACTCCCTAGTCACTCTGCACTCCCTAGTCACTCTGCACTCCTTAGCACTCTCTAATCACTCTGCACTCCCTAGCATTCTGCAGTCACTCTGCACTCCCTAGCAGTCACTCTGCACTCCCTAGCACTCCCTAGTCTCTCTGCACTCCCTAGCACTCCCTAGTCACTCTGCACTCCCTAGCACTCCCTAGTCACTCTGCACTCCCTAGCACTCCCTAGTCACTCTGCACTCCCTAGTCACTCTGCACTCTCTAGCACTCCCTAGTCACTCTGCACTCTCTAGCACTCCCTAGTCACTCTGCACTCCCTAGCACTCCCTACTCACTCTGCACTCTCTAGCACTCCCTAGTCACTCTGCACTCTCTAGCACTCCCTAGTCACTCTGCACTCCCTAGCCCTCCCTACTCACTCTGCACTCTCTAGCACTCCCTAGTCACTCTGCACTCTCTAGCACTCCCTAGTCACTCTGCACTCTCTAGCACTCCCTAGTCACTCTGCACTCTCTAGCACTCCCTAGTCACTCTGCACTCCCTAGCACTCCCTAGTCGCTCTGCACTCCCTAGCACTCCCTAGTCACTCTGCACTCTCTAGCACTCCCTAGTCACTCTGCACTCTCTAGCACTCCCTAGTCACTCTGCACTCCCTAGCACTCCCTAGTCGCTCTGCACTCCCTAGCACTCCCTAGTCACTCTGCACTCTCTAGCACTCCCTAGTCGCTCTGCACTCCCTAGCACTCCCTAGTCACTCTGCACTCTCTAGCACTCCCTAGTCACTCTGCACTCCCTAGCCCTCCCTACTCACTCTGCACTCTCTAGCACTCCCTAGTCACTCTGCACTCTCTAGCACTCCCTAGTCACTCTGCACTCTCTAGCACTCCCTAGTCACTCTGCACTCTCTAGCACTCCCTAGTCACTCTGCACTCCCTAGCACTCCCTAGTCGCTCTGCACTCCCTAGCACTCCCTAGTCACTCTGCACTCTCTAGCACTCCCTAGTCACTCTGCACTCTCTAGCACTCCCTAGTCACTCTGCACTCCCTAGCACTCCCTAGTCACTCTGCACTCTCTAGCACTCCCTAGTCACTCTGCACTCCCTAGCACTCCCTAGTCACTCTGCACTCCCTAGCACTCCCTAGTCGCTCTGCACTCCCTAGCACTCCCTAGTCACTCTGCACTCTCTAGCACTCCCTAGTCACTCTGCACTCTCTAGCACTCCCTAGTCACTCTGCACTCTCTAGCACTCCCTAGTCACTCTGCACTCCCTAGCACTCCCTAGTCGCTCTGCACTCCCTAGCACTCCCTAGTCACTCTGCACTCTCTAGCACTCCCTAGTCACTCTGCACTCCCTAGCACTCCCTAGTCACTCTGCACTCTCTAGCACTCCCTAGTCACTCTGCACTCTCTAGCACTCCCTAGTCACTCTGCACTCTCTAGCACTCCCTAGCACTCCCTACTCACTCTGCACTCTCTAGCACTCCCTAGTCACTCTGCACTCTCTAGCACTCCCTAGTCACTCTGCACTCTCTAGCACTCCCTAGCACTCCCTACTCACTCTGCACTCTCTAGCACTCCCTAGTCACTCTGCACTCTCTAGCACTCCCTACTCACTCTGCACTCTCTAGCACTCCCCAGTCACTCTGCACTCTCTAGCACTCCCTAGTCACTCTGCACTCCCTAGTCACTCTGCACTCTCTAGCACTCCCTAGTCACTCTGCACTCTCCAGCACTCCCTATTCACTCTGCACTCTCTAGCACTCCCTAGTCACTCTGCACTCTCTTGCACTCCCTACTCTGCACTCTCCTGCACACTCACTACTCTGCACACTCACTACTCTGCACACTCACTACTCTGCACACTCACTACTCTGCACTCTACACAAAGATCCGTTACAATTAAAATAAAATAAACCGAGGTGTAAAAAATGATATGAAGTAATCTTCCTCGAGTTTTTCTAGCACCCGATTCTCTCCCTTTCTTCCCCCTTCTAGCTCCCCACCTCACCTTCTGCCCACACTTTTTCAGATAATGCTGTGAATGGGTGCATGTATTTATTTTACTTAATGCAGTTTTATATAGCGTAAACTTTTCTAGCACCCGATTCTCTCCCTCCCTTCCCCCTTCTAGCTCCCCACCTCACCTTCTTCCCACACTTTTTCAGATTATGCTGTGAATGGGGGATGGCGGGCAAAAAGAGATGGGGTGAAGGAGGGACGAGGGGGTCGTAGGGAGGGGGGTGGGGCGCCAAGGACGGGTGGTGGGCGTGGTATACAAGGACGAGGGAGGGATAGAGTTATTGGGTGTAGGGATAGGGAGGGTCGTATGAAGTGGGTACGAAGGGAAGGGGCCGGAATGGAAGGGGGGAGACGAGGGAGGAGATGAAGAGAAGATGAAGAGAAGAAACGCCAGGAGAGCTGAAGGAAGGGGGCCGGACAAGCTGGCTGCAGAGGGAAGAATGGCTGAGTGAAAGCGGGTAGTGGAGAGAAGGAGGGACGAAGTGAAGAAGATGTGAGAAGGATAGGATGAGAGGGTTGGAAGGGAGCCTGGCTGAGGCTCGGCAGGGGCTGGGGCTGAATAACAGACGGGATGCAGCGGGGGTCTGTGTGGAGTGATGGAGGGGTAGGCGAGGCGAAGGGTCGTGAACTGATGGTGGGAAGAAGGGGCACCAGACGAGAAGACGGACTCAGGAGAGACAGGCAGGGAGGAGGAAATGAAGGGGAGGTGGACTGAGAGATTGGGGTAACTGGAAGGCGTCTTGGAATGAAGGTTTGGCAAGTATAGAGCCGACACAAGAGTGAAGGGCTGGGTGAAAGGGGCTTAGGGGGTCGTGGTAGATGACATGGTATAACAGGCTGGTGGGCCCCTGCCACTGGGAGGTCCGAGTGCAACGTGCAGGTCTTAGCTTTGAGTGCCCTGAGGGGGTTCAACTGCGTCGGTGCAAATCAAGAGTGCCAGCTGCAGAAATGCGTGCACCATTTGCAGGCCCAGTGCTAGCAAGGTAGTTCGGCAGTTTTGGAGCTTGCAGTATCAGCTCCCAGGTTTCCACTACATTCAGACCGCACAACTGTTCACCACAGAGGTCTGAATGCCACGTGTAAAACCATTCCAGTCCTGGTAAGATAGCTGTAGAGACGGTCTAGTTTATGCACGTCACGTCGGTGACGTGACGTGTGAGCGACCACGATCGGCTGCGCGTGCAGAGGCGTGCGAGGGGCGCGAAAGAGCGCGAACAGTCAGAGCGGAGCCGGCATAGGGCACAGGCTCGGCGCTCTTTAGGAGATAACTAGAAATAAAAGCAGTTAACACAGCCTGGCTCCAGAGTCTTTATTGGTGCATGCCTGCATCATTACAATGGCGACGAGGGTGGGATGAAGACCCCCCCAGCAAGGCAGGACCACCAAACAGACCTCAAAACAGCAAGCAGAGCACCAGAGGCACCAGGACCACCACACAAGGGACAGACAAGCAGGAACACCCTTGTGCAGGACAACAGGTACCCTAAAGAGCGTGGCAGAGCCAGGAACACCTGAGGGGGAGGCGCAGAGGAGTGAAAAAAGGGGGGACAGACCCCAGGAACCAGAATAAAAGGCACCGACCCACACAGAACCCGCAGGACCAGAGAACACGCGCTGGAGAACTCACAGGGAACTGAGGGGGCCGACACAGATAGCCCCCGAGCCCAAGCGAGTGAAGAAGAACAGGACGACGCACCAGGGAGTCCCCGCAGCCGAGGAGGAACGCTACCCACGCTAAAGAGAGAGAAGATGAGCGCGCCAACAGGATACGCGACGGCGCCGGTACAGTTTTTACCTCGCCCAGGAGAACCCCTCATGAAATGGGAGGACTGGAGAGAATACATAGACAATTTCATAGGTGTCCTGGAAGACGAGAACGAAGAGGTGTTCAAACCCCAGAGAAAGAAGCGCATCTTGCTACTGAACCTAGGCCCGGAAGGTCTCCGGATCTACAAGAGCTTAGTCCCGAAACAGAGAACAGCCACGGACGACGATGTGTACGCACACGCGCTCGACGACCTCAATGAACATTTTAGACCGGCAGTGTGCGTGTCGGTGGACAGGTACAATTTCCAACAGAGGAAGCAGCGGCAAGGAGAAACGGTGGAGGAGTACGTGGCGGCACTGAAACGGCTGGCAGCTACGTGCAAGTACGCCAACTGGGAAGAAGAGTTCATCAAGGACCAGGTGGTGATGCACACCACGTGCAGGACCGTGCAGGACAAGTTATGGGCCAGTGGAGACACCACACTTAAAGAGGTGTTAGTCATCGTAAAAAGAGCGGAACTAGCACGTCGATGTGCTGAAGTGACGAAGAAAGAAATGGCGACTGGCACTATGGTGAACAAGGTAGATGAGGAAGGGCCTCGCAGAGAGTATCAGAACAGGAAACCAACGGAGAAAGGGCCCACCAAGTGGCAAAGCAACGCAAGCACGTCAGGGAAACAAGCAGGGAACCACAGGAAGCCATGCTACAGGTGTGGGAGCTGGTCGCACGAAGCACATGATAGGAAGTGCCCCGCATTCCGCGCCAAGTGCATGTACTGCGGAATAATTGGCCACTACGAGAAGGTTTGCAGGAAGAAGGCCTCCAAGAGCACGGTGAGATGTGTGGGTCAAAGCAACGAAGATCTGGACGACGACACCGAGGCAGAAGAGGTCACGGTGATATACATGGAAGACCAAATACTAAGTACGGATGGCAAAGTCCTGGACAGAGAAGGAAGACGTACGATGAAACCAGTCTTGGAAATGGCTATAGGTGGTTTCAAGATCAACGTGGTGGCAGACACAGGATCACCCTTCACCATCATCCAGAGAGCAGTATGGGAAGAGAAATTTGCACCACGTCTCGGCCCAGAGCTAGAGAAACTAGACATCCGCCCAGTCACGTACAACGGAGACCGCATACCAATGGCGGGGTTCAGACCCCTGACCTTCGAATTTCGAGGCCGGTCAGCACACTGCAAGCTCTATGTATCGGAGAGAGGCCCGTCGGTCTTAGGATGGCTGGATCAAGGCGACCTGGGCATCAAGCTGGATCCGGGTGGCAAGGAGCAAATACTAGTGACGGACCAGGAAGCAGTGCCAAGTCTGGACAAATGGAGGAGCGAATACCCCAAAGTATTTGGAGGCACAGTAGGGAAGCTGGAAAAGTTCGCCCACAAAATCATTCTGAAGGAGGACGCCGTCCCAGTGGCCCACAAAGCAAGAAATGTCCCGTTGGCGATAAGAGAAGCAGTAAGGGAAGAACTCCAAGACTTGGAAAAGAAGGGGATCATCGAACCCATCACGTGCGCCGAGTGGCTGGCGCCCTTAGTGGTGGTTAAGAAACCCAACGGAAAGGTCCGGTTGTGTGTCGACCTGAGAGAACTGAATAAAAATATTGTGGTGGAAAGGTTCCCCTTGCCCAGGATAGAGGAGATGCTGGCCAGCACCAGGGGGATTAAGTGGTACTCCACCATAGATTTGACCTCCGCGTACCATCAAGTAGCTCTGCACCCGGACAGCCGAAAACTAACATCCTTCATCACCCCGTTTGGGTGCTATCAGTTCCGCCGGATGCCATTCGGTTTAGCCTCAGCAGCGGCAGTGTTTCAGAAGATGATGCACCAATTATTCAAGGACCTCACTGACGTTCAATATTTCCAGGATGACATCTTGGTGATGGGAAGAGACATACCAGACCATGATGTGAAGTTGGGAAAAGTATTGAAGATCCTAGAAAGGAAAGGACTCCCGGCCGAATGGTCCAAATGCCGAATAGGGATGAACCCGGTAACCTACCTGGGGCATGAGATAGGAGTGCAGGGTGTGACTCCTAAAGCAGAAAATGTCAGAGCGATCTGTGAAGCACCATCCCCCGCCACCAAGGAAGAGGTCAGGTCATTCCTGGGAATGGCAGAGTATTACGGGAAATTCGTGCAGCACTTTGCCTCAAAGACTCATCACATGAGACAGCTTACAAAAGAAAACACAGAATTCAGTTGGTCAGAGGACACACAAAGGGAATTTGAGATCATCAAAAAGGAAGTGGCCGGAGCTATACCCCTCCAAGGATTCGACCCTCAAGGCAAAACCGTACTAACCACTGACGCCAGCGACAAAGGATTGGGTGCTGTTCTCATGCAAGACCGAGGGCAAGGACAGTTGGAAACAATCAGCTTCGCCTCACGCACACTGAGTGAAACAGAAAAGAAGTACAGCGTGATAGAGAAGGAGATGCTGGCGGTGGTGTGGGCCACCACGCGATTCAGACAATTCCTGTGGGGCACCAGGTTTCAGTTGCGGACAGACCACAAACCGTTACTGAGAGTGCTAACATCGAGCGGCCATGCAGATGCCACGCCCCGCATATCAAAAATGTCACTAAAACTTCTTGAATTCAGGTACGATGTGGAACATATACCAGGCAGCAAAAACAAGGTCGCAGACTACTTGAGCCGAGCGGCAGCCATGGAACCAGGGGAGGAAGACAAGGCCGGTACAGAAGAATGGGTGGCACTAATGGAGGATCACGAAAGAGTCATCAGCCTCCAAGAATGGACACAGGCGTATGAGGAAGACCAGACATTGGAAGAGGTGAAAATATACATCACCCAAGGATGGCCGGACAAGAGACACATCCAGAGAGAACTCAATCCATACTTCGAAGTAAGGGAAGAACTATCATTGGACAACCAAGGAATATTCGTGTATAGAGGTGAGAAGGTCATCCCCCCGACAAACATCATACCCAGACTGCTGGACATGCTACACGAAGGACACCTGGGCATCGGGAAACTCAAACTGCGGTCCAAGCAAGACTATTGGTGGCCAGGAATGGATATAAGAGCAGAACGGCATGTAAGGGAGTGCGCGAGGTGCCAAGGTGCAGATAAGACACTCAAACCACTGCGCCCAGCATTGGGTACTTTTGAAACGCCAAGAAATCCATGGGAAGAGTTGTCAGTTGATATCTTAGGCCCGATCCTAGACACACAAGGAGTCCAGAAGTACGTGTGTGTCCTGGTCGACAAATTTTCGAAATGGCCAGAAGTGAAGATAGAGGAAGCCATGGACACTGAAACAATAGTTAAGTTTTTGGCAGACACCTTTGTGAGGGAGGGCATACCCAAGTCCATCCTCAGTGACAATGGGCCCCAATTCAGATCGGAAAAATGGGACAACTTCATGCAAAGAAATGGCATCCTGGCGAAACACACATCCATTTACCACCCGGCGGGAAACGGCCAAGTAGAACGCTTCAACAGGGTAGTGATGGGATCAATCCAAGCGGCCATCTCGGACAACAAAGACTGGGAGAAGGACATTTGGCACATGTTATGGGCATACAGGATCACCCCCACAGGCACGGGCTATAGCCCCTTTCAGTTATTGCGCGGCCGGGAACCATTCACCCAGGACAACCGAGTATGGAAAGAAAAAACGATAGTAAGCGAATGGTCCCCCGCAGTGGTGCGAGCCAACATAGAAAGAGCTCAGGCAGTATACACAAGACATTACAATGAGCGGAGGAATGTGCGTGACACAGAGCTCAAAGAAGGAGAATGGGTGAGAGTAAAGTTGCCCACACTACAAAGAAAGGGAGAGAGCAAATACAGCAAGCCCATGCAGGTGAAGGAAATTAAGGGCAGAGCGGCCAGATTGAGTGACGGCAACATATGGTCACAGGACCGCATGGCTAGATGCAATAAGATCCTAACCTGGGACGATGGAAGAGCAGGCGGAGAAGAAGAAGAGAATGAGTTCGGGCAACAGGAACATCAGGAGAATGAACTTGCCCTGAGAGGAGGAGAACAACGACAAGCGGAAGCGAGGAGCATCGAGCAGGAGATAAGAGCTGATGAGAATGGCGGTGACAGAATTGGACAAGGAGAGGCAAGAGGAAGCAGAAGGAACGGCGAGGAAGAGAACCACACCACCCCAGTAAGACAGACTCGGAGTGGCAGAGCGGTGGTGAAGCCCACGAGGTTCAGAGACTATGATCTGAGCGACGGACTGTAAGTTACAAATGTTTGTGTGAAAAAAGGGAGATATGTAGAGACGGTCTAGTTTATGCACGTCACGTCGGTGACGTGAAGTGTGAGCGACCACGATCGGCTGCGCGTGCAGAGGCGTGCGAGGGGCGCGAAAGAGCGCGAACAGTCAGAGCGGAGCCGGCATAGGGCACAGGCTCGGCGCTCTTTAGGAGATAACTAGAAATAAAAGCAGTTAACACAGCCTGGCTCCAGAGTCTTTATTGGTGCATGCCTGCATCATTACAATAGCCAAGCGGGTTGTGCACCTGATGCGGACCTCTGTCCGCTAACTACTTGTAAAAACTTCCAATTCAGATAGCTGAGCGGGTTGATGCACGGACTGCGGAGATCTGTGCATGTGTAATATGCCGGTCCCAGGTTCGAATTCCAGTAAAACAGCTGAATGAGCGCAGGGCCTGCAGTGCACATCTGGGGGTCCCCTGCAGGTCACTGGTGGGAGTGCGTTCCCGGGCTCTTACTCTGTCGAGGCGGGTGGGGGTGGTATTGTGGGGGGGGGAGGTGCGACAAGGGGGTGGGTCACAGAGGTCAGGAGAGGGTTCTATGCAGCAGCGGCAGGGGGGTTGTTGAGGCAACAGGTGGGTGTTGTGCTATTGGGAATGGTGGATGCTGGGGCGGGAGGGGTGATTGTGGGGTGTCAGGGCTGCGGTACTGGGGGCCAGCGAGGACAGATAAAGGGGCAGCGGGTGCCCCAGTGGCTGGGTGGGTGCTTGGGTGATAGCGGATGGTGGTTTCGGATGCGGGGGGGGGCTAGGAAGGGGTGGGGGCTGGGGCAGCAGGGGGTGCTTTGCTGCAGCGGGACGGGCTGCTGCTGGGGCAGCGGGTACCTTGATGGCTCCTGGGGGGGCTGATGCCAGGCTCTGCTCGCTCGGTCAGGGTGGCAGCGCCGCCATTAATCACCGGCAGCCTCCCTCCCTGGCAGTGTTGGATGATGGGCGGGCGGGCGGGTGCGTGGAGGGGGCTCCCTCCTCTTAGGCTGGGCTTGGCGATCCGTTCAGAGGGAGCTCCTGCACCCGAGAGCTTCTTCTCAGAGAGAACAGGTGCTTTTTAAAGCGCCAATGCACAGTTCCACTTGTTGTGGGCGCTATAGAAATCATTAAAATCGCTCCTTTCTGTGACAGGAGTCCTCTTCATGATGCCGCGTCCCCTCTGCAGGTGTTGGGGGGGGTCCTAGATCTCTTCATGTGGGGGCTGCTCAGTGACCCCCCGGGCCCCGCTGGGGTGCATGCAGCGCCGCCTTGGATGGATGCTGCCCGGTCCTCGCCCTGCCCCCGTCCCCAGGGCCTTTAGACCCTCGGCAGAGGCCCATTCTACTGCCCTCCCTGCTTACTGTCCTCCCTCCCTGCCTGCTACCCCCACCCTGTCGGTGATGCCTGTGCGCTGCAGGTGCAGGCGGGCTGGAGGAGGGGGGATGGGGGCAGCCCGGCTTAGTGCTTTTTACTCTTCCTGCATCGCTCATAATCACCAAGCTCAGGTACTCTATAATGCCCTTTGATTATGTCTGTGTGGGTTTGAGACCTATCGTGACATCACTCAACGGGCGGCCCCTTTAACAAGCTGGGCCTCTGCCAGATCCGGCCTTTGATGCTGTCGGTTTTTCAAAGTGGGAGATTGAGCGATTGGAGCCCCTCAAAACTGAACCACGGGGACCCCCTATATCAAAATGACAAAATGTTCCAGATTATTCGGGAGAACCTGAACAGGAAATGCAAAGATGGTACCCTGCATGGGCCTTCCAGGTCTTTACACATGCCGTCTTCTATGGGGCCTGTCACTAGATGGCCTATCAAATGGAGCGGTAATGCTGAGCCCTGTGTGACCGTTATTATATGGTATTCTGACCCATATACCGGTATTTACGAGTAAGAGATTTGGAATGGGGAATAACGGGAGGGCCGTGGCACTGCGAGGCCATTTTCTGCATTTTTCCGAATTTTGGTCCTCTGCCTTCCAGAAGGTCTCTTGTTCAGAGTCGGTGGACCAGTAACGCAGGTGGCATTGTGATATTATCGGGTGCCTTGGTAATACGCACCATGCACGTCAACATGCAGAGAGGCATGATCAGCATGCAGCGCTCATGTACCACTCAGTACTGCTTGCAGTAGGCGCTATAAAATAGCAAGCAGTGTCTGACAAGGAGCCTGGAGTACATCGCACTTTAGGATAAGCTATTAGGGTCACATATGCTTTCCCTGTCTATAGATAATGCATTGGGGCTTCCCTCAACCTGCACAGAGACCCTCACTTAAGAAAGAGACAGTCTGCCGCCTTCTGTTGTGACGAAAGCCTCTTCGGACCTTCCAAAACTTCTGTGGTGGAAGGATACACATAGGGGCTGCAGGTGGAGGGAGTATTTGGACCGGACTCACAGGGCTCTACCACCTGCTGACGGCACGGCCTGCACCCGGCTGAGCCCTGCCCGGCCCTATCCTCTTACAGTGAGGCGGTAAATACCGCCCGCGGTGCCAGGGCCGGCCAGGAATAAACCTGCGCCGGCAGCACCTTGGCTGCTGGCGGTCACTCGGCCCCTGCAGGGCTGCGGCTGCTGCGGGGGGTGTCTCTGGGTCAGCCAGCGTCTGTGTGCCGGAGGCCTCCATTGGCTGTCCGTTTATTGACACCGCCATGCCGGGGCACAGAAGACAGACTGCTGCTGGAAGGGTGCCCGGACCGCAGACCAGGGTGCTGTCACTCGTTAACCCACTGGTATTTGGGAGAAATCGAGTGAAGGAACTGGATTTTGGCCCCTCACGGACAGCGGGAGGGGGGCGGGCGGGGACGGCACACGGACAGTGGGAGGGGGGCGGGCGGGGACGGCACACGGACAGCGGGAGGAGGGCGGGCGGGGACGGCACACGGACAGCGGGAGGGGGGCGGGCGGGGACGGCACACAGACAGTGGGAGGGGGGGGCGGGGAGGATACCTGCCAGCAACTCTAATCGCGCAGCCCACCCCTGCAAGGCACACGTTGGAAATGAAACCAACATGCCCATACAAAAAAAAAAAAAACGCCCACCGCCTGGATGACGTCACAAAGGGGCGGGATGAGAAAAATTCGACAGAAACGCTCACGAATCGCCTCGGTGCATGACGGACGCCTCTTTCTTCCAATGGCTAGCCTCCATTTACGGAGCTAGCCAATCGAAGAAGGGGCGGATTCAAGACCATCATACTGTTGACAAAAGTTTTCGCCCTGGGAGGGGCACTGCAAGCAGTGCCCTCGCCAGGTCGAAACCTAAAAATCGGGCCCAGCAAAAGGATATCATGATGAAGTCACAATTCGGATTCAGGAAGGAAATGGGCACAGTGGAAGAGGGAATGAATCTGTACCTCATAATAAGTAAATATACCCTGGCAAGGGAGGGGCATATGCATCTGTGTGTTGAAGACCTGTTCAGTGCCTTCGATCTTGCAAACCATGCCACTGGCTGCCTGTGCGCAAACTGATAAAATTCAAAGTTTGCTGCTTTGTCCATAAAGCGGTGTGGGGCAATGGTCCAACATACCTTTTGAAGAAATCCCATCAATACACTCCACTTACGGAACTACGATCCATCTCCAAATCTCTCCTCTGAGTGCCCCAGATTAACAAGGCTAGGATGGGGGTAAAGCCTTTTCGCATCCAGACCCCGGCACTGGAACTCGCTTCTTATTACACTGAGACAGTGTCCGGACCATCTTAAGTTTAGAAAGTCACTAAAAACACACTTATTTTAGGCATTTCCCAAAGTGCCAGTACTCCTACGCCAGCCCACGAGTGCAGAGATACCCCTTCGGGGGTTTATTCAGGCACTATATAAGCCCGCCAATAATAATAAATAATAAATTATGGCAGATTCTAACAGACATGGGTGTACCAAACAATATTGTTTATCACCTCTCCCAGCTGTATGCCTCTTTAACGTCATCTGTGAGTTTTGGTAAAAACGGGGAATGTACAAAGAACTTTTGGTTGACCCGCAGTATTAGACAGGAATGTGTGCTTGTACCACTATTGTTTTCATTATATATAAACGCAGTGGACGGATTTCTGCAGAATGTAAAAGCTGATGCCCCTAGGGAGGGTTCTCTCTTCAAACCTATGGTGCTCTATGCGGATGATGTGGTACTCATGTCCAGGACGGCAAATGGCCTGCAACGTTTGATAGATTTTTGTACATTTTATGGAAAGGTGAGATATCAAATTTAATTTAACTAAGACATATATCATGGAATGCGGGAGCTGTGAACAGGGAAGAGCCATTATGCTCAGGGCCAAAAATTAGATGAATTAAAAGCAATAAGCTATTTATGCATTACCTTCTCATAGAAAGGTTATTGCTATCTCACCTGGAAATCGCCAAACTAAAATGTATAAGGGCTATTGCTGCCGTGTCTAGGTTTGCTAAGAAAATAGGAAGCAAGACCATAAGAGAATTCACTTAACTGCACAGAAGTAAATGTCTCCCGGTAGCTTTGTATGGTTCCCCGGTATGGAGTAGGAAAAAGCGTAAACAATTTCAGGGCCAAGAAGATATTTTCCTACATAGGCTTTTGGCACAGCCAAATTCGACTCATGCTTTTAAGTGACACAAAGAACTTGGAATTGAGTACTTGGAGGATACTATCCACTTCATTACTCTGATAAGGTGGCATAGCATCTGGTCAAAGCGTGATACCAAGTTTACCAGGGAGATTATTGGGGACTGCCTGGGCATGGACCATTTTGATAAAATTCCTTGGTTCCATTAGTAGATACCCTGTTACATGACTAAGGGACTTATGGCCAGATGTAGGTAAATGCTGTTTACCTATTCTTAAATACTGACTTATACCGATTCGGTATTTAAGAATAGGTAAATAGTATGTAGGTAATTTTTCAGTAAATTTGACAGAATCTGTAAAATTCGGTATTTACCGAATTGGTATTTACCGATTCGGTAATTGCCATTCATTCCTATGGGCCTCCAGGCCCATAGGAATGAATGTCGATTACCGAATCGGTAAATAACGATTCGGTAAAAGGGGGAAAACATTGAAGGGTGGCAGGGTGTCACTTTGACACCCTGTTGCACCCCTCAATTGTGTATGGGTGCACATGTTGCAGACATACATGCCCTAAGGGCATGTATGTCTGCAACATGGAACTGAAGCAATTTGCATAAAATTATTATTATTTTTTTTCGTTATTTACCACCAACTTGTAGTTGGTGGTAAATAACGAATCCAAACATTGGATTAGCACTCATTTAAGTGCTCCCTACGTTAGGAATTCGGTAATTTACCGAATCGGTATTTAAGAAATCGGTAATTTGCCAATTCCTTAAATTACCGATTCGGTAAATTACTGAATCCTTAATTTCGGCCCCTACATCAGAAAAGCCTATTACCGGTCGATAACAGCCGAAATTCGTTAATTTTCGGCCGTCACCGACCGGTAATAGCCTTCCTACATCTGGCCCTTAATCCTTTAGTACCTCACAGTATCCTGCAGTTTTGTAAAAGGAAATTAAATTCATCCTGTTGGGAAAAAGAGACCTGTATAGAGAACACCAGGAAATAATAAAACCTACAATTAATAGGTGCTGTATGGGCCTATCTGAACAGGGTATACAAGGCTACTTGGTCGATGTGAAAAACGCTTATGACAGATATTGTTAAATAGAGTACTCCTAGAGCAGATTCAACATCTAGTGGCCTTTCCAAAACAGGTCTGTGGCCCTGAAATCTACAAAGATGCCTGTGTGATGGAAAGGCAATACAGTCTCCTCTCATTTTATTTTATTTTGTACATTTTATAGCGATTAGAAGTTCTATTTCACGACCCCTTTTCCTGTCGTAATCATTAATTCACTTAGACGGTTTACACTATGAAGAAAACTGAAATGGCAGCAGAGATGTGTTAATTTGTAGGAAGTTAAACATATGAATGGCTGTGGTATATTTTATTTTTGCTCCTTGTACAGTGCTAAAAAGTACTCGGTGTTTAATAGGTAACACTCGCCCATTAATGTATATTAATAACCTTTTACAAGCACATTAAAACTTTTGTGATTGTAATTTGCACTAGTCCCTGATAACTTTGAATTTTTTATTGTTAATAATTTACTTTTTAATAAATTGATTAGCATATTTAGTTTTATCTGAAAGTATGTGGATTTTATATATCAAATCTTTTATAACTAATCTTTGTCTTATTTATGGATTTGAATATAAATACGAATAAAGATTGATTTGAAGTGCCAGAGCTCAGAATTTTGCTCAGAATCCCAATCTTCTGGTGCTGATTATCAAGAATGCTCTGGATGGATGGGGGATTTGTCTAGAGAGGTGGTACATGTAAAGAGAATGCCATGAGTGGCTCTTTAATCAAACAGTGCTAAAAAGTACTTGGCATTTACGAGGTAACACTCGTCCATTAATGTTTATAAATAACCTTTTATAAGCACATTAAAACTTTTGTGATTATAATTTGCACTAGTCCCTGATCAACTTTGAATTTTTTATTGTCAATATTTTACTTTTTACTAAATTGATTAGCATATTTAGTTTTATCTGAAGGTATGTGGATTTTATATATCAAATCTTTTATAACTGATCTTTGTCTTATTTATGGATTTGAATATAAATACGAATAAAGATTGATTTAAAGTGCCAGAACTCAGAATTTTGCTCAGAAGCCCAAGATTCTGGTGCTGATTATCAAGAATGCTCTGGATGGATGGGGGATTTGTCTCGAGAGGTGGTACATGTAAAGAGAATGCCATGGGTGCCTCTTTAATCAAACACCAGACAGTCCCTGTTTCATCATTTCACTCTTGCAGGTTCTTTCTCATCCCAGCTGTGTCCCTTTGGCACTGTTTTAGGTCTCGGCTGGGCTTGGGCAGCGAAGCTGCCACGTCTCTCCGAGAGATCTTGTAAATACAAGATTTCCAAAAAGGTCTGAAAGCCCCGCCCCTCCTTTTCATTGGTTAGCATCAGCGTTTAGGGTAGACGCTGGCTTCCCATTGAAAAGGAGGGTTTTTAGTTGTCGCCCTGTCCGCTTTTTAGAACGTCCCTCCGGACAAGGTAGCTTGCTTTCCTTTTGTCGTAAAACCTGTGTGGACAGATTACTCTGCGCCTCTGTTTATGAGGAGAGAGCCACTGCGGTTTCATCTCATCTGGTGTTCAATTTTCATCTCTTTTGAATGGGCAGAGTTTTCATCTCACTTGATGTGAAGAGTTTTTGTTTTCGGATGTGCCGGGTTTTTATCTCTTCCCATTTTGAGGGATTTCATCTTTTCTACTATGCAAAGTTTTCATCTCTTCCGGTTTGCAGAATTTGGGTTGTAATCCTGAATATCGAGTAGGAAACATTGATTTACTAGAATATCATAGGCAAAATATTGAGGAGCAACATTGAATGTATGTCTTTCATCCAGGTACATATATGTGGAATTAAGTGTAATACGGTGGTAACCACCTATGTTATGTTATGTTATATGCACTTATAGAGCGCTCGATTACCCGTAGGTGTCCTGGTGCTTAGTACTGGCAAACCCGGAGAGCTGAGAGGATTACTACTGTGAGAAGAGCCACGTTTTCAGACACTTCCTGAAGATAAGGAGACGTGGAGCAGTTTTAAGGGAGAGGGGGAGCTCATTCCATGCCTTAGCGGCACAATGAATAAAACTCCTTCCCCCCCAACTTAGTTTTTTTGCCAAGGTGACGTGCATTTGTTTGGCACTGGATGAATGTAACATTGTACCCGGGGTGTACCAATAAAGTTTCTGCCTAAGAAACTTTGGTCCAATTCCATTAATGGCTTTAAACACTATACAGAGAGCCTTAAAATGGGCTCTCTGTTTTATGGGAAGCCAATGTAGCTTCCTAAGCTCTCCTCTAACCTAAACAAATTTAGATGTGCCGGACAGTAGCCTTGCTGCTGCATTTTGGACCATTTGCAGCCTGTTTAGATGTTGTTTTTGTATATTCAGGTATAGGCTATTACAATAGTCCAAGAGTGATGTTATCAGGGCCATGACCACTGTCCTCAAGTTACTCTTGGTTAGGAAGATCTTGATTTTCTTATGATTCTAAGAATCATGAAGCAGGAGGAGGAAACCAAGCTCACTTGATCCCCCATGGCCAATTTATTATCCATAACGACCCCCAGATTTTTGGCTTTCTTGGTGGGTACGGGGCAGAGGCCCAAATCATCAGGCCACCATTCCGCAGTCCAGACCAATGGGTTGTTCCCGAACTTTAAAACCTCCGTCTTATTAGAGTTAAGCTTAAGACAGTTGGAGGACATCCACCCGGATATGGCACTCATACACTTATAGAAACGATCTCCAGTCTCCTTCTCACCTCCCTTCTTCAACGACAACACAATTTGTGTGTCGTCGGCATAGGAGGTGAGCTGGAAACCAGAAGATCTAATCACTCCTGCTAGAGGTGCCACATATATGTTGAAAAGCGTAGGGCTCAATGAAGAGCCATGTGGCACTCCACACGGAAGTGTAAAAGGTTTGGATGAGTTGTCGTCCAATTCTACGGTTTGAATCCTGTCCGCCAAGAAAGATTGAAGAAGTTTCCATGCTGAGCCTTCGACCCCTATTTCCGACAACCGGTCCATCAGTAACCTATAATGGACCGTGTCGAAGGCTGCAGACAGGTCTAATAAAATCAGAACAGCACTGTCTCCTCCATCTACAGCCTCCCTGATTTCTTAAGTAGATTTCAACAGAGCCAACTCAGTGCTATGCTCAGCCCTGAACCCATATTGATAACGGTCCAGGGAGTCATTATGCAGGAGAAACTCGCTAAGTTGGACATTCATCATCTTCTCAAGAACCTTAGCAGGGAGAGGCAGCCGCGATATGGGCCTATAATTATTTACATCCTGCGGGTCCAGGTTCTGTTTCTTCAAGAGTGGAAGCACGGAAGCCTGTTTCCACATTTTGGGGAATACCCCGGATTTAAGGACCGTTATGCACTCATCTAGAAGACATGTTTTTAGGTCTCGGCCTAGCGTACACTGCGCAGCAGTGTCCCGCAGCCAGAGTCCTTTTCAAGGGGTTTTGAAAGTGGACCTGGAAATTCCACGCAGCTTGTGCGTGTTATTTCCTAGGTCCATTTTCATTGGCCTTTGTGTGCGTGTATTTTTAAAACAGAACACGCAATAGGCCATGGGCGGTCGCGTAGCTCCGCCCATGGCCTATTGGTGTCTGTTACATGCACCAAAGGCCATATATTTTCAATTATCGCGGGCAGACACAGCCGCGATAATTGAAGACATATGCTTCGCAGTGGCACACGCGCGCGCACCACTCGTGGGCGTTTTTTTTTTTTACAATAGGATCGCTTTCGCGATCGCTTGAAGTGCCGGTTTTTATTTTTTCAATAGGATCGCTTTCGCGATCACTTGTTTTAATTGTGCATGAGCCTCCCAGACCCCTTCGTAAAAACTGTGAGAGAGGTTCCGACTTGTTTTTTAAAGGCGCGTGTTTTTCTTCTCTGGAATTGTTGCATTAATACCTCAGCCTTCCTAGTTTGCTATCTGGGCAGATTAGCGTGCGCCTTCTGCGTGCCTTCTTCACAGTAGTATGACAGGCCTGCCTAAATGCTGTACTTAATTGGAAAAGAACTCTTTAAATTACGGTATCTTCTGTTATGTTGTTCTATAGCTGGAGAGTGGGAAGGGCAATGATAGCAGGTTGTATGAAGATCATGCCAAGCCGAGTGCTCTACGCAGAGCACAGAAAGCATCTTCTGAACGTGACCTACTGCTGAGCACTGGTATTCACAGAGGGGAGCAATGTTCCTGTGTTGGTCCCGGCTTGACAAACTCTGGCTCTGGATCAGCCGCTCTGCAGGAAGGCAAGATCCTGTGTAGGGCCCGGCTGCGGCTGGCAGCCACCCTCATCAGGACAATAGCCTTGAACCTGTGGGAGGAAATAAAGGGGGCTTATAGCTTTTCAGGTGTGTTTTCCATAGGCGCCTTTGGCATGACTTCTTAGCATTGTAGTGTTGAAATTCCACCCGATTTTTGTGCTTGCCTCTGTAGTCTACGCCCCGGAAACATTTCAACTACGCCGGCTTCATTCATTTAAATTTTGAGAAATGTGTGTTATGCGAGAGTCTCTAAACTGTGCCGCGTATCAGAATTGTTGCGTTCTGGGCAAAACGAAAGCTTGGGAACAACTTTAATGACCAGAATGTGAGCAGCTGCTGTTCGTGCCACAGGTCAATTTATTTTTACATTGTTTGTTTCATTTTAGCATGGAATGTGTCCATACGACCAAAATAGACATGACTGTACATTTCATGCTAACATATAGTGTTAAATGTCAGATTTGCATTTAGCTTATTGCAGCTAATTTCACATATGTTTAACGTAATTACACAAATTTCACACATCCCCAAATCGATAGGTATTTTTTCACCACCACTCAACTGTTTTTACTAGCTCACTGATGCATGATAAGGACCAGAAGAGTGTCAAACTGTTCGATGTGACATTTAAAAAAAATGTTGAGACAAAGAATTATTGTGGGTTTGTCATGGACTGTCATTCGGGCAATACATGCAAGCCTACTGTATTTCATACACAGAACAAACAATGCAAATAGGATACAGGGGCATACATTGTAACTTTATTTGTTATATAGTAAAGATGTCTGATAAGGTTACAAGTGCAATAGTAAACAGTGTAATGTGAGGGCACGTTGCTTGTGAACAAAGGGAATCACTGAGAACATTTTGGCTATGGCAGTTAAAAGTCGACTGTACAATTCCTTATGGACAATAAAAGGAGTAACAATAAGGGACCTGCATCTAATTTTACCCTAAAGTAAATAGGTTAAACAGATATGAATGCCACACAGACTTCTAAAATTCCCAGTCCTATCCCTCGCCGAATGCCACACAGACTTCTAAAATTTCCAGTCCTATCCCTGGCCCAGAATCTGGTACAAACCTTGATTTTGTCAAGAGACTCACACACACAATTATGTGACATGCTTCACCATAAAGTCCTTGCTCGGCTTGCCAATCATATCTGGGTGGCTCTACACCCCTTTTGGAAGGGCACTTTTTGACTTTTGAATTAAGAAAAGATAAAATGGCTTATGTTAACTTCCAGAACTTTTACTACTGAGGTTCACTTAGTAATCTCGCTAATCACTTAAGGTAGACAACAATCTCGCTAAGGTAAGTTCAGTAGTATAGGTTCTGAGTTCAGAAGGATGGCTACTTGTTTATTATCCAAGGCCAAACCTAATACTACCAAGATTTGATTATATGTTTTAAGATTGTCTGTGGTGGTTTTTATTGCGCCATCTACAAAAACATGCTTGAATTTGAATAGCCTAGATCGATTGTTAGATGAAGTCCAGTGTTGTTGCTGGTAGTAAAATATGTGCAGAGGCTAATGTGACTCAAAAAATGTTTCAAGACATAGTGGAATCCGTTTACTGCACTGTTGTAAGGTTTTGGATTCAGTTCACAACTGATAGGAGGCACCTTGCAAAATGTATTCTCTTCGAAATGAAGGGTGGGATTGGTGTTATGTGTGAGGGAAGCTTGCATTGGTTCCACCTATGCTATACCTGTGATAAGTGCGAATGGAGCGTGCACTGCTGATGTCGCCTATGCTATGCTTGTTATGTTTGAGGGAAGCTTGCAATGCAACTGACACTGTTGATGCCTATGTACCCGTATTATGTGTGAGGGACGCTTGCACCTATGTTATACCTTTCTTAAGTGTGAATGGCGCTTGCACTGCTCTTGTCACCTATATTATACTTGTTTATAAATGCAAATGGGGGATGCACATGGGTCATGGACTGCTGATGTCACCTATGCTATGCTTGTTATGTGTGAGGGAAGCTCGACTGCTGCTGTCACCTAACCCATCCACACAGACACACACACACAGCCACACACACACACAACCACACACACACAACCACACACACACAACCACACACAAACAACCACACACACACAACCACACACAAACCACACACACACACAAACCACACACACACAAACCACACACACACAAACCACACACACAACCGCACACACACAAAACCACACGCACACAACCACACACACACACAAACCACACACACACACCCACAACCACACAGTATCAGTGCACAATTTCTACAGGCACACACACCACCAGCCACCAGTGCACACATCAATTGTTAACGCATCCACAATTAACTATTATAGCAATCGCAGTATGGCGCACTTTACTTTTAAACAAGTCAAGATGGGGTGATGTGTCACCCCAACCTGACGCACAGCATGAATTAGGTACAAAAGGGGGTGGTGATGGACGGAGCATCTGAACCAATCAAACAATTCAATTCAATTCAAAAGTGCTTTATTCGAGTATTACTCATAAAAGCAGACAAACAAACACATAATAAAATACTATTAAATTACAAAGTCAAATATGACTTAAGCACAATACACGTTAAAAAGACATTTAAAATTACATTTCATCCTGTTATTTACAGACAAAGGTGCAAAGTTCGTATGATAAAAAGTCAATTTTAAAAGCAATCCAGTATCACTATTCAAAATCAGTAAAAAATATTCGTTCATCAGATAACACCTCGCATGGGAACAGAGAATAGATAAACTAGCAGTCTCTGTTCAACTAAGCAGAGAGTAGTCACCCTACTAGCAATCTCTGCCTAATTACCCACGCCCACCCCAGGTACTTTGCAGTCGCTATAATAATCCAGTTTAAGGAGGTAGAATTAACAATGCGTAGAGCTACCATACTGCTTTTAGTACCCAGGTTTCTACACATTGGAGCCAACCAAACACGTCTGGGAGCAGAATATGCATTACAGGCAAACAAGAAGTGACCCAACGTTTCCTTTCCCTCCCCACAAATTGGGCAAATAGCTGGACCTCCATTTCTCCATTTTGATGTTAAGTTACTCAGAGGTAGAGAGCCAGCCCTCATTTGGAAAAACAGTTTCCTGTCCATGGGTTTAGTTATAAGATCCCAATACATTTCAAACATGGGAAACAGTTTAGCTTCAAGGAAAGCAGTCGTCATAGACCCATTATTGTTACTAAGGAAGCTCCTGTTTTCAACCTGTTCCCAGAAAAGATTTTTTATGAACAACTTGGATGGGAAGGATGACCCAGTTGGATCGGACCACAATTCGATTAACCCTAGTTCACTTAATGCTATTTTTAGTGATCTAAACCATCTGATTTTATGGAATCGGTCTGCTTTGATGACATCAGCAAACCCTGCTGCATATTGTGACAACTCAGGGGTGGTCCAGATTCTACGCCAATATAATATCGGACGGAGTTTGCACATTGCCGAGATTTCCTTCCTACCAAGGTCATATCTGAGAGGCAAAATGGGGCTGCTCTGTGGGGTTCCAGTTAGTTTCCGCAGGAAGTTATTCTCTGATGTCTGTAACTCCTGGAGGTTTTCTTGCCCCCACATCTCTGCCCCATACAATGCTGACCCTATTGCCTTAGCCTCATATATGATCAGGGGAGGTTTAATTGGTTTGGTCAAAGATTTGCTGTGCTCCTTAATGATGGTACCAGCCAGTTGTTTGTGTCTTAGTACTGCAATATTTAAATGATGGTTCCATCTATTATCATTTGAAATGTGGATCCCCAGGTAAGTAAAAGAATTTACTACATCGAGGCAACGCCCACTCATGGATATTTTAGATTTAAAATTTTTAGAAGAATTAAATACCATGAGTTTTGTTTTAGCTGCGTTTACCTCCAAGCCGTGGTCACTACAAAATTTGTCAAAAATTACCAATGCCTTTTGCAGACCGCTGGGGGTTTTTGATAAAATTAAGGTGTCGTCTGCGAACATTAAAATGGGAACTTTTACACCTGCAAGTGAGGGAGCATCTACTGGCTCGGCTTGCATACGGGGAACAACACCATTAATAAAAAGTGTAAACAATGTCGGTGCCATTGAACAGCCCTGTCGAACCCCACGCTCGACAGGAAAATCAATGGTATCGTTGCCGTAACCACCCCATTGAATTTTGGCATAAGTACCCTCATGGAGTCTCATGATCAAAGTTAAAATGGTCATCGGGACCCCCAGAGCAGCCAGCACCTCCCACAATTTTGCCCTCGGCACCAGGTCGAATGCAGCCCGTAGGTCAACGAAAGCTGCATAGAGACTGCATCCACCCAGAACCACTGTCCTCCACTGTATCAATTGAAAACGGAAGACCTGGTCCACAGTGCTGGTTGCTCTGCGAAACCCAGCATGAAAAGGAGATAAAACATTCTGTTCCTCTGCCCAATCAAGCAAGTTGTTAATGATTACACGTCCTACAACCTTTTGAACCGTGTCAATTAAGCTGATTGGGCGGTAATTGCAAGGTTGGGCGCGATCTCCCTTTTTATATACTGGGATAATAACAGCACCCCGCCAGGATACCGGGATTTCAGCGCCCCTAGCAATATGATTTAGTAGAAGGCAGATGTACTTACTCCACCTGTCGGTGTCATTTAAAAAGACATCTGCCGGGACTCCGTCAATACCCGGAGCTCGGCCACTGTGCACAGATTTCAGGGCAGACAGGACTTCGCTCTGCACAAAAATGTCTTCATCTGCGAACAGGTAAGTTGGGCTAGAGCTATTATCAAACTGATCCCTGGAGGAGTACTGCTCGCTGAAAAATTTAACCCATGCATCGTGGGAGACATTATTATTGGGAGTTTCTGGAGATCTGTCATGGCCCCATTTGACAATATGCCAAAATAATCTAGAGTGTTTGCATTCACTAGCACATTTCAGTTTCTGCCAGTGGTCTTCGTCCCATTCTCTTTTAGCCCTAGCGATGCAGTTTTTATAGTGCTTCCTGGCAGATCGAATCTCACTCAAATTATTACTTTTGATTGCAGCTCCTAATTTAAATCTTGCTACCCTACAATCTTGATTGTACCACTTTGCTGATTTATACGGGCGGTCCCTAATGTTATGTACGGGTTTTAAGAAGAAACTTTTAACTTCATTAAAAAGAGTCGTGTGTGCTTTATTAATATCTTCATGTCCCTGTGAAGACCCAGCAATACTCTCCAGTGCCAAAATGGCCTTGTCTGCCGCTGCTCCTATCTTTTCCAGGACCTGCTGATCTGTCTTGACACCAGACCACCTTAACCTACGCATATTATTAGATGGAATGATCGTCGGGAGCACAAGTTGGTCACAAGGGGTTAGAGCAATTTCGTTAGATGTCCACCAGTTATGAGAGACACATAACGGATCGTGGTCGCTTTCTGGCCTAGCTGTTACTACCATATCACTGAGAGATGACCATATGGATATACTACAAATGACATAGTCAATGCGACTTTTACTTCGCCCGTTATTAAAAGTCATGGCGGGATCACGATCTGATTTGGTCCGACCATTCAAGGCTCGTAGCCCGTGCTCCAGACACATAGCGTTTAGGCCTAGGATGTCAGCCGTCCACCGAGTTATCGGTGGGGAATCTAGTGTGGGGATGTTCCAAAGCTTATCTTCCTCAGCTCCAAGAGGAGAATCACCAGTGATAAGAGGTTCGAAAGTACGATTTAAATCGCCTGCAATTAGAATGTTTTTCCCTGCAGATTGTGTCTCAAGAAGATTAAAAAGACTCAGAAGAACCTCAGATTTACCTTTACTTCCACCTCTAACATAGATATTATAAATATCTATGGAGATGGATAGATCACTAGTCAATCTGATGAGCTGGATATCTTTTTGGTCAAGCTCCACACATTTTACAGTAAATTTTAAAGACTGCCTAATCCATATGATAAGGCCCCCCATCGGCCGCCCTTTAGGGCCCTTAATAGCAGGAACATGAAAATTTACATACCCCAAGGCAAAAATAGGATCGCACGCCCAGGTCTCTTGGAAGATGCAAAGGTCGAAATTATTAATAAATTCAAACCAATCAGTGCAATCCATCTTAGAACAAAGTCCAGCCACATTCCAGGACAAGAGATTCCCAGAACTAGATGTCATAGGAGAACAGGGGTTTATAGTAGTCTTGTGTACCGTCCGACCCCCAATGACCTGCTTTATGCTTTTTACATTCAGTGGCCCTGGTGAATCATCGGACGGATACCCCTGAGTACAATCTGTAGTTAAATTATTGACTGCATCAAAAGTTCTTTTGTCACAGAGGGGCAAGGGGATAGAGTTGCAAATAGATGGTTGTCAATCGCAATCATTTAAGTTAGACAATGCAGAAAAACGATTTTCCAACCCCAAACCCCAGTCCACTGAAGCGACATCCTTCCTCCCCCTCTTGGTCACAATGTTCCATTTGGTTCTCAAAATACTTGAGTTTGGGCCACTTCCCTTTCTTGGATAGAAGAAGTCCAAAGTCAATGGAACTATTGAGGTTGATCTCCGTTGTGGTGGTAGGATGTTAGGTAAGATGTTAGGCAAAACCCCAGGGTCAGAAAAATGTAGGACAACACACTCCCCTTTGAACTTTTTCTCCCTGACCCCAATCCACTGGACCCTTCTTGCATTAACGAGCTCTTCAGAGAGTTGCTGTTTTCCCCATGGAGTGATTACCATGTTGTTGGTCAACCATGATAGAGATTTGTTTATTAAAGAAGATGTAGTTTCAGACTCACCTTGAGCCAAGGGAGGAACATTAGCAAGAACAAGTACCAATGGGGAAGCTTCAACCACAAGCTCGAAAGTCCCTTTTTCAGTAGATGGGTCTTCAGCAGCAGGAGCAGGGATTGGGGCAATAAGAGAGACACCAGGAAAAATACTATTAGTTGCCATTTGGGGGTTTGGTGCAGGGGTAGGGGTGAGTCCACTGTTAGCTGCAGTTACTAATTTGCTTAGAGATTCCTCTATCTTGGCGGAGACATCTTCCCGGAGTTTACCTAACTCACCCAAGGTTTTTTCCAGTTGCCCTTCCAGTCGATTAACCTCAGAGGTTAGCTTATCTATTTTGCTGACCAGAGGTTTAACCACACCTTTGATTTTAGTATCCATCATAACCAGTAGTTTATTAAATTGGGCATTTGAAAGTGTGACATAAGCCTCATTAGCGAGGTTGAACTCCTCTTCCTCTGATTGTTTCCTCGGGAGGTTTACAACTTTGTTCTTAGCTGACCTTAGACACTCCCGTTTCCCCGGAACGGGTGATGGAGGAGAGATGGAGGGATCATGACTAGTGGTTATCTCTGTCAGTACTTCGTTAACGCTAAGGTCTTCAGGTCCAGCAACAGTACCACTAGGCTGTATGAATATAGTATCCGGAAGTGAGTCGGGTATTGCACAATTTGTGCTGTTATTAATCTGGTGGCCAAAGGGATCATCTGACTCGATATCAATTAAGAGAGATTGGGTGGATGAGTCTATTCCCAAAGATGCTCTCCTGCCAATGTTAATTTTTTCTACAACTTGTACCAAGTAGTTCTCAATAGAATTGCTAGGAGTGAGTAACTTTTTAGGAGGCATGATACTCTTTGCACACAGCCAAAGTTAAAAAACTTACGATGGAATGTGCCGGGATGATGATGAGCGCAGAAACGTCGAAATCAGGACAACAAACCAAGAGACCAAGCCCAACCCAACCCTGGCCAACCTCGGACGGCCTCAGACGGCCCGCCCTTTGCCCGGGCTTAGCCCCGGGCGTCCCGCACGCGTCCCGCGTAGCGGGTATCAGTTGCTCCTAATGAGGAGATGAGGCGGTTGGGGGCGGGACAACCAGGGAGAGCGTCCAGGTGCAGGGGATGGCTACACAGGGACTCCTGGGAAATGGAGTCCCTGTCCCTCACCTGGCGCTCGCAGCCCTGGCTGAAAGTTCTCCTCTCCTTCCCTTCAAACACCCAGTACGCCGACAAGGTCTTTCGCCTCAGCGAGGCAGCCCAGCAGGACGGGCGAAGCGGGAGCCGCGCAGCGGGTTCCGCGAGGCGTAGCAGCAGTTGAAGTTGATCCGGCAATAAGGACGTTGCAGGGATATTCCACAAGCTCCCTGGTCAGTAGCAGTTAGTTCAGTAATTCCCAGCTGGCTTCAGTGAGCGGCAGCTTTAGCCCGGCGGTCGGGGGCGGGACAACCAGGGAGAGCGTCCAGGTGCAGGGGATGGCTACACAGGGACTCCTGGGAAATGGAGTCCCTGTCCCTCACCTGGCGCTCGCAGCCCTGGCTGAAAGTTCTCCTCTCCTTCCCTTCAAACACCCAGTACACCGACAAGGTCTTTCGCCTCAGCGAGGCAGCCCCGCAGGACGGGCGAAGCGGGACCCGCGCAGCGGGTTCCGCGAGGCGTAGCAGCAGTTGAAGTTGATCCGGCAATAAGGACGTTGCAGGGATATTCCACAAGCTCCCTGGTCAGTAGCAGTTAGTTCAGTAATTCCCAGCTGGCTTCAGTGAGCGGCAGCTTTAGCCCGGCGTTCGGGGGCGGGACAACCAGGGAGAGCGTCCAGGTGCAGGGGATGGCTACACAGGGACTCCTGGGAAATGGAGTCCCTGTCCCTCACCTGGCGCTCGCAGCCCTGGCTGAAAGTTCTCCTCTCCCTCCCTTCAAACACCCAGTACGCCGACAAGGTCTTTCGCCTCAGCGAGGCAGCCCAGCAGGACGGGCGAAGCGGGACCCGCGCAGCGGGTTCCGCGAGGCGTAGCAGCAGTTGAAGTTGATCCGGCAATAAGGACGTTGCAGGGATATTCCACAAGCTCCCTGGTCAGTAGCAGTTAGTTCAGTAATCCAGTGGCAAAGTGAGCAAGGGACTCACGTCTGAGCATACCCTGCCACACTTATGGCGGCCAAAGCGGTACAAAAGGGGGTGGTGATGGACGGAGCATCTGAACCAATCAAACACTCACACCCAGTCAAAAGATCTGGGTTTGATCCATCACCGTTCTTTAGCCTACTCTGCCACCCCAGTTCAGACATGGCTATATGCAAATCAGTCTGACCCTGTGCGTCGTGGGAACAGTCCAGCCCGAACTGCCAAGCCATACCTTCCCTGGACCGGAAACAAGCCTCCGAGGACCGGTTTCTGGCATTCCAGCCGTCTTCAGCCCGGCTTGCTTGAATCCAGTGGCAAAGTGAGCAAGGGACTCACGTCTGAGCATACCCTGCCACACTTATGGCGGCCAAAGCGGTACAAAAGGGGGTGGTGATGGACGGAGCATCTGAACCAATCAAAAACTCACACCCAGTCAAAAGATCTGGGTTTGATCCATCACCGTTCTTTAGCCCACTCTGCCACCCCAGTTCAGACATGGCTATATGCAAATCAGTCTGACCCTGTGCCTCATGGGAACAGTCCAGCCCGAACTGCCAAGCCATGCCTTCCCAGGACCGGGAACAAGCTTCCGAGGACCGGTTTCTGGCATTCCAGCCGTCTTCAGCCCGGCTTGCTTGAATCCAGTGGCAAAGTGAGCAAGGGACTCACCTCTGAGCATACCCTGCCACACTTATGGCGGCCAAAGTGGTACAAAAGGGGGTGGTGATGGACGGAGCATCTGAACCAATCAAACACTCACACCCAGTCAAAAGATCTGGGTTTGATCCATCACCGTTCTTTAGCCCACTCTGCCACCCCAGTTCAGACATGGCTATATGCAAATCAGTCTGACCCTGTGCCTCATGGGAACAGTCCAGCCCGAACTGCCAAGCCATGCCTTCCCTGGACCGGGAACAAGCTTCCGAGGACCGGTTTCTGGCATTCCAGCCGTCTTCAGCCCGGCTTGCTTGAATCCAGTGGCAAAGTGAGCAAGGGACTCACGTCTGAGCATACCCTGCCACACTTATGGCGGCCAAAGCGGTACAAAAGGGGGTGCTGATGGACGGAGCATCTGAACCAATCAAACACTCACACCCAGTCAAAAGATCTGGGTTTGATCCATCACCGTTCTTTAGCCCACTCTGCCACCCCAGTTCAGACATGGCTATATGCAAATCAGTCTGACCCTGTGCCTCATGGGAACAGTCCAGCCCGAACTGCCAAGCCATGCCTTCCCTGGACCGGGAACAAGCTTCCGAGGACCGGTTACAGGCATTCCAGCCATCTTCAGCCCGGCTTGCTTGAATCCAGTGGCAAAGTGAGCAAGGGACTCACGTCTGAGCATACCCTGCCACACTTATGGCGGCCAAAGCGGTACAAAAGGGGGTGGTGATGGACGGAGCATCTGAACCAATCAAACACTCACACCCAGTCAAAAGATCTGGGTTTGATCCATCACCGTTCTTTAGCCCACTCTGCCACCCCAGTTCAGACATGGCTATATGCAAATCAGTCTGACCCTGTGCCTCATGGGAACAGTCCAGCCCGAACTGCCAAGCCATGCCTTCCCTGGACCGGGAACAAGCTTCTGAGGACCGGTTTCTGGCATTCCAGCCGTCTTCAGCCCGGCTTGCTTGAATCCAGTGGCAAAGTGAGCAAGGGACTCACGTCTGAGCATACCCTGCCACACTTATGGCGGCCAAAGCGGTACAAAAGGGGGTGGTGATGGACGGAGCATCTGAACCAATCAAACACTCACACCCAGTCAAAAGATCTGGGTTTGATCCATCACCGTTCTTTAGCCCACTCTGCCACCCCAGTTCAGACATGGCTATATGCAAATCAGTCTGACCCTGTGCCTCATGGGAACAGTCCAGCCCGAACTGCCAAGCCATGCCTTCCCTGGACCGGGAACAAGCTTCCGAGGACCGGTTTCTGGCATTCCAGCCGTCTTCAGCCCGGCTTGCTTGAATCCAGTGGCAAAGTGAGCAAAGGACTCACGTCTAAGCATACCCTGCCACACTTATGGCGGCCAAAGCGGTACAAAAGGGGGTGGTGATGGACGGAGCATCTGAACCAATCAAACACTCACACCCAGTCAAAAGATCTGGGTTTGATCCATCACCGTTCTTTAGCCCACTCTGCCACCCCAGTTCAGACATGGCTATATGCAAATCAGTCTGACCCTGTGCCTCATGGGAACAGTCCAGCCCGAACTGCCAAGCCATGCCTTCCCTGGACCGGGAACAAGCTTCCGAGGACCGGTTTCTGGCATTCCAGCCGTCTTCAGCCCGGCTTGCTTGAATCCAGTGGCAAAGTGAGCAAGGGACTCACGTCTGAGGCTTGTTTCCGGTCCAGGGAAGGTACGGCTTGGCAGTTCGGTGTGTGGCAGGGTATGCTCAGACGTGAGTCCCTTGCTCACTTTGCCACTGGATTCAAGCAAGCCAGGCTGAAGACGACTGCAATGCCAGAAACCGGACCTCGGAGGCTTGTTTCCGGTCCAGGGAAGGTATGGCTTGGCAGTTCGGGCTGGACTGTTCCCACGAGGCACAGGGTCAGACTGATTTGCATATAGCCATGTCTGAACTGGGGTGGCAGAGTGGGCTAAAGAACGGTGATGGATCAAACCCAGATCTTTTGACTGGGTGTGAGTGTTTGATTGGTTCAGATGCTCCATCCATCACCACCCCCTTTTGTACCGCTTTGGCCGCCATAAGTGTGGCAGGGTATGCTCAGACGTGAGTCCCTTGCTCACTTTGCCACTGGATTCAAGCAAGCCGGGCTGAAGACGGCTGCAATGCCAGAAACCGGTCCTCAGAGGCTTGTTTCCGGTCCAGGGAAGGTATGGCTTGGCAGTTCGGGCTGGACTGTTCCCACGAGGCACAGGGTCAGACTGATTTGCATATAGCCATGTCTGAACTGGGGTGGCAGAGTGGGCTAAAGAACGGTGATGGATCAAACCCAGATCTTTTGACTGGGTGTGAGTGTTTGATTGGTTCAGATGCTCCATCCATCACCACCCCCTTTTGTACCGCTTTGGCCGCCATAAGTGTGGCAGGGTATGCTCAGACGTGAGTCCCTTGCTCACTTTGCCACTGGATTCAAGCAAGCCGGGCTGAAGACGGCTGCAATGCCAGAAACCGGTCCTCGGAGGCTTGTTTCCGGTCCAGGGAAGGTATGGCTTGGCAGTTCGGGCTGGACTGTTCCCACGAGGCACAGGGTCAGACTGATTTGCATATAGCCATGTCTGAACTGGGGTGGCAGAGTGGGCTAAAGAACGGTGATGGATCAAACCCAGATCTTTTGACTGGATGTGAGTGTTTGATTGGTTCAGATGCTCCATCCATCACCACCCCCTTTTGTACCGCTTTGGCCGCCATAAGTGTGGCAGGGTATGCTCAGACGTGAGTCCCTTGCTCACTTTGCCACTGGATTCAAGCAAGCCGGGCTGAAGACGGCTGCAATGCCAGAAACCGGTCCTCGGAGGCTTGTTTCCGGTCCAGGGAAGGTATGGCTTGGCAGTTCGGGCTGGACTGTTCCCACGACGCACAGGGTCAGACTGATTTGCATATAGCCATGTCTGAACTGGGGTGGCAGAGTGGGCTAAAGAACGGTGATGGATCAAACCCAGATCTTTTGACTGGGTGTGAGTGTTTGATTGGTTCAGATGCTCCATCCATCACCACCCCCTTTTGTACCGCACAGCATGAATTAAGCATGACTCTGATGGCAAAATGAAACAATTTCATCATTTTTATTCAAATTTCTTCCAATTTTATCGTTTACGTGGAGGCTTGTATTTTCAATCATGAGGCGTTCATGGAAGCTGATGTAGAAGGTAAAGTTCCGGGGTGACTTAGTTATTGGGCTATAAATCGTTTGTGAAGGGGCGTCACGTTAATTTACTGGGATGAAAGTTTAAGGGTTTAAAATGAAGGGTTTACAATGTGGGAAGTTGAGAGTTGGTTTTGGGCATCAGCTTAGGGGTAGCATTAGTGTTACTGCTTATCGGGAAAAACATTAATTTATACAAGGTAAAAACAGCACAATTCAATGTAATGATTAGTGTGTAGTATTAATTCACATGCACGTCTTGACAACAATGTTTTTAATTGTAGAGTACCCCTGACGAAGGGCCAGGAATAGGTCCGAAATGCATTGGGTTATGTGGATCAATGAATGAGGATCACTTATGTACCGCACTACAGCATAAGGCCAGGATTGGCATGTCTGCAGTTGATAAGGATTAAAAGAACATAAGTTGTCTCTCATGTGACAATAAGAACTTATGATGAAAACCTACAGAGGGCAAGATGGCGGTCTGGCTCTAGACCGCGCTGCAGCAATACACCTGAGCTCCGCTACCACCAGAGGAATGTAACAATCTGTTACTATCGTCTTTCTGTAACTCCTTCTGATAAGAAACCTACTTGTGCGCAACAGAGTTAGAGCGTCTTAAACAACATAGAGCTCCTTAAAAAGAGAGAAATTAACTTTATGGAATCGCCTCAACCAGAAGATCATTATCTTATATCGTTATACACGCTGTTCGGCTGGGCAGCGTTTAAAATTCTCACCTCCTCGTCATCGAGCTGCTCCTGTTGCTCCCGCGATACATTTCATCCGATCATTTGAAGTGATTGTTCAGGGGAGGCTCTCGAGATAGCACACCAAAAGTGCTCTGCTGCCGGGACCCTTCATCCCCCGAGCCTTTCATCATGCCGCCTAAGACAGCATCGGCGGCCTCGGCCGCCCCAGCGAGAGCCAGAATTGCCAAAGCGCGAGGACCCTCCGTGAAGAGACTGAACGTCAGCAGCGGAGTGAGCAGCTGCAGAATGGAGGCGGGCCAGTGAATGCATCCTCCTCCACGGGAAAGGCGAAGCCGAAGGGAAAGCTGCACCAAGCGTCTGTGACGGATTCTCCAAGACAGGAGGTATTGGCCTCGAGGAGAAAATTAAACAAACACAGCGCTCAATCCTCGGCCACCCCCGGCAATACTGTGTTGGATCTGTTTAAGAAAAAACAAGGAATGCAGAATAATAAGTCACAAACTTCAGTTTTAAGCCCCCAGTCACAAGATTTGGATGCTGGAGCCTCAGGCAGTGGGCTGACTCTCCAGACCACTAGTGATTAATACCCAGATTCTCGCTGCAGGATCAATAAATGAAATAATTGACCTAGCTGATATCCAGACTCCAATTTCGCACAGAACTGTAAGTACTGCTATCACTGGGGGGTCTGGTGAGTTTGAAAAGACGGCTGAGGCTATGGAGAATGACGACCAGTGTTTAGAGGGGCCCTGTATGTCTTTCTCTGGAGCAGGCGAAAATATAATGGGGGTGGAGCAACTGAATGAGGTTAACATCCCTGCTATTCTTCCCTCTAACGAGGGTTTAGATCAAAGTACATCTGATACCCCTCGAGCAACACCTGTTGTAGTGACCTCAGGATCTGTAATAAATGTGATAAATGACCCGCCGGCTCAGCTGCTGCCAGAAATCTCTGATAGTCCCACTGGATCCAGCAAATCTATTCAAGATCTAAGAGCTGTGACTTCAATGGATAATTTAATACCTGGGGGGGATAAAGAAATAAGTGATTTCTACTCTTTTTCTGATGAGACAGGGGCTGATGCAGAGGTAGAATGGTCGGATGAAACCGAGTTCGATGGTGAGTCTTTGCCTGGCACCTCAGATGATAGCAGTATTGAAGAGAGCATGAAACTGAACACTGTTAGATCGAAACCAATCTTGTCATCTAGATGTAAACATCGTGGTGTAGGGGGGTCAGCTGAGGGCCACTCTATGCCTAACCAGCCTCCTTCTGCCACTCAAGGACCAGATAATGCTAATAGTTCTGAGCTTCCTTCGACAGCCGTTGAGACAATCCTACAGGCCATTGCAGCTCATAGGGAAGAGACAGCACTCGATAGCAGCTGATCGCAAGCTGCTCTTCGCAAAATGCAAGGGGTGGTCAGAAAACTTTCAAAGACTTGTAATTCATTTGGAGAGAGAGTCACGGAGATTGAAGCAAGGGTACTATCTAATGAGAATGAGGCTACAATAAACTCAGAGAAGATCAAGCTACAAGAAGCAGAGCTAACTGATATCAAATGGAAGCTTGAAGATTTTGAAAATCGTCAACGCAAAAATAATTTACGCATACTAGGAGTTCCCAGTAAAATGGAGGGGGAAAATGTACGTGCTTTTGTGGTGAGGTTGTTTAAGGAGTCGCTTCCTGAATTGACAAACTGGAACTGGGACGCTGAAATTCAACGAGCTCACCGGATGCCATTCAACCCACCACCTAAACCTGGAATCTACCCACGAGCGATACTGGTGTACTTTGGAAACTTTTTGTTAAGACAGACAGTTCTGAGAAAGCCAGACCAGATCATAGAATTACTTTTAATGACTTCTCATACTTTACGCGACCAGACTTTTGCCATGCCACGGTCGAAAGGCGCTGGCGCTTACGGTCATTAATTAAGCCTTTTCAGGATAAAGGAGCCCAGGCCTTCTTGAATAATCCTGCATGGTTAAAAGTGGTCCACGGTGGCCAGACAAAATTCTTTTTTTCCGAGATAAAAGCAAAAGCCTTTCTGGATGAGATATAGCAAGATGGAGTAATTAACATATGGACTGATCGTACTGGTTAATTAGAAAGAAAGGCGTTGACTGAATGAATCAGTGGAGGTGCATTGAAAGTAATCAGATGGTTATGGTTGCATTATAATGAGTACTTTAGATTTACTGTTTTATAATTAGTAACTCTCTGGTGGCTCATTTTTCTTGGTTAGTCTTTCTTTCATATCTTAAGGTGGTAGCTCGGGTGTCTTACTGCTTTTCATCACCCAGACTCTTATGGAGTCTGTTTGCCTGTGTTTTGGGGGGGTGCTGTGGGGTGGGTTGGGGGGTTGGGGGCGGGGTAGGGAGGTAAAATCTCAAATGTAAAAAAAGAACCAGTTCTCTTATCAAGAGTCATATTGTTTTGTTGCCTTTTTTTATTACACGCTCAAATAAAACAAAGTTAAAGAGAAAGAAGTTTCAATATCACAATAAACAGGATGTTAGGAAGGCTGCCGGGTTAAAATGTTTTATAAAGCAATGGGTAGGTTGAATATTCAAACCTGGACTGTTGGAGGTTGGCTAACTGCAGATAAACGATATCGACTGGGAGAATTAATTAGCTTAAATCCCGTTGATATTTTAATTCTCCAGGAGACGCATCTACCATGGGCCAAAAGATCAATGCTGAGAGTAAAGGGATATAATCTGTTAGTAACATCTACACAAATATCGAACATAAGGGGTGTAGCGATCTTAGCTAAAACGTCTCTGGGCGAGGTATTACGTCAGCTTTCAGATCCATATGGTAGATGGGCGATTGTGAAGCTTGCCCTTGGTATTACTATCTGTACTATCTATGGTTCTAACCAAGATGATCCCGCAATCTTTAAACATTTAGAGTCTGAGCTCGCTACATGGCAGGGCCCACTTATTATATGTGTTGATTTTAATATATCACTCGGGCTACAATCGAGTAAATATACTGGTCGCAATGTGGAAAAGTAAATTTTGCCATGTTCTGTGTCCCTACGCCTCATCCATCATATGTTATGTGTGCATGACCAATATGCATATGTTATTCCCCATGCCTGATTAATGACGCAATTACAGTTGTGTCCACCTCTAGTATGTTAGTTTCCAGTCCTCGTGAATACTACGAATATCAGGCCTATGTAAGTAATGTTGCCACGTTTCTCAGTGTGCACGTTATTCAATTATAAAGTCCCCGTTTCCAGGCCTCAAAAAGGGCCCGGACCACAGATTCAGCTCCTGTCTCCTGAAAGCCTCGCTAAGGAGCGATACAGCCCCCACCTGTATCCTCGACCCTTCACTTACTTCCTGCCTTGCAGTGCCCGGTGCACCCCGGCTCTGCCTCTGAGTCTGCCAAAAGTATGTTATAGTTCCTGCTATCAGTTCAGTCCTCCTCCTCTGCATTCCTAAGCTACTGAACTGCATCAATAAGTTTCCGTCATTGTCTAGCCTTCTCGTCTCCACGTTAGAGAAATACTGTATTTAATGGTCATTTAATATTCTTCACGCACTACATGTAGAATAATGCATGGTCCAGTCTTAGAATCAGGTTAGCTTTTCCCCTCATGACTTCTAGTTTATATCAACATGTTCCCTAAACATTAGATACCAGATAGGGTTTAAGTACATGTCGCTCCGACCCTCCAGACTCTAGTCTCTGCTCCTAGCACAGAGTTCGTAGCCCCCAGCTTCTCCTAGTAACACGTCATTGCTAGTTTTCGCGCACCATTAGGTTAGAGGTCCCTGCTCCTTAGGTAGCCTCCTCCTATGTGTCCGCCCATTCATGACATATTCTGTTACGTTTTGCATCACATGTCTAAGTAAACTCCCCGTTACACCTCTTATTACTGTTATCTCTCGCGACTGCTACGCGTCACGCCTTCTACTCCACCTACTGTTACGCCTACTGCAATGTACTGCTATGTGATTGCGCTATGTATATAAGTCAATGTTTTGTTATTGAATGTTAGCGCGCTCATCCCAGACCCAGCCCCGGCAGCTGCCGGGCCCTGTCCTATTGTCCTATTGCCTTATTGTCCTATTCCCATGCAGGTTGTCCTGATCCTGTCCTTATGCTGTAATAAACCTGCAGAAACTCCTACTACCTCGAATCTTGACTCTTATTTATTGAGCTATCTGTTATGCTATAAGTCTAGTCAAAAATAGGGTATTATTTATTTATTTACCACATAATGGCGCCCGAATAGGGACTTGCCCTTTCCCCACGCGTCGGTGAAGCCACGCCGACCCCCTGACCCTCTGCAGTCGTGACGGAACTCTTCTGCGCAGTGGCAGATATTTCTGCTCAAGTATCCCTCAGGCCCACGGAGGAGACGGAGGAGGCGGTCCAGCATCCGAACGAGACGGTGGAGGAACGCGGCGAGTCCCGACCAGAGCCCAAGCCGAGAGTCCAAGGTCCGAGGTATCCGGAGGTCCACCCGTAACTGAAGTCCGAAGTCCGAAGTCCGTCGTAGTCCAGTCCCGTCCGAGGCCTTCCGTTCCGTGCTGCCCGGTGAGTACCATTGCTGGGGTAGTGTCTAGACAGGGTCAGTCTAAATTGACTCCTGGTCCGTGGGTTGGTGGTACCCAAGCCCACAAACGAAGTGTTCACCTAGGTGGATACGGGTCTTGATGCGTTCCTTTATGGGACCGGTATGTTCCGTACTGTTACAGCAGTGCATCCAGTAACTCTAGTCTGTTCCGTTCTCGAGAATTCCGTTCTGTTTCTGTTTTCAGTATTTTCAGGTAGTATTCTGTTCGAACTGTTATTTATAATGTTGTTTAATGTATTTCCAACGTCGTGGTATGCCTGAATTGTTTTCCCAATTGTTATTGTTTTTTTTCGTGTATTGTATTGTGTTCCGATTCAAGTTTAGAATGCCGCTCTTTTCCAAGTTACGTCAGTTAAAAACTAGAAAGGGTCTGCTGGAAGCAGCAGTTCCTGTTCCGCCTAGGGACAGTCCAGGTCACTTTATGTATCAGAAACATGGCATAAGCGCCATATTGTATCTAGATTTATGGGTAGAGTATACCAAACAGTTAGAAGAAAAGTATAGATGGCCCGTATCGGGTACATGGGATGCCGAATGTATCATGCAAGTAGAAGAAGCATTATGGAAAAAGAAAGCCAGACAGTCACAGAAAGATGCCATCGAGTTATGGCGCAAGGAAGCGCATAGAAGAACGGAAAAGGAAGTCAGAAAGTCAGAGTTAAGTAGAGAATCCCAAGAACGAGCCCAAGAAAGAGAATTAATCGAGATAGGTGAACAAGTCAAAGCCGAACAGTCAGACAGACAGAGGCATGCCCTTATTAAGGGTATGTATCCTCTCCTTGCCGAAGGCTTGCCAAAAGCGACCCCAGAGGCACCCAGTAATTTCCCGCCACCATTAGTTCCGACCAAGCTACGTCACAAACCGACCGCAGCTGATATTTTTATTTCGTCCTATTTGGACGACACAGTTCCAGAATATGCCAATCCTGTTCGCGCTCCGCCTGTCCCTGTAAATCAGGCACTTCCCGTTCCTCCAGACACCGGAGTACCTGCTACGGTACCCCCGGGTCAGCCTGCCATACAAGTTCAGCCCACGTTACAATTACCGACCCTGCAAGCACGAAGAATGTCAGTCGACGATTCTAGTCTAGGGGCCGCAGGAGGAGGTCCTCCTCAAACCCCGCCGCCACACAAGCGTTTGTCAGCACTCGAATTACATGCTCAAGCATCACAGCGTACTCCAAAAAGTAATAAGTCAGTTACAGAAATCAGACAAGCCCTTGCCGAATGCGTCTATGACACAGTTCCAGGCGAGTATAATATGGTTTTATATTCCGTACGCGTAAGAAGGGTGACCGAGTATCTAGTCACCTTACCAAATATGAAAGAAGATCTAGACAGAATATATCGTTTCATCCGTACAGGAGATGATCCAGAAAGTATAGGCGAGATTATGTCTCAAAGGAAAGCCGAGATTCAGCTCATGATATTAAAGTTCCTGATCAATTGTCTAATAAGAGAACAAGATTACCCGTCTAAAGATCCCGCCGAAATGAGAATCCTGACAAGGTGGAGTGATAATATAGCCGAGGGTAAGCACAAGACCATTAGTGCCATGGAAAGTATGTACAAGAAAATTCGTAAAGAAATAATAAGGTTACACGAACAGCGTAAAGCAGCACAAGTAAGCGAGAAAGAAAGTGTCTCTGATCCTGAAGAGGAAGACGAGAATCCCGCCAGAATAGCGTATGTAGGAAAATCCAGATTTTCAGATCGCCATTTACGTCTGGAACCTATGTCTATTTTTCATCATCCAGCACCAGAACGAGGTTCTCTAGAACAAGTATTTCAAGCTACCGATCACATTCTGAAATCACGAGTCGGTTATAGCGAATTAAGTACCATGCATGAACAAGAACTAGCCCGATCAGCAGTCCGATGGATTACTGATTCTACCACTTTTCCAGACGAAATAGTGGCACAAATGTTTCTGAAACTGCCCCCAGCCGAGCAACGACTGGTGGGTATGTATATGATCCAGCACCTCATTACCCTGTATGAGGGTCAACATTCTGATCCAGGCCCGTTACATGATATCCTGAACGAGTTACTCCAGTACAGATGGAGAGGTCTAGGTACCGATTTAATAAGTGTCATTCTAGAACAGCGTCACAAATATAGAACGTTTCTGAATCCGCATTTTGTTCATGTCTCACCCCCAGAAAGTAAACCATTTTACATAGACAGACAGAATCCGCTACGAGAAGTCCACCCAGTCCAAGGGGCGGGTGGCGTAATGCAACGAGTGTTTGTATACACTCCGATTTCAAAGATGGAACTCCTTGAAATGAAGAAATTAATTCCCAGTCATGACAAAGATCCAGCGGGGTTCCATAGAGAATTAAAAGACATGCTCCGTATGGGAGAATACACTTACCCAGATATCATTAAAATGTTAAAGGTCCTGCTACCCGCAGGGGTGTATGAAAAGTTAAAGGAAAAAGAATGGGAGGTGGGAGAGAAAAAGATCGATTGGACAGCTCTAGAAGCTGAAGACAAGGCACGAGTACCAGGTACCGGTCTTGGAGATAAATGTAAAGAATTACCAGAATTATTGATTCAAGTTTTACCCAGATTATTGACAACTAGGAAAGAAGACTGGGATGCAATCTCAGCCTGTAAACAGAAGCAAGATGAGGACATTAGTGATTTTTATTCTAGATTTGAGAAATGTTTCAGTATCAACAGTGGTCTCAAGACAAGTAGTGAGTCGTACCCTCATCTTTTCGTTACCAAATTAGTCGAGAATTCAAGTCCACAAATTAAAAACCGAGTTTTGAAAGTCGAAAGCACCTGGCAAGCAAATACTCCGTCCCAGATGCTCCAGATGCTCCAGTATCACCAGAATAGAATCAGAGAAGAGCAAGAACACGAAAGAAAACGTATGAAAGACACGAAAATGAAAGTGCTAGTTGCACAATCTATTCCTCAAGACAGTCAGAAGAGGGGTCCGAATCAAGCCAGTCATCTTGCGGCTCCCGTTAAAGGGAACTGCAATTATTGTAAACAGCCAGGTCATTTTATAAACGAGTGTGCAGTTCTGAAACACAACATAGCTACTGGTAAGACTAAAGAAAGACCACGTCCGCCTAGACAAGAACAAGTTTCACAGACTCTTCAGTCACAGAATGCACAACAGACAGTTACAGTACCGCAGCCTATTGCTGCAACACAGCACGTTACATCGCAGATGTACCAGTATGCACAGTCTGAGTATCCAGAATATCAGTCATATTCATGAAACAGCCTAGAGAGGGAGGTAGGCTTGCCTCTCATCGAGATACCTGTAGACCAAGAAGGTCCCTATGTTCACAGTCAAGTATTAGGGAAAGACAGAAAGTTTTTGATCGATACAGGGGCAAGTAGGACCACAATTAGTCACGCCGAAGTACCAGGGGCTCCGCTCTCAGGCTCAAGAAATGTTTCCCTTGGATTTTCAGGAAAACCCATAGTTAATGAGATATCTAAGCCAGTTACTCTAGAAGTAGGTCCATTGTCCCGTACTACTGATCTGTTACTTACTAAGTCATGTCCAGAAAATCTATTAGGCATTAAGACACTGAAGGAATTAGGTGCAGTTATTTGCTGTTCCCCAGAGGGAATACGTCTGTTCCTACGTGACTTTAAGGGTCACTATGTATTACGAGATTTTGATTCAAGATTGTCTAATGTTCCGCAGCATTTATGGGCGCAAGGTCCAACTGATGTAGGTTACATGCAAATCACACCCTATCGTGTGACTCTCAAACCAGGTGTAGTGTTACCACGAATCAGGCAGTACAGATTGCCACCTGAGGCTGTAGCAGCCTTATCCAAAATTATTGACGAGCTCATGGCTCAAGGAGTAGTTGTAGAAACTGACTCCAATGTATGCAATTCTCCGATCATTCCAGTCATGAAACGTACTGATCCAAATGCACCCCCGGTATATCGATTAGTGATTGATTTACGAGAGCTTAACAAATGTATTATTCCTCAGTACCCAGTTGTCCCAGACATTTCTTCCCTGTTAACAGCCATTGATTCCGAAGCCATGTTTTTCACTGTCATTGACCTCAAGAATGCATTTTTTAGTGTTCCAATTCATCCAGACAGCCAGTTTCTTTTCGGATTTTGTTTAAATGGAAGGAGCTATATGTTTACACGCGCTCCTCAAGGTTTCACAGAAAGCCCTAGTATTTACAGTCAAGCACTCAAGAGACAACTAGACAACATTCACATGCCAGCTGACACTGCCCTGCTCCAGTATGTCGATGATCTATTGATCACAGCCCGTTCTGAACGTGACTGCGAGCGTGCATCACTTACAGTTCTGTATTTTCTGGCCGAGATGGGGCACAAGGTGTCACCTTCGAAGCTTCAATTCTGTGTCCAGCAAGTGGTATACTTAGGACACTTGCTGTCCAAGAGGGGTAGGCAGTTGACACCCGACCGTATCCAGTTAATAGCGAGTCTTCCCCAGCCCAGAACCCAGAAGGAGGTACGTGCCTTTATCGGCCTTACTTCTTATTGTAGACAATGGATTCCCCAGTATGCATTCCTAGCCAAGCCACTGATACAGTTAACGACACAGGAGGCAGCCGTATCGACTGTCCTCCCTTGGACATCTGACCATACACTTAGTTTCAACGAGTTAAAGAAAGCCCTATGCCAAGCTCCAGTTCTAGCTACACCGAACTACAGTAAGCCTTTTACGCTTTTCGTTACAGAACGCGAAGGTACAGCATTATCTGTTCTCACACAAGATTCAGCATGGTCTCCTTATTCAAGCCCTGTTAGATGCCATACATTTACCGACATCTATTGCTATCATGAAGTGCAAAGCACATACGAAAGTTACTGACATTATTTCCCAAGGTAATGATTTAGCAGACCGCACAGCCAAGCTTACAGCACAGACTCCAGACATTCCAGTTAATCAGACACATATTCCAGATCTGATTACATGCATGACAGTTAGGGACCCTACTCAAGATGTCATAGATATCCAGTTACATGCTACTCCTGATGAAATCAAGAAATGGTCTGTACAAGGAGGGGTCCAGACAGATCAAGGATGGTTAACGAAGGGTAGAGCCACATGGTTTCTCCCCGATTCTATGGTTCAAGTCATTATCAATACCGCACATAGTCCAGCACATTTAGGAGAAAAAGCTATGTTAGACAGTATCCAGAACATTTGGTTCAATAAGCATTTACGAGCTGCAGCCAAGCAGAAAGTCCGTACCTGTATGATATGTTGTCAGTTTAATCCAGGTAAAAGTGTCCCGGTGGAACAAGGTGGTTTCCAGCCCCCTGACCACCCTTTTGAGGTCCTCCAGATGGATTATATTCAAATGGAGCGATGTCGAGGTTTCAAGTATGTCCTTGTAGTTGTATGCGCTTTGTCCAGATGGACAGAAGCATATCCAGTCCCAGATTACACAGCCGCGACCACTGCCAAGCAGTTGGTTCGTGAATTCTTCCCTAGATATGGACTCCCTAGAGTCGTATATTCTGATAACGGCCAGCCCTTCTCATCCGAACTCATGAAACATGTTTCCCTTTTGTTAGGGTACCAGTGGAAGTTCCATTGTGTACGCCATCCAGAAGCAGCTGGACTAGTTGAAAGGCATAATCAGACTCTGAAAATCCGTATAGCAAAAGTCTGTAAAGACAAGGGTGTGGACTGGTTAGTAGCTTTGCCAGTCGCTCTGTTTTACATGCGTATGGTCGCACATTCCAGATCAGGTCTGTCCCCGTATGAGGTCGTTTTCGGCCGCCCCCCTAATATGTGGGGTACTCCTAGACCCCGAAGTATTACCGATGTTTCATGTAATATGCTGACAGATTACCTAGCTTCCTTGATGTCTGCCCTCAACTCATGTCGTTCACAGGTTGCCGCCGCATTTCCAGACAATACCGAGGTGGCACCGCACGAGATCGTTCCAGGATCCCTTGTGATGATCAGAAATTTCGACAGATCAAGTCCGCTGGAACCACGTTGGAAGGAGCCACGCCAGGTCCTCTTGACCACCCGAACTGCCGTCAAGTTGGAAGGCAGGAAGGGGTGGGTCCACCTTTCTCATGTAAAACTTTTCAAAGGATCGAAACCAGTCTTCAAAAACATTTCCAAGAAAATTTCCCAGGATTCGAAGGATTGCCAGAACATTGTTTTAAAGGACTGTCCCGCACAAGACATTGTTACATTCCCTCCCTTGTTAGAGAAAACTCCGCAACAGGAGTATAAGTTAAAGCTCAGGTCTAATAAGTCAGCCAGTTTGATTGTATAAGTCCTCCCCTAGGTGAAACGGTTAGACTGTTTCTGACATGTATAAAATAGACCCCCATAGTGAGAGAGTCAGTCAAAGCTCAATCAAATGTATCGTTTTTCTGAGTTTCGTATTATTCATCAGCATAATGATTTCCTGCACCAGCTATGCTTTCTATCTGTGTTTTTCAATTCCTCATGTAAATATGTCTGCTCATGCTACAGTAGAGCACACGTTTAGTGATCTGCCTCCTCACGAATATTCATACCGCCTCGCCATGCGTAATAATACATTTATCCGTATGTTACATTATTCACACCAGACCAGCAATGCCACAAATTGTTGGGTGTGTGGTCGACTCCCCCCTTTCCAGACACCGAAGGGAGTTCTGCCACTCTTTCCTTACCCATTCTCACACAATGGTTCGTGTGGAGCATGGTCCACGTTAACGTCATCCTCAACAGATATGTCTTTTCTTAACAGTACATGTTTTCCAGACAAGCAAGGTCTTCCCCACAGAACAGGTTTAGATTTAGAAAATGAAGTATATAATTTAGGAAATTATTCGTCGAATTTCATGGTCCTGAATGTTCAGTCTGATACTACTCCAGACTCACCCGCTATTTCAGTACTACCAGTCAAAGGCGAATTATGTGTCCGTAGTTATGGTTCTGTACATATAGGTCATAGTGAATGTACTACTGTTATCGAGTATAGTGACAGTAGGAAATCTATTTTTAAAGCTTCACGTCATTCTTATTTTGTTTGTGGTCAAACTGCATATGTCCGTCTGCCCCTCGATTGGGAGGGAACCTGTTACATTGCTTTCCTACTGCCACCTGTTTTTCTAGCCCCACCTGACTATCATAGGAATTCTTTCTTAGTACACACTAGACACAAGAGAAATCTCCCGATTGTCGATTATACTGAAACTGCCGCAGAGCAATTCATAGATATAGATAAAGGTGTTTTCCCTTATTTAGGTACAGTTGTAAATAGTAAGCTCATTCGTAGATTAACAAGAACCCTTGAAGCAGTAGTAGATGAGACTGCCTCCGCTCTAGGTAACTTAACTGAAGAGCAATCCTTTATGAGAATTGTCGTTTTACAGAATCGTCTCGTCCTTGACGTCATACTGGCCGATAGGGGCGGGGCCTGTAGAATTCTCGGATCCAGTTGTTGCATTTTCATTCCAAATAACGCGCCGTCTGTTTATTCAGCTATAACCAGACTCCATAAAATTGCCCATCTGTTACACCAAGATCCAGGCACCTGGACATGGTCCGGTTGGTTCTCGAATATAATTTCCGCATGGGGTTGGAAAGTCCTGTCCTTTCTAGGTATTGCAGTAGCGATCATATTTAGCTGCTGCCTCTGTATACAATGTGGCCCTGCGATTTGCAGCATGTGTGCTACCTCTTGTATTCCCAGTCCCAAGCCCCGTTCTAAATCCCGCTCCAAGACAATTCGAGACGAGCAAATGGTACTGTATGAAATGATAGACGGTATCATGAATATTGATGTTTCCTGATGGAAACGTAGTGACAAGGAGGGAATGTGGAAAAGTAAATTTTGCCATGTTCTGTGTCCCTACGCCTCATCCATCATATGTTATGTGTGCATGACCAATATGCATATGTTATTCCCCATGCCTGATTAATGACGCAATTACAGTTGTGTCCACCTCTAGTATGTTAGTTTCCAGTCCTCGTGAATACTACGAATATCAGGCCTATGTAAGTAATGTTGCCACGTTTCTCAGTGTGCACGTTATTCAATTATAAAGTCCCCGTTTCCAGGCCTCAAAAAGGGCCCGGACCACAGATTCAGCTCCTGTCTCCTGAAAGCCTCGCTAAGGAGCGATACAGCCCCCACCTGTATCCTCGACCCTTCACTTACTTCCTGCCTTGCAGTGCCCGGTGCACCCCGGCTCTGCCTCTGAGTCTGCCAAAAGTATGTTATAGTTCCTGCTATCAGTTCAGTCCTCCTCCTCTGCATTCCTAAGCTACTGAACTGCATCAATAAGTTTCCGTCATTGTCTAGCCTTCTCGTCTCCACGTTAGAGAAATACTGTATTTAATGGTCATTTAATATTCTTCACGCACTACATGTAGAATAATGCATGGTCCAGTCTTAGAATCAGGTTAGCTTTTCCCCTCATGACTTCTAGTTTATATCAACATGTTCCCTAAACATTAGATACCAGATAGGGTTTAAGTACATGTCGCTCCGACCCTCCAGACTCTAGTCTCTGCTCCTAGCACAGAGTTCGTAGCCCCCAGCTTCTCCTAGTAACACGTCATTGCTAGTTTTCGCGCACCATTAGGTTAGAGGTCCCTGCTCCTTAGGTAGCCTCCTCCTATGTGTCCGCCCATTCATGACATATTCTGTTACGTTTTGCATCACATGTCTAAGTAAACTCCCCGTTACACCTCTTATTACTGTTATCTCTCGCGACTGCTACGCGTCACGCCTTCTACTCCACCTACTGTTACGCCTACTGCAATGTACTGCTATGTGATTGCGCTATGTATATAAGTCAATGTTTTGTTATTGAATGTTAGCGCGCTCATCCCAGACCCAGCCCCGGCAGCTGCCGGGCCCTGTCCTATTGTCCTATTGCCTTATTGTCCTATTCCCATGCAGGTTGTCCTGATCCTGTCCTTATGCTGTAATAAACCTGCAGAAACTCCTACTACCTCGAATCTTGACTCTTATTTATTGAGCTATCTGTTATGCTATAAGTCTAGTCAAAAATAGGGTATTATTTATTTATTTACCACAGCAAGCCAAAGGTTTACAGAGCTATTAAAAGACTGACAGATAGCTTTGGTCTTATTGACATATGGGATCACATGAAGCATCAGGATCCGGGGTTTACCTACTTTTCATGTCCTCATCAGAAACATGTGCGAATAGATTATATACTTGTCTCCAGTGATCTAGCCTCACAATCTGTAATTACTAAATGTCCAAAAATCATTTCAGACCACAACGCACTTATTCTTACAATTAATATTGAAGTCTCAAGTAGACAGCACAGGCCGTGGACGTTTGATCGCAAACTCTTGGCTAATAAGGATTATATTACCTTTATTAAAAACTGGACTGAAGAATTTTTTGATAACAATCGATTTAGTGCCTCAAGGAATGTAGTCTGGGACTGCTTTAAATCTGCTCTTAGGGGAGAAACAATTAGTTTTCAAAGTAGGGCTAGACAACAATCAAATAATGAATTTAATTTAAAGATAAAAGCCCTGGCCAAAGCAGAAGAAGAGCATACCACACAAATCTCGCAGGGCGGAGATGGTAAACATGCTTTGTATCAAGTGGCAGTGTTGAAATCCGAACTCAATTCGAGCCTTAGTCAGAAAGCTGCCGAAACATATAGAGCTCACAGGAAAGATGTTTATGAGAGTGACGAAAGGGTTGGTAAGCAGCTCGCACTACACACTAGACAGAAGAATGTTTCTAATTATATTAGCTCTATACAAGATAGAGGTCAGAACTACACACAAATCCCAGATATTATCTACTCCTTTCAACAATATTATCAGAAACTATATACAGAAGATTTAACTACGAGCGAAAGAGAATCATGTTTATATATTAATAATCTTCTCGACAATCCTGAAGCTGGGAGAATATTAGATGATGCATCTAGGGAGGATCTCGAAAAAGAAATTACATTGGATGAGGTTATGGCAGCTCTTTCATCACTCTCATCTGGTAAAGCTGCTGGCCCTGACAAGATACCCCTAGACCTATACAAAATACTGAGCTGTCAACTCGGCCCTAAACTTCATGATTTATTTTTAGGGATACAATGGAACGGGGTTCCCCCCGAATCATGGAACGAGACTAATATAATTGTCTTCCCTAAAAAAGGTAAATCCCCAGAGCAATTAACTTCTTATCGTCCCATTTCATTAATCAATTCGGACTCCAAATTATATGCTAAAGTGATGGCAGTTCGGCTTGGTGGGGTCATGGAGCACCTGGTCTCCCCGTGGCAACATGGTTTTGTCCCTGGCAAGAGCACCACTGACCATACACGTAGGGCTATTGCCTTATTTGATGCCATGTCTGTTACGGGGGGCCGGATGTCTATGATACTACTAGATGCCGAAAAGGCCTTTGATCGTGTCTCATGGAATTTCCTATGGGCGGTCTTGGCACGAAATAATTTTGGCCCCAAATTTATTAAGTCCATAAAATCTATGTATTTATCCCCTAGGGCAACATTACAGATGATGGGTTCAGAATCTAGTTACATAAACATTTCTAGGGGCACCAGGCAAGGGTGCCCATGCTCACCTTTATTATTTGCACTTTATATAAACCCTTTAATTCTAAAGTTTTTGGATAACCAGGCAATCAAACCGGTTATCTGCGGTCAGTTTGAGACAAAAGTATTGGCTTATGCCGATGATATTGTGATTATTACATCTGATCCGATGGAGGCTATGAATGAAGTAGAGAATTTGACAAGCGAGTATGGTAATCACTCGGGATATTCCTTGAATAAGGGGAAGACAATTATATTATGTACGGACAATATTATCTTTTTGGATCAAAGGAGAGCCAGTAAGGCTACGTATTTGGGTGTCACTATCATTCCTAATACCAAAACTATACCTAATCTAAACTTTGATCCACTCCTTGTTACTATTAAAAAAGACTTGGATCGTGTAAATAGTCTTCACCTATCGATTATAGGTAGAGGTAATTTTTTGAAAATGAATGTGTTACCCAGGTTTTTATATTTATTCCGAGCGATCCCTCTCACCATTGATGATAAGACACTAAAAACATTTAACTCTATTATGTCCAAATTTGTATGGCAGCAAGGCAAGATCAGGAGATCCCATAAACTTCTCTCATTACCACAGAATAGAGGCGGGCTAGCCATTCCTATTACCATTCTATATTATTGGGCTACATTCCTTCAACAAATGGCCCCACTGGTTAGCGCCCCAGATAATTCTAACAATATAGATAGTAGCGTAATACCGTCAATATATGAGCTGGTACTTGGGCAGAAAGCTAAGGGTCTTTTCCTGAAGCAAACAGACGCGATATATTATAAAAAAAATCACAAATTTGGAATTGTATCTAGTGCCTGGAGGGTTTGGTCTAAGGTCACTAAACACATGAATATTGGGAAAATCAATAGATATACACCTCTTTGGCACTCAAAGGTTACAGAGGGGCTTAATTTTGATGTCATATCTAGGAAATGGGAAATGTTGGAAATTAATACAGTTAATGATTTTTTGTGTAAAAATGTTTTAACTACTTTTTTTGATTTAAAGCTGAAGTATCATTTGTCTAATGGAGATTATCTTAAATTTGTACAGGTGTTTGCTAGGCTTAAAGCAAGAGAATCAACTATCTGTTTACTAAACATAGAAATTATCGATACAATGAACAGATCAACTAATAGAATTGGAATACTATATGACATCCTTTTGACCAAAATTCAAGATGATTTGGAAAAAACTGAAACAAGTTGGGCTATTAAATTAGGAAATCCCAATATAGATATTGATAGATGCTTAGAACTGACTCACAGCCTTCTCATATCAAGTAATCTTCAGGCACAGCTCTTCGAAACTGTATTTAGTCTTTATTATACTCCCTCCAAATTATTTGAATGGGGTAAAAGGGAAAACGATCTATGTCCCAGATGTCTACAAGGATCAGCTATTCTTATCCATATGTTTAGCAACTGTAATGAGCTTGCTTTAATCAAAAGCATGATATCTGACTTTTGGGAAGAGTTATTCGGACATAAAATCCCTGAGTCTGAGACACTGCACGTATTGGGGTATGATAACTCTGAATCTTTCGAGATCTGAAGAAAGAATGGCATTTATTGGTACAGCTGTATTAAGAATTATTTTGTCCGCACGTTGGAAGGATGCTGATCCGCCTAGCTTCCAGATGTGGTTGGCTTGATTTCTAGCCGTCTTTAGTTATGAAACTGCCATATACGCTACAAGGGGTTTTAAGGCAAGGAAAATGGGCGAGGTGATCTGGCTTCCAGTTACTAAGTGGAAAGCTGGTATTAATCCAATTACTAATATTAGTAACCCGAGCTGAGTCACTAAATGATCTAAACCGACATTGTTCTGTGTAATAATTAATCTAAAATTTAAGCAATGCTAATATTCTGTATCACCTTACAATAATCCTGTCTAGTTCTACCTCTCGTCTATTAGTATCCATGTACAGTACTTTATCGTTATGTTTTGACCATTTGTAATTCTACATTCTATGCTATGGCTCTTGTTTTTGTACTGGTTCAAATAAAAACAATTTTTTAAAAAAAGAACTTATGATGAAAACGATAAAATTGGAAGAAATTTGAATAAAAATGATGAAATTGGTTCATTTTGGCATCAGAGTCATGCTTAATTCATGCTGTGCGTCCGGTTGGGGTGACACATCACCCCATCTTGACTTGTTCAATTATCTACGTGGATTAGGGCAGACCACGTTTCCTGGGCTTGCAAGCAATCAAATTCAAGATGGAACAAGAGTTCAGGATAAAAAGAAAATATAGAAGGTGTGCACGCTGTCAAAACCCTCTTTTTTGCACTTTACTTTTAAACATATTCATCTAAAGAGCAGCATGCCACCATTGCTACAAAAATAAATTAACATTTTTTTGGCCTACAATTTATCGACTTTTGTTTCAGCTTCACAGCAGGTGACCGTCAATGTTCCCCCATGGGTGACATGGTGATGGAGGGAGGAAGGCGTGTGATGTCAGCAGGTGCTAAGACCAGTCAAATAAACAAGCAAAATAGTAAAACAACTGAACCCCTTTTAGGGGTTTCTCTGGGATCTCTCCATAGACATTTGAAGGAATGCCATATCTATTTCTAGTTTTATATACAAGGAGTGGTGGTTGTAGTTGCATGATAAGGAGACCAAAGGTTTTCAAATGTTACAAGAATCTCACAAACCTTTAGAGTGTAATTTGCTATGCCGAGGGCTGCCATGTAGATGCGATTTGATTTTCACATGATACTATTTTGCTGCAGTCTTTAATTCTGGCTTTTGTGATTTTGCTTGTGGATTTCCGCAGGCACCAGCCTTTCTGTGGCAGCCTTCTTGAAATAGCTTCTCTCTGGTAGGTGGGACCATCTGCCTGTTCTTTCAGTGCTGACTCTTGCAATACTTTCTCTCCTCTGATTGGTGGCACCATTTCCCTCCATCTCTACTCCAACCTGGCCACGAGCGTGAAGACAAGAAGCCCGATAAGGGCTCCAGTTATGTGTCCTGACATCTGTTTTTCTTTTCTTAACCTCAAAAGACACAGATTTGGAGATGAGCTCCTACCTAATGTTTTTTTGTCTCCCAAAAGGCAAAGCTATCCACACAGCTCCATTGCTACACAATTCAACTCCTCACATTTCAAATCCACTCCACATAATTTGACATCAATCCACATAATTCAACTCAACAACATAATAACACAACACACCACATACATCTAATCCACACTACAGAATTCCACATCATGCCACAAAATTATACAGCACACCACATAATTAAACTCCACCACATACCATTCCACAACACAAAATACCATTACACATAATTACACTCAATAACACACAATCCCACTCCACACAATTCCAGTAAACTCAATACCACATAATTACTACCCACAACATACTACCATGCCACATCATTTCACTATACAAATACATTCCACACCACACAATTTCACGCCACACAATTCCACAACTAACAATTTCAATCCAACCCACATAGTTCCACTACACACCACATGCATACACTCTATAACACATGGCTAAAAGACATTGCCATTTACAATGCCATTCGCTTAAGGATGTGTGATGTTACAATGCATACTTTTACAACACATACCTTTATACGCATTTTTTACAACGCAACATCCATTACAACACATTCCATTACAACGCATGCCATTACAACGAATTTTTTAAAACTACCTTTACAACGCATTCCATTACAATGCATACTACCTTTACGACGCATACCATTACAACGCATAACATTACATTGCATGTATGGTAAGTATTGGATAGTGTAGGGGTAAAAATTACTATTCTAACACCAGGGGGTGCAACAGTAGGGTAAGTGTTGGATAGTGTAGGGGTAAAAATTACTATTCTAACTCCAGGGGGTTGCAACAGTAGGGTAAGTGTTGGATAGTGTAGGGGTAAAAATTACTATTCTAACTCCAGGGGGTGCAACAGTAGGGTGAGTGTTGGCAAGTGTAAGGGTACTATGCTTTGTAATGTTATGCGTTGTAATGGTTGCGTTGTATTGGCATGCGATGTAATGGATGTTGCGTTGTAAAAGTTTCGTTGTAATGGTAGTGCGTTGTAAAAGTTTCGTTGTAAAGGTTGTTTACCATTCGCTCTAACTCAAATACATCCGAGACCTATTGGATTTCCAATGCTTGTTTTGTAAATCCAGCAGTCTCCCTTGTGTACTCCTTGCCCTCGTGCGTGCTTCTATCCTTCCTCCTGCATGTTGCCCTCCCATCTGTGCGGTTCTCCCTCCTAGGCCCCCAGTTCAGGAGTGTCATCACTCGCTCTTTATCAGCTACAGCGTGGATGGCGTCCTTGATGGGCCTTGGCAGACAAAAGCTCAAAATGAATGTGAGGGGTTGTAAGGATGAATGGTGTGAGTGAAAGGATGGATGAGTGAAAGGGAAGAAGAGTGGACGGAAGAGTGAAAGGGTGAATGGTTGAATGTGTGAAATGCTGGATGTGTGAAACTATGAATGGAAGAATGGAAGACTGAAAGGGAGTGTAGATGGATGTATGGCTGGATGATGGGTAGACAGATGGGTGAGTGAAAGGGTGACTGGATGGATAGATGAGTGAAAGGGTATGTATGGGTTAGAGAAAGGGGTATGGATAGGTGAGTGAAATGATGGCTGGATGAGTGAAAGGGTAAATAGATGGATGTGTGAGTAAAATAGTTGATGGGTGAGTGAAAGGTTGAATGGACAAATGAATGAATGAATGAATGAATGAATGAATGAATGAATGAATGAATGAATTACGCACTTGTATAGCGCATGGCTACCCGAGGGCATCCCAGCGCTTCAAACTCATTCACACTCCAAGATTTTTAAGCAAACAGAAAGGTCTTTAACAATTTTCTAAATCTTAGGTGATTTGCTTCCATTCTGATTGATTCAGGAAGGTTGTTCCAGAGATTTGTGGCTTGTAAGGAAAAGCGTCTCCCTCCAGTACGCACTCTCCTTGTTTTGGGGACCGCTAACAGATTTTTATTATTGGATCTCAGGGTCCGCTTGGGGGTATATGGGCAGAGCATGGCTTGGATAAGGACAGGTCCGGTTTTGTTGACTGCCTTATGTACCATAGTCAGAGCCTTAAACTCCACTCTCTGTTGCACTGGTAGCCAGTGAAGCTGGCGTAATCCAGGCTTAGTGGATGACCTTCGTGGGACGTTCAACAGCATTCGTGCTGCACAGTTCTGTACTGTCTGTAAAGTTCTAACTGTCCCTAGGGGAGTACCGAGGTATAGTGCGTTAGCATAATCCAAACGTGTTAGGATCAGCGCTTGCACCATGATCTTCCTCGCTTCAAAAGGAAGAAGCCTAACAGTTTTCCTCAGTAGCCTTATATAAGTGAAACAGGTACCTGCCACCTTCCGGGCCTGAACCGCAAAATTCAGGGCAGGATCCAGCCAGACCCCCAAGCTTTTAATTTTCTCCTTTGGTGGAGGTGGCTGGCCAAGGCTAGTAGGCCACCAAATTTCCACAGTAGCAGGTGGGTTATATCCCAGCATCATCACCTCCGTTTTTGCGCCATTTAACTTCAAAAAGGATTTATCCATCCAGTCATGGATCTTATCAAGACAGGTGGAAAGGTTTGCATACGGGGCGGCTTGGGTAGTCAGGGAGATGATGAGCTGGGTATCGTCTGCATACGTCACCAGTTGTACCCCCCAGGGCAACACTACCTCAGCCAGTGGCCTCATGTATATATTGAATAAGGTAGGGCTGAGGGAGGAGCCCTGGGGAACACCACACTGTAGACGCATTTGGGGTGAGGATACGTTGTCCTCAACCACCGCGAACGATCTATCTGACAGGAAGGAGCACAGCCAATTGAGCGCCTGGCCCGTGACACCTACTTCTCTTAACCTATGAATCAGAATGGAATGATTCACGGTGTCAAAGGCCGCGCTCAGATCTAAAAGTAATATGGCCGCACAACTTCCACTGTCCATGATCTTCCTTGTTTCCTCCACCACTGTAATCAAAGCTATTTCTGTACCCAGATTGCTTCTAAAGCCTGTCTGTGTGGGGTGCAGGGAGATGCATGGTTTAATGAGTGACAGGATGGATGTAAGGATAAATGGGTGAAAGGGAAGAGTTGTAGATGGATTTGTAGTGAAAGGGTGAATGGATGAGTGGTAGGATGGGTTGAAGAGTGGATGGGTGTACAAGAGCTTCCCTTTGCAAGCCCGTCTGCGCTAACCTGTTGATTTACCTGGTGTACTTATTATCACACTTGCTGCTTTCACAGAGAATCAGGCGCCTCTTATGAGCAGTACAAAAGGCGGGGTGGTGATGGACGGAGCATCTGAACCAATCAAACACTCACACCCAGTCAACAGATCTGGGTTTAATCCATCACCGTTCTTTAGCCCACTCTGCCACCCCAGTTCAGACATGGCCATATGCAAATCAGTCTGACCCTGTGCCTCATGGGAACAGTCCAGCCCGAACTGCCAAGCCATGCCTTCCCTGGACCTGATTCAAGCTTCCTAGGACCGGTTTCTGGCATTTCAGCCGTCTTCAGCCAGGCTTGCTTGAATCCATTGGCAAAGTGAGCAAGGGAATCACGTTTGAGCATACCCTGCCAACTTATGGCGAACAAAGCGGTACAAGACTGGGTGTGAGTGTTTGATTGGTTCAGATGCTCCGTCCATCAACACCCCCTTTTGTACCGCTTTGTTCGCCATAAGTTGGCAGGGTATGCTCAAACGTGATTCCCTTGCTCACTTTGCCAATGGATGAACAGGCGCTGAATTACTGGCAGAGGTTTCCCCGAGGTAGCGCCCAGCCATCCAACAGGATAGCCATTGAAGCTTAGCCGCCAGAAAGTATGCCTCAAAGGATGGGGCCCAAGGCCTCCCTGGTCTGACGATGATTGTGGTTTAGCCAGGGCAACTCGCTGGCGACCAGGTTCCCAAATGAGTGTACAGAGGAGCGTGTCCAGTTCTTTGACAAAAGACTGGGATAGGACAACTGGGAGGCTGTAACGTTCCTTTAACCATTGTTTTTTTTAATGAACTTCTAAGGTTTTTTTAAAAGTAAAGTACCATATAATTACAATTCCTAACTATAATGTCACTTTAACCTTTGGCTTTTTCAGTGAATTTCAGTTTTTTTTAACCCAAATTAGGATGTTAACTCCCCCCCTCCTTTTTAAATTGGTGCCAGGATGTGAGGTACTGGGGCCTCAAGGAGGAAATTTCTAGGAAGGAGCTTAGGTGGAAAAACATTTGTCTGGGAAAGTTTTTTGATGATTTGCTAAATGACGCCGAAGTTATTAGCACACCAAAGAATCCATTTCCTATATAAATGTGTTCATAACTATATATTTATTACAGAGTTGCGGTAGCCACTCAGTAGTTCTAGTTAGGATTTTGAGAGATTGTAATTCCTCAGACTTGTAATTGTTAAAACTTTTGCCTCCATTTGAATCTCCATGAAACTTTGCAGACCTCTTACTTCTTACATATTGGCTACTGATGGAAAGTTTTATGGTGTTGCAGTAGAAGAGCGGCAAAATTGTATTATTATGGACTTACTCTCTCGATTCCACCCAACCTGGGCCCTTCAAGCTCAGAGAAATTACAGCATTTCCATTTACCACAGAGGCAATGACCCTCTAACAAGACTTCCTACGCTGATAGGAGGGGTGGAAATTAGGGTGGCCAAACACCTTGTTAGCTGTCCAATGAGGATAATTAATTGACAGTCAACCCACAAATTTGAGACCAAATTTCGACAGACCACTCTTAAAACCATACTGTAGAAATAAAGAATGGCAACAGGAAGACCCAACCTCCTGAAGAAGTTAAGTTGAGTTAGAATTACACAGACCAAAAGCTCTGCAACACATAACAAAAGAAGTAATACCTGATGCTCTGACAGAGTTCACTGTTTTTCTTTACAACACAATAAATCTTCAGTAAACGGCAAAGTTTAAATGGAAGAACCAACAGGACTCACTATTAGGCTCAGATAGGTATTAGATTAATTTGGTTATTGTATTAAGATTCAAAATTCATGGAAATAAGTACTCTTCTAAGCATGTCAGTTAAGAATAACAGAGCTTGCATAATAGCGCTAAACATTTAGGCAGTTTTTATTGGATGGTTTTATCAGAATCATCATTACAGAGATGCATGGCCCCACCAGCATTGAGGCAGAAAGGGATAGTTCATTGTCTGACAGCTTAAATCCTATGAAGAAGGGGAAAGCGTTCAGTTTTAAAAGTTCATTAAGGGCTAGTCTATTAGCATAAAACAACATAATAAAGGAAATGAAAAATGGAAATGGTTTGGCAAAGAAGGTTTCAGTCTATCAGCTACCGACTGTAGCATCTGCCAGGCAGTCCAAAAGTAAGAGAAAGTTCACAAAAATGGATCAGGATCAGGACAGCGGATTAAGCGCTGTATAGGGAATTCTCCTGACAATATCACCGCCATTCTCCTCGCTAAGGCAAGGGACACGCCCACTTACGAGGCCACGCCCCCCTCCCCGCCCTACCGCCTCTTCCCCTCCTATAAACATGTGCATTCACCGGAAGCGCAGCGGACGAGCGCAGCGGGCGCGACGATTGCGCGCCGAAGGCGCGCAAAAGGCAAGCTCGTCTGCGCTCGTCCGCGCCGAGGACGGGCCTAGGGCCACCCCCCCTATATCACCCCTTCCCGGGCGCACTCACAACTCGGTGTTACTGACTTATACCGCTGCTCAACTTCTAAGCATCAGATCGAGTTTAGAGGAAGTTCACATTCGGCCTAACTTTATCTATACCAATCTCGATATACAACCACTCAACTGTCCCATGTGCACCCAAAACATTCCTGTTTCCACCACAACCTCTCGCCCACAGGTATCAGCAGCATTAATAAATGTACGGTCTCTGCCAAAACATAAATACGAAATCGCTGATTTCATTGACTCACAGAGTCTAGACATATTATTTGTTACTGAGACTTGGGGAGACGAATCTTCTGGTCCTGATTTCAAAGAGGCTACACCCAGCAACTATTGTGTCCACAAGCTTGACAGACCAAAAAGGAAAGGAGGTGGTATAGCTATCATATATAAAGATCAATTTAAAATTGCCACTACAGAGTTAAAGGACGTCGAGTGCGAGGCACTCCTCTTTAACGTAACCCTCTCAAATAGATCATCATTTAAAGGCATTTTAATCTACCGCCCTCCAGGACCTAGATCCAAATTCCTTTTGTCCCTAGACACCATCATTGAGGTCTCAGTAGGATCACCCCATTTCACCATCTTGGGGGATTTCAATTTCCATCTTGAAGTCGCAGATGATCCGGATACTGTCACCCTAATCAACGATCTAGAGGCAGCTGGTCTTCCTCAATTAGTTAAAGAGCCCACACATAAAGCAGGACACACTCTGGACGGACTATTTACCAGTAACTTACAGATTGCCATCACCAAGGTCATCCCTCTAGTCTGGACAGATCACGCGGCCGTATGTTTTTCCATTCCGACAATCTCCAACAACCCTCTGTCCACTCCATCTATACCCATGAATTTCAGAGATTGGAAAAACATAAATCTGGACCTTCTCGCACAAACAATGCGAGATAGCCACACGCCGAATGAACAAAATCCCGTGATAGCCTCCGATTCTTACCTTAACAAACTAAAGACAGCCTGCAATGTGCTAGCACCCAGCAAAATCTCTCACAGAAATAGGAAGATTCCATCGGCTCCCTGGTTCACCGAGCCTCTCCGACTGCAGAGACAATACTGCAGGAACCTAGAAAGGCAGTGGCGTCGCCATTTCACTCCTGGTGAAAAGATCATATACAAAAATGCTCTATCACATTACAAAAAACTTATAACAGCGGAGAAAACCATCTACTATACCAACCAAATCAATCAGGCTAAAAATAGTACAGGCAAACTATTTCAGGTAGTTAACTACCTATCCAACCCCCTTGCTCCTCGCCCAGAAGGATCACAGGCTCTCACAGATGCCTTGGCCAACTTTTTCGAAGACAAAGTTAGAACTATCTTCACTACCTTCTCTCCCGATCCATCACTCACCTTCACTCGGCAAGAGACCACTGAAACTGATCCAGTTTTTCCAGCCTTTCAGGCCACCACGCAGGAACTTGTCCAACCCTTAATAGCCCAAACCAAATCTGGCTCACCATTCGATCCTTGTCCTCCGGGCGTTTGCAATCTTATCTCTGAAGCCATTGCTCCGTCACTATCCTCAATCTGCAATGCAATGTTTGCCACGGGCGTCTACCCTTCTGTATGGAAGGAGGCTACCATCAAACCTCTCTTAAAAAAACCTACTTTAGACCCCCTCCTTCCTGCCAGCTACAGGCCCATCGCATGTCTCCCGTTCCCTGCTAAGATTTTCGAAAAAATCATGAACATCCAGCTGTCAACCTACATACATAACAACAACTTGTTGGACGATACCCAATTTGGGTTTCGACAGGGCCACGGAACAGAGACTGCGCTCCTAAAAGCCGCGGATGAGATTAGGTCCACTATGGACAATGGAGGTTCAGCAATTCTGATACTCCTAGATCTCTCCGCAGCATTCGACACGGTCGATCACGTCACTCTGATCGACCGTGTCGCGGACATAGGAATAAAGGACAGGGCTAAAGACCTTCTTGCCTCATTCCTATCCAACCGTCCACAAACAGTGAAGATGGGCAATTATACCTCCCAGACGTTCTCCCTACCCTGTGGAGTACCGCAGGGATCCTCGCTAAGCCCGACACTTTTTAATATATATGTGTCGGACTTGGCGAGGGTCATAAAATCTCATGGAATCTCACTGACGACATATGCTGACGACACTCAACTAGTGTTGTCCGTATACAATGACGGCGCCTCTGTAGCAGCCAATTTCCAAAATGGAATGAAGGCAATAAGCTCCTGGATGTCATCCAACTGTTTAAAACTGAATTCTGATAAAACAGAAGTGATGACATTCGGGAGGCTGTATCCCACATGGTCTCCGCAATGGTGGCCTGCTCAAATGGGACAACCTCCAGAACCTGTGAGCAAGGTACGAAACCTAGGCGTTATCTTTGATACAAAGATGTCCTTCCAACATCATGCTAATGCAGTGGTTTCCTCCTCTTTTTATACTCTAAAAAAGATTAAAAAATTAATTCCTTATCTCCCCGCATCATCAGGCAAAACCTTAGTCAGTACACTAGTCTTTTCAAAAATAGACTATTGTAATGCCCTCCTACTGAACGCACAACAGAGGGTTCTTAACAGACTGCAGACGGTGCAAAATGTTGCAGCCAGGACACTGCTTTCCATCCCTAAGTTTGCACCTACTTCCACTTACATCAAACAACTGCACTGGTTACCAGTGAGAAGTAGAATTAAATTCAAGGCTCTTTGTATAGCATACAAAGCTATCCACAACCAAGGCCCTCTATTTCTAAAACAAGCGTTTCAGCCACTCGAACACCTCAGAACTCTACGCTCATCCACAGCTCACCTACTCAAAGTTCCCCGAACACGAAGAGCTAGTTGGGGAGACAAACGCTTTTCTGTTGCTACAGCCAGGTTGTGGAACACGCTCCCCCTCCACATCAAAACCGCGCCCACACTCCTCAACTTCAGGAAACAACTAAAGACATGGTTGTTCTCAGCCTGATTACTCCCTTGACCCATTGGAAGTTCTGCAACTCAGCGCCGAGACACCGTTGAGGTATTTGCGCGCTCTAAAAATTGCTCAAATAAATAAATAAATAAAATAAATCCTTTCGAAAGGGGATGGGAAAAGAAAAATATGGCGTTGCTCCTCCTTTGGGGTTTCTTCTTTTATAAAGTATTTAAAACATCTCAGTGATGTAACATCACACCACCATCGAAAGACCATCAAATGTTCAGATTCACATAATGTCACCTAAGACGCTTGCAACAGTGAGATGCTTTCCCATGCTGATCATGAGAAACAAGAGAGTTGGAAGTCCACATAGCCCTAACATCAGTGTAATTAGATACAGAGTAACCATCTGTAGCAAATAGCTGAAGTCCAGTTCCCACAGGAATATTTCATAGTGAACATTTAAGAAACATTGAATTAAGCCATTACCTGATCTACCACATCAGATCTTGTCACAGATTATGGGTGTGTTGTCTTTAACCGTTTCTTTCTAAAGCTTTTAATTCATTATAATATTTACATTGTTTATCCTCTATTTCAAGATCAGCTCTTCTTCTTTTCACTCCATGATTTTTATTATTTTTTTATCTACAAAATTTGATTGATAATATCAGCAGCATTATGCACAAAGACATCGGCACTAAAGGTCTCAAGAAGAAAATGACCAATCCATTTCTTAAGTTTCCCAACCAGTTGCTAACATTTGATAATCCCTTACCTCTGGTTTCCCAGGCACCATCTGCTTTAAAATCTTTCAAGTCCTTGTTTGAGTCAGAAACATTTTTAATGTAACCTTCTAAATCTTTACTACTGTCAAGTATGTAAGCACAACAATGTTGGACTTTTAACAATTGGCAGACTCCGCCCTCCTACGCGAGAAGGATATCAAGGGCAAGTCCATTTTGAATCACCATCGATCTTATCAATATCATCTCCTCATTTACAATAGAAACCCCCCAGTTCTTGTGGCAAGCTTATCAACAATAATAGACAGATTTCACATTTTCTGAGAGTTTAATGCTACTCCTACTAAAGGTATTTGAACTCCAAATTTGCTCTTGAACATCTCTTCATCCTTGCATTAATTCCTCTTTAATTCGTTTAACATGAAACATTTTCGGAAAAACCATTCCCAAATTACAACTTCCATACCATCCTTTTGACAGCTTGTAATTAGCACTCTTCCCACAAATATAATACACTCCACGGAAAATAGGATCTACACATTCTAAATATCTTCCCAAGTTCTCATACATTTCAAACTTACAAATACAAAACCAGTATTAGAATTTGACTGACTTCTGTCTGTATATACAAAGTTTGCCTTTGTGTTGCCAGTTTAAAACTAATGATACTATTCCCTCTATGATTTTGCTTTCTTCCTGCTGTAAACCCCAAGGACTTAATTTAGGCAATGCATTTTTATTATTTGTTATATTATGCCATCTAATTTCTACTAAATCTTATACAACTATTTTCAGCTCTCACTAACATATGTTAGGTTATTTCTAAGTGCATAAGCCATGTCCAAAGATTGAGTTGGACTGAATGTAACTCATAGTCTCAATTGTTGAAATTTCAGAATGCAAATGTAAATGTTCAAGCACAGTAAGTTCAGAAAATATCCCGTCTTAATTAGAGTAATATTACTTACAATTGATCAGTACCAAAAAACAAGTTAGCTAATACCCTGCAAGAAATTTGATATGTTAAAGGCCGGCTATGATAAGTTACGCCTTCTGCAACTGATGAAGGTATTTGCATGCAAACGTTGCAACCACCAACCTCCATAGCATTCACATATTTGCTAAGTAAAACAATATAAACATTTGAACTAAAATCTATTCCCAAAGCATTGCCTTGTAAAGAGTTGTCAATAGAATTTAAATACTTTCTTTTAGCAGTTCCGGAAGAAATAGTATATAAAAATCTTTCACAAAGGCAGCCTCCCAGCCTTTGTGAATGCTCTGTGCATACAGATCCCCCTGCCCACAATTACATAACATAAAATATATTTATAGAGCACTTTCACCCGTAGGCATCTTGGTGCTGAATAACAGATGTTTATTGTTACCAACTCAATGGTACTCATTTTGTCGACCTCAGGAGGATAAAAGGCTGAGTGAACCCACCGAGATTTGAACCTGTGACAGTCCACCTCCTTTTCAATGCCTGCCTTAGTGCTAGTTTAACACATGAATGTAGCTATCAGCAGCTCAAAGATAACCAGGTATGTGGAAGCATGTGTAGTGACTTTTTTTAAGTGACCTTTGACTGGTTTGAGCTAGAAACAATTTTTTGGGTGAAATCTGTAAATTATACAGCAGATGCTGAATTATGGGACAAACCCATGAGTATGAGGAAAACACCATAGACCCGAATAATCTTGGTGGCCTTGTTCATTTGTAAAGGTCGTACTCAGATCTTAATAACTTTGGTGGCTCTAGAGCTGAGATGGTGTCTTCACCACAGCTAGGCCTGGAGAACAAATACAGTTTGGTTGTCTGTCCTTGCTGTAAAGCTAAGGCCCCCAGATGGCAGCATGTCAAAAAGAGCACCATGCTCTATCTAGTCTCACGGTTTTGTTTTCCAAACCATTGTTTTCAGTTGTGTCAGTCAAACTAGATCAGATAAAATGAAATCAGAGTACAACTCCCAGAATGCATTAGGTTATTAAATGAAAAAGACAAGGACTGTGAACATAGTATCCACGATGACGTCATCTGGTAACTTTATGGAAATTGAAACATTGAAGCCACATGGTGAGGTTGACATCAACTGAAGGTGCAAAGTCAGGTATGATGATGATGTGACATCATTTGCTGTACATACTATTTAAATATAGCAATGCAACATTAGTTATATTGCTTACACATAGCAAGGTACACATTGATGGCTGTTGCATGTTGCAGAGTATCACAGCCGGATGCGCATGCTGGGTGGAAATACTGTCATGCGCCATACTTCACCTTTGCCCAGTGGGCTCAGATTTAGAGGCACCACTTAGGGCATCTGTATCTTGAGTTGGCTTCATAAAATATTATTAGAATTTTTAGCATCGCTATATCACCAACCTATATGCAAAAATATCACATAATGTTCTTTTATGCCTGGTAAATAAATATGCCACCTCACATTTTTCTGCAAACAGTTGTTGGCATTTTATTCTTGCTGATTTCATTGAATGAAGTTACAGTAAATTCAAACATTGAAATACCAATCTTCACACCCAGATTCATACTAGAACATAAGATTTGGGTTTATCGCAGCATTAACTCCTGCTTTTCCACATTATTAAAAGGTGCACGTTTTACTGCATTTCAGAAAATAACGTTTTGCTGTGTAGAAATCAAACACTTTTACAAGAACTTACCTCCTTTGTCCATAATTTTGATGATTAGAAGGGGCATACAAGTTCTTTTTTTACTAAAATTCTCCAATGGCAAGTGTGTGTGGTTGCTAGAAGTGTGTTAGTGGTGGTTTCGTCAACAGACGCAGAGATTGTGATTGTGGCACTCACAGTCCCTTTCATTGCTACATTTAGGCGCTACATCTGTGGATGTTAGTGATCACACATGGGGTGTTCATATTTCACCCTCACAGACGTGTGAGGCTAAATCGATGTCTGTAGCACACGTTAGTGTCTCACGTGCTGTGTCCATCAACTACTGTATGCTCCTTTCCTTAAACACAGCGCCTCCACTGAAACGCTGTGTTTGGATCTATGTGTCTATTCAGTGCTAGACACACGGGGACACAGTTGCTGAACATTACAGAACCACTTGTCCAAAGTGTCAGTAATAGACAACTGACCGCATGATGGGATCCAGCATACATCAACAGTCACACATGGCCATCTGAAACCTTGGCAGCTATGCCCCCAGCAGCAGCCCCCGTTTTCCAGCCTCTAGGGGCCCCATCAGCACTCTAGCACACACAGACAGCGCTACACTCTCTCGCCGGTGTTGGTTGCACCAATGAGTTGCCTCGTAACAGTCCTACGTCATAAATTAAAAGGTGCGTGCCGTGTGCGGTGGGTGCAGGTGACCTGAGCTTCCAGGCCCAGAAACAAGGGGGTTGAAGGCAACTGCCTCGAGGACAGAGACCATTTGTATTTACATACCTTTGTAAACTGGTTACAGAGTCTTAGTTTTTCTGGTTCCAGTACCCCTTGGGCCTATTCCTTACATTTGAAATTTACATTTACTGCTGTAGTGTGAGAAGGCATTTCATGAAATGGAATATAAAGTAAGGTTGCCAAAAGCAAAATGCCAGCCATTTGTTGTTTAAAGACACTGAATGACCTAGTCTTAACACTAAATAGGGTTATAAATAAAAATGTATGTATTCATTTGTAATGCGACTTTTCTGTTTTTGTTCCCTTTAATTATCAGTCATGGATCATTCAGGCAGCCCTAAAACACAGTTAAAAGTGTTTTCTATTTCTATCTGCTGTTCGAAGTATGCCCAGATAAGTGCTGAAAATACAGCTTTAGGTGACTGCTTATTTTTGTCCTGTATGGGGTATCAAAATAATGAGCTGGCAACCCTAATCATAAGACTGGGAGTTTGTTGCAGGATCAGCACATTATTTCTTACATCCTCGATCACTATTATTGCCAGAATAACAATAGTTTAACTTGTACCTGAAATGCTCATCCTGCACTCGCAGCAATCACAATGCACTCACACTGACCACCATGCACACACACCATTCACCCGCTCACCCTGCACTCACAGTCATCACTCTGCACTCGCAATGCACTTGCACTGTTCACCCTGTCCCTCACCCTGCAGTCACGCAAGCACATACTCACCCTGCACTCATGTCACACTTCACTCACCTGTCCCCCTCACTGCTCAATCTGCAATCTCACTCAAATAAGCCCATCACTAACCATGCATTCTTTCGTTCAACTATGCACTTACATACAATCAACTCACTCACCCTGCAGTCGCTCCTCTTACCCTACTCACACTGTTCAATCGCTCACTGTGCGCTCTTTAATCTATGCCTACTCAGGACCATTAACTTTCAATCAATCAGACAATTTATATAGCGCGCTACTCACCCGGTAGGGTCTCAAGGCGCTGGGAGGGGGGGGGGGGGTCCGTTACTGCTTGAAAAGCCAGGTCTTGAGTTGCTTCCTGAAGGAGAGATGGTCGTGGGTCAGCCGTAGGTGGATGGGGAGGGAGTTCCATGTCTTGGCCGCCAGGTAGGAGAAGGATCTTCCTCCGGTGGTGGCTCTGCGAATGCGTGGTACTGTGGCGAGGGCGAGGCTGGTCGAACGCAGCTGGCGGGTGGGCGTGTAGAAAGTGAGGCGGTTGTTGAGGTACTTGGGGCCCAGGTCGTGGAGGGCCTTGTGTGCGTGGGTGAGGAGTCTGAACATGATCCTCTTGCTGACGGGGAGCCAGTGCAGGTCTCAGGTGGCCGGAGATGTGGTTGTGGCAGGGGATGTTCAGGATGAGTCGTGGGGAGGCGTTCTGTATGCGCTGGAGTCTTTTCTGTAGTTTGGCAGTGGTTCCTGCGTAGATGGTGTTCCCATAGTCCAGTCGGCTGGTGACGAGTGCCTGGGTGACTGTCTTCCTGGTTTCAGTGGGGATCCATCGGAAGATCTTACGGAGCATGCGCAGGGTGTTGAAGCATGATGACGAGACGGCGTTGACTTGTCTGGTCATCGAGAGGGAGGAGTCCAGGATGAAGCCCAGGTTACGTGCGTGGTCTGTTGGCTTGGGGGTGGTGCCCAGGGCAGGGGGCCACCAGGAGTCGTCCCAGGCGGAGGCAGATGATCCCAGGATGAGGACTTCCGTCTTGTCTGAGTTCAGTTTCAGGCGGCTGTTCTTCATCTACTCGGCGACGTCTTTCATTCCTTCGTGTAGGCTGGCTCTGACGGTGGCGGGGTTGTTGGTAAGGGAGAGGATCAGCTGGGTGTCGTCCGCGTAGGAGATGATGTTAAGGTTGTGTTGGCGTGCGATGGCTGCGAGGGGGCTCATGTAGACGTTGAAGAGGGTGGGGCTGAGTGAGGATCCTTGTGGTACGCCGCAGATGACTTCGGTGGCCTCGGATCTGAACGGGGGGAGGCGGACTCTCTGGGTTCTTCCGGTGAGGAATGAGATGATCCACTCCAGTGCCTTCTCTTGGATTCCGATGTTGCTGAGGCGCTGTATTAGGGTGCGGTGGCAGACAGTGTCGAACGCTGCAGAGAGGTCCAGGAGGATGAGGGCTGCTGTTTCCCCATTGTCGAGCAGGGATCTGATGTCGTCGGTGGCTGTGATGAGGGCGGTCTCAGTACTGTGGTTGGCTCGGAAACCGGACTGTGTGGGGTCGAGGGATTCGTTTGTCTCGAGGAAGGCGGCGAGCTGTTTGTTGACGGTCTTCTCGATGACTCTGGCTGGAAAAGGGAGGAGCGAGATGGGGCGGAAGTTCTTGAGGTCGGTGGGGTCTGCTGTTGGATTTTTCAGGAGGGCGCTGAGCTCGGCATGCTTCCAGCTCTCCGGGAAGGTGGCGGTGTTGAAGGAGATGTTGATGATGTCCCGGAGTTGGGGTGCGAAGATGGAGTCGGCCTTGTTGAAGACGTGGTGGGGCAAGGGTCGGTTGGGGATCCGGAGTGGATGGTGTTCATCGTGCGGGTGGTGTCTTCGGTGCTGACCGGGGTCCAGGCGCGCAGGGTGGTGGTGGGGGGCATTGGTTCGGTGGTGAGGTGCGTGGTTGGTGCGCCGAAGCTGTTTAAACAGTAGGCATAGTATTTTCAGAATGGACGACTGTTGGAGGTTTCAAATCAAAATATACTATATTTCAGGGTGGTAGGGCAAAGTGGTAGGCGGTGGGCCTGGCCGCCGGGGGAGGGGGGCCCCTCCATGTGCTTTGCAGGGGGGCCCCCTCCAGTTTCGTTACGCCACTGTCTCCAGGCTGCCCTGCCACTTTGGCAGGGACGGGCCGCTACTGACCATGGGACTTGAGACTCTGCAAGTGTGGATGGAATGAACCCAGTTCGGGAGACCTCTGCTCTTCACATAGGTATTGGTGACTAGGATCAACTGAAATGGCCCCCTCCAACGAGGTTCCAGACACTTTTTACGCACATGTTTCTTCACCATTACCTACTCATAGACTGAGGTCATGGCATTGCTCCTGTTGGACCGCAAGATCAGCTTCTCCAACCTGGTGAGCGACCAAACATACCACATCAGTGAGGCCCTTTCAAAAGTTTTTAATCATTATGGTGACTAACGAATTTGCAGGAACAGGTGGCAGCTTCATCAAATGTCCCATGATAACCTCATGAGGCGACACTCCTATCCTCCTATCTAGAGTATTTCTCAAACTCATGAACAGAAGAGGCTGTGCTCGGTCTGGATTTCAGTCTGGATTTCAATGTGCCATTAATTTGCTCCACCAATCCAGAAGCATCTGGTCTGCAATCCAGAAGCCTCTGGTCTGTAATGGAGCTTCCGCTCAACATATGGTGCTCCACATAACACTTTTCGGACCTCATTATTAAAATGAGTTACTCGGTCTGCCTTGAGAGGCCGGAAATCTGAATTGTAAAATCAACTTCCTCATCAGTAATGTTGCCACAGTTAAACTGTGAATCCTACGAGTATGATGAGCTTCAATCCATTTTGAGAAAATGCACACAATGACCAAAACATATCTTAGTTTTTTGCAAAGGGGCATCTCTATGAAGTCCTTTTGCATCCGGTTAAAAGGACCTGCAGATTTACCAATGTGGCTCATGACAACCTGTGTTTTTCTTCCTGGGTTTTGTTGCTTTCATATTATACAACAATGGCATAGCATATCTGTAGTTATTCTAAATCTGGGATTGTACCACAACTGTTGGAAAAGGCGCATCATTGCATCTCTCACAACATGTGCAGGACTGTGATAGTGTCTTGCCATCAGTGACAACAAGTTTTCAGGCAGCACTGGTTTGTCATCAGTGTAAACCCACATATCATGTTCCCGTTTGGGGCAACTTGCTTGCACCCAACCCTGCTGTTCTGCTTATGTCACTTCATCCTGCAGGTTCCTCATCTCCTCCCAGGAATGTAAAAAGCTGACAAGATAAAATTACAATCAGTGACGGCAGATGTCTTTCAATATTTCTTCATTAAATCTATGTGCATTCAAAGCAAAATACCTTGCAAGTTTTTTAGCATAACGGTGGCCGATTGTAACATATTCGGTACCTTACCAATTGTAGGGGCTTCAGAAGGTTCCTCATACACTCTCTATTCCTAATGGGAGTACCAGAGGATGTCATGAAAGCACGCTGAGACCATAATTGCCCGAAGCCATGTATGACTCCAAAGCCATACTGAATATGGGTATAAATTGTAACTCAGAGCTGTTCTGAAATGGTCTATGCTTGTGTCAGAGATATAAGCTCAGCAACTTGTGCAGAAAACACGCCTTCCAAGCATGAAACTTCCACAACACCCCCAACTATATACATCGCATAAGCAACTTTCAGATTTCCTTCATTGTCTCTCAAACATGAACCATCAACAAACAACACATGATCGGATTCAGTTAATTGCTTGACACAAATATCAGAGGCCTCAGATTTATACACAATTCAGTCACATCCAAACAATTTTATTTTATTTATTTAATTTATATAGCGCGTTATAACCACCGGGGTCTCTAAGCGCTGATTGTCCAGATAACATAGTGAGATTTGGCATGTTACTTGATCTACGCAGTGCACCTAAAGGCTACTCCATGCTTGCTTAAACAAAACAGTTTTCAATTTTTTTCTGAAGGCTAGCAGATTGCATTCCTTCCTTAGTTCCGGGGCCAGTTTATTCCACAGGGCTGGGAGTGTATTAGAAAAAGCACGTCTCCCACCGTAGCCAATTTAAAACGGGATTGAGATAGGAAGGTGGAATCCGACGAGCGTAAAGTCCTGCTCGGCGTGTAAGGGGATAGGCGAGATTTCACGTATTTTGGTGCCTTACCATACAGTGCCTTGTGTACAATACACAATCCTTTGAATACCACCCTCTGCCGAATCGGGAGCCAATGTAGCTCCTGCATCAGAGGGGACGAATGGGCCGTCCTGGGTTTCTTATAGATCAACCTGGCTGCGTCATTCAGAACCCCCTGCAACTTATCCAGCAGCCGCTGGGGTAGCCCTATATACAAGGAGTTTCCGTAGTCCAGCCTAGCCAGGATTGTGGCTGAGACCACATGTCTCAAAGTGGAGAATGAGAGTAGTGCTGAAATTTTTCTCAGTTGTCGCATCAGGCCAATACAGATACCCACAACCGTAGTGACTTGTTTTCCCATGGAGAGTTTCTCATCCACGTACAAGCCCAGACTTTTAACTGCGGTCGCCGGTTTCGGTGGCACACCCAGCTCCACCGGCCAGAATTTCTCGTTCCAGGGGTTGCCCGTGATGGAAATGGGCAACACTTCTGTCTTGTCCGGGTTAATTTTGAAGGAGTTTTTAGACATCCAGTTAACCGTGGCTTTAAGTATGTCCTGCAGCCTGGAAGACGCTCCTGGACCGTCATCCAGCCGGATGATTATCTGGGTGTCATCGGCGTAGTTATATACTAGGCAGTCCATCCTATTCAGGAGTGCAATTAATGGCTGTAGATAGATATTAAAGAGTAGGGGTGACAAGGCAGAGCCCTGTGGGACCCCGCAGGTGATGGGCGCGGAGGTGGAAAGCATGTCCCCCAGCTGTACTCTTTGTGTCCTGCCCTGCAGGAAAGATGTAAGCCATGCAAGAGCTGTGCCCCTGATACCAAAAGACCTCAACCGCGACAAAAGTTGGTCATGACACACGGTATCAAAAGCCGCGGAGAGATCTAATAGTACCAGGGCACTCGGTGTTTTTTTATCAGCCCGACTCCTTAATTCATCTAGGATTGATAGCATAACTAGTTCCGTGCTATGATTAGCACGGAACCCTGCCTGATTAGCCTCCAGCAGGTTGTTGCTCTCTAGATGTTTTGAGAGCAATGCCAACACATGCTGCTCGATCACCTTAGCCAGAAACGGCAGCTGGGAGATGGGACGGAAGTTCTTCAAACACTTTGTGTCCGATCCAGATTTTTTTAATAAAGGAATCAGGCGAGCCTCTTTAAGAGCTAGAGGAACCTGTCCTGTGTACAGGGAGGTGTTCAACAATCATGTTCGATTTCATCAACCACGATCTCATTTCAAGGCAATGGCATCAGAGTAACCGATTTCAATACTGTACATCTCTTAAGTTACGTTCTCTGCACCCCAACAAAATTTGCTCATACTTAGTCAAACGACTATTGGTCAGATACTAAGTTTGCATACAAGTCAACAGTATCTCTACTGAATGGGGCACAAATGCTGTCAGTGGATGCCACATGGCAATAGGTTCACAGTGCTCAAGACTCACACAAGTAGATACAACAGATTTCAAGCAGCCCGGCAATGCAGCTACAACAGGGTCATGTGTTGCCGAAAAGTAGGCTATAGGCCTGCGATTGCTTCTATGCAATTGTGTCAAAACTGAAAGAGCGCAGCCTTCTCGTTCACTGGAAAATAACAAAAAACACATGTTGTAATCAGGCATTCCCAAAGCTGGTGTCTTGCAAAGGCATTCTCGCAGCTCTGTTAAGGCTGTCATGCAACTGTCATCCCAGGCTACCACGTCAGACATGTCTTTGTGTGTCAACCTCTGGAGAGGTTTTGCTGTTAAGGAAACATTTGGAATCCACTGTCTGCTATAACCCACCTTTCCTAAGCATATGCAGACTTCTTTGTGGGTTAAGAATTTCTGAGATTTTTTCCTGTGACACATTTTTGTGATGACCTTTTCAGGACTTCAGTTTTGCAAACCATTAACTTAGTGGGGGATACTTTATGTCCATTCTCTGCCAGATGATTCAACAAAAAAAATGTGTCAGTTTTGCAAGCCTCCTTCGTAGTTGATGCCACCAATAGGTTGTCAAAGTACTGGACTAACACTGAATGATTTGGCTTATCAGCGTCTTGAGATTCTTTTTGATTATTTTATTAAAAATCAAGGGGCTTTCTGTATACCCCTGTGGGACTCGGCAGCATGCCTAAACAAGACTACCGAAAATGAAAGCAAATTAAAACTGGCTATCCCCATGCAATGGAATTCAGAAGAAGACTTGGCATAAGTCAATGACTGAAAACCATTTGGCCTCACATGGAATCTGAAATAAAATCACAGCTGGATTTGGACCACAGGACAACATGGAACAACAATGGCATTCACCTTGTGCATATCCTGCACACTGCCATACTTTCCATTTGGCTTCTGTAAGCCCATAATAGGAGAGTTACATGCACTTCCCCATATCTCCTTCAGGATTTCTTGCTCAATCATTGAGTCAATCACAGGAGAAATTCCAGCAATAGTATCAGGAGACAAATTGTATTGCAGGATTCTTCGGAACTCTGCATTTGGTTTAAATGCAATTAGACAGAGTGAACACTTTTGATTAGTCCGATATCTTTACCTGTAAACTCCCAGACTTCAGGTTGCACTGTCTCTCTCAGTTCTTCAGGCTAATCGTCACACATCAGGAGAGGAAAAATCCCCATATCCGATTTCTGTTGTGTTAGTGTAAAAAAAAATCCTCATCATTTGTATGCAATTCTCTAGGTATGCAATAAATTGAACAATTTAATTTGCATAGTAAATCACATCCAGGCAGATTCCCTAGACTTGTGTCACACACCACAAATCGATTTTGATCCTCAAAGATTCCTATTTTAATGGTAACTGGATCTGAAATTGGGTTAGGGAACTTTTTATAAGTAACTCCTACAACTTGAATACTTTCTCCAAAGAAGGGTAGGTTAGGAACCTTTGCTGTTCTTACGGTGGAGTGGGTAGCAACAGTGTCTACATGGAATGAGACATGATTCCCATACATTTCTCCATCCACATAGGGAACACTGTTGTCTACATCTGAGGCTGTGCCAAGAAAGCAGTCTTCCTCCGCCCTCAGGCACCATCATGCTCACAGGTTCTGGTCACTGTCATCCAATTGGATCAAATACTGCTGAGCTGCATTCTGATTCTGCAAAGAATTTCTATTAATCTGCTGATTTGGATTTGCATTGTAACTTTGTATCTGAACATTCTGCTGTGGCATGGAAGCTTGAGGCATTTGCATTTGCAGTGATACATTGGAATTCTGCATTCTCTCTCCTTGCACCTGTTCAGTCTGTCCCATGTTATTCCCATGAGACTGTGCATAATCCACATTCTGTATCTGATTCCCTGTATTATTCATAATAGGCCTACCCTTACATCTCCAATATTCAAATTTTACTCACGCTTGACATGGATTTCTCTTTTTCAAAAGAGACACATCAACACCAGTTTGAGGAACTACAGGATTACCACGACCTCTACCTTGAGATGGAAAATTCTGTTGCTGAAAACTATGAACACCTTGCATCATCAAAGCTTGATTATAACCTCCCTGTACTGAGTTATCATTATCCATCTGATTTTGACCTTTCTGCATCGCTTTTATCTGGGCAATCATTAATTGCTCCTTAAGCTTCTTGTGCCTCATCTGAATCTTTTTGCCATAATATTCAGTATGATGCAACATTTTGTACTCGGATTTACTCCGCCAACACAGTAATTGCTGTCAAATAATGTTGGAATTCTCAGGTCTCAGGCCAAACACAAACCTGTAAACGAAATGTCTCACATCCTTGTATGCAATAGTATCTGATCCACTGTACTGTTTGAAAACATATACTAAACAAATTTTTTTTTCGGGGAGCTACCCTTTCTAGCAGGAAAAGGATTGGGTCAACAATCTATTCAAAAACAGGGTTCCTTCTCCTGGGTTCACTACAACATAAATAGTATTCTTATCCCAACAGGGGGGCGTTTGTAACGACGAAGGGGGTTGCAATGTTACACCAGTTACCAAATTTACACCTATGTGCAAATGGGGCCTAATAATACCAACAAAAACATGAAACAGTAATATTCATAAAAACATTGTTCATTCATTTATTACAAAAAGATTAAAATTAGATGGTAACATGTACAGAGTCAATGCACAATTTATCATAAGAATTTTTTAACAAAGGCATACATCATACATTTAAAAGTTGCTAATATAGCAATGTGTTATGCAAACATTACATCATCATCTTTACAATTAAAATTAAAAAGGTTATCATGGGAACGAAAAGTGTCGACGCGGCGTTTCGGTGCCTCTTTATTCTGCACCTTCTTCAAGGACTCGTTCACAGCTCAATTTTTATCCAGGTCTGTTCTTCTTGGTTGTGTTTCTTGGGTGTAACTGAGCACGTTTTTCATCCGCTCACTTTATTCATCCTTCTATTCTTGTATATATGCTTTTGATGAAGCTTCACTCGGTTTAAGAAAAAAGGGGTGACCAACTTCAATCCGGTCCGCCTTTTCTTGATCTTTTATAAGGTTGGTAGGACGCCTCTGGGAGCTACCTTCTGCTTGTTCATAAACCACTTACTCTTTGTGGTAAAACGAAAGGCTTGTAATCTAATCGAGTGAACGAGTCCTTGAAGAAGGTGCAGAATAAAGAGGCACCGAAACGCCGCGTCAACACTTTTCGTTCCCATGATAACCTTTTTAATTTTAATTGTAAAGATGATGATGTAATGTTTGCATAACACATTGCTATATTAGCAACTTTTAAATGTATGATGTATGCCTTTGTTAAAAAATTCTTATGATAAATTGTGCATTGACTCTGTACATGTTACCATCTAATTTTAATCTTTTTGTAATAATTGAATGAACAATGTTTTTATGAATATTACTGTTTCATGTTTTTGTTGGTATTATTAGGCCCCATATGCACATAGGTGTAAATTTGGTAACTGGTGTAACATTGCAACCCCCTTCGTCGTTACAAACGCCCCCCTGTTGGGATAAGAATACTATTTATGTTGTAGTGAACCCAGGAGAAGGAACCCTGTTTTTGAATATATGAAAACATATACTAATCACTCATAAAAGACGTGTTGATTCATTCAATTTCAATTCAATCTGCAACCAATCAATATTAGTCTATTATATGCTGGTATTTCCTTATTACCACTGGATATAGTGCTCCCGTTCTAAGATCCCTTTCTAGTCTGACTCAGGCCATTCCACAGTAACATTACATTCGTCCCACAAATCTCCTGGAACCACCATTTCAAATAAAGTATTCAATCTTCACAAATTGTTCAAGTTGTCGGTACCATTCCTCAGGATTTTCTGTCAATTTTGGGAAATTGTAAACAACAAAATGTCCTGTCTTGTCCATGGTATATGAACATAACCTCCTCCAGGTACTTCTCTCATAGGGAGCATTTGTACCTCTCCTACACTTCCACCAAAAATGCAGGTGGTGACTGCACTCTAACTCGCTTTGTTTCCTTTTTTTCCGACCATTTGCCTTGCCACTTTTCTCTTTCCTTCCACTTTCTAATTAATATAATTGTATTCTTTATCTGTAATTTCTTTCCTGGTGCTCTCATGTTCTCAATGTCTTTGTCAGTAAAGTCTATCCTGTACGAATTTCGAATATACATACCATATTTCTGAGCCAATTGTACCAATCTCTCATAAGTCACATTTGCTCATTGTTTAACGTTTTTACAGAGAAACACTAGTTCGTCCTATTTGTAAGCATCTAATTTTGAAGAACAAAGTGTTCCCTGAATCATTTCTTCTGATTTGACTTTTAATTAGCTCACATCTATGGGTGCTATGTTTCCCTGAACCTGATTTTGGACTGAACTTGAACCTGTAACCACCTCTAAAGTAGGTGCTGAACTAGAAATTGAAGTTTGCAGCGGTATTGAATTGATAGCTGAAACTGGTGCTGAAGCTGGAACTACTGCTGAATTCAGATTTTTAGCAGTACTATATCCTTTAAGCCATTCATCAAATTATTGAGGAGTAAATCCTGTTTGCCCTCTTATATTATTTAAATTTAATCTTCCTTCATTCCAATTTACATGCCTTCCAGGTTGTATATTTTGTACAGAGGTATTTGGAACTGAAATACCCATTGGCACAGTCATGTCAGAAGTCCTATAATTAATTTCAGGAGGTCCACTCAATTTAGGACAATTAACAGGTGTAAGCCTCTGCACCATTCCATGTGTCTGATCAAATTGTGTCTGATTTGAAACAACGCCCTAACTGCAGCATTATTAGTTCGATTTGGCACCATAGCTGTATGAAGCAGTGATCTTATTGTCAAGTCTGAAGAACTTCCACGTACTGTATTTATTCCAGTAGGTATAGTCAAATTGTGAATCGTATTTACATGTAACCCCGACTTGTAAAGGGGCACAGCAGGTCCAATAGTAATGGGTGCAGTCAAAGCACCTGGAGTACTTGAATCAATCAGATTTATAGGAGCCAACAGTCCTGTACTCCCATTTACAGGACAAATAAGCATAGATTCCTTTGGCTCTACAGGCATATAGGAGCTTTAAGTTTCTCAGCCGGATTAATATTCACCAAGTCTCCAGTCTGGGTCTCATTATAAGGTGGTGGACGATTCATCATTAAATCATTCAAAAGCTCATCATCTATGTCATGCTCTTTTTCTCTCCTTAAACTAATTGTATCAGTCTCAAAATGTTTCTTTTTCTCTCTTCTCTTGTTCTTTGCATCTTCCTCAACCTCTAACACTGGATACATTGGTGTTCCGTGTATTACATTTGCTCTACACATTTTCTGCTCAGCATCCCATCTAGCTTCTGTGTAATGGTCCATAGTTCTCCTATGCCTCCCTTGGTATCTCTCTTTGTCTTTCTTTTTTTTTTTTTTTTTTCACAACAAATTTTATTTGTAGGAGCAGGCAAGTAATACGTGTGGCTCCCCACATTCAGGAGAACACCACCAAGCATTGTGGTACAGTTGCAGCACAGGACCAAGCGTCCAATCAAATAGTCAATAGAAAGCAATTATAAAAGAATCCAGCTATACCCTCCCCTACCCCTACTAACCCCAACTACCCAACCCTCCCACCTCCACCCCTGTGTCCCACCCTACCCCCGTGCACGTGTGTACAGATAGCTTCGGTGTGTAACCGTGATATGATACTCGTGGCGTATTGCCAGGACTTGCAAATATCAGGGGACTAAAGATCTTCCTCCAGGTCTGCCGGGGGGTCCAGTGTCAATCCCCTATAATCAGCCCACCTCTTCCATACCTTTAAATGTTTGCGAGGGCATCCTCGTGCTTCAAAGATCGGTCGCTCCAGGCCCATGCAAAAGTCCATTCCGGCTCTCCATGCACACAAGGGGGGGGCCCTCACATCCTTCCAAGCCCGAGCTAGGTCCCTCTTGGCCACCACCAGTCCCAGGAGCAACAGGTGACGTTTATATATGTTTCCACCAACCCCCTCCAAGATGTGGAGTAGGCCCAGACGATGAGTGCGAGGAAGAGTCCAACTCAGTACTTCAGACAGGCAGCCCCACACACCCTTCCAGAAGCCCACCAGCCTAGGGCACAACCATATCGTGTGGAGTAAAGTGCCCACCGCGTTTCCGCAGCGCAAACATTCCGGGAATCCAATCAATCCTGCCTTCCACAGACGCTCACGGGTGTAGTAGGCCCATGGAGAATTTTGAATTGGATCAGTCTAAACCGCATGGCAATGGCTGCCCCCTTAGGGGATTCCAGAGCTTCCCTCCAGTCATCTTCATCGAGGGGGCCAACATCGGCTTCCCAAGTCGTCTTTAACGGAAGTAGGGTGGAGGAGCAATGAGTGACCATCGTCTGATATATACGAGAGACTTTCTTATCCCCCAGATCACCCATAAAGACTTTAGCCTCAATGGGACTAAATTCGGGAAGCGAATCTATGTTGGTAATACTGGGCATTAGTGCGTGTCGGAGTTGTAAATACCGAAAAAATTGGGACTGGGGCATATTAAATTCGGTGCTGAGTGCCTGAAAGGACTTGAGCGTCGTCCCTGACATCACATGTCCTAGTTGTGAAATTCCGATCGCATCCCAGCCGTCAAATCCTGATAAGGCCGACAATTCGGGTAACAGGCCGTTATGCCATAGCGGCGTCTCAGCGGTCAGTCGACCCCACCAGCCCATGCGGCGCAAAGCCTGTCGCCATACAGCAAAAACGAGTCTCGTGACCCTCGGCAGCGTCCGGCGCAAGCGGGCCGAGTAGAGGACTGTGTGGAGCGTATTGTCGCCCATCAATGTGCGTTCCAGGGCATAGGCCGGATCCCCGCCGTCGCCATACCACCATTCGTTCAGGATAAGCAGATGAGCGGCTTGGTAATAGGACAGTAGATCCGAGGTGGCCAGGCCTCCGCAGTAAGTGGACAAGAAGCACGTACGTAGTGCTACTCTGGGCGTCCCCCCAGCCCATAGAAAGCAGCCCAAGATCGAATTGACCTGTCGGAACCACCGGGGTGCAATTGGATAGGGATGATTCTGCAATTGGTAGAGGAGACGCGGGAGTGCGACCATCTTAAAAATTGCAGATCTGCCAAATATAGAGAGGGGCATCCGAGACCAAGCTTTGACATCGGTCTGAACTCGGTCCCAAACGGGCACTATGTTGCGTTCCCAGGCAATGCTTGCTGACTCCGACAGGAACACCCCCAGATATTTCAGGCCATGCGTAGCCATCTGTAGCCCCGACGTCCAGGGATCCGTTGCGGTGTCTCCACTCAGCACCCAGAGGGTAGATTTACGCAGGTTCAAATATAGGCCCGAGATGTCCCCAAAGATTCGCATAATTTCTAGTACGCGCGGTCCCGAGCGCTGCAGATCGGTAAGAAAGAAATGGACATCGTCCGCGTAAAGCGCAATCCTATCCGATAAGCTGTCGTTCCATACAAAGCCCCGCATTTGCGCATCCACACGCACCCAGGCAGCCAACGGCTCCATAAGTAGAGCGAATAGATAGGGGGAGAGCGGGCATCCCTGTCGGGTCCCTCGTCCAATTTGAAACGTCTCCGACACCGCCCCTGCAACCCGCACCGAGGCCGTAATGTCCGTGTATAGTAGCCTGATATAGGACAGGAAAACCGGGCCTAGATTGAGACGGGGCAAAAGTGCAAAAAGGTATGCCCAGCTGACGGAGTCAAAGGCTTTGTTAATGTCAGCCAGCAACAGCGCCGCCCGCTCTCCTGTGGCTCCCATAGCGTCAATCGCCGCCTGTGCGCGTCGAATGTTATGCCGCGTCGCTCTATGAGGCATGAATCCGGCCTGGTCCGGATGCACTAGGTCAGTTATATGCGCTGATAAACGATTCGCTAGGGCCCTAGCCAGGACTTTAGCCTCAATATTGAGTAATGAAATGGGGCGATATGAGTCGTGTCTCTCTGGGGGTCTACCTGGTTTCTGAAATACTACGATTTCGGCATGTTCTCTTTGTCTTTCTGATGAGAAATATACTCCTAGGTATTTGAAGCTTCAGTTATAGTGGCTCTAACAGGATCTTTCATTTCGTACATTTTTTTTCCTTACATTTTCTAAAATCCTCAAATGTAATGTTCCATAGCAAGGGAACTGTAAAGCCTCATCTTTCTCAGTGATTTTATGCCAAAACTCAAGTCACAGACAAGGATCTAATCCTCTGTCCATCATAACAGTGTATCCTGGCATACCCTCAAGTGGTGCTTTTGCCTTTGCTTTGACAGATATGGTCTCATCTTTCATTATTCATTTCTGCAATGACTTGAAGAATTTCATTTTTATTCAATTCTATATTCACAAATGATTTCCATAACTCCAGAAAATTTTACTCTCTCAAAATTCACGTATTAAACAACCTCAACAAATGACAGTGTGACTCTTATGACGTAGTAAACCAATCCTAGCACGACTTTGCACCAACCAACCAATCACAGTGCAACACTTTGTGACTTCAATCTTGCTCCTCGCAGCAGCTCACCCCCTTCACAATCTCCTCCTGCACGTTTTTCTCTAAGCAAAATGACTATTCAATTAAAGCAACAAATAAAATTGCTCCACTAAAGTAAATTCTCTCTCACAAGGTAACTAATATTTTCTACACTCATTCGCTTCAAGTGAAATCTCGACCAGCAGGATTTCACCCTTAATTGATATAGTTATTACCTGTGCACCTGAGATTAGCCATACAAATCGTTTACAGCTAACATGCAAAGAGAACCCTTACTAAGGTGTTGTCGACGATGTTCACGACCAACACCACAACACATCAGACAACTTACTCAGTGTCTTCTACTCTGACACAACCCGTAGGTAAATATCTCGAGATCTTAGTGCACGCTGACCCGTTTACTATGTCAACTTTGCACAAAGTGCCACAATCATACATGGATTTTAACAATGGGGACTTCAACCACTTCACTCTGCTCAGAAACACACAGCCATTTCAAGAAACCACAATCTTAAGCAAAAGCAATAGCAATGCATATCCCTATTAATGCTCACACTTCTTTGCTGCTACTCGTCGACTTTATCAAGAGAGATACTCCATCAGCACTCCATTAATCTATCTTTTTGCTAAACCAAAAATTGTGGACTCTTCGGATTTGGAAAAAAGAATAAACCTGACACCCTAAAATATCACTTCATTAGGCAGAAATATTGCTCAAAGCGTACAAAGCGTTAAATGCATTCCGGCTTGCATCACAGCATTAGATTTTGGAAAAACCCATCAAGTGAACAAGATAATCTCCAGAAACTTATTGTTTGTTCTTACATTATGTAATAAAAAATGAAATCATTGACCTAGGCAACTAGCCATGACTTACTGTGAGCGGTCAGCGTTCAGAATCGGTGCAACAGCAGCTTGGTGTTATCTTGCTGTTGCATCGTTCCTCCAGCTTTTATTTTGTTTTCCTTACTTCCATTTCATTTATTTATATGCGGCACAATACTAAATTCCTTGAAGAACGAGGCAAACCCTGCTCACTGTATTGCAATATTGAAAGGAGTTAAAGATGGATGGAGAGATGATGATAACAAGTTGAGGTGTAAGACTGTGCTTTGAGAATGCGTAGTGTGTGAACAAAGGAGGGGGAGGAATTTCGGCTGCAATTTCCACGATCCACATCCTCATCACGGCGCACCGGGGTGCCGTGGCGCACACTTTGGGAACCACTGAGTTAAGGGAATACAAAGAAAACAAGCATTGGTAAATGCAAAAGGTTTCGCTTATGTGATTAATAATAAGCTGTTTTTTGTTGTACGTTGTAGCATGGTGAGTAATTGTGCAATATAAGTTACTGAAACTCCATCAAGGTGTTATGACTTGCATATTGAGAAAGGCAATATATTGTGCTGCTACTGGTGATATTATACAGCAGGAGATTAGGCAAATGGGAAACGACAAAGAAATGAAAAACATGTACCCAATAAGTACAGTACGAATGCACATGAGGCTGGGGATCGGAATTAGGTGAGACTGCGCCTGTGTCACTGACTGCGTCTTGCTCTGACTGGAAAGACATCTCACAGCAATAAATGCTGAGTCATGCTACGGAGATCCCTTGTGTGCCTCTGGACAGAGGTCTTAATGTTCATCCCTGTAGCCTGAAGGGCAACAATTTAATACTGCCCAGAGATTCGTTTATTGGATAGGTAGTGGCGGTTGGTGACATTTGAAAGCGGTATGGCGTAAAATTATTGTCATACTGCAATGCGGCGAGCGAGCATAGCGAGCGAGCCAGAACAATATTTTGAAAAAAGAGAGGACAAATGGTGCATTTTCTAGCAAATTTGAGAAAGCAGGAAGGTTAATAAGCAATATGATCGAATTATTTATCATTTAAGAAATTGCCAATTTTTGTGAGCTATAGAGGACAATCTTTGCAAATGCTGATGTTATCATTTGCCCATATTAACCTTTGAACACACTGATACGCTTGTAATGGTTTTAACTGTACAATAAATACATTCGTTGACTGTGCAGTGCTGTCTATCAATTTGATGACACTATTTCCTTAAATTAATGTTCTGTTTTCAAGCAAGAAACGCCAAAAATATGAATACATTTCAGGTAGTACTCTGTGTAAAAAATGCCTGCATGTAACACCAAAGGATTCCTATGCTATCGTTTCTACTGGTGGAGTTACCACACACGGAAACAACACACGTCCTCATGCAGTCCCTGCACCCTAATAAACTTTACATCTACTGACCTCCCACTAAACCCTGGCATTGCTGCTGCATTCACAAGTTAGCACACGCTGACCACTCACACACCAGCCACTCCTCTGGCCACACACCCACCGCCTACATAGTGCACTGAAGACGCTGCTGGTTATGGAGAACATTTCAGTGTACTCAGTGGCGTGTTCTGCAAGAAAGCACTGCTAAGCTCGGATATTCATATTTATTTTAGGGAGTTTTGGCCTGGGGTACAATCGGACTTAAATCATTAACCACCATTGGTGACGCACACAAACAGCATGTTCCTGCCAAGGTACATAAATACACTCGCTTAGGTCCCTCCTATGTAACAAGCAATGCTTATATACGGGCACAGACAGTTCGTATAACGAGGGTCCTCAAAGGGAACTGAGTAATTGGTGATAAATGTACGACCTCGCCATGTGAGGCAGGGCGCTTTCGTGTTCGGTCATGTGTAAAACGAAGGCCTTGTTAGCATGACACACACGTTCTACATCCCACCTCGCTTCAGCTTTCCAGATTCTGCTCACATGTTGTAGGCCCAGTTGGGGCTGGCATGACGAGCGGGTGGGGTGGTCACATGGGTTCGAAGCGGGACAGGTTAAATTACAATTAAAAAAAACTTACCTTCCTCCGGGTCACGTGCCATCTCAGCTCCTGGCCGGGTCTGCATTTTCCACAGGCAACCTCCCTCCCTTCCCCTAAGATAATCACAATGCTGCAATGGCAGTTTTGTGATTGGTGGGGATGACGCCCAGCCAGGCGCCTGTGGGGAGGCCATTTTCTCTATGTACACTGCATGCAGCCTACATAGAGAAAAAGTAGAGTGCACATTGACTGGTTTGGTTGGCCTCAGAGGGCCGACCAAATAGTCAGGGCCCACAGCATTGGGCTAGCCATGCCTCCCCTGCTTTCCAGCAGACCCGTCTGCTCCCAACCAGGCACTTCTTCTTTCTTGCAGTGCGAGAAGCAGAAACATAAAATGGTAGTTTCAACATTTTATGTTTCTGCCTCTCGCACTGCGAGAAAGCAGTGGGGCGACACAGTGCCGGGATACTCTGAGTAGCTGTGCGCTTTTGAAATGCAGGATAACATAACATAAGTGAGGAGCCGCCGCTGGCTTCAGGTTTCCAGATTCTCCTCGGATGTTGTAGGCACAGTCGCGGCCGGCATGATGGGTGCGGGGGGTCACGCGGTTTGCGTGAGGGAAAGGGGGAGGGGTGTAAATACAATAAATAAACGTACCTTCCCCCAGGTCAAGCGTCGTCTCAGCTCCTGGTCGGGTCCTGCATTTTCCTGCTGCTCCTGGCTGGGTCTGCGTTTTCCTCTGGCAGCCTCCCTCCCCAAAACCAATCACAACACTGCAATGGCAGTGTTGTGATTGGTGGGGACGGTGCCCAGCCGGGCGCCTATGGGGAGGGAATTTTCTACAACCGGGCACTTCTTTCTCGCAGTGCGAGAAGCAGAGGGGCGACACCCCTCTGCCCTAATGGAGGAGCCACCGCTGTGGTTAGCGGCGAATGATGTCAAAAGAATGGGAGATGTATCTGTGGAAACAGAAATAAATAAAGTGAAAGGGGGAAGAAAAGAGGTGCGACCCCGGAGGAGGTTGCAAGAAACAGTCAGGAGGGAGACGGCCTGCAGGTGCACTTGTAAGGAGTACTTGTTAGGAAATTCAAAGAAGCAACACAAGTGAAGAGGCTAAGTGAGCTTCTGGAGGGAATTTTGTGCTCTTAACTCTACCCCAGACAACAGACTAAAGAGACGATAAGTGGGTGCGGTGTAGCAGCCAGAGCTGCTGACTTCGTAGCTGGCGACTACAGTTCAAGTCTCTGCATCCTATGATTCTGGGCAAGGCATTTAAGCTCCCTGCAACTGAAAAAATGAATGTGTAATGTAACTGTTGCTTATTTAAAGTGCAAAGTACATTTTACTGAACTGAAAACATGAGAATTTAACTCATTATAAAAGCATATCAATTTCCTCTCTCTCACATGATAACCCACAGAAAATGTGGTGAAATCAAACTACTTGCTGCCGGCTTAAATGTGTCTATTTTTTCTAAATAACTACATGCTTGTTGTGGAGTTTTGCAGTGGTATATCGTGCGTTTTAGTGCTGTGTACCAACTCGAGTGAACTGGGTAAACAGTTTGAAAGAGGTGGGATTTGCTTCAAAGGAGTACTGCATAATACAGGTGGAAAGCAGCCTTCCTTAGCACTTGCAGCAAGATCCTGCCGCTGCTGAAAGCAAATCTGCCTAAAGGGTTGAGTTCCATCTTGGAAGGAGGGGGAGCAGAGGCCATTGAGAGGTGAGAGTAAAAGGAGAGCTAGCACCAACGACGAGGAAGCAAGAAGACTACGCATTGGTAAATGCAATAGGTTTTGCCTATGTGATTAATAATACGCTGTTTTTTGTTGTAAGTTGTAGCTTGGTGAGTAGTTGTGCAATATAAGTTACTGAATCTCTGGTAAAGTGTTATGACCTGTATATTGACAAAGGCAATATATTGTGCTGTTAATGGTGGTAGTATAAAGCAGGGGGCTTATACAAAAGGGGGAGGAAAAAGAAGAAAAAAAACCTGCTAAGTACAGTGTGAATGCAGAAGAAGCTGGCGACCAAGATTAGGCGAGACTGTGAAGTGTGTCGCTGGCTGCGCTTTGCTCTGACTGGAAAGAAATCTGTTACGATAAATGCTGAGTCATACCACAGGGTCCCTTGTGTGCCTCTGCACAGAAGATTTAGGGCTTCAGTACGATGTCAGAAACTAAACCGCCCGACTCCTTGTTGGATTTGGTTCCTACCAAATCACGGTTGGTGGTTCTGCCCAACCAACTATGATGCTTCCGAACCTCGTTTAGAAGGACTCCGATTGACTTCAATGAGAGTCTGTGTTCCAACCGACAACACATGCTCCTATGGGGAAAATAGGTGTCTATGGAAAATCTTGCACTCTGGCACGGGCACACCATGGTGCCAGCCACACTGTGGATGGTTTTACAGGAGGGGGTCCCTTGGGTACCCCCACAGGCCCCAACCAGAGGTGTCTGGATGAAGGTGGGCCAGTTGGGGACCCCAAATTCAGTTTCCAACAGCCTTTTCATGTTAGACAGACCGAGTCTGAAAGGCGTTGAGATCTGACATCATAATCGGCCGGTCAGAAACGCTGTCCATAGAGCTGTACGAATCGGCTCCAACCAACTTGGATTCTCCAAATGCAGTTCGGAACTGATTAAGAATAACAGAACTGTTCCCTTTTTGACCGCGAGCATCGTAACTGGTTGGTCGGTGTTGTTTCCGACCGAGTCGGGCGATGGGTTCCAACGCGGTTTAGGGGAATCTGACTGTCGGTCGGAGGCTTTCCAACCGACATCGCAATCAGGCCCTTAATGTTCATCCCTGTAGTCTGAAGGGAAATGATTAAAAAGAACGTGAGAGTAGTTTATTGGATGGCGGCAAATATTGTCAAAACGATGGGAGTGGTATCTGTGCAAACAGAAGAAAATAAAACCAGGGGGGAAGCAATGAGGTGTGACCGGGAGGAGGCCGCAAGACATGGGGAGGAAAGACATGGCCTGCAGGTGCACTCATTAGGAGTGCTTGTTAGGAAATGCAAAACAGCAACACAAGTGAAGAGGTTAAGTGAGCTTCTGAAGGGAATTCTGTGCTCTTGGCTCCGTCCCAGAAAACACCCCAAAGAGACAATAAGAGGATGTAATGTAGAAGTCAGCGCTGCCGACTTTGGAACTAGGGACCACAGTTCACGTCTCTGCATCGGCTCAGCATCCTATGATTCTGGGAAAATCATTTAATCTCTCCCTGACTACAAAAAATGATTGTGTAATATAACTGGTGCTCATGTAAAGTGCAAAGTACATTTGACTAAACTGTAAGTATGAGAATTTAAGTCATTATAAATACAAAACAATTACCCCTCCCTCACACGACAAACCACAGAAAATGTGGTGAAATCAAACCACTTGCTGCAGGCTGGTAATTGTGTGTTTTTTAAACAAAGACTGGCTGTTTGTGGAGTTTTGCAGTGGTATTTTGGGTTTTTTAGCACTGTGCAACAGCTCCTGTCTACTGGGTAAACAGTAAATAGTTTGAAAGAGGTGTGATTTGGTTTGAAGGAGCACTGCATGATAAAGGTGTCAAGCAGCCTTCCTTGGCATTTGCAGCAAGATCCTGCTGCTGCTGAAAGTAAATCTGCCAAAAGGATTGAGTTCCGACTTGGAAGGAGGGGTGGCAGAGACCATGGTTTTCAAATGAGCCATTGCACCGTCTCTTCCATGCTTTGTCAACCACCCAAGAGTGGTGTCCGGCTTCTCTGCTGTTACAGCACATGCAGATTTAATGAAAAATGGGCCTTTTGTATCCAACAGATATTAATCCTAATATTTTGTAAATTCTCCTAGCGCACGCAGCAGATTTTAAACTTTGCCAGGATATCACCTCACAATCTTACAGAGAACCCATTTACAGCACTTAGGGCCAGATGTAGGTAGCCAAATACCGATCGGTAACGAACGGTATTTGGCTTTTGACATGTAGGTGGCTCGGAATTTACAGAATCGGTATATTTACAGATTCTGTAAATTTACCGTTTCGGTATTTTTCCGAATCGGTAAATATACCGATTCTGTAAATCCATATGTAGGTGGCACAGTTTGCAGTGCCACTGGCCCTTAGGAATTCTTATTTTACCACCCAATCCTATTGGGTGGTAAAATACCGAATTCCAGTGTACATGCACATCTGTGCATGTACACCTATGCCATGTGACACACAGATATGCCCTTAGGGCATGTATGTGTGCCACATGGCACACAAGCCTGCAATTGGGGTGCTACAGGGTGTCAAAGTGACACCCCATTCCCCCTGCCAGGATTCGGTATTTACCGATTCTGTAAATACAGAATCGTATTTCCCATTGATTCCTATGGGCTTCAAGGCCCATAGGAATCAATGGGAAATACCGATTCGGTATTTACAGAATCGGTAAATACCGAATCCTACAGAATCGGTAATTGTGAAATCGGAATTACCTACATCTGCCTCCTTACTATTTACCTACACTTAAATACCGAATCGGTATGATTCGGTATTTAAGAGTAGGTAAATCGGTATTACCTACATCTGGCCCCAAATGTTAATAGCTGTGTGTTGGCCGATTTACATCTCAAAATGTTAATGGCTGTCCCAGGAACACACTGAAGCACCAGTCTGGTTGTACTGGTGCTACACAGAAACAATAAATACAATAGAAATGAAAGAAAATACTTAAAATCATAAGCCTGGTTGTATTGCAAGCTCCAAAATGTTGTTTTATATGAGTACCCTTGGCTTGTCTGACATTACACAGCATTTACCAGACCCCATGGTTCGCCATGTTTACAGAGTGCAGTGATTACCTGTTTCTTAGATCAATTGGCAGCTCATGTCAGCCCCTGGCTCCTTAGTGTGAATGTACATGAGGACGGGGACAGAGATTAGATGAGACTGTGCCGCGTGTCGCTGGCTGGGCCTTGCTCTGAATGGAAAGACATCTTTCAGTGATAAATGTTGAGTCGTGCCAAGGGGGCCACCTGTATGACCACCGTGTTTTGCGACGTGCAAATTGTGATTTAAAGCAACTTTCAATTTGCGAGTCGCGAAACCTGATGTACAACAGTGTCTCAGACACTGTTTTTGATTCTCAAATGGGTCTCAAGGGACCTGCCTCACTAATATTCGTGAAGCCGGTCGTAATTTGTGAATCGTTAGGAATGGCCGGCACTCACCGGGATGGTGGCCTGCTGGGATCTGGGACTAACTTTTTTTTTTTTTTATAAAAGCAGCTTTTTTTAATGCAGCCTGTTTTCCTTAGAAGGAAACAAGATGCATTTACAAAAAAAATTTACATTTTTCATCATATTTTTTTACAGTGGACAGTGGTCCTTGGGACCACTGCCTGCTCTGAAAAAATGTTGACACCCCCATTCACAAAGGGGACCCCTCCTTGTTTGCGAATCACTTTCCACCAATTTGAAATTGGTGGTAAACTGAGAATTTTTTGCGACCGCATTCCTGGTCTCAAAACATTCATACATACCAGTGTGTCTTGCTATTAGGAAGGGACACCCTTTACACACCCCTTCCTAATAGTGACTCACAATCCCCGTTTTGTGAGTCGGTAATAGGTTACCGACTCCCAAAATAGAGGTGGTACATTGGAAAATGCATTTTATCGGTCGCAAAGGGACCAATGAGCCGTTTGTGACCGGTAAAATACATTGTACATCTGGTTCTAAATGTTCATCCCAGTAGTCTGAAGGGAAACGATTTAAAAGACCCCAAGATTACTTTATTGGATGGGGCGAATTATGTCAAAAAGGTGGGAGCTGTGTCTGTGGAAACAGAAATAAATAAAATGAGGGGAAAGGAATGGGGTGTGACCCAGGAGGAGGCTGCAAGACACAGGTAGGAGAGAGACGGCCTGCAGATGCACACGTAAGGAGTGGTTGTTAGGAAATGCAAGCAAGCAGCACAAGTGAAGAGGTTAAGTGCTCAGTGAGCTTCTGGAGGTAATTCTGTGGTCTTGGCTCTGTCCCAAAAATCACAAGAACAAGACGAAAAGAGGATGTTGTGTAACAGTCAGAGCTGCTGACTTCAGATCTAGGGACCACGGGGCAAGTCGTGGCGTTGGCTCAACATCCTGTGATTGTGGGTAAGCCATTTAGCCTCCCAGCATCTATAAAAAATTAATGTTTAATGCAGCTGGTGTTCATGTAAAGTACAAAGTGCATTTTACTAAACTGCAAGCATGAGAATTGAACCAATTATAAGCCCATAACAATTACCTCTCCCTCACACTACAAAGCACAGAAAATGTAGTGAAATCAAACTACTTGTTGCAGACTGTAAATTGTTATTTTAAAAAAAAATGCTGTTTATGGAGTTTTGCAGTGGTATCTCTTGGTTTTTAGTGTTGTGTAACAGCTTGGGTCAACTGGGTAAATATTAAACAGTTTGAAAGAGGTTTGATTTTGTTCGAAGGAGCACTGCATAATACAGGTGTAATGCAGCCTTCCTTGGCACTCACAGCAAGATCTGATGATGCTGAAAGCAAATCTGCCAAAAGGGTTGAGTTCCATCTTGGAAGGAGGGGGAAAGGAGGCCATGGATGGGTTAGGGTGAGAGGAGTACACGCACCAAGGACAAGGAAGCAAAGACAATGGAGGAAGCAAGAAGAAAAAGCCCTTGCTGATGGATGTTGCTCACACAAAGTGCATTTCGAAACGGGACAAAGCTGTAAATTAATTTTCTCAAATGCACATGATGCCAAAGCTCCGAGGTTTTAAGGTCTGAAAGTCGCCAGCTGTAGCAATTGTAGAAGCAATTGCAGAAGCCATTGTAGAAGTCTTGTCTTGACTTGGGGATAGATATTATAAATGCCTTAAAGTCATTGAAAAAAATATAATGTTTACTTTTTAGGCAATTGGTTTGGTAATTTGCAGATCCACTGAAAAAAATGGGCATCCTATGATGCGGTCAAACGGTGTGTATTTAGGGCACGTGGCTTCCTTGCTACTCCTCTTCTTGATTGGCTGAAAGCACTCCATTCAAACAGCTGTAGAAAGCAGGGCTCAGCGAGAGGGGAGAGGATGTGGCATTGCGGTCAGAGCTGCTGACTTTAGAGCTGGGCCAGAGCTGCTGAGTTTAGAAATGTGGAACCAGGTTCGAGTCTTGGCATCAGCTCAACATCCTGTAAGCAAATCGCTTAATCTTACCAAATATAAAAATATGCGAAAAACTCACACCAAATAAAAGAAATGTTAAATATAAATTCTGTAAGCAGCACAGTCACCAAGAAGTAGATCGAAAAAAGCAGCATAATAAAGGTGTGAAGCAGCCTTCCTTGGCACTCGCAGCAAGATCCTGCTGCTGCTGAAAGTAATTCTGCCAAAAGGATTGAGCTCGCTTGTAACTATAATAACAGAGACGATCAAGTGGATGGAAAGGAGTACTTCAGCCTTGGGACACTGATACTAAGAAGACCTACAGAACAACAGGAAATGGTATGCTACAACCAATAGAAATGGAGTAAAAGTAAGTGGCAAGCACACACATTAATGAAAAGAAAAGGCGGGACGTAAGCCACTTTTAAGATTGATATTTAATACAATAGATTTCACAAGCACAGCACAAGCGTTGTGCAGGCGAAACCTAAATCGCATTTTCTATAGACTTTTAGACAGATGTAATTACACAATGACTGAATGGATTTACATGAAATTTGGCGGAAATATATATTATGGTGTGGAAAGGTTTTTTTTTTGTTTTATGATCTGAATTGGTTCAGTAGTTTTTTAAGTTATAAGGGACAAAAACCTAGTGATATAGTGGCCCAAGGTATACTGTGGTACCTTCGCGGTATACCACTGTACATGACAATAATGAAAGCCTTTACAAAATAAAAAGGAAGCCATATTTGTTAGACCACACTTTGTCTTTGTTCTGGGTTTTAATGTGAAATCTAGATTATTAGTGTTCTTCAAATGTATAGGAAGACATGAGCCAGTTTAGCAAGCTATGTAGAGGTAGTGAAAATTATTTTTATTGATTTATATATATATATATATATATATATATTTTTTTTTTTTAAAGTGTACGAAGAACCACAGCACTTTCTTGAAAGTATTGAGAAAGTTCCACAGTACTTTTGAATTGTTACAAAAAATTAGAACAAGTTGTAACAACACACTACATCACTGTACTCTACGAAACTGCACTCTACACCACTCTGCTCTTCTCTGCACCACTCTACTCTGCCATTGTACTCTACACTACTCTTCTGTACTGTGGACCACTACACTCATTGCCACAGCACTCTGTGCCACTCTACTCTGTACCACCACACTCTGCCCCACTCTACTCTGTACCACTGCACTCTCTATGTCACTCTAATTTACTCTCGGATGTATATCATTACATCGCATACTAATAATACGCATGCCATTACAACGCGGGTGTTACTACACAATGTCAATGACTCCGGCAAGCCATTACATCGCAAACTTTTATGCCTTTATCACGCATGCCATTAAAACGCAAAGGCATGCGTGGCAAAGCTATACTTGTGGTTAAAGTTTGCAAGGTGACTACCCTACCCCTACACAACCCTCCCGCGACCCCTAGTCCTCTCCTTACAATAACACTACACAACCCTGCATGACTCCCTCGACTCTACCGTAAAACACCACACTACACAAACACTACAACACTACCCTAAACCCTAATACACTACACTACACAAACACTACAACAGTATCCTAAACCCTAAAACACTACATAAACACTACAACACTACCCTAAACTCTAAAACACTACACCACAAAAACACTACAATACTACCCTTAAACACTACACAAACACGGGACGTGCAACACTTGCTTACCTTGGACGCCGTAAGGGGAACGGCCAGTATTTCTGGTGTCGCGCTGTGAGGGGAACGGCTGGGTTTCTTTCTACATGCCGGACTTCAACTCCCGGTGAAAATTGCAAAAAACACAGTTGATGGACAGAATGTAGAATAATGTCATACATTCACCCCAGTACAAGGATCTGGGCCTAAGTCCATCTTTTTTTGCACTCCACACCACCACGGGTTAGACACTGACTATATGCAAATCAGCTCTGACCCTGTGCCTCATGGGAACAGTCCAGTCCGAACTACCAAGCCATGTCTTTTCCAGACCGGAATCAAGCATCCAAGGACCGGTTTCTGGCTATCAGCCTTCATCAGCCTGGATAGCTTGACTCCAGTGGTGTGGAGAGCCTGGGACTCACGTCTGAGCATACCCAGCCCACTCGGGGTGAAAATTGCAAAAAACACAGTTGATGGACAGAATGTAGAACAATGTCATACATTCACCCCAGTACAAGGATCTGGGCCTGGATTCAAGCAAGCCGGGCTGAAGACGGCTGGAATGCCAGAAACCTGTCCTCGGAAGCTTGTTTCCGGTCCAGGGAAGACATGGCTTGGCAGTTCGGGCTGAACTGTTCCCATGAGGCACAGGGTCAGACTGATTTGCATATAGCCATGTCTGAACTGGGGTGGCAGAGTGGGCTAAAGAACGGTGATGGATTAAACCCAGATCTTTTGACTGGGTGTGAGTGTTTGATTGATTTAGATGCTCCGTCCATCACCACCCCCTTTTGTACCGCTTTTGGCCGCCATAAGTGTGGCAGGGTATGCTCAGACGTGAGTCCCTTGCTCACTTTGCCACTGGATTCAAGCAAGCCGGGCTGAAGACGGCTGGAATGCCAGAAACTGGTCCTCGGAAGCTTGTTTCCGGTCCAGGGAAGACATGGCTTGGCAGTTCGGGCTGGACTGTTCCCATGAGGCACAGGGTCAGACTGATTTGCATATAGCCATGTCTGAACTGGGGTGGCAGAGTGGGCTAAAGAACGGTGATGGATTAAACCCAGATCTTTTGACTGGGTGTGAGTGTTTGATTGATTCAGATGCTCCGTCCATCACCACCCCCTTTTGTACCGCTTTTGGCTGCCATAAGAGTGGCAGGGTATGCTCAGACGTGAGTCCCTTGCTCATTTTGCCACTGGATTCAAGCAAGCCGGCTGAAGATGGCTGGAATGCCATAAACCGGTCCTCGGAAGCTTGTTTCCGGTCCAGGGAAGACATGGCTTGGCAGTTTGGGCTGGACTGTTCCCATGAGGCACAGGGTCAGACTGATTTGCATATAGCCATGTCTGAATTGGGGTGGCAGAGTGGGCTAAAGAACGGTGATGGATTAAACCCAGATCTTTTGACTGGGTGTGAGTGTTTGATTGATTCAGATGCTCCGTCCATCACCATCCCCTTTTGTACCGCTTTTGGCCGCCATAAGTGTGGCAGGGTATGCTCAGACGTGAGTCCCTTGCTCACTTTGCCACTGGATTCAAGCAAGCCGGGCTGAAGACGGCTGGAATGCCAGAAACCGGTCCTCGGAAGCTTGTTTCCTGTCCAGGGAAGACATGGCTTGGCAGTTCGGGCTGGACTGTTCCCATGAGGCACAGGGTCAGACTGATTTGCATATAGCCATGTCTGAACTGGGGTGGCAGAGTGGGTTAAAGAACGGTGATGGATTAAACCCAGATCTTTTGACTGGGTGTGAGTGTTTGATTGATTCAGATGCTCCGTCCATCACCAACCCGTTTTGTACCGCTTTTGGCCGCCATAAGTGTGGCAGGGTATGCTCAGACGTGAGTCCCTTGCTCACTTTGCCACTGGATTCAAGCAAGCAGGGCTGAAGACGGCTGAAATGCCAGAAACCGGTCCTCGGAAGCTTGTTTCCGGTCCAGGGAAGACATGGCTTGGCAGTTCGGGCTGGACTGTTCCCATGAGGCACAGGGTCAGACTGATTTGCATATAGCCATGTCTGAACTGGGGTGGCAGAGTGGGCTAAAGAACGGTGATGGATTAAACCCAGATCTTTTGACTGGGTGTGAGTGTTTGATTGATTCAGATGCTCCGTCCATCACCACCCCCTTTTGTACCGCTTTTGGCCGCCATAAGTGTGGCAGGGTATGCTCAGAAGTGAGTCCCTTGTTCACTTTGCCACTGGATTCAAGCAAGCCGGGCTGAAGACGGCTGGAATGCCAGAAACCGGTCCCGGGTAGCTTGTTTACGGTCCAGGGAAGACATGGCTTGGCAGTTCGGGCTGGACTGTTCCCATGAGGCACAGGGTCAGACTGATTTGCATATAGCCATGTCTGAACTGGGGTGGCAGAGTGGGCTAAAGAACGGTGATGGATTAAACCCAGATCTTTTGACTGGGTGTGAGTGTTTGATTGATTCAGATGCTCCGTCCATCACCACCCCCTTTTGTACCGCTTTTGGCCGCCATAAGTGTGGCAGGGTATGCTCAGACGTGAGTCCCTTGCTCACTTTGCCACTGGATTCAAGCAAGCCGGGCTGAAGACGGCTGGAATGCCAGAAACCGGTCCTCGGAAGCTTGTTTCCGGTCCAGGGAAGACATGGCTTGGCAGTTCGGGCTGGACTGTTCCCATGAGGCACAGGGTCAGACTGATTTGCATATAGCCATGTCTGAACTGGGGTGGCAGAGGGGGCTAAAGAACGGTGATGGATTAAACCCAGATCTTTTGACTGGGTGTGAGTGTTTGATTGATTCAGGTGCGCCGTCCATCACCACCCCCTTTTGTACCGCTTTTGGCCGCCATAAGTGTGGCAGGGTATGCTCAGACGTGAGTCCCTTGCTCACTTTGCCACTGGATTCAAGCAAGCCGGGCTGAAGACGGCTGGAATGCCAGAAACCGGTCCTCGGAAGCTTGTTTCCGGTCCAGGGAAGACATGGCTTGGCAGTTCGGGCTGGACTGTTCCCATGAGGCACAGGGTCAGACTGATTTGCATATAGCCATGTCTGAACTGGGGTGGCAGAGTGGGCTAAAGAACGGTGATGGATTAAACCCAGATCTTTTGACTGGGTGTGAGTGTTTGATTGATTCAGATGCTCCGTCCATCACCACCCCCTTTTGTACCGCTTTTGGCCGCCATAAGTGTGGCAGGGTATGCTCAGACGTGAGTCCCTTGTTCACTTTGCCACTGGATTCAAGCAAGCCGGGCTGAAGACGGCTGGAATGCCAGAAACCGGTCCTGGGAAGCTTGTTTACGGTCCAGGGAAGACATGGCTTGGCAGTTTGGGCTGGACTGTTCCCATGAGGCACAGGGTCAGACTGATTTGCATATAGCCATGTCTGAATTGGGGTGGCAGAGTGGGCTAAAGAACGGTGATGGATTAAACCCAGATCTTTTGACTGGGTGTGAGTGTTTGATTGATTCAGATGCTCCGTCCATCACCATCCCCTTTTGTACCGCTTTTGGCCGCCATAAGTGTGGCAGGGTATGCTCAGACGTGAGTCCCTTGCTCACTTTGCCACTGGATTCAAGCAAGCCGGGCTGAAGACGGCTGGAATGCCAGAAACCGGTCCTCGGAAGCTTGTTTCCTGTCCAGGGAAGACATGGCTTGGCAGTTCGGGCTGGACTGTTCCCATGAGGCACAGGGTCAGACTGATTTGCATATAGCCATGTCTGAACTGGGGTGGCAGAGGGGGCTAAAGAACGGTGATGGATTAAACCCAGATCTTTTGACTGGGTGTGAGTGTTTGATTGATTCAGATGCGCCGTCCATCACCACCCCCTTTTGTACCGCTTTTGGCCGCCATAAGTGTGGCAGGGTATGCTCAGACGTGAGTCCCTTGCTCACTTTGCCACTGGATTCAAGCAAGCCGGGCTGAAGACGGCTGGAATGCCAGAAACCGGTCCTCGGAAGCTTGTTTCCGGTCCAGGGAAGACATGGCTTGGCAGTTCGGGCTGGACTGTTCCCATGAGGCACAGGGTCAGACTGATTTGCATATAGCCATGTCTGAACTGGGGTGGCAGAGTGGGTTAAAGAACGGTGATGGATTAAACCCAGATCTTTTGACTGGGTGTGAGTGTTTGATTGATTCAGATGCTCCGTCCATCACCACCCCCTTTTGTACCGCTTTTGGCCACCATAAGTGTGGCAGGGTATGCTCAGACGTGAGTCCCTTGTTCACTTTGCCACTGGATTCAAGCAAGCCGGGCTGAAGACGGCTGGAATGCCAGAAACCGGTCCTGGGAAGCTTGTTTACGGTCCAGGGAAGACATGGCTTGGCAGTTCGGGCTGGACTGTTCCCATGAGGCACAGGGTCAGACTGATTTGCATATAGCCATGTCTGAATTGGGGTGGCAGAGTGGGCTAAAGAACGGTGATGGATTAAACCCAGATCTTTTGACTGGGTGTGAGTGTTTGATTGATTCAGATGCTCCGTCCATCACCATCCCCTTTTGTACCGCTTTTGGCCGCCATAAGTGTGGCAGGGTATGCTCAGACGTGAGTCCCTTGCTCACTTTGCCACTGGATTCAAGCAAGCCGGGCTGAAGACGGCTGGAATGCCAGAAACCGGTCCTCGGAAACTTGTTTCCGGTCCAGGGAAGACATGGCTTGGCAGTTCGGGCTGGACTGTTCCCATGAGGCACAGGGTCAGACTGATTTGCATATAGCCATGTCTGAACTGGGGTGGCAGAGTGGGCTAAAGAACGGTGATGGATTAAACCCAGATATTTTGACTGGGTATGAGTGTTTGATTGATTCAGATGCTCCGTCCATCACCACCCCCTTTTGTACCGCTTTTGGCCGCCATAAGTGTGGCAGGGTATGCTCAGACATGAGTCCCTTGCTCACTTTGCCACTGGATTCAAGCAAGCGGGGCTGAAGATGGCTGGTTTGCCAGAAACCGGTCCTCGGAAGCTTGTTTCCGGTCCAGGGAAGACATGGCTTGGCAGTTCGGGCTGGACTGTTCCCATGAGGCACAGGGTCAGACTGATTTGCATATAGCCATGTCTGAACTGGGGTGGCAGAGTGGGCTAAAGAACGGTGATGGATTAAACCCAGATCTTTTGACTGGGTGTGAGTATTTGATTGATTCAGATGCTCCGTCCATCACCACCCCCTTTTGGACTTCAACTCCCAGCAGCCCCGGGAGACCTGCGGGGCACTCCTGATGCGCCAGATTGCGCCAGGAGGCGCTACAAAATGCACAAGCGAAGCCCAGGCCAAGGGAGGGCCTGTCTGCACCCGTCCGAGACCGGAGGAGGCCCGGGTTGGGCCTCCCTTCTGACACCTTCCCCCGCCATATGAAAAATCCAAGTACTGTGAAAGTTATCTTTATCCTGCGGCCTGTTATTATCTCTTTTTGTGCTACTTCACATTTCTTCTATTTGGGGATCTGACCAGCATAGTTGTTATTCCATCATGAATAAAAAGAAAGGAGTTGCGGGGACTTTAGATGCTTTTATTTTGAGGGCAGAATCCCTGTTGACTCTCGAAAATTAGATTATTGAACGCCGTCTGTCCTTGGACCCGGCTTTTCTACAGTCTTGTTTGCCACTGAATGGCCCTAATTCAGGTAGTGATTAATCAAAGAGGACTAGCTTAAGTTGACCAAAGTGTTGGTCAATCATCTGAAGGACGCAGGGGGCAGTAACCTGCCACCCTTACGCGTCCTGTAGCCTTACTTTTAACCGCTGGTGACGGCCCAGTTATTAAAATTTAATTTACCCTCGGGTACTGGGACCACCACCAAGCTGTTTTAAATCACTACTCACTCAACCTCACTTACTGCACTCTCAGCAATATACCAGCTCCGCTGTAATCAGGCATCGTAGCACACCCGGGACATACTAGGTGTCACTGGGTGGGCCCGATGATGAAGCATGCCACCAACTAGGCTGGTGGGTGAGGGCTTCATGAATACACCAACAAGGTGCCCGTGACAGAACTAATTAGAGTACTGCAACACTTTGGTCAACTTAAGCTAGTCCTCTTTGATTAATCACATATAAACCCTCGGGGACTCGGACTAGCTATCTAGTCCTCTCTCTCCCTCTTGTTACACGCCTAATTCAGGTAGCACATCTTGTGTATCCCACGAAAAGGTTATTGTGAGTCACCCTGTATCTTCAAACCTTGCTTCGCCGACTCAGGATGCATCTGATACGACTGCCACGGTTGTGCCCCGCATCAATACTAGAGCGCAGGTTGCCAAGTCTAGTGGAAATGCCAAGACGAAAGTCTCATCAAACAAACGGAAGAGACCCGTGGGCATTCAGAAAACACCCATGGCCAAGTGCTCCCGCGCCACTAATCCCACAGTTGATTCTGTAGTTACCCCTTTTAACGTTAACTTGAATACTATGGGTACTCAGACCGATATCATCTATAATCAACAAGGGAATACAATCGATACAAACATTACTGTGGAAACCATGCTTGTAAATGTTGTTGAGAAAATTTTGGACTCTGCTCTAGCTCAACTTAAGGAGGCGATTGATAAGAATTATGACTCATTATGGGGAAGGTTACAAAGGATGGATTCTATTATGGACAATCTCAGTGGTATTAAAGAGATTTGTACCCCTGATAATGCAGGGAGGGGTAGCTTGTTAGTACCGACCCGTATAAATCATGGGCCTAATATGCTATTGCCAAGCTCCACTGTGTATAATGATCCTATAGCACTCAACTTATGTACTACATGTGGAAACCGTATCAACCTTTCTGTTCCACAGCTTAATTATCATCAAAGGATTACACAAGATATATCCCGAGCTTCTGATGTTAACACCATAATTTCAGGCAATAGTCATTCTAGGTACCCAACCCCTGGTATTAATCCTGGTTCTGACGCAAGCAACCCAAGTATGGGCCTAACGGCCACAGACCACATTAAGACCAACTGTATGAGATCCAATGATGAGTTTTTTGGGCCTACCCCCAGATGCTTGTCCCTATGTGTTGGTCCTAGCTGGCGTTCCTAATCTCACTGGCTATCGGAGGGAGTCTTGGGTAGATCTACGTAACAAGTCAGTAGATTGGTTGGTAAAACATAAAAGATTCCATGCCTCAGATATGAATGAAATTCTTATGGTTAGATGAGTAGGGTGGCTTGGCCACTCGTCCAAAAATATTAGCGGCGACTGCATTGTTATTAATTTCCTCAAACCCCAAATGGGCCGACGATTATTAAGTGTTCAAGAGCAATCACGTTGGGTTATTTTTACATCCCCAAAATACATTTGCTAGGAATGTTCATGTCTTTCCGTTGGGAACTAATAGGTGTCAGGCCCTATCCAATTTAGACGCCCAAGATTGACAACCACCTTGGCTTGTTGGTCATTCTTATTTTGTTGAAAATACATCAGGCCCTATATCAGTCACCCACACGGATAAGCCGGTCGATCGGCAAACAAAGAATATCCAAACACCTGTATCCGTAGTTCCCACTGATATGCTTGACATCTTGCAAATTCCAACCAAGATTAAAGCTGATACTGACTTAAACGTCCTGAGTTGGAACGTAGCGGGTTTACAGTCAAGGCTAGGTGATGCTGCGTGTAATATCTGACCAAGATGTAGTAATGTTTCAAGAAACATGGGCAACCCATGAATTACATATTGAAGGGTTTCATTGTTTTCGTATAGTTGCACCCAAGCCCAAATTTGGCCGTGCATCGGGGGGCTTGTTCATTGGGATTAGCGATGCTGCTGGAGGGAGCGCTAAGGTCATACAAACTAATAGTCGTAATCTCCAAATATTGAGATATAAAAGGAGAGTTCCTTTCTATTTGATTATTTTTTATAATAATGATTTTTATTCTACTCCAAATAGGAATTTTATTGAGCTTTTTAATCATATCTCTAATTTAGACAGTCAGCAAGGTTTTGATGGGGCTATTGGGATCCTTTTGGGTGGTAATTTTAATGCAAAATTTTCATATGGAATGGATACACCCAGCCTAGACCCTGTTTTGCGCAGGGGTGCAAAGCTGGACACTTTCCTGAGCCAACATAACCTTCTCAACGTCATGGACGTTGTGGGTGTCTCATCTGTTACTAACCACCAAGTACCTACTTTTAGAGGAAGGAATTGTTCCTTAATTATTGATTTTATTTTTATCTCCCCTTGCCTTGTGGACCGTTTAATGGCTGCTGAGGTCACCGCTACGGATTATGGGGACCATAACCCTCTTAAAATAGTCCTGAGATTAGCATCCCGCCCTGTGTTCATTAATGAATGTGGGGCAAGGAATATAACACCATCAGCTGACAATCTAAGATTAAAATGGAGGAGTGTTGATAGCGGTAAATTGTTTCAGACACTAGCAGAGGAGAACATACACTTAATTATCTCATGTTTATCGATCTATGAACCACACTCAGGGGTGATTGAGGATTTCACTAAACTTTGTTTGGCAATTAAGGCTCTTTTGTCAAAACCAATCCCCCGGGTAGAAAATGATCCAGGGTGGTTCAACCATGAGTGTTCGGAGGCTAACAGGAATCTACGTAAGGTTTTAACATCCAACCCAAGGTGCATAGCAGATGTGAGAATAGTTAGGCGGAGGTATAATATAGCGATTAGTGAGCCGAAGGGCGCCCTCCTTAATAACCGTTGGGAAGCCTTATCTAAGGCTGCCAACATTAAAAAGGGCAACATATTCTGGTCTGCTGTTAGGGACTTGCGCTCTATGGGTCAGCTATTAACACCTCTTAGTTGCACCATTTTGAGCGAGTCGTGGGAGAGCCATTTCTCTAATATTTATGCTACGCCCTTACAAGGATCAGATCAGTATGAACCCAGACAACTGTCTAGCTTGTGAATTGCTCTGTCCGAGGTGGAAGATGGTATTGATAAGAGCCTTGGGAATAAGGCTCCTGGCCCGGATGGGTTGCCCATAGATTTAATCAAATGGGAACTGGAGTCCTGGGCCCCACTTATTCTGAATGTTTTTAACAATTTACCGTGTGCCCCGATGCCAAGCACTTGGGCCAAGAGTACTATCGTTCCAATCTTTAAAAAAGGGGATAGATCTGAACCCATTAACTACAGGCCTATTTCCTTGCTCGATAATACTTTAAAGATATTGGGCAGAGTCTTATATAATAAGATTCTAAAGTGGTCAGAGGAAAGTAGCATTTTAGAGCCATGCCAACTGGGTTTTCGTAGTAAGGTTGAGGCCAATGAACAGTTTTTAAATCTTAACCTGGTCATTGGGAAATATAGTATTGCTCAATCCTCTGCAGTCTATTTGGCCTTTATGGACCTATCGTCCGCTTTTGATTTAGTTAATAGGTCCAAGCTTTGATCTATCTTATTGGCCTATGGACTGGATGAGCCACTGGTACACTTTTTGGCCCATCTCCATAAAGGTCTTAAAGCCCAGGTCAGGATCGGCAGAGGGGGTGAGGTCTCGGGAGCTATTGGGGTGAGCAGGGGAGTCAGACAGGGATGTGTTTTGGCACCCCTGCTTTTTATTATTTATATTAACGGACTGAATAATTCCCTGAAACCCATGACCCCAGACGTGCCCAGAATTAATGGAAAACCACTACGGTACTATTATACGCAGATGATGCGGTCCTCATCGGTCACACTCCAAATTCTCTGTGTATGTTAGTAAAGACTTTTGTAAATTACATGGGCAGCCTAGATCTATGTGTTAACTTAAAAAAATCTTTTTATTATGTCCTGCGGGCCCGGAAAGTGCCAGCTTAATTCTATCATTGTAGGTAATCAAAAATTGACGTCCACTGGTACCTTTCCTTATCTTGGGATGGTCTTGGCTGCGAACGCCTAATGGACTGAGCATTTGGCTCACTCCAGGAGCAAGTTCTCAAAGGCCATCAATTTTATCCTTAGTCTCCCCCGGTCAAAGAAAACAGGTGCTATTTCAGCTATTTACATTTTATTTAAAATTGCAATGTGCTCCAGTAGCCACGCATGGGGCTGAGATCTGCGGCATTGCAAGCAGTCACTGCATCCAGCAGGAAGAAAATAGGTTTTGTAGAAAGCTGCTGGGTGTCCCAATTTCTTCTTCTCAATACATGTGCCATAGGGAACTTAACTTAAATTACATCAATGATTTTATTAATGCTTGCCCTGCTCTTTTCTGGTTATCAGTCTGAAAGAACTAATCTGCGTCCCTAACTAGAGAAATTATCAGTGACTGTGTTCAATGTGAGAGAGGAATGGATATCCCTTGGCTGTCGGGCGTCTATCAGAGTCTTTGCAGTGTTAACAAAGGCAGCCTTTTTTTACACCCGAGCACTACCGAAATATTCCATAAAAATGAGTTACAAAAGCGCACTCTACACATTATATAACCCAGGAAGGATTAGTATGGAATCGAAGAAATCCTCTGTATTAAGCTATATGAGCATAGAATTGTACAGGAATCCTTTACCAATTTATCTTACTTTACCAATGACCCATTGGGAAAGGAGCCTTTGATTCCATTTGAGAGCAGGGAATTGTAACATTTGTGCTATGTTTCCCTTTTGGTTATCAGTCTAACCTTGATCACACCCCATGCCCAAGCGACGGAGTGAGTGCACAAACTGATCTGCATTTCTTGTTCTTTTGCAAATATTATTTAAAATATGTGAAGTGGCTTTTAACTCTATTTTTTAAAAAGCAGAGACATGTTTGCTTGTCTAAAGCCTATCAGTGGTTGCTTACTTTGAATAATGAAGAATTGATCTTTCGCGCCAGCACTTTTTGAAAATTGCCACCCGAGCACGTAAGATGATGTCCAACCTCTGAACATTTTTATCTCTGTATGAATACCTTGCCAAATTAAGTGATGAATTGTTATTGTTGCATCACCATAAATTGGCTAATTTGATATGGATTGTATTACTATTGTTGTATAATTGCTGTGTTACTGTGCTTTCATAGATTTTTTGGAATCCGAATAAAGTTGAACTTGAACAACTACACAAACACTACCCTAAACCCCAAAACACTACACTACACAAACACTACAACAATACCCTAAACCCTAAAACACTACACTACACAAACACTACAACACTACCATAAACCCTAAAACACTACACTATACAAACACTACAACACTACCTTAAACCCTAAAACACTACACAAACACTACAACACAACCCTAATACACTACACAAACACTACAACACAACACTAAACCCTAAAACACTGACACTACCCTAAAACACTACACTACACAAACACTACAACACTACACTAAGCCCTACAATACCAACACTACCCTAAAACACAACGCAGACACTACAACACTACACTAAACCCTAAAACACTGACACTACCCTAAATCACTACACTACACAAACACTACAACACTACACTAAACCCTAAAACACTGGCACTACCCTAAAACACTACACTACACAAACACTACAGCACTACTCTAAACCCTAAAACACTGACACTATCCTAAAACACTACACTACACAAACACTACAACACTACACTAAACCCTAAAACACTGACACAACCCTAAAACACTACACTACGCTACACAAACACCCTAAAAATACCTTAAAACGTAAAACACAACCCCACACAACACAAACATTACAACACTACTTTGACACTACCCTAAACCCTACAAAAGTAACCCCCACCCCAAGCGCAAACCCCCTTACCTCTCTTTCCTCATAGTTCCTCTCCAGCGTCGCCGTCTCTGCTCCCGGTTCCTGCTTCGTGCTTCGAGGGATGGTGCACGTCATTGTGAGGAAACAGCCTCAGTTTCCTCACAACGACTTGGATAGCCATTACATCGCATGTGCTATAAAAGCGCATGTGATGTAATGGTATGCGTAGTAAACAACACAAACACTATAACACTATCCTAAACCCTAAAACACTACACTACACAAACACTACAACACTACCCTAAACCCTAAAACACTACACTATACAAACACTACAACATTACCTTAAACCCTAAAACACTACACAAACACTACAACACAACCCTAATACACTACACTACACAAACACTACAACACAACACTAAACCCTAAAACACTGACACTACCCTAAAACACTACACTACACAAACACTACACTAAACCCTACAATACCGACACTACCCTAAAACACTACACTACACAGACACTAAAACACTACACTAAACCCTAAAACACTGACACTACCCTAAATCACTACACTACACAAACACTACAGCAATACACTAAACCATAAAACACTGACACTACCCTAAAACACTACACTACACAAACACTACAGCACTACTCTAACCATAAAACACTGAAACTACCCTAAAACACTACACTACACAAACCCTACAACACCACACTAAACCCTAAAACACTGACACAACCCTAAAACACTACACTACGCTACACTACACAAACACCCTATAAATACCTTAAAACATAAAACACAACCCCACACAACACAAACATTACAACACTACTTTGACACTACCCTAAACCCTACAAAAGTAACCGCCACTCCAAGCGCAAACCCCCTTACCTCTCTTTCCTCGTAGTTCCTCTCCAGGGTCGCCGTCTCTGCTCCCGGTTCCTGCTTCGTGCTTCGAGGGGTGGTGCAAGTCATTGTGAGGAAACTGCCTCAGTTTCCTCACAATAACTTGGATAGCCATTACATCGCATGCGTTATAAAAGCGCATGCGATGTAATGGTATGCGTAGTAAACGCTACGCATTGTTACATCGCATACGTTGTAACGCATGCGATGTAATAGCTACGCATAGTAAAAGTTGTGTTGTAATGGCTGTTTCCCACTCTACACCATTCTACTCTATGCCACTGCAGCCTACACTACTCAGCACCACTTTATTCTACGCCACTGTCTTCTTTTTATGCACCACTCTATGCCACTGCACTCTACATCACTCCCCTCTAGTCTGCACCATACACTCTACACCACTGCACTTTACTGTGGATGGCTCAACACCACTGTACTCTGTGCCACTGTTCTCTATTCTACAATAGTCTACTGTATGCTACTGCATGCTACACCACTCTACTAGTCTATGCAACACTGAGCTTCATGGCACTTCACTTTATGCCACCGCACTATGCACCACTGCACTGTTCACCACTCTATTCAACTCTACTCTGCACCACTCCACACCATTGCACTCTACTCTGCAACACTCTACTCTATGACCCTGCACTCTAGTTTGCACAACTGCACTCTGCACCAGTCTACTCTACTCTGCACCACTGCACTGCTTGCCACTGCACTCCGCACCATTCTACTCTACACCACTGCACTCTATGCCACTGTACTCAACACCATTGCACTCTCATCTACGCCACTGCATTCTTTGCCACTCTACTTTGCACCACTTCTCTCTATGCCACTGCACTCTACACCACTCTTTGCCACTCTATTCAGCAGCACTGCAGTCTATGCCACTGCACTCTTAGCCCTCTAGTCTACCCTGCACCACTCTACTCTATTCCACTCCTCAATGCACCACTCTGCTGTATGCAACTGAACTCTGTGCCTCTGCACTCTATGCCACTGAACTACACTCTGCACCACTCTACACCACTTCACTCTATGCCACTGCACTCTACTCTGCACCACTGTACTCTACCCCACTGCACTCTTTCACTCTACTCTGTGCCACTGCTCTGTGCCACTCTACTCTGCACCACTCTACTCTACACCACTCTCTTCTGTCATTGAAATTTACGCCACTGCGCTCTACACCACAGTACTCTACTCTGCAGCACTGTATGCCACTGCACTCTATGCCACTCTCCCCCACTCTACACCACTCTACTCTATACCATTGTATTCCACGTCACTCTACCCTGCACCACTGCTCTATGTGCCATTCTACTCTGCAACATTCTGTTCTATGTAACTGGACTCTACGCCACTTCACTCTATGCCAATACACTCTACTCTGCACCACTGTATTCTACGCCACTGCACTCTATGTCACTCTACCTTGTGCCACTGTTCTCTGTGCCACTCTATTCTGTACCATTCTTTTCTAAGCCACTAGAAACTCTGCCGCTGTGCTCATTGCCACTGCACTCTATCCTGCACCACTGTATGCTACTGCACTCTATGCCACTCTTCTCTACTCTACATCTCTCTACTCTGAGCCACTGTATTCTACTCTGCATCACTCTACTCTATGCCGGTGCACTCTATGCCACTTGACTCTGCACCACTACACTCTGACCATCTACTCTAATCTGCACCATTGCACTCTATGCCACTGCACTCCGTGCTACTTTACTCTACTCCACACTACTCTATGCATCTGCACTCTATGCCACTCTAATCTCTGCCACTGCACTCCTAGCCACTCCACTCTGCACCACTCTACTCTATGCCACTGAATTGCATGCCACTGGACTCTATGCTACTGCACTGTACACTACTCTCTGCACCACTGTGCTCACCTGCACTCTACCACAGTGCACAAAATGTCATTCCACTCTGAACCACTCTATGACATTGCACGGTACACCACTGCACTCTATACCACTCAATGCCACCGCAGTCTGTACCACTGCATTCTACTCTGCAACACTCTACACCACTGCACTCTATGACACTGCACACTCCGCCAGTTCATTCCACCCTATGCCACTCCACTCTACTGTATACCACTCCACGCTACCCTATAGCACTCCACTATATGCCACTCCACTCTAATGCACGCCACTCCACACAGTACCACTCCACATCATTCTACCCTCTCCACTCCACATAATACTGCTTATGCCACTGTACTCCACTCCACTGTACTCTACGCCACTGTACTCTACCCCGCTTCACTTTATCCAACACCACTCTGTCATGCCACTCCACTCTACGCCACTCCATGAGAAATTATCGAGAAAATATCACAATACTATTGTAATATACAAAAAAATATATAAAAGAATTAATACCAGAATAAAGATCATTATTTGTTTAGAAACCAATTTTGTTTAAAAAAAAACAGAAATTCAAAGAAAAAAACAAAATTTGAGGATAAGTTATAGTTAGGAAAACTTAATTACTTATTTAGATATAAAAGCAACTCAAACTCCCAAAACCTTGATAATTCTAAAGTTATATTTACACCCAAAACGTAATATAACTCACACATCTCAATACACAGTGTTTTGAACTTGATAGTGATAGAGCGCGCGAGGTCACCCGGCCAATGATTTCGCCGTTTCCGGCTTCAGGGCCCATATACTTTCAATTCACACTACTCATTGACAGGGCGACTTCACGGGCTGCTACCAATTGTGTGTTCCCTACCGTTATTACTCAGTGTACCCGACTTACCATCCACCGATTCGGGTACCTATGACTTCAACGGATCAGGGGCCTAGCTGTAAAAGGAAAGGCAGCAAATGCAATTTCAAATGACTTTCAATACTGTTTGTAAATGACCACGGACAACTGGAAGTTTTAAAAGCTTTATCTAAAGTTCGTTTTCTTCATGCATTAGGTACACAAGAATAAGGCAATCAATAACCAAGATAATGTAAATTATGTAACTATAGAGAAATAAAGACAGGGTAATCATTTAAATGCAATTATGTGATGCAAAGGAAATATGCTATGCATTCAAGGCAAGAAATCTTTAAACAGTTTAAGTAAGGCCGTTCTAGACCAAATCAGAATATGACAAAATGCAATGCAAAATATGATTTCTAAAAGGTAGGGTAACATTGGAACATATCAAGAAAATGTGCAATTGACTTTACGTTTCAAATGTTGCGGCAAAAGCATGGAAAAATCACCATATGCAAGGTGTATCTTTATTGAAGCAAAAGTCAGAAAGATAGAAAGGTGCAAGTTTAAAGAATTTAGAACAGTATTTACCTAGACTGGTGTGAAAACCAAACCCTGGCCACGGGTCAGTTAAGGACAGGAAACCCTCAAGGAAGGATACCCCTCAAAGGACAGCAGGTGCAGAATGGACACCCAGGACAGGACAGGATACCCTCGGAATAGGAATCAGGACAGGACCCTCAGGACAGGGCAGCAAACCCTCAGGACAGGACCGCTCAGGACAGGACCGCTCAGGACAGGACCGCACCCGCAGTTTGGAAGCAACGCCTGCGCTCCACCCTCTCTGCAGCTATCGATCAAGACCCCGATTGGGTCAGCGAACTCCCAGCAAAAGTGCTTCGCCAGCACTTTAAGGTTCAGTAAAACCTTAGTCTATGGTCAAATTCGGACAGAGTGCTCCGCAGCGCTCTGTATCTTCAGTCACCTATTGAGTGCGTTGGGTCAGTGACAGGTCAGCTAAACCAGACAAGTCGGACAAATTCCCTAGGTGAACCCAGGGTAGATATACTCTTTTGGGACGGTGTACCACCCCCCAATGTTGCAAAGTGTCAGAATCCCTCAATTTGGATTGGTCCTAAGGTAGGATTTGGGTAACACACCAATCATAACATGCCATTTAGATGCTTCATTTACATATTTTGGTACCGCCTAGCAAGATTGGGGTTCCCATGAGAAACTGTGCAGAAATACAATGACAATTTAACAATGTAGCATAGCAGGGACATGTGACTCCATTCAGCCGTGCTTTCAGGTCAGTTCTCAGGAGCATCTTGCCCATCACTGCCAGCTGGCAAAGTTCCATCAGCCAAGGTTGTCAGGTCCCCGGAAAAGTCGCATATGCGCAGAAGGGACTTCCAAGATGGCTCTCAGTACAGACAGACCCCCATTCCCCGCGGTACATGAAAAGTAAGCGAAAACAAATTAATACATAATAATGTCATTATGAAAACACATCACAGGGTTTGTACTTTTAACTTATCATCAAGAAATATACTTATGCAGTCTAAATGTTAGCTACACAGAAACGGAGACAAGAGCGAACTGCACGAGCAGTATAAGCTATGTATTACGCATGCGCATAATTTTCCCTCCAACTCTGCAGACGCGTCAGGACACGTGAGTGTGGCTGACGCATGCGCAGTAACTAAAGACAAGCGGCAGACATTTTAAGTGACTCGAGTAAATTATTTTAGTAAAACACATAGGCAAGCGTCTGGAAACCTCGTTTAAACATAAAATAAACATTAGTAAGACGCACAATTATTACTTTGTTACACACAGCCGAGGTTCATGAGTACAGCAAGTCCGCAAAATATGCGAAGCTTTGCTTCATCAATCCCCTCTTTGATGATATTTACTATCATCACAAAATATAATGGAACCAGATGCCAACTTTCTTTCACACTTTATATAATTCTATCTCTTCCAGCAAACGCTCCAACTTTTCTCTTTCAGTTTTAGTAGGGTGAGAAGTCTTCACCTTTTTGTATATCTGATCATTCACTTCCTCTAATTCGATCTCATCCACACTTCGTTTCACTCCTCTAGCATTCACTTGATGTTTTCTGGTGTGTTTGCGACATTTGCAACAGACAAAGATGAAGAATAGGATAAGACCTATAATTCCAATTGGCATCAGTACTTTAAACAATAAGCCTTTACCTAAACCAGCAAGCCAATGACCTACATTTGAGAGACCATCTACCAGTCTCTTCCAGGCACTATCAACCTCGAGTGGTTTAAGTTCCTTTTCCAAATTAGTAATGTTTTTCACATATCTTTTGAGCTGTACACTTTTGTCCGGAATATAAGTGCAACAATGTTGCGACTTCAACATCCGGCAGACTCCGCCCTCTTTCGCTAATAAGGTATCAAGAGCAAGTCGATTCTGCAAAACCATTGATCTAATCGCAACCATTTCGGTATTGACCAGCAGAAATCCATGAGCTGTGTCAGTAGACAACACATCCACTATAGTAGACAATTTGCAAATTCTGTGAGTGTTCAGAACCACTCCCACTCCAGGTATCAGTGCACTAAAAATACTACCCATAATTTCACCTATACTTTCTCTTTTACTACGCACTAAGCCATTAGTATTTTCATTGCTTCCAGCAACTCCATTCACATGGTATATTTTCGGGAAGACAATGCCAAAATAGCAACTTCCATACCAGTGATCCGGCAATTTGAAATAAGCCTTGTCCCCACAAATATAATAAATTCCAGGAAACACAGGCTCTGACCCATTTTTGAAACCCCAACCCCCAATTACCTTGTAATTGTGTTCGCATTCACTGGAACCAATGAAAATGTTATTATAATAGCTAGTCTTCTCGCGGTGAAGACATAGCTTGCCTTTCTTTTCAAAATCCAGCAACAGAGCAGGACCCGCCCCACCAGTTGAGGTGCCTTCCATGTTCTCTGCCCATCTTGGCCTTTTCTGACTTTCGTCATTAGCCTTCTTTTGTATTTTAATTCTCCTTTTCTCAGCCATGTTCAGGAACATCTTTTCCTGCTCACGCAAAGAACAAGTCAAATTATCTCTGTGTGCGTCCGCTATGTCAATGTTACCTATAGTCAGAAAGTAGTCTCCCATATATCGTATTACGTCACTTTTGGTATGTACAGGATTCAAGTTCCCACGTATAGGAAGTTCAGAAAAGATCACGTCATTATTAGAGTAATAGTACTGTAACGGTCCTCTTTTGTAAAATAAACTAGCTAAAATGCTACAGGAGATTCCATATGTCAGCGGCAAGTGATGGTATGTCACGCCTTCAGCCACAGAGGTAGGTAGCTTCATGCAGACATAGCAATCTTCAATTTCCATAGTCTCTACATAGTGTATCAACAAGTTTGCGAAAACATTTAAATGTGTCTTGTTCTTGACTCCATGATAATGTAGTCCTCCCTCATCTGATGCTTCTAAGTCTTGTTTTGTTTGTCTCAGTGCTCTCTCATGTCTTGCTACACTCTGTGTTGTCAGCTCCTCACTGTCAGTATTTACAATTTCAGTAGGGACAATGTTAGTATCTTTACTTACAGCAAAGGGAATGAAAATTGTTAATCCTATCCAGATTAATATCAGGACAACTATACTACATACACATACCTTGCAGCATGTTTTGCAACGACTGCAACTAGGTCTACCATTCAAGTTTGAATCAGACATTTTTGGCTTCAGAAGAAGTTTCTCGACCCCTCTTTGTGACTTTACACGAGTATCTTACTTTGTGCAAATTCACGGTGGCTCTTCTTCTTCTTCGTCTGAGTACTCAGGGACGGGCTCTCCGTCGCTTACGTCAGTTATATCAAGATCTTCAAGTTCTTCCAACACAAGTGTCCATTCAGGTGACTTGTACTTCTTGTTTTGTTTCTTTATTCGATCACTCCTTCGGTTGGAGGTATCTTCTTGTTGCTTAGCTATGCGTGCACTTCTCCTTTCTTCTGCACGTTTTTCTTCTACCGTCTTTATCCTTAGTCTCAATTTCTTTACAAATTTAGGCTCAAGATGGTTTCTTTTCTTAAGTCTTTTCGTTGGTACTTGGACTTCGTTTCCTTCTCTTGCCCTTTTGTTCTCGTTAGCTGTTGGCAATTTTGTTTCAGTTTCTTCCTCTTCTATCTGACTAATTCCAGGGCTCGCACTTATTTCTTCTGCCTGGTTACTAATCTGGTCTTGTTCAGGACAGTTTTGTTTTTGTTTTTCAAATGTCTCTGTTTCTGTTTCCTGAACACTTTCTTCTGGTACTATCTGATCCTGTTCAAGCACTTCGATCTCTTGATTTTCTTCTGCTCGAACTATTACACTATATCTAGTCTGTCCCTTCCCGATATCAGGAGTCAGTGGAGGAGTATCGATCACTTGCTCTGTATCCTTCACCTGTTCAGTATCGGGCACTTGTTCAATATTATTCACTTGTTCTGTACATTTCACGTGCTCTGTCCCTGTCTGACCTTCTCCTTCCTCAGTTTTGATGTGAATCTCAAGATTCTGAGGTTCTTCGCCTGTGCCTTGCTTTTCCTGACTAGTCCACTCTCTACCTTCCCAAAGTCTCTCACTTGTTCGTATAGGGTCTTCAGTGAGATCAATCAATGGAATCCACTCTTCTGGCCATATGCTTGGCAGCTCGTCTTCAGCTACTTCTGGCTCAGTTTCTTGGACCCCTTCAGCAGGCTGGACTCTTGGTAGTTCGTCATCAACTATTCTTGGGCCAACGTCTGCTGATTCTGCAGCTCGACTGGTACTGGGCTGTACGTCGTTAGCTACTTCCGGTCTGGCTCCTGCAGAGTCTTCTGCTGGACACCCTTCTGCTTCAGGCTCCTTGTCTGGTAATACCTTCTGGGTGTGGCTGGCGTGTACCCAGCGTGGAACTCCTGCACACTTTACTGCTGTGGTAGTTACCAGGATCACCTGACGTTTTTCTCCCCACCTTGGCTCCAGGCAGCTCTTCCGAGTATGCTTCTTTATTTTCACCCAGTCCCCTGGGACCAGTTTGTGGAGAGGAGTCGTTGGATTGAGGATGGCGTCTTCTCCGATCTGGCGAGAGATAGAACGCACTTGGTCACCCAATCTCTTGCAGTATTCAAGCACCAAATCATCAGTAATACTCAACAGTTTGCTTCCTGGCACCCATGCTTGTCTCATCACTCTTCCCATAATGATTTCATGAGGACTTAGGCCTGTTTTGCGATCAGGGACACTTCTCAGTCCCATCAGGACCAGGGGCAGGGCCTTCACCCAGGTCAATTTAGATGCATCACACAGTTTTGCTAGTCTGTTTTTGATAGTTCCATTTATTTGTTCCACTACTCCAGAAGCCTCTGGACGGTAGGCACAGTGAAGCTTTTGGGCAATTCCAAAGGCCTTACAGAGTTCGTCGATCACTGCATTCTGAAAATGTGAGCCTTGATCTGATTCAATAGTGACTGGCACCCCGAACCTAGGTATCAGTTCTTTTAGTAAACACTTAGCTACTGTCTTTGCGTCATTTTGGGGAGTAGGGAAAGCTTCCACCCACTTGGAAAATAAACAGACCATGACAAGGACATATCGTTTCCCTTCACAACGGGGCATGGTGATGAAATCAACCTGTATTCTTACAAAGGGACCCCCGGACCTCCCAATTTTTCCCAGTTCCACCAAAGTTTTCTTCCCTGGGTTCATCTTTTGACATGACAGGCACCTCTGGCAGAGGGATTCCGCTACTTTCCTGAACTTTTTACTGTACCAAGTCTGTTGGAACACTAGAATCATGGCATCCCTACCAATGTGTGACCCTTCATGTATCAACCTCGCCATTGTGCTAAGTAAGTGTCTAGGTAACACAGGCATACCAGTTGGACCTAAGATGACACCATCCACACGCCTTGGTCGACACCCATCGTCCTTCCACTTCTCTCTTTCTTGCCAAGGTGCCGCCTGCTGCCACTCTTTCACTTCATCCCATGTGGGCACTTCTTCAAACACCTGAAGTTGGCAGCTGGTTCCTGGCCCCCCTCATTTCGGATTTACGATATACCGATCTCTGGCGCACCATTGGGCCACTCGATCAGCATAATCGTTTCCCAGTGATACTTTGTCCATGCTCTTCTTATGAGCAACACATTTTACCACTGCCAGTTCCTTTGGTAACTGGATTGCCTCTAAAAGGTCTTGCACCACTTTTCCATTTCGAATAGGGGTACCTGATGAAGTCAGGAACTCCCTCTGTAGCCACAATTGGCCAAAGTCATGCACAACCCCATAACAGTACTGACTGTCAGTATACACTGTTATACGTAGGTTTTTCCCAATTTGGCAAGCTTTTATCATAGCAATCAATTCGGCTACTTGTGCAGACTTTATGTGATGTAGATAACCTGCTTCCTCAATTTTCTCTAAGGAGACTACCGCATAGGCAGCACTCAGGCCTCCTTGTTCATGTCTTAGGCATGAACCATCCACAAATAGTTCTTTATCATGCACAGGCAATGGCACTTCTTTTATGTCTGGGCGTGGCTTGGTGTTGAATTCTGTTAGATCAATACAATCATGTTCATCATCCACCCCCCCTTCCATGTCCTTTGGGTCGGGGAGTAAGGTGGCTGGGTTCAGAATACTGCACCTAACAATGTTTACATTTGCCGCACCCACAAGAATCCTCTCGTATTTAGTCAGCCGACTAGGGGTGAGGTACTGAGTTTTCGTTCTGGTCAGTAAAATTACCACTCCATGTGGAACATACACAGTTACCGGATGTCCCATGACAATGGACTCACTCTGCTCTAAACTTGCGCAGGTAGCAGCTACTGCTTTCAGACAACCTGGTAATCCAGCAGCCACTGGATCCAGGGTGGCAGAGAAATATGCCACTGGCCTTCTGGTTGTGCCATGTTCTTGAGTTAGGTCAGACAACGCGCAATTATCGCGAGTGTCACAAAATAGGGCAAATTCTTTGGAATAGTCTGGCATTCCCAATGCAGGGGCTGTACACAGACAATCTCGCAGTTTTGTGAAGGCTGTTAAGCTTTCATCATCCCACTCTACAATATCTGGAGTTCCTCTCTTGGTCATTTTTATCAAGGGCCTGGCTAGGACTGCAAATCCCAGAATCCACTGCCTGCAGTATCCTATCACACCCAAGAACATTCTGATTTCTTTCTGAGTACGGGGTACCTGCATCTTTTGAATTATTCTCACCCTCTCGGATGACACCTTTTTCTATCTGGTGCCCCAGATATTTCACTGATTTTGCACAGAACTGTAATTTGTCAGGGGCCACTTTGTGTCCCTTCTCACACAAATGATTCAGTAGGGCAATGGTGTCAATTACACAATCCTTATGGCTTTTAGACGCCACCAAGAGGTCGTCTATGTATTGCACCAAGACAGAATTCCCAGGTAAGACCAAAGTTTCCAAACATTTTTTCAAGATCTGATTAAAGATAGAGGGGCTCTCTGTATACCCTTGAGGGACCCGGTTCCAGCAGTACACGTGACCATTGAAGGCAAATGAGAAAAGAAATTTGCTATCTGGATGCAAGGGAATGGAAAAGAATGCATGACACAGGTCTATTACAGTGAACCACTCAGCATCCCAGGGAATCTGATACAGTATCACTGCTGGGTTCGGGACAATAGGGCAACAGGGAACTACTATTTTGTTAACTTTTCGTAGATCCTGCACTACTCTGTACTTGCCACTAGGCTTCTTAATACCCATAATCGGGGAGTTACATGGGCTACTCATTACCTCCTGTATGATGTTCCCTTCTAGCAATTTCTGTATTTCCACAGTAACACCAGCTTTCACTTCTGCATTCATTCTGTAGGGTTTAGTATTGGGGTACACAGCATTGTCCTTTATTGCTATCTGTATGGGGTCCACGTTTTTCATTAACCCTACATCTTTCCCCGTAAAATCCCACACCTCGGGCTTTACTGCTTCTTGGAGTTCTTTGGGTAAATCCTGCATGGTCATTCGTTTAATTTCCGAGTCAGGGCGGACCAGCATTAATTTATAAATGCCGTCTTCATCTGGGGTCTGAATTTCAACACCCTTTGGTGTGCAAAAGATGGTACAGTTCATTTTGCACAGCAAATCACGTCCCAGTAAGTTTACCGGACTGGTGTCACACACGACAAATCTATGCATTTCCTTAAAGTTTCCAATTGAGATCTCCATGGGCTTGGTAACAGGAGTACTAATCAATTGATTAGATACACCCACTACTTGGATTGCTTCTCCCGAGAGGGGTAGGTTTGGAACGTCCACTGTTCTCACAGTAGAACGGGTAGCGCCAGTGTCCAACAGAAAGGTGACATCATTTCCGTCAACCTTTCCTTCAATGTATGGTCCGGACTAGTCTACCGGCAAGGAGGCGCCAAGTACGCACTCCTCGTCCTCCCCTCTCAGGCCCCGTCAGTATTGATCATCACAAAGGAAGGTATCATTTAATAGATACTGCGAAGTTGCTGCATTTCTGTTCTCACCGCTTTCCCAAACTTCTATCTCATCACCCTCTGCCTGTTTTCCCCTGTATACTTGCTTTGGTGCTCGGGGCACCTGAACTGTTTTTACCTGTGGTTGAGTCTTTCTTGGTCTTTCTTTCTGCGTCTGTGGAGTTAAATCAGGATTTTTGGGGTTATCTTCGGGCAAGTAAGGACACTCGTTGCGCCAGTGTCCAATTTCGCCGCACTGATGGCAGGGAAATTTCTTCATAGCCTCTTCCCTGCTCATTTTGGGCCGGGGCTTGCCTCCTCCCCCTCCCCCAGGACCTTCGTTCTTAGCATTTTTAACCATGTTACTCAACTGCTTTTCCTGCTGTTCTGCGAGCTTCACCTGAGCCCACATCACCTTTTCCTTGAGAGCCTTTTTCTTTTCTGCCATCTCGTCCTCGCAGTACTTTGCGTACCGCAGGACCTCGTCTACCTTTTTGGAGTGCCAACAGATTTTGTTATCCTTTATCCACTGACAAATTTCAGGTCTTAAACCGTTTACAAACCTGTAAATAAAGTGCGTCATATCCTTCATCTCGATGTTATCTATACCACTGTAGGTTTTGAACACCTGCAACAACCTTTCGTAATAGGAGTGCACTGTCTCATCCCTTTCCTGCGTTGTTCTATCTATCCTGGTCCAATCTGTCTCCTTTGCGGGCACCTTGTTTTTCAAATGCAGAATTACTTGTTCATATTTTTTCATCACTTCAATCGACGGCTCCCCTGTGTTGGAGTCCCTCGGGTACTCCTCACTAGGCCAGCCTATTGCTATTTTACATTCGGTCCATAGATCGACCGGGACCACAATGTCGAAAAACCCATCCAGGTCTTTCCACAGGCATTTCTGTACCTTTACGAACCTTTCCACTTGCCGGTACCATTCGACCGGTTTCTCGCGCAGTTTCGGGAAATCGTTAGTAAAGGACACAATATCCTGTCTGGACCATGGAACGTGCACATACCTCCCACCTGGTACTTCCCGCATGGGGCATAACGTTTCGGGCTTTTCTACTTCCCTCAAAGGGAACTCAGGGGTTGCTTGTCTGGATCGGGCCTCATCTTTCTTTCGCGCCCACCTCGTTTTCCATCTTTCCACGTCTCCCCATTTTTGCAAAACTGCAAGCAACTCTTTAATCTGTAACTTCCTCCCTGACACATTCAGGTTTTCTAAATCCTTGTCTGAGAATTCAGCTCGGTATGGTTTCTGCAAGGGCTTGGATCTAGAAAAATCTATCCCCATACTGGCTGCAGTGTCTTTCAATTTTTCATGGAGCACTCTAGTACTCCGGGTAAGGCTTTTACACATAAACAGTAATTCGTCTTCCGAATAAGTATTCAATCTGTCTAATCCCACATTTCCTGCCATTAATTCCTCTATTTCTACCCTCAGTTTGTAGAGGTCTAAAGGTTTCGTTTGCGGAGCCTGTTTCTCTAATTCACGACTCCAATTTTCAATTTCTTCCGGAGTTACCAAAGAGACATTCCTGGTACCCGTTGCTGATTCTAATTTAATTTCTTTCGCGTCAAAAGGATTATGCCGCTTCGGCACTCCCTTTCCGATCTGTTTGTTGGGTAGGTCCAAGAACACAACTTCAGACTCACACTCACTGGACTGATCGTCTATCAGTAGGGGCTCTTGCCTCGGCGGGGCCATCACTGGGTTCATAACCGGAGGGTTTAGACTTCCTTGACTGTTCCCGTACAACGGAACCACTGGTCCGATTGTTACCGGAATAGTCAAAGCTTCAGGACTGGTATTTAACTGGGAGATTTTCTGAATTATTTCTGTTCTCTGTCTAGCTAGAACTTCTTGCTCCCTTTCTTCCAGTATTCTTCCTAATGTTCGTTCAGGCACTATCTGTGGGGTCAGTTGAGGCGTAAAACTCGGGGCAGTAGGATGCGTTTCACTCGGTCCCCCACCATAATTTGGTTTCGGGAACAAAGTTCCTGTGCTGAATGACCTGCGCTCCTCCCCATATGGAGGCTGCAAAAAGGGCACTCCTGAACTTACTGGTTTTTCTTCGTTTTCATAAAGAGGTCTGGGGAAAAAAAGCTTTTCACAGGAATATTTTTCTTCCGGGCTCACGGGCATTCTAGGATATATAGTCCTCACTTCTGGGGGTTCGGGTTTTTCGTAATAAGGCAACACCTGGCCCCCTCCCCCCCTACATAGGGATCTATCCTCCTCCTTAATAGATGGACGTTGGGCAATTTCTCCTGCACTGGAAGGTCGTGCTCCCTCATTATAAGGTGGCGGACTTCTCGTAAAAATGTCATCTAAAAATTCATCGTCTGACTCCCCAGGGGCTACCCAATGCTTACCCTTCTCTGTCCTTTTCTCTCCCTCCGAAGGGTTACCTGCTGGCCTCATGGGAAACAGACCCTCAACAATCATACTCTGTCTCCACTGTTTCATCCTTTTATCCCTGGTCTCTTGTTTCAGCCTGGGGTACCACTTGGTCAGACCTTTGTCCATCCGGGGTTTCTCTCTTTCGAAAGCCTCAATCTCCCATTCCTCTAATGCCTCATACTGCGTTAATCTCGGTCTGGGATGTAATTCATTCATTCGGGTTCTCAGATTAAATAAAATTCTACCATTGAAAGTACCATCTAACGGAAAAGCCAATACTCCGTCATTTTTTGTGTACTTCACCCAATTCTCCAACCACACACAGGTATTGTACCCTCGGTCAAACATCATGAATGAGGCGGGAGTATTCGGTGGCGGGACAATAACGCCTTCTCTAGACTTAATCGGTTTGTCCGTTTGAAATAATTCTTTACCCTACTTACAAGGGACATCTTTCTCTTTCCTCCGTACATAATATCGTATCTATTGGCTTTCCACTGATCCCTTTCAAACCCTTGGTTTCTCGGATCGGGTCTAGTCTCTGGACAATACGAGTGCCACATACGATTTCTACGCTTAACTTTGTTTACAAAGCTACCTCCAATCCGAACGCGCCTTTCAATTCTGTGCGACCTATGGGTTGCACGCGTTCAAATAGTTTCGACCAATGGGTGCGCGGCCCCTTCGTGAGACAGTTCTCACTCCTCGGCGCTTCACCCCTCCTTTACAATCCCAGTCCCGCTACCCGCCCGCTGTTTCTACCAATCCCAGCGCGGCACGGGGTGACGTCAGAGACGCTTCGCGGCTGACTCCCTCCCTTCACAAGGTAACGGAAACTTTCTTTCTTTCTAAAGTGCTCAGTGCTTGGTTATTTAACAACGAATACACATTCGCCACAGTGCTCAAGTGTCTAGACAGAAAGATTTATTTTACTGCAAGTAAACTACTTCCATTTACTTTTCACGCGCTGCGGGTAGATCTCTTCCGCCTACCCTTCACTCTAGCATCGGTGAACCTGTTATTCCCCATAACTCATCCACTTCTCTGGGATATATCTGAGTCTAAAGTTTCTCAGCGGACCCCTCTGCTTTCACCCAAGCTCCGAGGAACCTGCTACTCTTCCGATGTGACCCTTACTAGGTTACGCCACTATGGGAATTTTGCCAATGAACCTTGTTACTGACATTTATTCACACATGTATTCAGAAAAACCCTAGTTAGTGCTTCCCGGTTATCCTAACCTGCACCTAACTTTCCTTAAGCATGTGACCTCAGGACAATGGATTCTATTCACCACTTGCCCTTTCAATTCCCCGGGGAGTTCGGACAACAAGAAACAATACGGTTTACTAACGCATGGATTAATACATATAACAATATAAGAACAAGAATAATAACAATACAACAATTCATGAATTCCAAAACAGCGTATTCACAAGAGAATGATCAGCTCTCTTAGAACAGCCGCTCTTCTAGCAGCATCAATATACTAGCAGCTACCGACTTAACTAGCCTAACTAGTCCTACCTAACCTTTAGCTAGTCCCTAACCATCCTCTGATCTACCAGAAAACTGATAGAGCGCGCGAGGTCACCCGGCCAATGATTTCGCCGTTTCCGGCTTCAGGGCCCATATACTTTCAATTCACACTACTCATTGACAGGGCGACTTCACGGGCTGCTACCAATTGTGTGTTCCCTACCGTTATTACTCAGTGTACCCGACTTACCATCCACCGATTCGGGTACCTATGACTTCAACGGATCAGGGGCCTAGCTGTAAAAGGAAAGGCAGCAAATGCAATTTCAAATGACTTTCAATACTGTTTGTAAATGACCACGGACAACTGGAAGTTTTAAAAGCTTTATCTAAAGTTCGTTTTCTTCATGCATTAGGTACACAAGAATAAGGCAATCAATAACCAAGATAATGTAAATTATATAACTATAGAGAAATAAAGACAGGGTAATCATTTAAATGCAATTATGTGATGCAAAGGAAATATGCTATGCATTCAAGGCAAGAAATCTTTAAACAGTTTAAGTAAGGCCGTTCTAGACCAAATCAGAAAATGACAAAATGCAGTGCAAAATATGATTTCTAAAAGGTAGGGTAACATTGGAACATATCAAGAAAATGTGCAATTGACTTTACGTTTCAAATGTTGCGGCAAAAGCATGGAAAAATCACCATATGCAAGGTGTATCTTTATTGAAGCAAAAGTCAGAAAGATAGAAAGGTGCAAGTTTAAAGAATTTAGAACAGTATTTACCTAGACTGGTGTGAAAACCAAACCCTGGCCACGGGTCAGTTAAGGACAGGAAACCCTCAAGGAAGGATACCCCTCAAAGGACAGCAGGTGCAGAATGGACACCCAGGACAGGACAGGATACCCTCGGAATAGGAATGAGGACAGGACCCTCAGGACAGGACAGCAAACCCTCAGGACAGGACCGCTCAGGACAGGACCGCTCAGGACAGGACCGCACCCGCAGTTTGGAAGCAACGCCTGCGCTCCACCCTCTCTGCAGCTATCGATCAAGACCCCGATTGGGTCAGCGAACTCCCAGCAAAAGTGCTTCGCCAGCACTTTAAGGTTCAGTAAAACCTTAGTCTATGGTCAAATTCGGACAGAGTGCTCCGCAGCGCTCTGTATCTTCAGTCACCTATTGAGTGCGTTGGGTCAGTGACAGGTCAGCTAAACCAGACAAGTCGGACAAATTCCCTAGGTGAACCCAGGGTAGATATACTCTTTTGGGACGGTGTACCACCCCCCAATGTTGCAAAGTGTCAGAATCCCTCAATTTGGATTGGTCCTAAGGTAGGATTTGGGTAACACACCAATCATAACATGCCATTTAGATGCTTCATTTACATATTTTGGTACCGCCTAGCAAGATTGGGGTTCCCATGAGAAACTGTGCAGAAATACAATGACAATTTAACAATGTAGCATAGCAGGGACATGTGACTCCATTCAGCCGTGCTTTCAGGTCAGTTCTCAGGAGTATCTTGCCCATCACTGCCAGCTGGCAAAGTTCCATCAGCCAAGGTTGTCAGGTCCCCGGAAAAGTCGCATATGCGCAGAAGGGACTTCCAAGATGGCTCTCAGTACAGACAGACCCCCATTCCCCGCGGTACATGAAAAGTAAGCGAAAACAAATTAATACATAATAATGTCATTATGAAAACACATCACAGGGTTTGTACTTTTAACTTATCATCAAGAAATATACTTATGCAGTCTAAATGTTAGCTACACAGAAACGGAGACAAGAGCGAACTGCACGAGCAGTATAAGCTATGTATTACGCATGCGCATAATTTTCCCTCCAACTCTGCAGACGCGTCAGGACACGTGAGTGTGGCTGACGCATGCGCAGTAACTAAAGACAAGCGGCAGACATTTTAAGTGACTCGAGTAAATTATTTTAGTAAAACACATAGGCAAGCGTCTGGAAACCTCGTTTAAACATAAAATAAACATTAGTAAGACGCACAATTATTACTTTGTTACACACAGCCGAGGTTCATGAGTACAGCAAGTCCGCAAAATATGCGAAGCTTTGCTTCATCAATAGGCAGATTAAATTAACTATAACTCTCACCTTCCCCATGCACTACGTATACCATTTCATATTTCAACACTTGTAGCATGTTAAATCAACACTTTCATAACAACACTCATGACATCTCAAATGACATAATTCATGAGAACACTGTGTAGAGGGCAAAGCTATAGTTAATTTACTCTGCCTACCGAGTTCACAACATTGTAAATGGAGGTGTGAAAGTTATATTAAGTTTTAGGTGGTACACAACTTTAAGATTATAACTATAACCTTAGAGTTTTCAATGTTTGGTAGTTTAAGTTGGTTTTGTTTACAAATAAGTAATTATGCTTTCCTAACCGGAACGTATCCAAAACCTTTGTTTTTTTTTCATTGAATATATACATATATTCACCGAAAAAATACAAAGGTTAAATGGAAGTTAGAGTTAGCTAAAAATAGCAGTCATTTTGCAATTTTTTTAACTAACAAAAACTGAAATTCACTTGTTAGATTAGTGAGCTAACTATAACTCACACCCCGCCACACATTCCTTATGGCGTCACATATTACATCACTTATGACATATGCATTGACAACATTTTGATGACATCATCACTTTCTCACACCCAAATATTTTCATAATGAAAAAAAATAGAAAAATTAAAAGGGTTCTTTTTAAAACTGCCTTTACTGATTTGTTAACGGTCTGCGTGCTCTCGTGACTGAGGTATATGTCTACTTGTACATGTATTCTCATATGTGTTATGAATCTGAAGCTGGTAGCTTAAATAGCGGGTAGGGTCTCTTATATTTATTTATTTGTTTATTTATTTAAGGATTTATAATGCGCATGGCTGCCACAGCAACTGGGCGTCCCAGCGCTACCCAAGTACACACAACGAAAGGCAGCAGAAAACAGGTGGATTAAGCTGGGAATAGCCAGGCCTTTAAGGCTTTACGAAATGCCAGGTGATACTGAATGCCACTGATGGAGACCGGAAGAGAGTTCCAGGGTCTAACTGCTAAGACTTTAAAACAGCGTCCTCCAGCTCTGGCTCTTAGAACGCGGGGGTACATGCTAATATCCGGTTGGCTGAACATAAGGAGCGGCTCGGAACGTACAGTAATAGCATGTGTGCCAGGACAGGAGGCGCTTGTTGGGTCAGGATTTTGTGAGCAACACACAGTGCCTTAAACTAGATTCTTTTTTCCACAGGCAGCCAGTGCAGTTTTGCCAGAAACTTGGACACAAAACAAGATTTAGGGAGCACCAAAAGAATATGAGCAGCCACATTTTGTGTTCTTTGAAGGCGCTGAAGACTAGATATATTTGTGCCTAGGTAAAGGGAATTACCATAGTCCAGCCTCGATAAGATCATGGAATGAACAATCGTATGACACAATTTGGGACAAAGAAACCGAGCAGAGATTTTAATCAGGTCCCTGCAACTGATTTGGATTGAGTTTCAAAAGAAAGTCCATGATCAATCCATAATACAAGATTTTTTACTGCGTCTTTAGGCACGGGTGCAGGTTTCAGCTTGTCTGGCCACCATTGATTGCTCCGACCACAGATCACTGTCTTTTCCAAACAGCAGTATTTCGGTCTTATTGGCGTTTAACTGCAAGCAGTTTCTAGTCATCCAATCTGCGATAACTAGCATATCCTCTTTGAATTTACCAAGATTATTTGTACATTTCTAGGTGGTCTAATCTTCTTAGTTCTGCTCTGTCATTTTGCTGCAAAGGAAGACATGTCTTATGTATATTGGTGTTACAGAGCCCCTCAGGATTGAATACCCATGTGCCCTGTATTATGAGTAGCAAAGAAATGCATACACCTTTTTGTATACACATTTACAGAGTATGCTATTTGAAACACAGGTATTCAAGTATTTCTATGTTTATTTTTATGTAACATATCACAAGGTAAAAGAACAGACACACGCATGCATACCTTCACAAACTTGGTCAGACTTACGACATGATATGGTTAGGAATGCTGTTTTAAATTTGGTAGACCTAACATTTTTAGCAGTTGATGAATAGTGAATCTTCAATAAAATAGTGAGGTTTAATACATCTTGGGAGAAGGATTAGTGATTAGGCTACTTTGTATGAGTCTGTGGTAAGGTACAGTCGAAGTAGGGCTCTTTCTGCACCTCTGTTGCTTCTTTCTGCACTTCTCTTGCTTTTTTCTTGACCTTTCTTCCTCTTTCAGGACTTCTGTTGCCTATTTATACATTTTTCTTGCTTCTTTCTATGCCTTTTTTCCTCATTCTGTACAAGGTTGTACCTATGTAGGCATAGGTAGAAATTAACTTTTAGAAAATGTTAGAAATTCACTGAAAAAACACAGGTTTCAGGGACGTTATAAGTAGAATTTAGCATTTAAAAAACCTTAGAAATTCACTGAAAATAACACAGGTTTCAAGGAGGTTATAGTTAGGAATTAGCATTTGAAAATCCTTAGATGTCATCAGTGATGTCACTGACCATGTCATGAATGATGTAATATGTGACATCATCAGCAGTGGATTGCGGGTGCGCGAAATATAGTTAATACAAATAACTATATAGGAGCAATTTCAATGGTTTTGTATGAGTGAAATGTCCAGCTAACTATAACACCCCTAAAACTTATAGTTTTTTGAGTGAATTTCAAAGGTTTTTTAAATGCTAATTCCTACTATATAAGGCCTGAAACCTATGGTTTTTTCAGTGAATTTCAAGGGTTTTTTAAATGCTAATTCCTAACTATATAAGACCTGAAACCTATGGTTTTTTCAGTGAATTTCAAAGGTTTTTTAAATGCTAATTCCTAACTATATAAGGCCTTAAACCTATGGTTTTTTCAGTGAATTTGCAAGGTTTTTTAAATGATAATTCTATTAGCGGATAACGTTTAAATATATTAATATACTAGTGGGACCACCTGAGCAGCCCTAGGGGGTCAGGGTGTTTCTACCCTGTCCCCTTTTTGTGTTCTACACGTTTGTTTTTCTGCTTTCTTGTGCCTCAGTCTACCGAGCACAAGATGGATGCCAACACTTCCTGGTTAGAAGTGTTGACAGCCAATGAGCATGCAGCTTTCTCGGGAAGGCATGCTGATTGGCTGCCACTGTCTGTCAACACTAGCACAAGATGGATGCCAACACTTCCTGGTTAGAAGTGTTGACAGCCAATGAGCATGCAGCTTTCTCGGGAAGGCATGCTGATTGGCTGTCACTGTCTGTCAACATTCCAAACCAGGAAGTGTTTGCAGCCATCTTGTGCCTCGGTAGAACCAAGGCACAAGGCACAAGCTTTCACGCTGAAATCTGATCTGTGGCTGTGCGGCTTCATTCTAATGGACAGACTTTTGTGTGTATATATATATATATATATATATATATATATATATATATATATATATATATACATACGCCAAGGTGTATTGAAGAATGAGTGGGTGTATGAGTGTCTGAAAGGATGATTTAGTAGGTGCGTGACTGACTGTATAACTGAGTGATTAAACGTGTCTTAGTGAATGCATGGGAGAATTACTAATTTGTGTGAATGTCTGTATCAGTCTCAGTTGGTGTGTAAGTGGCTGCATGGGTTGGTGAGTAGCTACATGAGTATCTATATGGGTTAATGGTTGCTTGTCTGAGTACCTGTATGGGTGCCTGGGTGTCTGTGTCGGTGGGTGGGTGTGTGTATGACTACCTGCATGGATGTGTGAGAGGGTGATTCACTGGGTGTACATGTTCATGACTGCATCTGCGATGTGCTGTATCCGTGAGTGAGTATGTGTATGGCTGTGTTGGTAAGTGAATATATGTCCCAGTGGTGTATGTGTGAGTAACTACATATGTGAAAGGCAGTATATGTGAGTGTTGGAGTATATAAGTAACTATATGTGAGAGTGAGTGATTGTGAGAGTAGCTGCATGGATGAATGTGTGCTTGTGTCAGTGATTGTAGAAGAGAGTAAGTATGTGTTAATATCTGTGGGGCCGATTCACAGAACTAACTTACAACAAAATCCTAAACTTACTACTTTTGGTATTCACAGAAGCCATTTGTAGTCTTAAATTAGGATTTTGTCTTAAATTAGGATTTTGTCTTTCTGTACCTCTTTTGCTTCTTTTGGCATCCCTCTTGCCTCTGTCTGCACACATCTTGCCTCTTTCTGCACCTCTCTTCCCTTTTGGTATTCACAGAAGACATTTAGTAGTCCTAAATTAGGATTTTGTCTTAAGTTAGGATTTTGTCCTAAATTTGGATTTTGTCTTAAATTAGGATTTTTTCTTAAGTTTGGATTTTGTCTTAAATTAAACTTAAGACAAACTTAAGCTAAACTTAAGTTTAAATTAAGACAAAATCCTAACATAAGACAAAATCCTAACTTAAGACAAACTCCTAATTTAGGACAGAATCCTAATTTTTGACAAAATCCTACTTTAGGACAAAGTCCTAACGAAAAACAAATCCTAATTTAGGACAAAATCCTAATTTAGGACAAAATCCTAATTCAAGACAAAATCCTAATTTAAGACAAAATCCTAATTTAAGACTACTAAATGTCTTCTGTGAATACCAAAAGGGAAGAGAGGTGCAGAAAGAGGCAAGATGTGTGCAGACAGAGGCAAGAGGGATGCCAAAAGAAGCAAAAGAGGTACAGAAAGATGCAAGAGAAGTACAGAAAGAAACAATAGAGGTGCAGAAAGAGGCAAGAGAATATAGAAAGAGGCAAGAGGTGCAGAAAGAGGCAAGAGGAGTACCGAAATAGGTAAGAGGGTGCAGAATCAGGCAAGAGAAGTGCAGAAAGAAGCAAGAGAGGTGTAGAAAGAAGCAAGAGAGGTGCAGAAAGAAGGGAGGTGCAGAAAGGGGGAGAGATGTGCAGAAAGAGGCAAGAGAAGTGCAGAAAAAGGAAGAAAGGTGCAGAAAGAAGCAAGAGAAATGCAGAAAGAGGCAAGAGATGTTCAGAAAGAAGCAAGAGCGGTTTGCACAACATTAGTACCAATTCAGCACCCACATTTAGTAATAAGTAACAGGTGACCATTCCAGCCTTGCAAGGGGCCTTCCACCACACTGTAATACGTGTCACTACATTTTTGGTAACGTTTGAGATAGAAACACGTTTTTTTTCAAATCTGCAAATATGCAGCGGTAGTGGATTATGTGGCAAATGGAGAAAATGTATAATTATGTGAAAATTGGTGCAGCCGAACAGTGATATAATTCCAGTCGCCCTTATCATACCTCTGACTAGGTCCAGCAGTGCTCCTCAGTGGTTCCTTCTGTTTTTTGTCCCATTGAATTTATAGTTTATACTTTTATGGAAACGAGGACGACTAAACTCTCCACAACACATAATCCAACTCTACATAATTCCTATACACTAAATACCACAAACTTCCTATCCACATAATTTCACTGCATAGCATACCACATAATTCCACCACACACAACGTACATCCACTCCACTCCACTCCACTCCAAAAACATTAGTAAAAAACTTTTACATTTACAATGCCAATAGCTCTAACTCTCGGAAATGCGTGACCTATTACATTGCAAATGCTTCTTTAACTAGTAGTCGCGTTTGGAGAGTGGTGGAGAAAGGGGTCTGGGCCTCCAACCAGCGCTCAGGAATTCTGCTATGAAGGATTTACCACGAGGGCTTCTTGGCCCACAAAGTCCCTCAGGAGTAAAGTGGACATCATCCCTCAACCAGTAGTGTGCTAGGTGGCGCGTTTGTAGAGTGGTGGAGAAAGGGGGCGTGGCCTCCAAAGATCTCTTACCAATCCCACTGTGTGGGACTTTCTGGAGGTAACTGGAGGGTAGTTGGCCCCCAAGGACATCCTTGGGGGCCGACTACCCCTCCTATTACCTCCAGTAAGTTCCACACCAGGATTGCTAAGTTCTCATAGCAGGCCACACCCCCTTTGCCCACCACTCTGCAAACGCACTCCCTGGTGTGCCCTTGGATGGGGATTGAAGTCCCCTTCACTGCTGGGGGTCCTTAGGAGCCAACAAACCTACCTGTTACCTCCAGTAAACCCCACACTGTGGGATTGCTGCAAGGTGGACACAGGCCATGCCCCCTTTATCCACTACTCTGCAAATGCGCCTCCTGGCACACTCTTGGTTGGTGGATGAAGTCTCCTTCCCTCCTGAGGGTCCCTGGGGGCCAACTAGCCCTCCTGTTATACCTAGTAAGCCCCAAACAGATGGATTGCTGAGAGTGGTCAGAGGTCCCACCCCCCTTTTACACCATTCTGCAAACACGCCTCCTGGTGCACTGCAGCTTGGGGAATGAAGTCCACTTCAGTCCTGAGGTCCTCAGGACATAAGGGGACATCATCGCCCCACCACCAGTGCGCCAAGAGGCGTGATTGAAGAGGGTTGTAAAAAGGGGCATGGTCTCAGACCACCTCTGAGCAATCCCAGTGTGTGGGGCTAACTGGAGGTCCCTAGTGGGCTAGTTGGCCCCTAAGGACCCTCACCAGTGAAGAGGACTTCATGCCCCAACCCAGAGCACGCCTGGAGGCGTGTTTGCAGGGTGGTGCAGGGAGTGGGCAGGGCCTCCAGCGAATTGCCGGTTTCTTTTTTTTTCCTTCTTTATTTTAGGAAGGGGGGCTCTGTGGCCTCCCTTCCCTTGAGCCTTTTGGGCCCCATGGATCCCATCCACGGGGTCTGAGTCATTTAAAAAAAATATTGAAAAGGGAGTGGGGGCGAGAGCCCCCGCTCCTAAAGCTGATTACTACCCCGGTGACCCCATCCCCCTGGGCTGCGCTTTTGTTTTTTTTAAGGGGAGGGGGGGCTTGCTGATTTCGGCCCTGGGGACAACATCCCCCGGGGCATGGCCAATTCTATTTAAAAAAAATATATATATGTTTAAAGGAGGGGGCTGCGCAGCCCCTCCTCCTGAAGCAGTTTTTGGCCCGAGAACACCATCCCCGGAGGCTTGACCATTTTTAAATTATATTTTTTCTAAAGGATCCCAACCTCCGGGCCCGACCATTAAATTTTTTTAAATAAAGGGAGGGGGCTCCCCTCCCGGGCCATTTTTAGTCCCGGGGACCCCATCCCCTGGGACATGGCCATGTGGTTGGGGACCGCGGGGTAGCCGGCATTGCAGGAGGCTGCATTGCTTTTGGGCAAAGGGAGCTGCTGACATGCAGTTCCCTTTGCCCAAAAGCAATTCTGCTTCGCTTCGCTTCACGAAGCGAAGCAGTAGTTTGCTATGGCATGGCGGGAACAGTTTTCCTGCCATGCCATAGCAAACTTCAATGTTCCGGGGGTGGGCACACCGGGACATTGCTGGAGCCCGCCCAGTGGAGTGGTGGTCCCAGGGCCATGGAGGGGTCCTGGAGGGGGGGGGGTCGCATGGCCCCCCCATCAGATTTGAAGGGAGAGGGTGGTCCCAGGGGTTCCGCAATAGACCTCCGCATTCTCATTAATGTATGTCTCGGGGAGGTGGTGGTCCCTGGGACACCTTCCACACTATAATTGTTACTTCAACCACAGGGAGGTTGCAGACCCCGGGGCTGGGGTGTGTGTAGCGCCCCCGAATTTGATACAACAAGCCCCAGGAGGTGGCTTGCCCGGGGCTGTGTGGGGGTGGCAGTAGCCACTACATGCTACGACATGCCACTTTAAGATAGTCTACAACAAGCCACTCTGGTACATCACTACCCTTTACTTTATGAAACGCCACTGCGCTGTATGGCAATCCACTCTACTGTATGATACGCCATTCTAAGACATGCTACTACACTGTACAATATGCCACTCCACTTTTTCAAGTGTCCAAATGGATTTAATAAAATTTGACAGTGTGACGAACTGCTGCCCTCTTCCCCCCTAGCCTCGGATAATGCCACAGAGAAATTCCCCCCTTACTTGTCTCCTTATCCTCTCCTCTGTCTGCAGAATGTGGCGCTGAAGAACAGGTACAATCCCTTTAACCCATTCGATGCGGGGGCGTCCGACATCACGGTGGGCATGTCCGAACCATGCCCACCTTTTATTTTGCCTGCACCGTGGCCGAATTTCCGCCGCAGTTAAAGGGTTAAGGGAAACAAGCCTGGTGATTCTTTACCGGATCACGTAACTTGGTCAGATGACCCGGTCACGTACAAAGCGGAAGACGAAGTGCTAAGCCGACCTTGGAAGGAGCCGTGGGGACAACAGGAGAGCGTCCAGACCTTCTTCGTGGGTCCCGGACTCCAGGACCCTGCAGGAAGCGAGTGCGGAGAGGAGACGACGTTGACCCAAGAGCACCAGGACACCGGCCGTGTAGATGACTGGTAGCCTGACCCTCTCCTGTACCACGCTGAGGCCAGCCACGTTCCTGAAGGGGCGTGGCTCCACAAGGTATGCTGGAGGTTGGAAGCCATCTGGGGAAGGGTATCTAGAGCCAATAAAGGGAATGCGTGTGGAGGGAGCTGAGTTTCCTAACCCGCTCGCGTTGTGCCTTTATACTTAGATTATGGTGTTGAAAGATTCCTTTTTGTTATCTGATTTAAATTGGTTCACTCATTTTCAGGTAATAAGTAACAAAAACTTTGTGATACATTGGTTCGCAGTATACTGCAGTACCGTTGAGGAATACCGCTGTACCTGGCAATGAAGAAACGTAATATGATTGGTTAATGAAACCCCTTACAAAGTAAAATGGCACTCATATTGTTTAGACCACACTTTAGATTTGTTCTGTTTTTTTATGTAAAATATAGCTTAGTACTGTTTGTGTAATGCGTAGGAAGAAATTAGGCAGTTAAGGAAAGTCTGTGGTATATAAATAAATAATACCGGATCTATTTTTGAATAAATGAATGAATAACAGATAGCTCAATAAAATAAGAGTCAAGATTCGAGGTAGTAGGAGTTTCTGCAGGTTTATTACAGCATAAGGACAGGATCAGGACAACCTGCATAGGATGACCCAGCAGCTGCTGGGGCTTGGTCTGGGATGAGCGCGCTAACTTTTAATAACAATACATCAACTTATATACATAGCGCAAACACATAGCATTACATTGCAGTAGGCGTAGCAGTGGGTGGAGCAGAAGGCGTGACGCGTAGCAGTCGCGAGAGATAACAGTAAAAGTAGGTGTAACTGGGAGTATACATAGACATGTGATGCAAACGTAACAGAATATGTCATGAATGGGCGGAAACATAGGAGGGGGCTACCTAAGGAGCCGGGACCTCTAACCTAATGGTGCGCGAAAACTGGCAATGACGTATTACTAGGAGAAGCTGGGGGCTACGAACTCTGTGCTAGGAGCAGAGACTAGAGTCTGGAGGGTCGGAGCGACATGTACCTAAACCCTATCTGGTATCTAATGTTTAGGGAACATGTTGATATAAACTAGAAGTCATGAAGGGAAAAGCTAACTTGACTCTAAGACTGGACCATGCATTATTCTACATGTAGTGCGTGATGAAGAATATTAAATGACCATTAATACAGTATTTCTCTAACGTGGAGCCGAATAGGCTAGACAATGACGGAAACTATTGATGCAGTTCAGTAGCTTAGGAATGTAGAGAAGGAGGACTGAACTGATAACTGGAACTATAACATACTTTTGGCAGACTCAGAGGCAGAGCCAAGCTGCACCGGGCACTGCGAGGCAGGAAGTAAGTGAAGGGTCGAGGATACAGGTGGGGGCTGTATCGCTCCTCAGCGAGGCTTTTCAGGAGACAGGAGCTGAATCTGATGTCCGGGCCCTTTTGAGGCCTGGAAACGGGGACTTTACAATGGAATAACGTGCATACTGAGAAACGTGGCAACATTACTTTACATAGGCCTGATATTCGTAGTATTCACGAGGACTGGAAAATGTCATACCAGAGGTGGACACAACTATAATTGCGTCATTAATCAGACATGGGGAATAACATATGCATATTGGTCATGCACACATAACATATGATGGATGAGGCGTAGGGACACAGAACATGGCAAAATTTACTTTTCCACATTCCCTCCTTGTCACTACGTTTCCATCAGGAAACATCAATTTTCATGATACCGTCTATCATTTCATACAGTATCATTTGCTCGTCTCGAATTATCCTGGAACGGGACTTAGAACGGGGCTTGGGACTAGGAATACAAGAGGTAGCACAAATGCCGCAAATCGCAGGGCCACATTGTATACAGAGGCAGCAGCTAAATATGATCGCTACTGCAATACCTAGAAAGGACAGGACTTTCCATCCCCATGCGGAAATTATATTCCAGAACCAACCGGACCATGTCCAGGTGCCTGGATCTTGGTGTAACAGATGGGCAATTTTATGGAGTCTGGTTATAGCTGAATAAACAGACGGCGCGTTATTTGGAATGAAAATGCAGCAACTAGATCCGATGACTCTACAGGCCCCGCCCCTATCGGCCAGTATGACGTCAAGGACGAGACGATTTTGCAAAACGACAAATCTCATAGCAGATTGTTCTTCGGTTAGGTTACCTAGAGCAGAGGCAGTCTCATTTACTACAGCTTCAAGGGTTCTTGTTAACCTACGGATCAGTTTACTATTCTGGACAGGTCCTACAAAGAAGAAGAAACCTTTATTGAAATCTGTATACTGTTCTAGAGTAGTTTCAGTATAATCGACAATTGGGGACTCCCTTCTATGTCTAATGTGTACTAGATGTGTGTTTCTGTGATAATCAGATGGGGCTAGGAAAACAGGTGGCAGTAGGAAAGCAATGTAACAGGTTCCCTCCCAATCGAGGGGCAGACGGACATATGCAGTCTGACCACAAACAAAATAAGAATGACGTGAAGCTTTGAAAACAGATTTCCCACTGTCACTATACTGGATAACAGTAGTACATTCACTATGACCTACATGTATGGAACCATAACTACGGACACATAATTCACCTTTGACTGGTAGTACTGAAATAGCAGGTAAGTCTGGAGTAGTATCAGACTGAACATTCAGGACCATAAAATTCGACGAATAATTACCTAAATTATATACTTCATTTTCTAGATCTAAACCTGTTCTGTGGGGGAGACCTTGCTTGTCTGGAAAACATGTACTGTTAAGAAAAGACATATCTGTTGAGGATGACGTTAACGTGGACCATGCTCCACACGAACCATTATGTGAGAATGGATAAGGAAAGAGTGGCAGAACTCCCTTCGGTGTCTGGAAAGGGGGGAGTCGACCACACACCCAACAATTAGTGGCATTGCTGGTCTGGTGTGAGTAATGTAACATACGGATAAATGTGTTGTTGCGCATAGCGAGGCGGTATGAATATTCGTGAGGAGGCAGATCACTAAACGTGTGCTCTACTGTAGCATTAGCAGACATGTTTACATGAGGAACTGGAAAATACAGATAGAATGCATAGCTGGTGCAGGAAATCATTATGCTGATGAATAATATGAAACTCAGAAAAACGATACATTGAATTGAACTTCGACTGACTCTCTCACTATGGGGGTCTATTTTATACATGTCAGAAACAGTCTAACCGTTTCACCTAGGGGAGGACTTATACAATCAAACTGACTGACTTATTTTACTAGACCTGAGCTTTAACTTATACTCCTGTTGCGGAGTTTTCTCTAACAAGGGAGGGGTTGTAATAATGTCTTTTGCGGGACAGTCCTTTAAAACAATGTTTTGGCAGTCTTTCGAATCCTGGGAAATGTTTTTAGAAACAGATTTCAATCCTTTAAAAAGTTTAACATGAGAAAGGTGGATCCATCCTTTTCTGCCTTCCAACTTGACGGCAGTACGGGTGGTCAAGAGGACCTGACGTGGCTCCTTCCAACGTGGTTCCAGCGGACTTGATCTGTCAAAATTTCTGATCATCACCAAGGAGCCTGGAACGATTTCATGCGGTGCCACCTCGGTATTGTCTGGAAAGGCGGCGGCAACCTGTGAACGACATGAGTTGAGGGCAGACATCAAGGAAGCTAGGTAATCTGTCAGCATATTACATGAAACATCAGTAATACTTCGGGGTCTAGGAGTACCCCACATGTTAGGGGGGCGGCCGAATACGACCTCATACGGGGACAGACCTGATCTGGAATGTGCGACCATGCGCATATAAAATAGAGCAACTGGCAGAGCTACTAGCCAGTCCACACCTTTTTCTTTACAGACTTTTGCAATTCGGATTTTCAGAGTCTGATTATGTCTCTCTACGAGACCGGCTGCTTCAGGATGGCGTACACAATGGAACTTCCACTGGTACCCTAACAAAAGGGAAACGTACTTCATCAGTTCAGATGAGAATGGCTGGCCGTTATCAGAATATACGACTCTAGGGAGTCCATATCTAGGGAAAAACTCACGAACCAACTGCTTGGCAGTGGTCGCGGCTGTGTAATCTGGGACTGGATATGCTTCTGTCCACCTGGACAAAGCGCATACAACTACAAGGACATACTTGAAACCTCGACATCGCTCCATCTGAATATAATCCATCTGGAGGACCTCAAAAGGGTGGTCAGGAGGCTGGAAACCACCTTGTTCCACCGGGACACTTTTACCTGGATTAAACTGACAACATATCATACAGGTACGGACTTTCTGCTTGGCTGCAGCTCGTAAATGCTTGTTGAACCAAATATTCTGGATACTGTCTAACATAGCTTTTTCTCCTAAATGTGCTGGACTATGTGCGGTATTGATAATGACTTGAACCATAGAATCGGGGAGAAACCATGTGGCTCTACCCTTCGTTAACCATCCTTGATCTGTCTGGACCCCTCCTTGTTCATACCATTTCTTGATTTCATCGGGAGTAGCATGTAACTGGATATCTATGACATCTTGAGTAGGGTCCTTAACTGTCATGCATGTAGTCGGATCTGGAGTATGTGTCTGATTAACTGGAATGTCTGGAGTCTGTGCTGTAAGCTTAGCTGTGTGGTCTGCTAGATCGTTACCTTGGGAAATAATGTCAGTAATTTTCGTATGTGCTTTGCACTTCATGATAGCAATAGATGTCGGTAAATGTATGGCATCTAACAGGGCTTGAATAAGGAGACCATGCTGAATCTTGGTTCCATGAGAAGTCATGAAACCTCTCTCCTGCCAGAGCACTCCGAAGTCGTGTACAACTCCGAATGCGTAACGTGAATCTGTGTAAACATTAACTTTCAGGTTCTTGGCGTGTATACAGGCTTGTGTCAGGGCGACTAGCTCTGCTGCTTGAGCGGACAGGGTATCAATACGGTGTGTTTCAATAACTTCGGTGTCAGTAGTTACTGCATATGCTGCGACTAGTTCTCCTGTACTAGTTCTCATACACGAACCATCCACATAAAGTGTCAGGTCGGGATCTGGTAACGGAATGTCTGTCAGGTCTTGTCTTGGCTTTGTCGTAATGTTAACTACTTCCACACAATCATGTGGGTCTGGATTTGAATTAACTGATGGTAACAGTGTAGCAGGATTCAGGACGTTGCAGCGTCTGATTTCTATGTGTGGCTGGAACAGTGTCAATTCATAACCTGTTAAACGTGCAATTGTCAAGTGCTGAGTTTGTGTTCGGTTTAAAAGAACTTCTACTGAATGTGGGACTTGTACTGTCAGGGAATGTCCTAAAACTATGGAATCACTTTGTCTGATAGCTAGTGCTGTGGCTGCAACTGACTTGAGGCACGCAGGCAAAGCCTGGGCGACTGGATCTAGTGTGCTCGAAAAATAAGCACAGGGCTTGTATTGTCCTGCTTGATCTTGTGTGAGAACAGATAATGCTGTACCTTCGCGTTCAGTAACGAAAAGTGTAAAAGGCTTACTGTAGTTCGGTGTGGCTAGAACTGGAGCTTGACATAGGGCTTTCTTTAACTCATTGAAACTAAGTGTATGTTCAGATGTCCAAGGGAGGACAGTCGATACGGCTGCCTCCTGTGTCGTTAACTGTATCAGTGGCTTGGCTAGAAATGCATACTGGGGAATCCATTGCCTACAATAAGAAGTAAGGCCGATAAAAGCACGTACCTCCTTCTGGGTTCTGGGCTGGGGAAGACTCGCTATTAACTGGATACGGTCGGGTGTCAACTGCCTACCCCTCTTGGACAGCAAGTGCCCTAAGTATACCACTTGCTGGACACAGAATTGAAGCTTCGAAGGTGACACCTTGTGCCCCATCTCGGCTAGGAAATACAGAACTGTAAGGGATGCTCGTTCGCAGTCACGTTCAGAACGGGCTGTGATCAGTAGATCATCGACATACTGGAGCAGGGCAGTGTCAGTTGGCATGTGAATGTTGTCTAGTTGTCTCTTGAGTGCTTGACTGTAAATACTAGGGCTTTCTGTGAAACCTTGAGGAGCGCGTGTGAACATATAGCTTCTTCCATTTAAACAAAATCCGAAAAGAAACTGGCTGTCTGGATGAATGGGAACACTAAAAAATGCATTCTTGAGGTCAATGACAGTGAAAAACATGGCTTCGGAATCAATAGCAGTTAACAGGGAAGAGATGTCTGGAACAACTGGGTACTGAGGAATAATACATTTATTAAGCTCTCGTAAATCAATCACTAATCGATATACTGGGGGTGCATTTGGATCAGTACGTTTCATGACTGGAATGATCGGAGAATTACATACATTGGAGTCAGTTACTACAACTACTCCTTGAGCCATGAGCTCGTCAATAATTTTGGATAAGGCTGCTACAGCCTCAGGTGGCAATCTGTACTGTCTGATTCGGGGTAACACTACACCTGGCTTGAGAGTCACACGATAGGGTGTGATTTGCATATAACCTACATCAGTTGGACCTTGCGCCCATAAGTGCTGCGGAACTTTAGACAATCTGGGATCAAAATCTCGTAATACATAGTGACCCTTGAAGTCACGTAGGAACAATCGTATTCCCTCTGGGGAACAGCAAATAACTGCACCTAATTCTTTCAGTGTCTTTATGCCTAATAGGTTTTCTGGACATGACTTAGTAAGTAACAGATCAGTAGTGCGGGACAATGGACCTACTTCTAGAGTAACTGGCTTAGATATCTCATTAACTATTGGCTTTCCTGAAAATCCAAGGGAAACATTTCTTGAGCCTGAGAGCGGAGCCCCTGGAACTTCGGCATGACTAATTGTGGTCCTACTTGCCCCTGTATCGATCAAAAACTTTCTGTCTTTCCCTAATACTTGACTGTGAACATAGGGACCTTCTTGATCTACAGGTATCTCGATGAGAGGCAAGCCTACCTCCCTCTCTAGGCTGTTTCATGAATATGGCTGGTACTCTGGATACTCTGTCTGTGCATACTGGTACATCTGCGATGTAACGTGCTGTGTTGCAGCAATAGGCTGCGGTGCTGTAACTGTCTGTTGTGCATTCTGTGACTGAGGAATCTGTGAAACTTGTTCTTGTCTAGGCGGACGTGGTCTTTCTTTAGTCTTACCAGTAGCTATGTTATGTTTCAGAACTGCACACTCGTTTATAAAATGACCTGGCTGTTTACAATAATTGCAATTCCCTTTAACGGGAGCTGCAGGATGACTGACTTGATTGGCTTGATTTGGACCCCTCTTCTGACTGTCTTGAGGAACAGATTGTGCAACTAGTACTTTCATTTTCGTGTCTTTCATACGTTTTCTCTCGTGTTCTTGCTCTTCTCTGATTCTATTCTGGTGATACTGGAGCATCTGGAGCATCTGGGACGGAGTATTTGCTTGCCAGGTGCTTTCGACTTTCAAAACTCGATTTTTAATTTGTGGGCTTGAATTCTCGACTAATTTAGTAACAAAAAGGTGAGGGTATGACTCACTACTTGTCTTGAGACCACTATTAATACTGAAACATTTCTCAAATCTAGAATAAAAATCACTAATATCTTCATCTTGTTTCTGTTTACAGGCTGAGATTGCATCCCAGTCTTCTTTTCTCGTTGTCAATAATCTGGGTAAAACTTGAATCAATAATTCTGGTAATTCTTTACATTTATCTCCAAGACCGGTACCTGGTACTCGTGCCTTGTCTTCAGCTTCTAGAGCTGCCCAATCGATCTTTTTCTCTCCCACCTCCCATTCCTTTTCCTTTAACTTTTCATACACCCCTGCGGGTAACAGGACCTTTAACATTTTAATGATATCTGGGTAAGTGTATTCTCCCATACGGAGCATGTCTTTTAATTCTCTATGGAACCCGGCTGGATCTTTGTCATGACAGGGAATTAATTTCTTCATTTCAAGAAGTTCCATCTTTGAAATCGGAGTGTATACAAACACTCGTTGCATTACGCCACCCGCCCCTTGGACTGGGTGGACTTCTCGTAACGGATTCTGTCTGTCTATGTAAAATGATTTACTTTCTGGGGGTGAGACATGAACAAAATGCGGATTCAGGAACGTTCTATACTTGTGACGCTGTTCTAGAATGACACTCATTAAATCGGTACCTAGACCTCTCCATCTATACTGGAGTAACTCGTTCAGGATATCATGCAACGGACCTGGATCAGAATGTTGACCCTCATACAGAGTAATGAGGTGCTGGATCATATACATACCCACCAGTCGTTGCTCGGCTGGGGGCAGTTTCAGAAACATTTGTGCCACTATTTCGTCTGGAAAAGTGGTAGAATCAGTAATCCATCGGACTGCTGATCGGGCTAGTTCTTGTTCATGCATGGTACTTAACTCACTATAACCGATTCGTGATTTCAGAATGTGATCGGTAGCTTGAAATACTTGTTCTAGAGAACCTTGTTCTGGTGCTGGATGATGAAAAATAGACTTGTGTTCTAGACGTAAATGGCGATCCGGAAATCTAGATTTTCCTACATACGCTATTCTGGCGGAATTCTCGTCTTCCTCTTCAGGATCAGAGATACTTTCTTTCTCGCTTACTTGTGCTGCTTTACGCTGGTCGTGTAACCTTATTATTTCTTTACGAATTTTCTTGTACATACTCTCCATGGCACCGACGGTCTTGTGCTTACCCTCGGCTATATTATCACTCCACCTTGTCAGGATTCTCATTTCGGCAGAATCTTTAGACGGGTAATCTTGTTCTCTTATTAGACAATTGATCAGGAACTTTAATATCATGAGCTGGATCTCGGCTTTCCTTTGAGACATAATCTCGCCAATACTTTCTGGATCATCCCCTGTACGGATGAAACGATATATTCTGTCTAGATCTTCTTTCATATTCGGCAAGGTGACTAGATACTCGGTCACTCTCCTTACACGTAAGGAATATAAAACCATATTATATTCGCCTGGAACCGGATCATAGACACATTCGTTAAGGGTTTGCCTGATTTCTGTAACAGACTGATGTTTGGGCGTGCGCTGTAACGCTTGAGCATGTAATTCGAGTAATGTTAAACGCTTGTGTGGCGGCGGGGTTTGAGGAAGACCTCCTCCTGCGGCCCCTAAACTGGAATCGTCGATTGACATTCTTCGTGCTGACAGGGTCGGTAGTTGTAACGTGGGCTGGACTTGTATGGCGGACTGGACCGGGGGAGCTGTTAAGGGCACCCCGGTGTCTGAAGGAGCAGGAAGTGCCTGATTTACAGGGACTGGCGGAGCGCGAACAGGATTTGCATATTCTGGGACTGTGTCGTCCAAGTAGGACGAAATAAAAATATCAGCTGCGGTCGGTTTGTGACGTAGCTTGGTCGGAACTAATGGTGGCGGGAAATTACTAGATGCCTCTGGGGTCGCTTTTGGCACACCTTCGGCAAGAAGAGGATACATACCCTTAATGAGGGCATGCCTCTGTCTGTCTGACTGTTCGGCTTTGACTTGTTCACCTATCTCGATTAATTCTCTTTCTTGGGCTCGTTCCTGGGATTCTCTACTTAACTCTGACTTTCTGACTTCTTTCTCGGTTCTTCTATGAGCTTCCTTACGCCATAACTCGATGGCATCTTTCTGTGACTGTCTGGCTTTCTTTTTCCATAATGCTTCTTCCACTCGCATGATACATTCGGCATCCCATGTACCCGATACGGGCCATCTATACTTTTCTTCTAACTGTTTGGTATACTCTACCCATAAATCTAGATACATTATGGCGCTTATGCCATGTTTCTGATACATAAAGTGACCTGGACTGTCCCTGGGCGGGACCGGAACCGCTTCCTCTAACAGACCCTTTCTAGTTTTTATCTGACGTAACTTGGAAAAGAGCGGCATGACTGAACTGTAATCTGGACACAATACAATACACAATGAAAACACAAAATCACATCACACTCATACCACAACATTAATAATACATAAAGAACATTATAAATAACAGTTCGAACAGAATATTACCTGAAATACTGAGAACAGAAACAGAACAGAATTTCTCGAGAACGGAACAGACTAGAATTACTGGATGCACTGCTGTAACAGTACGGAACATACCGGTCCCATAAAGGGACGCATCAAGACCCGTATCCACCTAGGTGAACACTTCGTTTGTGAGTCTGGGCACCACCAACCCACGGACCAGGAGTCAATTTAGATTGGTCCTGTCTAGATACTACCCCAGCAATGGTACTCACCGGGCAGCACGGAACGGAAGGCCTCGGACTGGACTGGACGACGGACGACGAACTTCGGACTTCAGTTACAGGTGGGCCTCCGGATACCTCGGACCTTGGACTCTCGGCTTGGGCTCTGGTCGGGACTCGCCGCGTTCCTCCACCGTCTCGTTTGGATGCTGGACCGCCTCCTCCGTCTCCTCCGTGGGCCTGAGGGATACTTGGAGCAGAAATATCTGCCAGTGCACGGTATGGTTCCGTCACGACTGCAGAGGGTCAGGGGGTCGGCGTGGCTTCACCGACGCGTGGGGAAAGGGCAAGTCCCTGTTCGGGCGCCATTATGTGGTATATAAATAAATAATACCGGATCTATTTTTGAATAAATGAATGAATAACAGATAGCTCAATAAAATAAGAGTCAAGATTCGAGGTAGTAGGAGTTTCTGCAGGTTTATTACAGCATAAGGACAGGATCAGGACAACCTGCATAGGATGACCCAGCAGCTGCTGGGGCTTGGTCTGGGATGAGCGCGCTAACTTTTAATAACAATACATCAACTTATATACATAGCGCAAACACATAGCATTACATTGCAGTAGGCGTAGCAGTGGGTGGAGCAGAAGGCGTGACGCGTAGCAGTCGCGAGAGATAACAGTAAAAGTAGGTGTAACTGGGAGTATACATAGACATGTGATGCAAATGTAACAGAATATGTCATGAATGGGCGGAAACATAGGAGGGGGCTACCTAAGGAGCCGGGACCTCTAACCTAATGGTGCGCGAAAACTGGCAATGACGTATTACTAGGAGAAGCTGGGGGCTACGAACTCTGTGCTAGGAGCAGAGACTAGAGTCTGGAGGGTCGGAGCGACATGTACCTAAACCCTATCTGGTATCTAATGTTTAGGGAACATGTTGATATAAACTAGAAGTCATGAAGGGAAAAGCTAACTTGACTCTAAGACTGGACCATGCATTATTCTACATGTAGTGCGTGATGAAGAATATTAAATGACCATTAATACAGTATTTCTCTAACGTGGAGCCGAATAGGCTAGACAATGACGGAAACTATTGATGCAGTTCAGTAGCTTAGGAATGTAGAGAAGGAGGACTGAACTGATAACTGGAACTATAACATACTTTTGGCAGACTCAGAGGCAGAGCCAAGCTGCACCGGGCACTGCGAGGCAGGAAGTAAGTGAAGGGTCGAGGATACAGGTGGGGGCTGTATCGCTCCTCAGCGAGGCTTTTCAGGAGACAGGAGCTGAATCTGATGTCCGGGCCCTTTTGAGGCCTGGAAACGGGGACTTTACAATGGAATAACGTGCATACTGAGAAACGTGGCAACATTACTTTACATAGGCCTGATATTCGTAGTATTCACGAGGACTGGAAAATGTCATACCAGAGGTGGACACAACTATAATTGCGTCATTAATCAGACATGGGGAATAACATATGCATATTGGTCATGCACACATAACATATGATGGATGAGGCGTAGGGACACAGAACATGGCAAAATTTACTTTTCCACAGGTAGGAAAAGGTATTTTTACTGGTTTATATAATATAGATTTTTTTTTAAGTTTACGGAGTTCTACAGTACTTTTGCAAGTATCTATAAGTATAGCAGTACCAATGTAAATCAAAAAAGAAAATTTAAATATGACAGACAACACTCTACAACACACCACTGCACTCCACGGCATGGAACTCCAGTCTTGTCACTCCACTCTACGACACGACACGCCACTCCACTCCACTCTATGACATGCCAGTCTCCTCTACATCTTGAGACTCTACTGTACACCACTCCACTCTATGTGCCTCTACTCTAAGACACTCTATGGCTAACCATTCTATGACATGCCACTGCACTCTACTCTACGACACACCGCTCCACTTCACTTCAGTTTATGCCATTCCACTCTGCAAGACTCTAATCCACTCAGTGCCCTTCTTGTCTATGCCACTCTACTCCATTCTACCACACACCACTCCATTACACTCTGTGACACTCGACTCCACTCTACAACAGGCCACTCTCCCCTATGACATGTCACTCTACTGTACACCACACCACTCCAATCTACACCACTCCACTCAATGACACACCACTCTCCTCTACATCTTGCAACTCTTCTGTACTCCACTCTATGCCCCTTCACTCAAAGAGACTCTACATCTTACTATTCTATGACTTGCCAAGGCACTCTCCTCTACGATACCCCACTCCACTCTATGCCAGTCCACTCTACAAGACTCTAATACACTCTGTAACCCTCCTGTGTACCACACTCTATGATATACCACTCCACTACACTCTGTGACGCATGACTATACCCTACAGCAGGCCACTTCATTCTATGACATGCCACTCCACTGTAAGACACTCTACGACACAAGATTCTGTGACTCACCACTCCACTCTGCAACATGCCACTCTACTTTATGCCACTCTACTCTACTCTCTGATATGCCACTCCCCTTACGATACACCACTCCTCTTTGACAAGTGCTCCACACTATGACATTTCACTTTACCCCCTCCACTGTGTCATTGTACAACACACCACTCTGTGACATGCCACTCCACTCTACTGTATGCCACACCACTCTACTCTATTCCACTCTATGCCAATCCACTGTACACAACTCTCTACGCCATGACAGTCTCCAAATCGACACTCTGTCACTCCACTCTATGCCACTCCACTCTGCGACATTCTACTCCACTCTACTCTATACCACTTCACTTTACAATACACTACTCCACTCTCTTATTCTATGACACTCTACTCCTCTGACTTATTCTATAACACTCTACTCCACTCCACTCTAGTCTACAACACTCTACGCAACTTTAGTGCCACTCTACCCCACTGTACTCGACTCTACTCTATGACATACTACTCCACACAAAGCCACTCTATGCCACTCTACTGTATCATACTCTACTCCACCCTACATCGCTCCATTCTACAACACTCTACTCTATGCCACTCCACTTTATGACACTCAACTCTATGACTCTCCACTTTACACCCCTCCACTCTAGGACACTCTATGACATGCCACTCAATGACATACCACTCAATGACACGCCACTCCACTCTACTCTAAGACATGTCACTCCACTCTACGCAACTCCTCTCTACAACACACCATTGTACTCTATGCCCTTCCACTCTACACTATTCTGTGGGACTCCACTCCAATGTATGAGGCACCACGCCACTCCTGTCTGCGAAGAGCCACTCCTCTCTACAACAAGCGAATCTACTGTACAACATGTCACTGCACTCTGTCATGCCACTCTAAGACAGTCTACGACACACCACTCTGATGCATCCCTCTACTTTACTCTATGAAATGCCACTAGACTGCATGCCACTCCACTCTACTGAACAACACACCGTTCTACGACATGCCACTCGACTGTATGATCACCACTCCACTCTACGACATGACAATGGCACTCCACTCTGCAAAAATCCACTCTACGACTGTGCCACATGCCACTCTGACACATAACTCCACTCTACTCTATGACATGCCCCTCTATTCTATGCTACTCCACTCTACTGTACGACAAGCCACTCTATGCCACTCCGGTCTACACCAATTCACAACACACAACTCCACTCTACAACATGCCACTCCACCATACGCCCCTCCACTGTAGGACGCTCTATGATAAGCCACTCTATGACACACCACTGCACACCAATCTACCCCCTCCGCTGTAAAACACACCACTCCACTGTACTGTATGACACATCACTCCACTCTACGCTACTCCATTCCTCAACACTCTACTCCACTTTATGCTCTTCCACCTTACACCACTCCACTCTAAGATGTGCCTCCCCACTCAACCACACTCCTCTGTATGACACTCCACACCACTGCACTCTGTTACATGCCACTCCACTCTACAACTTTCCACTCCACTCTGACTTGCCACTATAGTCTATGTGCCTCCACTCTAAGAGACCCTATGACACACCACTCAATGACACTCTACTCCACTCTATGCCACTCCACTCTAAATCACTTCAGTCTATCCCATGACACTTTGCGCAACAACACTCTATGCCACGGCACTCCACACACTTTATGCCACTCCACGCCACTTCACTCTGCACTACTTTATGCCACTCCACTCTGTTCCACTATACTCTACACCACTCTACTCAATTCCACTGCACTGTATGCCACTGTACACCACTTTACTCTATGCCACTGCACTGTACGCCACTTCACACTACTCTACTGTGCACCACTCTTTTCCACTCCATTCTACCCCAGGGCACTATATGCCACTCTACTCACCCCACTGTACTCCACTGCACTCAATATCACTGCACTATATACCACTCAACTCTACTCTGCACCACTCTAGTCAATGCCACTGCACTTCATGCCAGTGTACTGTACCCTGTACCACTCTACTATATGCCACTACACTCTATGCCAGTGTACTCTACCCTAATGTACGACACTACACTCTACTTTATGCCACTCTACGCCACTGTATGCCACTCCATTGTGCACCACTCTACTGTACGCCAGCCCATTCCACTTCACGCATAGTCACTGTGCACCAATCTACCCTACTCTACTCCACACAATTCCACTGATCTCTATGCCACACTCCTCTTTGCAACTCTACTCTACCCCACTTTGCTCTACCCCACTTCCCTTGAAACCACTTTACTGTATGTCACTGTATTCTACACCACTGTAGTGTACACCACTCCAAGCAGTTCTACTCCATTCCACTAAACTTTATGCCACTCACATCACTGTATGCTATGCCATTCCACTCTACGTCACTCCATGAGACATTGTCAAGAAATGACTGCGGTATTGCGGAACTGTAAAAAAGAAATCTATATATGAACGAATTAATACCCAAATAAAGAACATTATATGATTCGTAAACAGTTCATTTATTGAAAAAAACATAGAAATTAAATGAATAAAACAGAGGTTGAAAATAAGTTATAGTTAGGAAAACAGAATTTTTTATTTCTATACAAAAACAATGTAAACTACACAAACTACACAAACATTAGAATTTCAAAAGTTATAGTTATAATTTGAATTTATATTTTGCGCCCTGCTAAAAACTTACTTTAACTCGCAGATCTCAGTATACAGTGTTGTGAACTCACTAGTCAGACTACATTAACTATATATAATTTGCGCCTCTCATGTGCACAGCCAGTACCTTGTGATATAACATCACTTACTCTTGCTAAATGATTGCATTCATAACAACACTCATGCCATCTGCAATGATATAATTTATGAGAAGAGTATGATTGGTATAGGGACGAGTTATAGTTAATGTAGTCTGGCTCGCAATAGTGCACTCTTAACATATAATGCCTTTCAGTAAGGATGATATGTGACTACTACTCCCAGTAAGCCTCATTGTTTTATGAAAGTAACATTCCTTGTACATTAATTTACATACTTGTATGATGTATTGCCTCTGTATAATTTGTGTGATGTACAGGCCTCTGGGTTTTGGATGAGTAGCACTATAACAGAATTAAAAATAATTGAATACGTTGTAATTAAATGTGTGTAATTACTTGTACAAACAGATACATCTGACATTCATACAGTGCATGAATATTAAGGGTGAGTGGCAAACTCTGCTTCGCCCATGGAGATTCTCATGTTTTGCCTACTCCGCGCTCCAGCAAAGCATGGAGTTTTGCTAAAAACTCCACTGACTGCAGTGTGGTGGAGTTCACTGCCCAACCGTTAATATTTCATGGACCATATTTCTTGTTCTCTGAATGGGCACCATTTCCCCCTTCTAGGCTACCTTATCCCACGTCAATTGCGCTCCAAAAAGGCCTACAAAGCCTCAGGAAAAGCTTTGTCCTAACTCATTGCTTTGTGAGTTAGACTCGTTTGTGGCTTTTTTTAAGACAACGCAGCTTGTCTTTTGGAAGCACAATCCAGTGCTTGCTTACGTCAGTCCTGGATACGCTCTTCTCGTCCTCACTCTTGCAGAGTTCTTCAATCTGTGGGGCGCGCCCCCCTTCCCCCCAGGGAGCGCGACACCATCACAGCGCACTCCACACGAAGATCTTCCCTTTCAGAGTCTTTTACTGTGCCGAGGCGTCACAAGTGTAGTGTCGTCCTGCCTGACTTCCTGTGTGAGACAGGACAGGCAGCAGGAAGAGGAAGTGAGGACACAGGAAGGGTTTTAGTCTGTAAGCCAGTGTGAGGCTGGCAGGGAATAAAGTAAGACGTACATTCCTTACCTCAGTGTCGGTGTATATTTGCAATGGGCGCCAGCGCTGCGACAATGGCGACGAGGATGGGATGCTTGTAAAGCCCACACGCAGCATTGCCCAGCCACCCGACGTGGCCAACCACCGAACCCTGCAGCGGAGAAAACCGCCGAAGCCAAGAACACCTGACCGCTGCTGGCGAGAGGCGCCACCTGCTTGCTGCCGGCGAGAGACGCTCGCCGCTACTGCCCGGGGAAGAGAGGCGCGAAAGGACCAGAGCGCGGGTGCGCGAACGACACCCCAAGCACCCGACTGCTACACCAGGAGGTAGGCGCGTATGCCAGAGCGCGGCCCCCACGTGTCCAGAAGAAGCAGCCGAGTGTGCAGCGCCGGAAGACAGCGCCCGACCCCAGACGCAGGCAAGGAGAGAAGAGCCAGCACGGAATGCAGCGCGAGGAGCGAGGGTGAGTCTAGACCCTGCCGCTTCCCTCACGCGCTGTCTGCAAGTCTCAGAGACAGAGACACGAGGCCTACTGTCCCGCCCGGCGGCCATTTTGAAGTCAGGCACCCGCCCTTCAATAAACCTGCACTCTCTCCATGGCGGCCATCTTAAAGTCAGGCGCCACTCGTTAAATAAGGACATTGCCAATATAAAAAGTCAACCAAGATACATGAAGGCTCAAGGAGCTGAATGGTGACAAATAAACACTGCATGCTGCTAATACTCCGCAAATAAGCACTAGACAACGCTCTCTACAGCTTTTCAGAGCCAGCTAAGTGCAGATGTCCAACCCGGGCCCTGATAGCTCCTCAGGCACTGCCACCACAGCGTCAAGTGCATCAAGCACAGCGAGTTCAGGAAGCCCAGCTCCTAGTACAGGAAGCCCAGCTCCCAGCACAAGAGGCCCTGCTCCTCCAGCCACTGTACCTGCAATGGCGAACAACCCAGTGGGAGCCTCCTTCATGCGCCAACCTCAGCCTTTACCACTGACGCCAGGCAACAGCATGGGCCCATCGTGGAAAACATGGAGTGAAGATTTCGAGGGCTACATGGTCGGATCCCTAGTACAAGATAACAAGCAAAAACTTGTGGCTTTGAGAAATCTGATTGGTCCAGACATTGCACAAATCATCAAAAAACTGCCTAACGCTGCAACAGCCACCTATGATGAAACCAAAGCCGCACTTGACAGACGCTTTCTCCACAAACGCAATGTAGATTATGAGCGCCATACGTTCAACCTTGCCACGCAGGAGAAAGATGAATGTATGAGTGATTTCATCATGCGCATACGTAGACTCGCACGATACTGCGACTTTAACAACTTCAAAACGGAAGACGCCCTGAGGCTCCGCATCATCGACGGCTGCTCATCTGAAACCTTGCGCTGGAGACTCCTAAAAAAACCATACACACTAGACGAAATCTGACAAGAATTAATGACCAGGCGGAGGACTACGCGAAGCGGATGGGGACGCAGAAATCATCGGATCACAAAGACCATGCTTTGCGCATTCAGACACACAGGTCCTCCAAGACTACCAAGCCCACTTCCAAATCCCACAGGTCTCAGCCATCACGTCGAAGCTCGCGACACACGAGGTCCGCAAAAGCCTCGCCTACCTGTTATAGATGCGGGCAGGACTACCCACACTCAGGACAGTGCCCAGCCATCGGGCAACGATGCCACCGCTGTGGAAGAGACAATCACTTTGAGATTGCATGCCAAGCTAAGCAACCAAGTCACAGATCATCAACCAAAGGGCATGAGTCACGCCACCACGCCCGAGCCATAAAAGACAAGGGACGCAGGTCCTCCAGCTCGTCCAACTCCAGCGTCCAGTCAGCATACTCGCATCAGTCAAGAGGTCGTTCCGGAAGTAGCCATCGCTCAAGACGACATGTGACGGACTCCTATCGGTCACGCAGAGACACATCCAGTGAGTCACCATCGCGCACCCCCACATCACAAGACAGTGATGAATACATATGCATGGTAACAACCCCGGATCGTGATGAGTACATATGCATGGTTGCTGACCCGGATCGACTGAAGCGATATCCAAAACTCGACATCCTGATAGGCGACCACCCAGCTAAATTTGTTTTGGACTCTGGAGCATCCTTAAACTATATCTGTGCTTTAGAACATCAAAACATGAAACACAAGCCCAAACTGGAACCGGCTGCTGTTCGTGTCTTCACGTGGATGTCACGCAAGCCACTGCCTTGTTTAGGCCGTTTCCGCACCACTCTCACGTTCAAGGACCGGACAATTGATGCCTACATTCATGTAGTGGAGGGACCAGATCTGGCAGACTGTCTCCTCAGTCTCCCCACAGCAGAAAGACTCAAACTCGTAGAACTCCTCTACATGACGGAGGACACTCCCGACATCGTTGCGAAGTTTCCCAACTTATTCAAAGGACCCGGGAAGCTCAACCACTTCAAAGTAAAGCTTCACATCAACAAAAATGTGACACCGGTTGCCCAACACCACAGGAAGGTGCCATTCCATCTACAAAAGGCCGTTGATGACGAGCTCCAAGACCTCCTTCGAACAGACATCATAGAACGCACGACGGGTCCCACCCCGTGGGTATCGCCAGTCGTAGTAGTCCCAAAACGAGGAGAAGACAACAAGGTCAGGCTGTGCGTTGACATGCGCGCGCCCAACACTGCCATTGAGCGGGAACGCCATCCTGGGCCGCATATCAGTGACATGATCACCAAGTTAAATGGCGCCACAGTATTCTCCAAGCTCGACCTTAATAAAGGGTATCACCAGCTGGAGCTCCACGACAAGTCGAGATATATCACGACTTTTACCACGCACCAAGGCCTATTCCGCTACAAACGCCTGAACTTTGGCATATCCTCGGCCGCCGAGATCTTCCAGGAGGCCATCAGGCGAGTCATCCAAGGCATCCCAAATGCCTTCAACTATAGTGACGATCTGCTGGTCTTTGGGAAGGACCGAACAGAACACGACACAGCGCTGGACAGGGTCTGTCATGCACTGATGACGGCAAACCTAACACTTAATGCCAGCAAATGTGAATTTCATAAAGACACCTTAAAATTCTATGGACACATCTTCTCGAAGGAGGGCATGAGACCGGACCCTGAGAAGGTAGCAGCCCTGGCCGACACTCAGAAACCCCGAGATGTCACTGACCTACGTTCTTTCCTTGGCATGGCAAGCTATTGCGCGAGGTACATCCGCGACTACGCCACAATCAGCTACCCACTGCGAGAACTCACTCGCCAAGGTCAGCCATTCGAATGGACGGAAGCGTGTCAACATGCGTTCTCCGTCATCAAACATGCCGTGGGGTCAGCTATCAATCTGGCGTACTTCGACACGAAGAAGAAAAAAGAAATCACAGTGGATGCCAGTCCAGTGGGCCTGGGTGCCATTCTGGCCCAATACCGCGAAGACTCAGACCAACGACACATCATCGCTTACGCAAGCCGCAGTCTGACGGATACAGAAAAAGCATACTCCCAGCCGGAGAAGGAAAGCCTAGCTGTGGTGTGGGCGTGCGAACACTTCCACCTTTTTGTTTATGGCAAACATTTTACGATCATTACAGATCATCAGGCGCTCATTACAATTTTTGGTAACCCCAATGCGAAAATGCCACCACGCATTGAGCGGTGGGGCTTGCGCCTCCAAGACTACGTCTTCTCCATCATCCACAAACCTGGGAAAGCTGAAAACCCAGCTGATTTCATGTCACGACACCCGCTGGCGGGTGCCCGTTCTGCACTTTCTGTGGCTGACGAATATCTTCACTTTGTCGTCGACGCTGCGTGTCCTCCCACTGTTCCTGTCGAAGCCATCCAGGAGGCGTCCGCACTTGACCCCCTCGTCCAAGCAGTGATGACCCGCATTCGCTCCAACTCATGGAGAGACGTGAAGCAGTCCTCCTCCGAGTCAGCTCAACTCCGACTGGACCTAGCCGCATTCCAACGAGTGCGTGAAGAACTCTCCATCAGTGACAATGGTCTCCTTTTAAGAGGGGGGAGAATTGTGATTCCTCTCAAACTACGCCAAGGGGTCATCAACCTGGCACATGAAGGACACAGAGGCATCAATGCAACCAAGAAAGCTCTGAGAGAACGAGTCTGAATCCCCACCCTTGACTATATGGTCGAGACAACCCTGAAGGACTGCGTCACATGCCAAGTAGTCAGCAAGGAAGAACCACCGGCACCGTTACAAATGTCAGAACTGCCGGATGGAGTATGGCAACAGATTGCGGTCGACTTCTTCGGCCCACTACAATCAGGACAGTATATCATTGTTGCCATGGATGAATACTCCCGCTTCCCATTCGCACAACTGATATCATCAACTCGAGCAACGACAGTGATCCCAGTGCTTGACGAGATATTTGCAGCCTGGGGCATCCCACTGCAAGTAAAAACAGACAATGGACCTCCCTTCAACGGTCATGAATTCACGAACTTTGCAACTCACCTAAACTTCAAGCACCAGAAAATCACTCCGCTATGGCCACAGGCAAATGGCATGGTGGAGCGATTTATGGGGACACTAAAAAGAGCAATCCAGCAGGCAGAACTGACTCACCGAGACATCCAGCAGACATTAAATGAAGTACTTAGAGCGTATCGGAATACGCCGCACAACACCACAGCTCAGTGCCCAGCAACTGTAATGCTAGGAAGGACACCCAGGACAAGACTGCCCATGCTAGATGAAAATCCGCAACAACGGAAAGTCACGGTTGATCACAACACCCTTGTGGACATTGATCACACCAAGAAGCACCGAATGAAGACATATGCTGATCAACGCAGACATGCCAAAGACTCCAACATACAAGAAGGAGACTGGGTGATAGTGCGGAGTGATCGGCGATCCAAAGCAGACAGTCGATACCTCGACATTCCCATGCAAGTCACCAAGAAGAAAGGAACCATGGTCACAGCCAAAGCTGACCACAAACAAGTGACAAGAAACATCTCACACTTCAGGAAATGCAACCGACGCGGCTGCCACGAGACTGTGCCAAATCTACCCTCAAGTGACTCTTCCAATCAGAGTGACAACAGTGACCCAAGCCATCATAGCCCCACGCGAATGGTGGAAACTACAAATCACCACAGTCCCCACAGTCCCCTGCCGAGACACAGAGAACGACCGCAACGTCTGATCAGGAAACCCCGACGTCTGGTCGAAGAGATATAGAAGAAGTGAGACTCTGCAAAACAGGGGAGATGTAGTGTCGTCCTGCCTGACTTCCTGTGTGAGACAGGACAGGCAGCAGGAAGAGGAAGTGAGGACACAGGAAGGGTTTTAGTCTGTAAGCCAGTGTGAGGCTGGCAGGGAATAAAGTAAGACGTACATTCCTTACCTCAGTGTCGGTGTATATTTGCAATGGGCGCCAGCGCTGCGACAACAAGTTCAAATGGGAATTCTCAAGTAACTGAGGGCTGGAGGGGGGGCGGGAGGGGAAATAGATTAGGTAGGACGTGTGCTTTTGTCATGTAAAGAGCTAACAGGTAACCTTCCCAGGAGGGGGTTAATTGGTTGAATGCTTCAGCTCCAGTGGGAGGCAGGGTCTCCTCTGCTGAAAAAAACGAAAGCAAACAAACAGACAGTCCTGTTCCTTTGAGTTCGATTTCAAAGCAGAGGAGACTCCTTGCCTCCGACTACAGCTTTCAGTTTTAGCAAAGGAGACATCCTGCCTCTCAAAGCAGCTGAAGCATTTCAGCTTTACCAGTTTAACCCCGTCCTGGGAGGAAGCTCTTAGTAGAAAGGAGACAAAGTTTATTTTAAATTCACCCAGGCAGGTGCTGCAACACCCACAGGGCTTCAAGTTACCAACAGAAAAATGAGCCTTGTGTTTTTTAAACAGCCTGCTTGTCTTGACACCAAATATGCTTATAAATAAACATTTGTAATGTGACATTTCTGTCTTTGTTCCATTTTATTATCAGTCATGGACCATTCAGGCAGCTATAGAACACAATTAAAAGTGCTTCTATTTATATTTGCTGTTTAAAGTACGCACAGACAAGTGCTGACAATACAGCTTTAGGTGACTGTTATTTTTGTACCAACTGGGCCATCAAATAATGAACTGGCAACCCTAACCATAAAACTGGAAGTTTGTTGCAGGATCATCACATTTATTTCCTCCATCCTGATCCCTGGTTAAAGCCATAATAGCAATAGTTTAACATATCCGAAACCCTACGCTGCCGTCAATTACCTGCTGAGTTAGTTCAAGTGTCTGGGAATGCACCCTCCATTCAGACAACTCACTCCTCATTCTCGCCCTTCACTTTCATGCTCGCCCTGCACTTACAGTGATCTCCATGCACTCACACTGATCACCATGCACTCACACCATTCACCCTCTCACCCTGCACTCACAGCGATCACAATGCACTCACACTGATCACCATGCACTCACAGGGATCGCAATGCTCTTACACTGATCACCATGCACTCACACCAGTCACCCTGCACTCATAGCGACCACAATGCACTCACACTGATCACCATGCACTCACACCATTCACCCGCTCACTCTGCACTCACAGTGATCACCATGCACTCACAATGTTCACCATGCTCTCACACCATTCACCCGCTCACCCTGCACTCACAGTAATCACTCTGCACTCACAATGATCACAATGCACTCACAATGATCACCATGCACTCACTCTTATTACCATGCACTCACACCATTCACCCGCTCACCCTGCACTCACAGTAATCACTCTGCACTCACAATGATCACAATGCACTCACATTGATCACCAGGCACTCGCGCTGATCACCCGCTCACCCTGAACTCACACTGATCACTCTGCATTCACAATGCACTTGTGCTGTTCACCCTGTACCTCACCCTGCAGTCACACAAGCACACTACTCACCCTGCACTCATGAAACACTTCATTCACATGTCCCCCTTTCTGCTCAATGTGCATACTCACTCAAATAAGACCATCACTAACCATACATTCATTTGTCCCACTCTGCACTTACATTCGCACCCAAATTCATATGGTCACCTCACTCACCCTGCAGTCACTCCTCTAACCTTTCTCTCACACTGTTGCATAACTCACCATGCACTGACATGGGCACTCCTACCACCCAAAAAGTGCAGAGGGTTAATGTGCCTGCTATAAAGAATAAGTACCATGCAGATCAAAGAACTGAGTGTGGGTAAACTATGAGTAGCGCTATAAAAAAATTAAATATTTGCCAGAAAGGTGCTATAGAGAGATGGGGTGCATTGTTGGTGAGTGGTAGGGAACAAATTCAGGGAGAAGGAGGAAATGGGGGAGGGGGCCAGAACAGACGTTTACACTATGTGCGTCCAGTGCTAGGGCCAGCCCTGGATGGGAGTGTTAGCCTCCCCAAAGTTCGGGTCTAGTTGCGCCCCTGTACACAAGTATGGGTATGTCGTGCCCCATCAAGGTTTTCGTCCTAAATTACAAAAGGAAATTTTTACATGCACTGCAATCCAGCCTTTCAGGGGTTCCCTTGATAGAGGCAGCTCTGTTTTTGCCCTGATGGCCCGGAATCATTCCTAAACAGATTCTTGTAAATATTGTTTTGTTTAATTTCTTTTTAATGTGATTGATGTGAGAGAGTCTATTACTATTTGCAGAGAAAGGTTTTTGTTTCATGCAACAACCATAAAAAAGTTTATTTTAGATCGAAACAGGTCCACACATTTATGTTGGTGGTGTTAATATTAGGTCATGTGTAAAATAAAGCATCCTAGTATAACGAATTTGAGCACATTTTATCTTGGAAAATTGTGTTTTGAGCTGCGTAATAAGCCTCTGTCATTTCACCACACCCTTTCACAAACCTGCAGTTTAATAAACACTCTTATTGTGTTAAACATTATCTGCCGAATATGGCCCATGATATGTACATGGCAGTCGATTATGTAGTGTACCAGATTCCAGAAATTTCTGTCAGGAGGTGGGGGGGCCCAAAATCTAAAAATAATTCAGCTGGGGGGGCTCAACCTACAAAAGTTTGAAGACCTCTGCTCTAGAGTTTGACCTGCCCCCTTTGCCCCTCTGTGTATAATCACAGCCTGGAGCCTATGGCCACTGCTGCTGCCGCCATGATTTCTCCCTTCAATGCATGCCTCTCAAGGTCCACGCTTTAAGAATTATGTAAGTAATGGCATCATGTATTAGTCTAATTATCACAGGGGAGCACTAATCTTTTTGGAAGAGAGAATACATGTGCAGGGCACTGCAGGCTTGATGGCTGTGCACTGCTTGGTACTTACTTTCGGAGTTGAGACGTAGCTGGTGCTGTCGCAGACATCTGAACTGGCCGTGCATGATCCGTCCTTCCTGTGAGAGGCAATGGCTTTGGACGGCTTCTTAGTTGTTACCCGAAGGAATGTGAATTCGATGGAATTCCACAGAGTTTTAGCTAACTATATGGAATTCCACTGAGTTGAACTCCATGAGCTCTACCCACGCCTAATGAATATCTCTTACAGACAGGAGTTGGACAAAGTCAAAAACCTGCCTCTAAATCATAGTTTCTCTTAGGTACTTATGAAGTGATAGCATGTTGTGTGATTTTATTTCCCTGCATTGCATTGGCATCCAGTGGTGGCTGGCATGGCTCGTGGGTGACAGGGTGGTTGCGGGTGCGGGGGGTCGCAGGCACGGGGGAGGTCTGTGCGAGGATGCAAAAGACAAAAATATAAAAAATGTAACTTACCTTCCCTCCGGGTCCTGTGTTTCTGTTCCATGCTCTCCTCAAAATTTAGGAAGCACAGCCATTGACCCAACACAATGCTGCAATGCATCGTTGTGATTGGTAGGCAGTTAGGCTCCCCTGACCAATTACAACACTGCAATGTGGCGCTGTGATTGGTTAGGTGTCCTGGTTTGACGCTCAACCAGGGAATGCGGACCTAGTCATTTTCTCCATGCAGGCTGTAATGCAGCCTGCATGGAGAACGGGGACAGTACTCAGGACAGGTTTGGGCAGACGACCAAACAGTCATTGCTCACTTACGAGTGTGCAAACCACTCCTCCCCTGCCCTGCTCCGAGGGCAAAGCAGCCCCGCCCACCCGCAAAGCAGCACAAACATAAAATGAAAATAACTGAAAGTCTTGATGGTGCAGGCAGCAAAATGTCCAGTGTCAATTAGTCCACTGGTTTTTAGGTCGAGCCTAGTCCGTGTGTATTCGCTGCTCTGCAAGATTTATTGTAGAGGAGTAGGGAATAGAAGCCCTGCCCACTCTCCGCCCATATTTGCCATTGCCTTGTGTCATTGTCCGTCCTAAATGCTAGCTTCTGATTCATCAATAGGCTTGCTAGTCCCTCCTTAGTACCGCCTCCTCTTCCTTGGACACCTCCCATTGCGACTGGCCCCTTCGGTTGTTACACAGAGTGTGTTAATTAGACTGTGAGTACTATTTTCTTTAATAAGGTTCTCCTACTGCAGGCACAACATGCTTTGGTGCCTCCTTTACTCCCCCCTTCCTCCTGTTGTCGTGCCTTCTTTTCCCCTCCCCACCCTCCCTCCCATTGTCCGTGCCTTCTCCCCCTTCCCGTTGTCCATGCCTTCTCCCCCCTACTTCTTATCAGCCCTCCTTCTGTACTGTAAGCTGATCTACTATTCTGCACCAAGAGATTTGCTGTCTGCATTAGCCCCTGACTTGTACCCCAGGGAACATTAAGTATGAAAAGGGCAGTGGTAGGTGAACTACAAGGATTCATCCAGAGAAATGTGATTAGCCCCTGAGTAACAATATTGCTAATATTCGGTCAACAAATATCACTGAATTGCAAACCATGGACAAGGAGTGCTGATAATTAAAATCTAGGGCCAGATGTAGGTGGCCAATTACCGGTCGGTAACGGCCGAATTCGGCCGTTACCGACCGGTAATTGGATTTTGAGATGTAGGGCCAGTCATTTTACAGAATCGGTAAATTTACCGATCAGTAAATTTACAGATTCTGTAAAATACTGAATCGGTATTTTTACCGATTCGGTAAATTTGATATGTAGGTGGGACTCTTCTGAGTCCCACAAGCCTTACTGAATCGGTATTTTACCATCAAATTCAATTTGATGGTAAAATATCGATTCCGGTGTGCATGCACATGTGTGCATGCACACCTGTGCCATATGACAGGCAGACCTGCCCTTAGGGCATGTATGCCTGCCACATGGCACCCAACCCTGTTTTGGGGGTGCTAGAGGGTGTCAAAGTGACACCCCCTGCACCCTTGTGAAATTCGGTATTTACCGATTCGGTAAATACCGAATCGGTAATGCCCATTCATTCCTATGGGCTTCAAAGCCCATAGGAATGAATGGGCATTACCGGTCGGTATTTACCGAATCGGTAAATACCGAATATTACCGATTCGGTAAATGCACATCTGGATTTACCTACATCTCCCTCCTTCTATTTTACCGATTCATAAATACCGAATCGGTAAAATTCGGTATTTATGAGTCGGTAAAATAGATTTACCTACATCTGGCCCCTAATGTTTCCTTTTGGTTTATCTTAATTAATGCTGTTACTAAAAATGTGAAGCTTGCAGTATTTTATTAGTATTGGTTATGTAAGATGACTTTTAAGCTTTCTGCAAAGGCAGTATTTCATTCTTGCTTCCATTTTTTAACTTTTCTCAACTGTGCATAACTTTTGTGCACAGATGCAGTTGCGCTGCCAAAGTGGCAATTTCAAAAGCAAAAACCTTTTTAATTTTAGAACACAGCATACATAGCTGAGGTCGAGTCAGATGGTCCCAGCTCTAGCAGAGGTCAAATAGGACATTTCCAAATTATTAAAATAGAATGGGGGAATTATATTAAAAAAAAAGATTGTATTTCTAACACAAAAGTATCTAGGGCCCAAAAATGCAATTATGTTGTTTGCTTCTTGAACATATACAACTTAGTAGCTAAATTCCCCACAGACAATTTTGCAACATGGCGACTCTTGAGTTGGTCCTCCTTGCTTCCTATTTCGCGAATAAATTCACAAGGGACTTGTGATTGGTACACAGCGTGGGTTCATGCCCTAGAAGTATGCGCTGAACTGTTAAATTCCCTACCAACATTCCAGGTTTCCACCAAATAAATGGACTCTTCTTCAAGCTGAGCGAAAGAAAGTCACCCTTCCCTCCGTCTATCCTTTTTAGGTCGAGCCTCGAGTCAGCGTGCATGCACTGTGAGACTTGTTGTAGAGGAGTAGGGAATAGAAGCCCTGCCTTCTCTCCGCCCATATTTGCCATTTGCTTGTGTCATTGTCCTTCCTAAATGCTGGCTTCTGATTCATAAATAGGCTTGTTAATCCCTCCTTAGTACCGCCTGGTCTTCATTTGTCACCTCCCATGGCGACTACCCCTTTTACTTTGGTTGTTACACAGTACCTGTTATTTAGAACTGATTCACAAAAGTAATCGGAGACAATATCCTAACTTTACGTCTTTCGGTGCTCACAAAGTGCATTTAGGAGTAGTAAAGTTAGGAGTCCTAACTTTACTACTTCTAAATGCCTTTTGTGAATACCGAAAGTCGTAAAGTTAGGATTTTGTCTCAGTTTAGAAGTAGTAAATTTAGGAATCCTAACTTTACTACTCATAAATGCCTTTTGTGAATATCGAAAGTCGTAAAGTTAGAATTTTGTCTCAGGTTACTTTTGTGAATCGGCCCTTCGTCTTTAAGCACTATTTTCTTTTTCGAGTTTCTCTTACTATAGGCACAATGTGCTTTCTTTTACTGCAGGCACCACATGTTTTGGTGCTTTCCTTACAGCCCCGCCCTCCCTCCCATTGTCTGTGCCTTATTTACCCCTGTGCTGTCTTTTCCCCCCTCCCTGCCATCATTTCCCCCTCCCTCCCATTGTCAGTACCTTCTTTATCCACCGCCCTCCCTCCCATTGTCGTGCCTTCTTTAACCCCCTCCCTCCTGTTGTCCGTGCATTCTCCCCCTGCTCGCCTTTGCTCCCTCCTGATGTCTGTGATGCCTACCATTTGCAATGCAATAGGACTCTCATTTATGCAAGTTATGAGTTAATACGTTTTATTTATATTGTGGTTTTTAAAACATAAATAAAGCGCATTGTCATTTACAATGCCAACAACTTAAACTCGCGTACATGTGAGAACTATTGCATTGCAATGCTTGTTTCTTTAAGACACAACTTTCCTGAACCATATATCCCTGCATCAGGGTACTATTATGCGCAAACATTACCTTATATCCCGCAAGACACAAACCTGACCTTAGGTGATCCATGCTATAGGGTCCAAGGCTCTCCTTCATCACTCTCTCTAAGTACTCATTCAGACCGGTGTCCTCCTTCCAGGGGTACTTCCCTCAAAATTTTAATAACAAAAGGGAGAGTGAGGGAAAAATATACAGGCACTATGTGAGGTGGGAACTCCTGGTCCCCCAACTAATTTACAAAAAACAATGGAGGAGTAACCCCTCGTAGATAGAGAGATATCTCTCTGGCAATGAGCTTACGTGCTCTGGTCAGCACAATGTGCCCCAACCTGCTGTTGGATAATACATATCCTTATAGAAGACCCCTCACTCACCAACCTAGTTGTTGACATGCTTCATCATCGGGGTCCCACCCCATAGGCCGAATGCCTATAGGGTGTGCTGCGACACCTGATTACAGTGGAGCTGGTTATATTTCTTTTATGTGTTCAAAAGCTATCAAAAAATTGTGTTTAAAAAGGGCCAACACTACTCACTGCAAGTATTTTATTCTTGAGTGCTTGAACCCTTGTTAAAAATTAAAGTGTGGCACCTTTGCCTAATTAGGTAGGCTTTGGTGTCATAAGTAGTATTAAAATATATTAAAAATAGCAAAAGTGTGCTATGTGAATGTGAATTTTTTACAAACTATCGGTTAAGAAGGTCTACATGTTTAAACCCATACATAAATTCAAGGGTTTTCGTCAGGACCGTGGTGTTTTGAACTGGGTGGTCCGCCCTCGCTAAGGGGCGTCCTGCCCTAGTTCAAATAGGAAACCTCAAATTGCGATTTCGTGAAAAAAGTGCGTTTTTCCTTATTTTTGGAAAAAAACCTGTGAAAGACAGGAAGACAAAAAACAGGAGGGGATCACATACTGGGGATAGACAAAATTAATATACCACATTTAACACATAAATTAATGGTCATTACCACACTCATAGAATCCAGGTGTGTAGTCATGCCAGCATTTCAATATCAAGTGTAGGTTTTGTCTATTGCGGTCATGCAACAGTACTACAGTGATAAATTGCCGGGTTGTGCCTTTTGATCAAAGGACCGGCGCCAAAAGGAGAGGTGTCGAAATGGTTTTGGCGGCAGTAAATATCATGTGTGGAAAAACCAGAGGTCGGTAAATGGGAGAGTGATATTATAGCGTGCTACGATGTGAACGGCTGCCAGGAGTTGGCTGTGAGCAGTCGTGTCATTGCCGCCATAATTTATGGAAGCGACCAATTATTGTTAATTGCTTACGCTTGGAAGCGGAACTATCGCTTCATGGGCATCAGCGTTACCAAGATGACAAGATTCCGTCTCCTGTAATTGAGGAAAACAAAGAAAACATATTCCGAGTGTCAGATAAGTACTTTCTAAATTCTGACCATCGAGTGCAGCCTCTGGGAACCTGCGGTGTATCGTTTCCGCGTTCCGATCCGACCGAGTTTACTTACTTGTAGCTTCTGATCGTCAGACAGAAAACCTACTTGGTTCCTGCTCTGCATGCCCCGTGGAATGACTCGGGTGCCTGAGCGCTGCCGGTAAAGTAAACCTGCTCGCACTTCCTGGTGGGGCGTGTCCGGGTCACGTGGGCTAGACACGTGGTCCGGTGGTAGCCAATCAGGATACCTCGTTCGACATAGTGGAAGGACTGCTATGTCGCAGATGCAAACATAGCACAAAGCATCTCGACAACAAAAGACTGGGAAAATTTAACAGAACTAAAGAGAAACAGAATCAGGACCATCCTCCACGGGACAATTCTAAAAGAATATTTGAGCAACAGCATGGCACCTAAAGGGTTACTAGTTTCAAATGCACCTCGCATCTTCCTTGAAGATGAAGCTTTTCGAAAAGACTGGGCAGCCATAGCGTGGCACTGCACGCACGACTGGATAGTACTTATCCTAAAAACAGCCCTAAGACTATCAGAAAAAATCCAAGTAGAGATCCAGGTGACAGAAGGCAACATGAAAGCTACCATTACAGGCTTCAAGAAAAAGCTAGATGAGCTAAACAAAGAAATAACAGACTACAAAGATAATCTGACACAGCAGAAAGTGCAGAAGTTCCAGAAAGACCTCAAGAAATTCTCCTATACTAAAGCATACCCATACTCTGATCCAGAGTTCACCCCACCATCGAAAGGAGAAGATAACTCTGATGCCTCCAGCACCGCATCAAGTAACACATCTAATTCCAGTGTGAATTCAAGTGGAGGCAATACCAAACAAAGAGGGAGAGGACGTGGTAGAGGCCAGGGCAATTGGGCACACTTTGCTCCAGTACCAATGCAAGGACCACCTGACCCATACTACAACCCACATAATATGCCAATGTACGGCTGGCAACCACCTTTCCAGCAACCATTCTTTCAACCTAACCCCTACACACCGCCTTTTTTATACCGGGGCGGAAGGGGAAGGGGAAGGAGAAAAAACCAGAATCAGGGAGGACATGTACACTGGGCACCGGAAGACCCGAGTGCGAACCAGAACAAGCCCAAACCTCAACAAGCAGGACCGAGCAACCGGAGAACCTGATAACCAATCTTGCCACCAGACCACTGAGCGCCGATGAAGAATCGGTCCTAAACAAGGGCTTAGGATTTGTACCCACAGCGAATCTAGATAAATTCAGACTTCACTGTGAACTCTCTTCGTTTTTTAGAAAACTGAGACTAAAAGCTTTTTTCGACAAAAGACCCAACACAGAAGAGAACCCAGACCCTAATGAAACAGGACTGAGGAACAAAGCCACTTTCACCCCACCACAACATCTGATTCCCGTGGAAATCTCCACGTTCGAGCAAGCTGTGTTCAACGAAGTTGAGAACACAAAACCGAAGAAACCATTCATGAACCTGACCAACCAAGAAAGGACAGCCCTTGACGTTCTGCGTAACTGTGAAACTATTGTCATTAAGCCTGCGGATAAAGGTGGAGGGATTGTTGTGCAAGACCGCACAGCCTACCAAAATGAGTGTCTCCGACTTTTAGCAGATCATAACAGCTATCGCAGATTACCAATGGACCCAACAGAAGACCTGAAAAGTGAGATAACATCACTAGTGGAATACGGTGAAACTGAGGGATTCATATCCAAACAGGAGGCAAATTTCCTTTGCAAAAGCGAAGGGAAAATCCCCTACTTCTATACACTCCCAAAAATACACAAAAACAGGACACCACCGCCAGGCAGGCCAATTGTTTCCGGCCTAGGGTCAGTCCTGGAACCACTCTCGCAATTCTGCGACGTGTTTTTCAAAGCTATGGTGCAGAAAACCAGCACATACCTGTGTTATATTCTGAATTACTAGATATTTCCCTTTTAATCTAACCCTGTACATATTTCCCTTTTAATAGAATCTCTGTGCTTTGTTGCACATGCACACTGTCCATATCATTCCATTTAGAATTGTTATGATCTAAAATGATATACTGGGATTGAGAACTAGGAGGTTGAGAGTACTGTGCTGCAGCTGAATAAATCCTGGACTTATCAATATATCTTTGGATTCTGCATCTTTTATTACAAAATTGGCGACGAGGGTGACCTGTACCTACTACTTCTACATCAGCAGCACAGGCGTGGTACAAAACTGGAAATTGGAAAATTTTGGAGCGTTTGCAGTGTTTTAACCGTTTCCAGAAACTCTTGGATTGTGGATTTAATTACCAAAAGTATTTGGATTGTACTCCAGGAGCTATCGCTTTGTGAAGTGTAACCTGTGAGTTTACATGAAGATATCCAATTTTGCCTCCGTTTCCTGAAACTGTAGTGATTTTCCCTATCTGAATCTGAATTACCATCGTAATTGCTTAAACATCGACATCGCTTTGTGTCTTTGCACTACATGAAAACTGCGATCTGGATATTCTCTCCTGTGAATTTCCTGCAATTTTTGGACAAATACATCGTGTTTACCTTCAAAAGAAGTCTACACGCGAGTCTTCTGTTACTTCTTCCATGCGCAGCTGAGCGAGCCGTATCCATGGAGATAGACGAAGGAAAACACAACGCATGACGTAATGCGCAACGTGTACGCGGCGGCCATATTGGTTATTCTTTGAAGTCACGGACGCTACCGCGAAGCACAGCGCATCTCCCTAAAGCTGTTGATAACGCGTGTGGAAAGCTGCTTCTGCACAGCGCGTCTCCCTGAAGCAAATTGTCTCGCGTATATCAACAATTTAAACAACGAAACTGAAATTGAAGGTACTTTTAAACTGAGTTATCGGAAAGACTTATTCAAGAAGATTTACCACACAGTTGGAATATTGAAATCCTGCACTGGAATTTCGCTGATGTACACAGCTGGTGTACTCATTAACTTGTATTTCATTAGTATATGGTATTAGTGTATGGTATTTTCATTCTTATTGTAATTCACATATTTATGCTGTTTACATATTATTTATTTTGTTCATTGCTAAGTTATTTACATTGACTAGCTAAAATGCAGTTCGATCCTCCTTCAAAATTTTTGCAAAGCAAAGGTGACCCTCCCATTCCATGGAACAGATGGAAGGAGGAGTTTATGACTTATTTAAAAGCTATTGATGGGGAAAGGATGGGAAATGAAAGGAAGAAAAATATCTTTCTACATTGTCTGGGCTCCGAAGGACAAGCCATTTTCAGGAATCTACCATCCATTCCTGGTGATAATGGAGTTTTTGATGAAGCTATGCTTCGTGTAGAAACACGTTTTAAACCCACCACTAGTCTAGCTTTAAATAGGTACAAGTTTTATACCAGAACACAAAAGGAAAATGAATCCTTTGATGATTTCCTAGCAAATTTGAGAGCTCTAGTTATGCCATGTAATTTTGGTAATATGACAGATGAGATGCTTAGAGATAACATAATAGTGAATGTTAAGTGCAAGAAAACACAAGAACAGTTGTGGATTGTAGGCAACCCAACTTTATTAGAGTGTATCTCTACTGCTAAAGCTTTTGAACAATCTAACAAATGGATGAAAACGATAGAAGAAACAAGCAATAAGAGTAGTAAGAGTGATAAATTAACTGAAGAAGTATGTGCGATGAACAATGTTGCAAGAGGTTCCCTAGGTCAGAAGTTTGGACCGCGTAATCGCATCGTGTGTTTTAGATGTGGGAGTTACAATCATGTTGCTACTTTCAAGTTTTGCCCTGCTTTAGGCAAAGAGTGCAACAAATGTGGAAAGGTGGGTCATTTTTCTAACTCTTGTAGAGAGGACAAAAAGAGAAATGGAGATAAAGGAAATTATTTCAAGAAGAAAGAAGTTTCGTGTGTGAGAGATGAGACAGATTACGATTCAAGTTTAGTTAGATATGAACATGCTGTATCTGATGAACCTAATAGAGTGAGTGGGATGATTGTGTCCATTATTAGTTTAAGTTTACTTGAGGAGGATTATTTGGAGTCCCCTAAATGTATTGTTAGATTTAAAGGAGTAGAGTTAGAATTGATGGCTGATTCTGGGTCTCCTTGGACCATTATAACTGAGAAATACTTTGATGAAAAGTACAAGAATGTAATTTCTAAGAGTGATTTGAGTCCTCCCGATGTCATGGCAAAAAGTTTTAATAGTTCTAGTATTGACTTTATAGGTTATATTGCTTCCATGATTTATTTTAAAGATCAATCTGCATATATCAAACTGTATGTGGTTGTAAAAGGGGTGAATGTTTTGGGGTGGCGGGATCAATTCAGACTTCACATTACATTGAATCCACGCAACAAAGATCCTGTCATGGTGTCACATGATTGTGATATGTTAGAAGATAGCATCAAGTCAGTAGAAGAGAGTAATGTTTGGAAAACACTGTCGAACGAGTTTCCTAGTGTATTTTCAGATAATTTAGGTAAATTAAGTAGTTTCACTCATGTTATTAAACTTAAACAACGAGCTATGCCGGTTGTACAAAAACTTAGACCAGTACCTCTTAATGTTAGAGAAGAATTAAGTAATGCACTAAATGACATGTTGAAAAATGATGTCATAGAAGAGATAGAGTCATCCGAATGGGTTTCACCAGTGGTTTTGGCACGCAAACCTGACAAATCTTTGAGGTTATGCATAGATTTAAGAGCTCTAAATGCAAACATAGTGGTAGATTGTCATCCCCTGCCCAATATCAACGAAGTCGTGAGTATGCTGGGAGGAGGTGTTGTATTTTCCACATTGGATTTGAGATCGGCGTATCATCAGGTTGTATTAGCAGAGGAATCACGCCATCTCACAGCTTTTATTACGCCACAGGGTTTGTTTCAGTTTAAACGGATGCCGTTCGGTTTAGCGTCAGCAGCCTCTGTATTTCAGAGATCAATGTATCATATATTTAAGGACATGAGTGAGTACGTGAAGTGTTTTCAAGATGACATCTTAATTTTCTCCAAAAATGATGAGGCACACATGGAACATTTGAGGAATGTGTGTAAGATGTTAGATAAGTTTGGACTTACTATTAAGAGTAAGAAGTGTAAATTATTCCAGAAAACCATAGAATATTTGGGACACACGATCTCTGGTAATGGTGTCGATCCAAAGAGATCTTTAGTAGATGCTATTTTAAAGGCTCCTGCACCTGATTGTAAGGACAAATTGTTATCGTTTCTAGGACTATGTGAATATTACAGTAAATTTATTGCAAATTTTGCAACCAAGATGGAGCCGTTAAGGGAGTTGACAAGGAAAAATGTAGAGTTTTTGTGGGGATCCAAACAACAAGATGCTTTTGAAAGTGTCAAACTTGATATGGTATCAGCTCCTACTTTAAGACCATTCTGCTTGAATAAACTTTGCATTTTGACGGTAGATGCAAGCCTTTATGGGTTAGGTTGTGTGCTTTCACAACGTTCAGGCAAGGAAGATTGGAATGTTGCGTTTGCATCTAGATCTTTGAATCAAACTGAAAGACGATATGCTGTCATAGAAAAGGAATTATTAGGATGTGTATGGGGCGTTGAGCATTTCCGGAATTACATTTGGGGTGCAAGGTTTCTAATACGCACTGATCACAAACCATTAGTAAGTATTTTGTCACCTGGTGGAGGGTTAAATGCTACTGCTCGCATTGCAAGATTGATGTCACGGTTGCAGGAATATAACTTTGACATCGAATATGTACCTGGGAAACTAAATGTGACTGCAGATTGTTTGTCTAGATTACCATCTCCAAGTACTGGGGTTGAAGAAGATACGGAGGTGGTAACCAGTATTTCTGAAATGTTTTCAGGAAAATACAATGTCATATCAGAGGACATGTGGATGAAAAGTATGAATGAAGATGACTTGCTATGTAAGGTCAGAGAATATGTGAAATTGGGTTGGCCTTCCAAAGAACAGATTTCTGCTGAAATTATACCGTTTTACAACGTTGCTGATGAATTAGCCATTGAAGGAGAGCTTTTGTTCAGAGCTGGGAAATGTATTCCACCATTGACTGTAAGAAGTGTTATTTTACAAATGAGTCATGAATGCCACATGGGAATGTCATCTATGAAAAGATTGATTAGGTCTAATTTCTGGTGGCCAGGAGTTGATAGATTAGTGGATAAGTATGTCAGAGAGTGTCCTGAATGCATTGAGAGTGATAAATCGTGTAGGTGTGATCCAGCACCTTTGGTTCTTGTGAAGTGGCCAGATCATCCATGGCAAAAGTTAGGGATAGATATCACTGGCCCGTTCAATTTTTTACCACAAGAATGTAAGTTTGCGATTGTTGTTGTGGACTATCACTCCAAGTGGCCCGAGGTCAAACTAGTACCCAATCCTAATACTGAGAGTGTTATTCTATTTTTAAAAGAGATCTTTTCCAGAGAAGGCTCTCCGGAATGTATTATATCAGATAATGGGGTACAGTTCAAATCCTCACTGATGTCAGAATTTTTGAGTACGTATGACATTAAGCATTGTACCACTGCCCTGTATGAACCACAAGGAAATGGACTAGTGGAAAGATATAATCGAGTACTCAAACAAGACTTACTTTGGGCTCGCAAATCTGGGGGGTTGTGGAAAGATAAATTGAGAGAAAAGTTATGGTTATACCGTATTACACCTCATACCACTACTGAAGTCTCTCCTTTCCGTTTACTAAAAGGTAGAGATCCTGTTTCGGGATTATGTCCTTGGTGGTTTAAGAAAAGTTGTAATCAACAAGTAACTGATGTAGATTTTAAGGATGTGGCTAAAAAAGTGGAAATCAAACAAGACAAATACAAATGGAATTATGATTCTAGAATGAATATTAAGCAACCAATATTCATGGTTGGTGATATAGTTAGAATTCGCAAGCCAGGATATATTGCTAAAGGAGAAAACAAATTTGGTAAGCCTATGAAAGTTATGCGAGTTTATCATAATAGTGTAGTTACACAAGATGGGAAAAGATGGAATGTTAGAAGAGTTTCAAAATGTAATTCATAATTGTTTTAAATGTATATATGAGCATTCTTAATGTTTTAAGAATCAGCGTTGTCTCTACAGCGTTGTCTTTTCCTTTAAGGGGAGAAATGTGTTATATTCTGAATTACTAGATATTTCCCTTTTAATCTAACCCTGTACATATTTCCCTTTTAATAGAATCTCTGTGCTTTGTTGCACATGCACACTGTCCATATCATTCCATTTAGAATTGTTATGATCTAAAATGATATACTGGGATTGAGAACTAGGAGGTTGAGAGTACTGTGCTGCAGCTGAATAAATCCTGGACTTATCAATATATCTTTGGATTCTGCATCTTTTATTACAACCTGCAAGATACAAAAAGTCTACTACAGATTCTTGACCAACTCACCGTGGATAGTGACACCATCCTGGTGAGTTTCGATATTGAGAGCCTATACACGAGCATCCCCCAGGATGCCACCCTGGAAGTACTAGAACGAGCTCTAGAAAAAGAAACGTGTACGTCTAGAACACCAAAGAATTTTGTTCTGGAATGTGCAAGGTTAGCACTCAAAAGGAATTATTTTGAGTTCGAAGGCCAAATATTCCTACAGACAGGAGGGACATCCATGGGCAGTTCTTTTGCTCCAAGCATAGCGGGATTGTATGTATATGATTTTGAGGAAAAATATATTCTCAGTGACACAAACCCCTATAGTTCCAATATCCTACTATGGCGCAGATACATCGACGATGTGCTGACCATATGGAAGGGTACAGAGGAATCCCTGACCTCCTTCTTCAACTGGATTAATACCTGTGACAATCACTTGAGGTTCACATATGAAAAAAACATGGACACCCTGGTTTTCCTAGACGTAAAAATTACAAAAAAAGAAGGAAAACTGACTACCATCACCCATTATAAGCCAACTTCAAAAAATAACCTTCTCCGATTTGAGAGCTTCCACCCCAGACCCCTACGTGAAAATTTACCATATGGGCAATATCTTAGAATCCGTAGGAATTGCAGTGAGTTAGAAGATTATAAGAAACAAGCCCATGATCTCTCTCAAAAACTTCAAAACCGAGGTTACCCTAACAGAATTCTCCAAAAAAGCCAAAAGCGGGCGCGGAATCAACCTCGTGCAGCTTTATTGGAACCAAAAGAAAAGACGTCGGATGAAATCCCCTTGACGTGTGTTACCACATATAACACAATATCCAACGATGTGTCAAGAATAATAAGAAAACACTGGAACATTCTGAACACAGGCAATCTGAGATGGGAAAAACCCCTCTTTTCTTTTAAAAGGGCACGAAGCATAAAAGATGCAGTTGTCAACACAAGACCCCTAATGGTGTGTCCAGAAAAAGAAACACAAACAAACTTATGGGGCTTACCAAAGGTGACAGGCCACTATAAATGCGGAAGTTGCAGTGTTTGCCCTTTCACCACGAATACAAAAACCTTACTTCTGGAACCAAACAAAATATGGACAATTAGAGGGCAGACCAACTGCAATAGCGAAAATGTCATCTATAGATTGACATGCCCCTGCAACCTACATTACGTAGGAATGACCAGTAGGAAGATCAAACTACGCATCGGAGAGCACAGGAGCACCATTAGATGCAAAAAGACGAATACAAAACTCACTGAACATTTTTTGTCCACAGGTCACACCCCGGATGACCTACAATGGACAATCATTGAACAAGTAAAACCAGGTACAAACCTGACCCAACGCCTATTCGAAAAAGAACAGAGGTGGGTTTACAGACTTTCCACTCACAAAACCGGGCTGAATGACAATATACCGTGGAATAACGTAATGACTTAAGGGGGGTCATCATCATCCCGATTTACATTCCTTAAGACTACCCTAATGACAAGCTATTTGCCTGGATGCATCGGCAAATAGTATAGAATTAACCCGTGGTATTTACCCTGAAAGTTCCTCTTGTCTGTCTATCTTGTATTTTCCCGAAAACGTTGGACGTATAAATCAACCAGATCATGTCCGTCGATTTCAAATACAGTAATGCAATCACCATAGCGATATAAACAATGAGTTTTGTTGACATAGCAGTCCTTCCACTATGTCGAACGAGGTATCCTGATTGGCTACCACCGGACTACGTGTCTAGCCCACGTGACCCGGACACGCCCCACCAGGAAGTGCGAGCAGGTTTACTTTACCGGCAGCGCTCAGGCACCCGAGTCATTCCACGGGGCATGCAGAGCAGGAACCAAGTAGGTTTTCTGTCTGACGATCAGAAGCTACAAGTAAGTAAACTCGGTCGGATCGGAACGCGGAAACGATACACCGCAGGTTCCCAGAGGCTGCACTCGATGGTCAGAATTTAGAAAGTACTTATCTGACACTCTGAATATGTTTTCTTTGTTTTCCTCAATTACAGGAGACGGAATCTTGTCATCTTGGTAACGCTGATGCCCATGAAGCGATAGTTCCGCTTCCAAGCGTAGGCAATTAACAATAATTGGTCGCTTCCATAAATTATGGCGGCAATGACATGACTGCTCACAGCCAACTCCTGGCAGCCGTTCACATCGTAGCACGCTATAATATCACTCTCCCATTTACCGACCTCTGGTTTTTCCACACATGATATTTACTGCCGCCAAAACCATTTCGACACCTCTCCTTTTGGCGCCGGTCCTTTGATCAAAAGGCACAACCCGGCAATTTATCACTGTAGTACTGTTGCATGACCGCAATAGACAAAACCTACACTTGATATTGAAATGCTGGCATGACTACACACCTGGATTCTATGAGTGTGGTAATGACCATTAATTTATGTGTTAAATGTGGTATATTCATTTTGTCTATCCCCAGTATGTGATCCCCTCCTGTTTTTTGTCTTCCTGTCTTTCACAGGTTTTTTTCCAAAAATAAGGAAAAACGCACTTTTTTCACGAAATCGCAATTTGCGGTTTACTATTTGAACTAGGGCAGGACGCCCCTTAGCGAGGGCGGACCACCCAGTTCAAAACACCACGGTCCTGACGAAAACCCTTGAATTTATGTATGGGTTGAAACATGTAGACCTTCTTAACCGATAGTTTGTAAAAAATTCACATTCACATAGCACACTTTTGCTTTTTTTAATATATTTTAATACTACTTATGACACCAAAGCCTACCTAATTAGGCAAAGGTGCCACACTTTAATTTTTAACAAGGGTTCAAGCACTCAAGAATAAAATACTTGCAGTGAGTAGTGTTGGCCCTTTTTAAACACAATTTTTTGATAGCTTTTGAACACATAAAAGAAATATAACCAGCTCCACTGTAATCAGGTGTCGCAGCACACCCTATAGGCATTCGGCCTATGGGGTGGCACCCCGATGATGAAGCATGTCACCAACTAGGTTGGTGAGTGAGGGGTCTTCTATAAGGATATGTATTATCCAACAGCAGGTTGGGGCACATTGTGCTGACCAGAGCACGTAAGCTCATTGCCAGAGAGATATCTCTCTATCTACGAGGGGTTACTCCTCCATTGTTTTTTGTACTTCCCTCAAAAGCCTACATCAGGAACATCAGTATAAAAGCACTTGTCCCTTTTTATGATCAACCTTTTAATTGTGTGTATTTCTAGTATCTACTGCAAAACCCAAACATCCTGGTTTCCAATAGTTCTGTAAAAAATGGTATCTTAATGGAAATGTGCATGTTTTTAGACAGCATACACATTGACTGCTCAAAAACCTCACAGGCTGACGCCAACTCGAAATACATGCACTCAGATCAGAAATCTCAATTTAATATTGTGAATGAAGCTTAACATCTACCAGTGGCGCCTTCTTTTCCAGGCTCCACCCTTGTTACTTTCACCTCAGTACATGCTGAGCCAAAATGAAAATAAAACAAGCATTGGCATAGCCAATAGGTCTCGCTTTTGGGACCTTCTAAGTATTTAGCTATGCAGCACAATATCCTTGGTGCAACAACATCAACTGTTGCGTGGCTAAACACTTATAAGGTCCCAAATGCGAGACCTATTGGCTATGCCAATGCTTTTTATTTTTTGTTCTTGGGGGAAACCGGCCTAGTGCCAGGAGGGACACGGGTGAGTGGGAGGGAGGTGAGGAGTGAATGCCAGGAGGGACAAGGGTGACTGTCAGGCCATGGGGGTGAAGGGTGAGTGCTAGAGAGGTGAGCAGTGAGTGCCAAGGAGATGAGATGCAAGAGTCAGGAGGGTCAAGGGTGAGTGCCAGGGAGGGGAAGAGTGAGTGCCAAGAAGGGGGAAGTATGAGTGCCAGGGGTGAGGGGTAGCTGTCAGGCCAGGGGGGGAAGGGCTAGTGCCACGGAGGTGAATGTTGAGTGCCAGGTCAAAGAGGCGTGGTTGTGTTTGTGGATGTGTGTGGTTATGTGTGCGTGAGGTTGGACGTGGTTGTGTGTGTGGTTGTTTGTGTGTGGGTTGTGGTTGTGTGTGTTGTTGTGTGTGTGGTTGGGTGTGGTTGTGTGTGTGGTGTGTGTGGTTGTGTGTGTGGTGTGTGTGGTGTTTGTGGTTGTGTGTGTGTGGGTGTGTGTGGGTGTGTGTTTGTGTCTGTGGTTGTGTGTGTGGTTGTGTGTGGTTCTGTGTGTGGTTGTGTGTGTGGTTGTGTTGTGGTTGTGTGTGGTTGTGTGTGTGTGGTTGTGTGTGTGTGGTTGTGTGTTTGTGGTTGTGGTTGTGTGTGTTGTTGTGTGTGTGTGTGTGGATGGGTGTGGTTGTGGTTGGGTGTGGTTGTGTGTGGTTGTGTGTGTGGTTGTGTGTCTGTGTGTGTGTAGTTGTGTGTGGGTTGTGTGGTTGTTTGTGGTTGCGGGTTTGGTTGCGGGAGTGGTTGTGGGTGTGGTTGTATGTGGTTGTGTGTGTTGTGGTTGTGTGTGGTTGTGTGTGAAGTTGTGTGTGTGGGTGTGTGTGTGGGTGTGTGTGGTTGTGTGTGTGTGGTTGTGTGTGTGGTTGTGTGTGTGTGTGGTTGTGTGTGTGTGTGTGTGTGTGTGTGTGGTTATGTGTGTAGTTGTGTTTGTGCGTGTGGTTGTGTGTGTGGTTGTGTGTGTGTGTCATGTGTGTGCGTGGTTGTGTGTGTGGTTGTGTGTGGTGTGTGTGTGGTTTCGTGTGTGGTTGTGTTTGTGTGTGGTTGTGTGTGTGTGTGTGGTTGTGTGTGTGGTTGGGCGTGGTTGTGTGTGTGGTTGTGTGTGTGTGGTTGTGTGTGTGTGGTTGTGTGTGTTCGTGGTTGTGTGTGTGTTTGTGTGTGGTTGTGTGTGTGTGGTGTGTGTGTGGTTGTGTGTGTGGTTGTGTGTGTGTGGTTTTGTGTGTGTGTGGTTGTGTGTGTGTTCTGTGTGTGTGGTTCTGTGTGTGGTTGTGTGTATGTGGTTGAGTGTGTGGTAGTGTGTGTGTGGTAGTGTGTGGTTGTGTGTGTGGTTGTGTATGTGTGTGGTTGGGCGTGGTTGTGGGTTGTGTGTGTGGTTGTGTTTGTGTGTGGGTGTGTGTGAGTTGTGGTTGTGTTTGGTTGTGTGTGTCTGGTTGTGTGTGTTGTTGGGTGTGGTTGTGTGTGTGGTTGTGTGTGTGTGGTTGTGTGTGTGTTGTGTGTGGTTGTGTGTGTGTGGTTGTGGGGGTGGTTGTGTGTGTGATTGTGTGTGTGTTGTTGTGTTTGTGTGTGGTTGTGTGTTTGTGGTTGTGTGTCTGGTTGTGGGTGGTTGTGGTTGTGTGGTTATGTGTGTGGTTGTGTGTGTGGTTGTGTGTGTGTGGTTGTGTGTGTGTGGTTGTGTGTGTGTAGTTGTGTGTGGTTGTGTCTGTGGTTGTGTTTGTGGTTGTGTGTGTGGTTGTGTGTGTGTGGTTGTGTGGTTGTGTGTGTGTGGTTGTGTGTTTGTGTGTGTTGTTGTGTGTGTGGTTGTGTGTGGTTGTGTTTGTGGTTGTGTGTGTGGCTGTGTGTGGTTGTGTGTGTGGTTGTGTGTGTGTGGTTGTGTTTGTGTGTGTGGCTGTGTGTGTGGTTGTGTGTGTGGTTGGGCGTGGTTGTGTTTGTGTGTGTGGTTGTGTGTGGTTATGTGTGTGTGTGGTTGGGCGTGGTTGTGTGTGTGGTTATGTTTGTGTGTGGGTTGTGGTTGTGTGTCGTTGTGTGTGTGTTCTTGTGTGTGTGGTTGTGTGTGGTTGTGTGTGTGTGCGCAGTTATGTGTGTTGTGTGTGTGGTTGTGTGTGTGGTGTTTGTGTGGTTGTGTGTGTGTGGTTGTGTGTGGTTGAGTATGTGGTTGTGTGGTTGTTTGTGTGGTTGTTTGTGTGTGGTTGTGTGTGGTTGTGGGTGTGGTTGTGTGGTTGTGGTTGTGGGTGTGGTTGTGTGTGTAGTTTTGTGTGGTTGTGGTTGTGTGTGTGGTTGTGTATGTGTGGTTTTGTGTGTGTGTGTGTGTACTGTAATCCATGCAAGTTGCGTGTTGGGAGCAATTAGATTAGGCCAGATACCAATTTGTATAGAAGAGACTACAAAGTTTGAGACCAATAAGTTTATTCATAAGACTAATAATACTAAGACCATTTTGATGCAACTCGAAAAAGTTTGCACACTATGGTAATTTACATTTGGATTCAAACGAAAGTGAAAGTGATCGGACGGAGGCAGATGGGAAAGCACTGGAAATAAAAACAAGCAACTTAATGACCCGTGATGGATGAGACAGATGGCGGAAGTGCGCGTGCAGGCTCACGTGAACGCAAGCGAGTAGCCAGCCAGTAGCACTTTGAAAACTCACCTACTAAATGTCTCGTCCAGAATACCACATGCGCTGTATCAGGCGAGACCTAAAAATGCTAATGAAATCTGTCTGTGTCTTTGAAGAAAATCACGTATGCACACTTCTGTCTTGCTGGGAGCAGGGGCTGGGGCTGCTGCACACTTTCACTCACCATGCTTGTTTTTGATGTGATGACACTGAGGCATTCCCTAAAGCTGCTTCCCCTGGGTGGGCCCAAAATGTACAGTATTTGCAGTGCTTTAAATGGTCCGGTACTCACAGGTACTGAGTACCGTCACTTCTTGTTTTTTCCAAGCTGAGTACCAGCACTTCTCCAGTGCCAATGAGAGTACCGGTACTCAGATTGGGCAGATGCCTGAGGGCCAGCTGTGGCCGGTTTATTTGGCAGCATGTTTGCCGTTTTGGCATCTGTCTGTCTCATTCAAATGAAAGGCCTGGTGGAGACCTGCCACAGGGGCAAGTGCTTAGCTCCTAGATGGAAGCTCTCATTGCCGTCAACCGCCCCCTGCTGGTCGTCATGCTGGGTCGTCTTGTTAGTGTATTGCACATTGGCTGCCAGGGACACTGATGGGTGCCACCCGAATAAGTGGGAGGGAAGAGAGCTTGCATAAGTGCCTGTGCCATTTAACCGCTTGGCCTCCTACCATCCCCTTTTGTACCGCTTTGGCCGCCATAAGTGTGGCAGGGTATGCTCAGACGTGAGCCCCTTGTGCACTTTGCCACTGGATTCAAGCAAGCCGGGCTGAAGACGGCTGGAATGCCAGAAACCGGTCCTCTGAAGCTTGTTTCCGGTCCAGGGAAGGCATGGCTTGGCAGTTCGGGCTAGACTGTTCCCATGAGGCACAGGGTCAGACTGATTTGCATATAGCCATGTCTAAACTGGGGTGGCAGAGTGGGCTAAAGAACGGTGATGAATCAAACCCAGATCTTTTGACTGGGTGTGAGTGTTTGATTGATTCAGATGCTCCGTCAATCACCACCCCCTTTTGTACCGCCCTGGCCTCCTACTGAGGCTCACTTGCTCTTGCAAATTCACCCCACCCTCCTCCACCTGCTGGGACATTGACTGGGATAACGAGGTGGCGATGGCCTGCACGGCCTGCCTGGAGCTCAGGTGAGGTGAGAGGAGGTCTACTGACCTGCCCGTCAGAGGCCAGTATTGTTCTTCCCCTGACCTCTACCCTCTGCACTCTGCGCATGCTCACAAACCTGCAGTACTCACTGTCTGCCACTGCAAGCTCTCCGGCCATGTGCCTTTCTGCTTGAGGGAAGAAGGAGAATGGGGTGAAAGAAGGTGAAGAGTGAGGGGGCAGAGATAGAATGAGTAGAGGACAGTTTAAAGGGGGGGAAAATAGAGACAAAAAGGGGTAAGCACAGACCGAGATGGGGAAGACATCAAGGCAGCTATGGAAAGAGTAACAGATGGCAGATTAGAAATAGAAAGAGTAATAGTAGAGGATTAAAAAATATATTTGGGGTAGTGAGAGTGGGGCAGTGAGAGAAATGGATACAAATGGGAGAGAAGTGAGTGGGGGATGGATCGAGAGATTAGAGATGTGAAGATTGACAGAGTGTATTTGTCTGCTTGCTTTTGTGCGTTTGCCTGGTCGTGTGTATGTTTGTGAGAGAGAGCGAAACCACATCAGAGAGGAAGAGAATCATGACACCCATAAGGTATTTGAAAAGAAATGTGTCTAATGCTTCTTACTAATGATACTATGCCATCCTGGGGCACATTGATGCTTGACCTGAAAGTGCTAATAGTACTGTTAATGACTTGGCTGCATTCAGGGTTTAGAAGCTCCTTGCATTGTTCCCACACTTCACACCACCCTTTATTAGCATATGTACCTGTTAATCTGCACATATGGAAAGTTTAAGACAACTGTCAAGGGCAAAAATTAATACTCAATAGAAGTGTTTCCCCTATCATTATGTCTCACCCCGCCTCTAACCCCACCCACTAGCCACGCCCCTAACTCAATCCAATGAGTACCTGCACTTATTTTTTTCCATTTAAAGCACTGAGTATTGTGACTTCGTCCCCCCTACAACCCCACTTAAGGGAACTCTGCCTGAGGATCTCTACTATGTGTGCTTATTTTTGTTTATAGGGATAACTCTTATCACTAGTATTTGCAGTAGATCTTTGTACCATCTACCGTTCCTATGTGACCCTTGAGTATATCCAGTCATAGTCCTTCCCTATGTATATAGAGATAACTCTAATCACTAGTATATGCAGTAGACCGGTGTGCTCTCTTCCATTTCTATGTGACTCTTAGAGTATATCCATGTGTATCCCTTCCCTATGTATATAGAGATAACTCTAATCACTAGTATATGCAGTAGACCGTTGTGCTCTCTTCCATTTCTATGTGACTCTTAGAGTATATCCATGTGTATCCCCTCCCTATGTATATAGAGATAACTCTAATCACTAGTATATGCAGTAGACCGGTGTGCTCTCTTCCATTTCTATGTGACTCTTAGAGTATATCCATGTGTATCCCTTCCCTATGTATATAGAGATAACTCTAATCACTAGTATATGCAGTAGACCGTTGTGCTCTCTTCCATTTCTATGTGACTCTTAGAGTATATCCATGTGTATCCCCTCCCTATGTATATAGAGATAACTCTAATCACTAGTATATGCAGTAGACCGCTGTGCTCTCTTCCATTTCTATGTGACTCTTAGAGTATATCCATGTGTATCCCCTCCCTATGTATATAGAGATAACTCTAATCACTAGTATATGCAGTAGACCGCTGTGCTCTCTTCCATTTCTATGTGACTCCTAGAGTATATCCATGTCTATCCCTTCCCTATGTATATAGAGTAATCACTAGTATATGCAGTAGACCTTTATACCATCTTAGAGTATATCAACGTGTATCGCCTCCTTGTGTGACTTCCGTGTGTATCCTTTTTGTAACGCATGTAATCCTAAATCCTTATGTTTCTCAACTGGTGCTTATGTAAAGCGCTCTGACACCTTCGGGTAAAGTTCGCGCTATAGAAAATCGCATAAATAAATAAATATTTGCCGGGCTGAAGGTCTCACTGTAGCCCTGAGGCCTGTGAGCTCATCAGCTCAGCAAGGACATAAGCTTGCAAACTAGTAATTCTCCACCCCTGATGACCTGGGCATAGAACTAGGCCCCGTCATTTTCGACTGAAACCCTGAAGCGCTGGGACTTCACATCAGTCAGGAGTGGAGAACATCCCGACCCCCCCCCCTCTCCCCCCAACCCCCCAACTTTTGCAGCTCGTCACAAAGGAGCGGGTCTCCCGACTAATCACAGGGGGACAGGGGGAGTCCCACCCTGTGACGAGTTGAGAAAGGGCGGATTCCTAAGAAACCGAGTGCGCGCAGTTTGTCAAGAGGACTATTGAAGAGCGCCGCGCCGACTCGACGTTCTGCTTCCCGTGCTGCAGTCAAAGTAGGAAGAAGTAATTCTGTTTTTTCACTGACAGGAGCGGACAAGTGGTAGTGTGCAGCGAAAGTGGTGCGCCCTGCTGGTGCGTCTGTCTGTCGGCGTCCGTCATTTAGCTTGAAGCTTCCCTCCAGCCGACACGTTACCCCGCAACCCTCAACCCTGTGAGTGGACCACGAGGTGAGGTAAATTAAAAAAGAAACCGGGCCCGGCCTATTTCGTCGTCTTCTTTAGCCAAAATGGGTTTTGCAAGACAGACAGTTGCTATTTTAAAGAACTATCTGGAAGTTTAGTGCACATCTGGCATAGCGTGACAGCTGACTGAATGCTTCCGGTAATTTACGTTTCGACGGAGGGATGATGGCTAAGTGTGCGCTGCCGTGATTATAACCCCTGGGTTACAGAAGACCAGGCCAGCTACAGTTTCCAGCGAATCACCCGCTAAGCACCTTCCCTGCCACGTAAAGCAAACGTTGCAGCATGCAGGCGTGCCCGAGAGCAATGCAATAAATAAAATACTGGTTTATAGGGGGATCCCCTGTGCACAGCCGAAAGTACCACTTACGTGACCCAAAAAATACACGTGATATCAAGTTTCAAGGGAGATTGGTTGAGGATATTATGCATTACAACAACCATGCCCAATCTCAGAAAGTGAAATAAGCCACATTTACAGCAACATTCTAAGAACCAGGAGGCAACTATGACTATCTATACATATATTTATACATGGAATTGGCTATAAAGCGCTACCTTCTGCCCTATGATGAATCCGCGCCACTGGTCTAGACACCTTGTGCAATGCACTTTGAAGGTATGCGGAATATGCATTTAGAGTTGTAAACTCTTCTACATCTTCTCACTACACCAATAGTTCATGAATGTTAGAAAGGCAGTGATGGTCCATCCATACATTGGCGTAGAAGTCAAGGCGAGTTAACATCTTCCATCTTTTTGACTAAAATAGGTACAGTGAGTCACTCGTAACTCTTATTTCTTCAGTCAGCACATCCTCACATAACATTTTCTGTTTGGTCCTTTGTAAATCCCCTATCGGTACTGCATCCTGTAGGAACCATAGATTTGGCCTCTTTAAAACAGTCCTGTGGCATAATCCCTTCTGTTCTTCCAGGCATTTTACACCAGGGAAAGCTACTCCTCCAAGTACTTTCCACGCTACACTTCATGCAGAAAATCATTTTCACTACACAGGCCAATTACTTGATTTGGGTGATTAAAATCCAGCTTGATCCACAAGTCATGGTACTCCCTACAACACAAAAAACATGCACCATCCTTACCCATATATAAACTAGTTTGCACCTTCCGCCCTTCAAAGTCTGATTCTGCTCTGAAATATCTCAACATTTCTATAAGCTACTTTCAATATTTCATAGTCCTCATCTTGGCCTTTTATGGGAGCACCCCTGGAAACGTGCCTATCATATATTAATGGTTGGGCCTATAACAAGACTCATTCCTCCGTCGTGGACACAAGCAGCCACACAGTTTGAGTTTGGAACATCACCTCCCCTACTTCTTACTCAAGAGGAACTCATGAAATTCCTTCCTTACCCCTTTCAGTATATCCTAACACATTTACACTCCTTGCTACCAGACTTTCTGACTTTGACACCCTGGCATAATGCCCTCTTTTGTGGCACTTGTTACATACTTGTAACACGGATGGGCAATTGATGGCATTTTCCAAATGGAATGGATGACCACAGTGGAAAACTTGTAGCAACCTTGTTGAATGGAAAAGAATAAGTGATGGATGGAATGCTGAATAATGTCAAACATTCACCCCCAGTATAGAGATCTGTGCCTAAATCCATCGTTTTTATTCACACCATGTCATTCCAGTTTAGACGCAGCCATATGCAAATTGGTCCTGACCCTGCTCCCCATGGGAACAGTCCAGCCCAAACTGCCAGGACAGATCCTCCCTGGACCGGAACCAAGCGTCCTGGGACCGGTTTCAGGTACCACTCATCCAGGCTAGTTTGGCTCTAGTGGCATGGTGAGCACGGGACTCACATCTGGGCATACCCTTCCCACTTAGGGCAACAAATGCAAAAAATACAAGTGATGGATGGAATGCTGAACAATGTCAAACATTAACCTGCATTTTGGGCTGGACTGTTCCCATGAGAAGCAGGGTCAAGACTGATTTGCACATGACGGGGGCCAACTGGGGAGGCCTAGTGAGCAAAAGAACAATGGATTAAAACGTTTCAATACTCCGTCCATCATCTTGTTGTATTTACTATGTTTGCCCTAAGTGGCCAAGGGTATGCCCAGACATGGGTTTGTTTCTCTCTGTGCCACTGGAATCAAGCTAGCCTGGCTGATGAGGGGAAATACCCTGAAACCAGTCCCAGGATGCTTGTTTCTGGTCCAGGAAGGACCTGGCCCGGCAGTTGGAGCTGGACCGTTCCCATGAGGAGCAGGGTCAAAACTGATTTGCATATGACTGCGTCCAAACCCGGGGTGACATAGTGAGCAAAAGAACGATGGGTAAAACCCAGATCTCCTGACTGAGGGTAAATGGTTGAACATTTTGAACACTCCATCCATCATCTTGTGTTTGTGAGCCAAAAATGTATTCTTTTAAGGGCGTGCCTTCTGCCAGTAGTCAGAAAAAAGGCGCCCAAGAACATTGACTCTCCCAAGTGCACACAAGCTTTTCCTCTCTTGAGATGTGTGGGCCTTGGCTTTGGTAAGTGCGTTCTGTATAGCTTGCATTTTAAACAAATAATGTCTGATGTGTAATATCATTGGTGTTCAGGGTAGAGAGCTGCCAGATAACTACCTATATTGCAAAGTAGTACCCAGGCAGTAACAGTGTTCTAGATGATGTTAATAATCTCAATAAGCCCCTTGACATGAGGAGCCAATTAAGGCTGCCTGCCCTGCCTCCTTTGTCTCTCATAGTTGTTTCTTGAACTGGCTTACCTGAACTTGGCTGTCTCCAGGACAAAGGCTTCAACTTGTCCTAATCACCAAGTCAGTCACTCTAATGGTCAACTGGGTTCTGTTTTCTATGGGCGGCTACTGTAGATACACCAGAGCACAAGAGGTCGCGCGTTAGAAGGAGAGGTTAACCTCCAGAATTCTACTGGACCTTGCCGGTAACAGGAATGATTTGATAGAGCCATCCTCCCTGTGGTTCCTGGCTTGACTACAGCCAGTGGCAAACTGCAAGACATAGGCTGGGATCACTGAATTCTTGTTTGAAGAGTGGGTGCGGGACGGACAGATGAAATAGGCAGTGGTGTCTGATGCTCTCCCTTCGCAGGCAAGGCAACCTCATAGAACCACAATGGGTCACTTACGGGCACATAGTCCTACACATACTTTACTCACCACTCTCACTCAGCTCAAGAATGGACTTGATTCTATAGAGAAACAATTCTAATAGATGGGCTGTCTTCTCTTCTCCACTCATTGCTCTGCTTTTCAGATCCTTGTTCAAAGCCAGACGAACATACTTTCATGTCTCTCTTTCATGTCTACTGTCATGTGGTTTCGTTGCCCAACCAACCCAGTCCTTCAGGTCATGTGTGTGAAATCTGCCAGTTTATCAATTATTGGTGCAGCAGTGAGTCCTGTTGCTGGACAAATGGAGTCATGACGACGTATCACATAGCATTCCTATGGCAGTTGACTACAGAATACGAATGGCAGAGAGAAAACAGAATGCGGACTTGTTATTGTTCCCTTAATGATGAACACATATCAATGTATTATTTCCTACTTTTTTGTATTTCAGTTTGTGACGTTAACCTCTGCGGTGACGATTGCCCGTCTCAGTCTAAAATGTCTTCGGAACTCGAGTTCATTTCTAGAAGATCACCAGTTGTTTGCACTGCTGGTTGTGTAGCATCAAGTCAACCTCTGGCGACTAATATTGGCCTTGGTAAGTATGCCCAACTACTGTCTATAAACGTGTAGCCTCAGAAAACCTCCTGCCTTGTGAATATTAATGAGTCAGAAGGCATTTTGTTACCTCAGGCGCGTGCCTTCAAAGGCAGGGATGGAGGCCTGAAAAGGACAGCTGACCACCATCTATCTCAGCATTCACATTCCTTCAGTGGGATTTCTGTTTTTTAGCACCCTCTGCCTCTTAAAGGGACAAAGGCTGTTAAAAAAAATCATATTGAAAGAAAACATGGAGGAGAGCTTCCACTTTGTGAACCAGTGACCATTACATCTAAGATGTTGATACATGATTAATGGTTTGCAACTGTAATTTCGATTTTGTACCATTGATATATACCGCTGTGCCTGCCAAATATGTAGTCACACCCCACTTGTAATTCTTTTTGTGTTTGAAAAGCTTTATTAGCAATTTGTTAATGAATAAAGACAACAGCAATAAATAGAAGAATTCAAATACAACAATATCAAAAAGAAATTGGCTGATGTCTGGAAGAAAAGAGTAAAAGCAATTTGTGGGGTTTATATAAGGTGAAAGTGGGGGGAGAGGGAAGGGAGGGCAGGAGAGGGGAAGGAAGGGGGAGGAGAGGAAAAACTAATACTGTGATATAAAGAAATAAAACTGAAAAACATACTAGATACTGTAAATGAATAAGTAAATATAAATTATCTAATGAGTAAATACATATATATATTAGCTTAACAGGGTGGATAATAAAGAACAGAGACAAAATCTTTCATGGGGGTTTGACATTTTCAGAAGTTATAGCTTGATGTTGCTTTCGCTTCTTCTTGCAAACCACTCATGAATAGGGATCTCTTTTTGGTTGCCCCTTACCACCTATTTGGACCGAATTGTTTTAAACAATACTCTTCATATAACTTCTGAAAATTTCAAACCCACTTGTAATTCTTAATGAGTTGTAAAACCCCATTTGCAAATTGGAAAGACTTTTCCTTTTCTGGCGCACAAAAATACTTTTGTATATTGCACAACTCTTTACAATCTCTTAGGTTTAGAGAATAGTAGGCTTTATAACAGCACAATACCTGTGTTTTTGAATGATGATTTCATAACTATTTAAATTCGATCTTTCAATATAGGTGAATATGTACGTATCACTGTGGCTTTCTCCATTCTTAATTAATTTAATCCATTATTGTTATAAATGAAAAAAATCAAAAAGAGGAGTTCACATAAAGTCTGTCTTCAATTTAAAAATAATACATTTTCGCCATCGAAGCAAACATGTTAACACTTCAGTGGAAATCATACCACTATTTTTAATACAGCACACCTTTCTATTTCCTTTCTACACAGGTGTCTGTTGTACCTTGCAGGACATTGACTATTGCTCTGTGTGACCTAGAAGTACAGAATGTTTTTACTTTCTGACATCTCCCTCTAAAACATCAGGCTCCAACTAGGTCTTGAGCTTAATTTCTTTAGTACCTGAATCTTGTAACACATGAACTGATTTCTACACATTGATAATTTCGATCTTTTAACTCAGGAAGGCTTTTCCCATTAGAAATTAGTAATCTACTGTCGGAAATTTGCCCTTCTTCAAGTTCATGCCAGATTTTTGCCTTCTTTTACTGTACCGGATATAACTCTGCTGCTCATGTTACCCCAGCTAACAGTGCTAAAGTGCTTGTGCTCTCCTTTTTTGTTTTAAATCTGTTTTTATTATATCATGATCATGATCAAACCATCACATTACATCAACAACATTTGACAGTAAAGCAATAAGATGCTATGAGGAGGGATACAACTGTGCCGGTCCCTTGCAGAGCTCCAGGAATGCTATGAAATAGCCAGCAAATGTGTATGTCGCCTATTAAATAAAAAATAGGGGCGGGCGGGGGCAGGGTAGAGAGAAAAATTGCTTTTACAGTGAGCATTTGGTGTAGAATACAAATCAACCATCTCCAATCAAGAATAACTATTCTGTCAGTTTATAGAAACGGAAGAGAAAGCGAAAAAGGTAGAAAGAGAGAGATAAGAAGATAAAAAAGAAGAAGGGGTGAGAGGTGTCACATATGGTGGAGGGAGCGGGGTGGTGGGGGTCTCGCACATGATGTATCTGGTGTGTGTGTCCCTGTCATGCCAGTCCCGCTGATGGCCTTTGAAAGAGAGGGGGGGGGGGGTCCTCCGGCCTGTCCCACCAAATCCTAATAAGTCCCCCCTCGAGGGAGTATAGCATCCTCGAATAGCTGGAGAGCTCTCAAGCGGGGAGAAATGTTCCAGTTTAGAGAGGTACAGCACTAATGGTTGCCAGACCCGCGTAAATTTAGTGTTAGTGTGTGCTAGACGGCTGGAGAGACGCTCCATTGCCATTACATGCCAGAGAGGGGTGAACCACACCGCGGATGGGGGAGTCAGGGCCTTTTTCCAGTGCAATGCTATGACCTGTTTTGCTGCACCTAGCATATGAAGAGTCAAGTGCCAAGCTGAGTATGTAAGTGCTTTAAGAGATCAGGGTCGAAGTCCAAGAACCGCTGTCCCTGGAGAATTTGGAATAAGGAATCCCAGGACCTCCCTGATGTGGCTCAGCACTTCTTTCAAGAAAATTGTTAGGAGCGGGCATGACCACCAGATATGAATGAACAAGCCTATGTCTCCCTTCCAGCACCAACATGTAGCCGTGGAGGTGGGAAACCTCTTCTGGAGTCTAAGGGGGGTATAGTACCATCTGGTCATAACCTTGTAGGCCATCTCCTGTTATGCAATACGTTTGAAAATGCTGGGGATGTCTTTCCATAATTGTTCCCAATGTTCAGGGGGGGTTTCTTCTGTGATGTCTGCGTGCCATTTCTGTTGGTATGTGTGCAGGGGTAGCCCTTTCGAGTGTTGGAGGACCTTGTAGGTCCGAGAGATTAGGCCCCTGGAGCCATCAAAGGAACGAACTAGGGACTCAAATGGGGTGAGCTGATGTGTAGCTACCTCTGCGTGTGAGGGATTATGCAGCCAATGCCGGATCTGAAAGTATTCCAAGTGCACCATTAATTGGAGTTGAAATTCCTGCCTACAGAGATCAAAAGATTTGAAAGTCCCTCCCTAAAAAAGACTGGCAATCATGCAACACTCTCTGGGTGCCCCAGCCTGAAAGGAGGTGGGCTGCAAGGCCGGGGGGAAGTCTGGATTGCGAGCCAGAGGCATGTGGAGGGAAAAGTGGTGCGGCTGCGGGCAATAGCAATCTTGTCCCATATCTCCCGGACAATCAGTGTCAGAGTAGGGATGTAGGCGTTGCGGTGATGCGCTCTCCTCGGCAGCCATGCAAGGTCCCAGAGAGGCCACTGCCCTGTCCATATGAAGCCAGTGCTTCTCGCCTTTGTGGGTCACCCACTCTGAGAAGAAGCGCAGGTGTGACGGCCAATATTAGACTAAAAAAATCGGGTCAAGCCCCCACCCCCCCACCCCCCACCGGTCCCTCTGCAACATTAGGAGTTTAGTAGAGAATCTCGACTTCCCCTTGCCCCAGATAAAAGCAGTAACCTCCCTCTGGAGGCTTAGGATATCTCGCTGGGGGATAAGGGTTGGAAGGGCTTGAAAAAGGTATAAAAGTTTAGGGAGGATGGACATCTTAACCGCATTGAGGTGGCCTAGCCATTATATAGGAAGTGACCTCTATTTCCTGAGGTCCTCCCTAACTGAATTCCTGCAATCAGGCCAATTCGCCTGAGTCCAGGAGTCTAATGTGGCCGTGATGTTGATGTTGAGGCCCAAGTAGCAAATCGTTCGGGGGGGGGGGCCTTGAAAGGGGATGCAGTCACTGAGTTCAGTGATCCAATGAAGGGGGAGCCTGAGGTTCAACACTTGAGATTTGGTGGCATTAATTTTAAGCCCAGCAATCCTCTCAAATTGAGACAGTAGGGTAAGCAGTGCTGGAAGGGAGCTCTCGGGATCGGTAAGAGTCAGAAGTAGATAATATGCAAAAAGAGCGATCTTGTGCTTGTCCCTCCCGAAAGGTATGCCCTTGATTGCTACTGATTGGCACACTGCTATCGCTAAGGGCACTATTGCCAGGGGACATCCCTGACACGTTCCCCTGCAAATCAAGAATGGGCGGGGGGTTAGGAGGTCATTGACTCTGATCTGCACAGAGGGGGCTAGTGATTGGAAGGAGGACTGTCCTGCTGTCTGAAAGCTGAAGTAAGACTGGACAAGCTTGCCTTGAACCCAGGACTCCAGACCTGACTCCAAGGGTTAGCTGGCTGACCTCCTGCTTGAGCTACAGGGACAGCACAAGCTTCCAGAGGCCTTTCACTGTAATGGCCCAGCTGACACACCCAACTGGACTGGACCTTGTTCCGTCTGCTGGCCTCTGTGAGAGGAGTCTTGAAAGCCAAATGATGTCCTCATGGGCCTAGATCCTTTGCTGGAGTCAAAGTGCACTTCTTCCTCCCTAACTGAAGATTTCACTGGATCTGAGTCCCCCAGAGCCACGAAACTCCTCCTGCCAGAGAGCCTCAGTGGATCCAACACATAGCGGTGCCATGCAGCGCTGATCTACGCCAAGCAGTTCCTGACTGTATCTGACACAGAACGATGCAGACCCCTACAGTGTTGCGCAGTTCCTCACTGAAGGCTTCACCCACTCCAACACGGACCTACACAGACCACGTTACACAGCTCTTGCATTTAATTCAGAAGCTAAAACTTCCTGCAGGAGAATCTGGTCTTGAATCCGGCCCTTGCTCCATCGCAGTTGTCCTGAACATTTAACTTTGTCCCGGGCCGGCACAAACAGATACCTGCAGTTGGCACTTTGTGTCTTTTGGTGCTATTTTGAGCCCTAAACGTTAACAATTCATAGCTCAAGGTCTATTGGTAGCATTTTTGTTGTTTTGGTGTCATTTTATTTATTTAAATATTCTATGATTTTTCCTAAATTGGTTTGGAATTTTTCTTGTGTTGTGTTCCACTTTGTTACAGTTTGAGTGCTGCATAAATAGTTTACACATTGCCTCTAAGTTAAGCCTGCCGGCTTTGTGCCAAGCTACCAGAGGGTTAGGCACAGGTTTATTTAGTGACTTTTGTGGTTCACCCTGACAAGGATTGTTGGTATTATTTGAGGTGGGCTCTCCCACCCCTCAACAAATACTCCAATTTATTACACTTCAAAGTGCTTGTGATTAATTTAAATTTTTTAACCTTTTGTCTATAGAGATATTGGACAAGCAGAATGCTCATTCACAACTAGAGCATAATGGTATTTTGAGATGCTGCTTATCAAGAACACGTGGAGAGTATTATCATTACATGTCTTAAACAACATAACTGAGTACTCCTACAGCTCGTACTGTTTCAGGAACATGATATATTATTTCTGTTTTTATTGTTGCCATGCAAGTATATGTACAATAAATGTACAACAATAGTTTAGTATCCCCTTCCATGCGTCGGACGTCACAGTGGGCGTGTGCCTCGGACGGCCGGGGCCGTCCGATTTGTGCACACGGGGAATTCGCCTGCACAGCGGGGAATGTGCACAGCGGCGTAGTGGGTATCTAATAGGAAATGGAAATATATAACAATTAACATATTACATTACTGCAAAAGCACTAGAACAAAGCGTTCCCAATACACACAAATATGCCTTAACGAATCCCAGCAGCATCCGTATAAACTGAAATACTCAGTGGGCACCATGTTTCTTCGAATGTATTTGGGGGAGGGGCTTGGCAGATCTGTATCATACAATAGTGTTCAACAAGTGTATGGCACCAATGAATGGAGGGATGAGGGGGGTGTAAGTCCCATTGGACCATGCTGTATATTTTAGGGGGGACGGGAGAAAAATATGAAAGAAACAACTGTTGACCAATGGATGAGAGGGAAGCCTCTATAAGTTAGTTTATTATATTTATAAAACTACTAAAATCAGAAGGTCTTGGCTAACCCCAGACCGAAAATGGCACACTTGTCCTTCCTATATTTCCTCTGGGGTATTTTGTATTGAACATTCACATGTTCGCACCAAGCATCAGGACATCCAAACCATCAGGACATCCAAGCCAGACACCACCTGAGCCAGACACCACCTGTTCCTGTACTGGACCATTGTCTGATGGGTTTCACTATCCATGAATGCACTGGTGCAAGCTGTTGCAGTTGTAAATTGAAAGGAAAGGAGGAAAAGTGCCAGAAAGACGTCCTCCTGCTTCAGTGGTTAGATCTTCCATCCTCTCGACATTCCTTATGACCCCTGATTCCTCTATACACTGGACTGGAGTAGTCTGTTTAATATCAGGCAGCAGTGGCTGTCATGGATGGAAGGTAGGTGGGTGGAGGCTGGAGGGTGGCAGGATGCTGGGGAAGCAGGTATTAAAAAAGAAAAGAAAGGAGGAGGAGCTACGCTACGAATCAAGATGACCGCGTAAGCTCCCGGCTCCGCTGACCTCCGCCAGCAGCTCGATTATCCTGTCTTCAATCCTGACCTTACACCTGATTTTCTTGTTTATGAAGGTCTACTGCTTCTAAAGGTGCAATCCAGAGATTTCTACCTCATCGGCTGACGAAGATACGCCGTGTTTCCATTCTCGGCCTAACAACGTGTGGAAGCCGGGTCCTCGATTTCTAGACTATCCGGGTCAGAGTTGAACAACATCGGCCGTGAGACTTGGACTGAGCCCGGTCTCCCGAAGAGTGCCTGAATTGTTGACTTTTTGTGACTATCCTTTGAACGATCTACACCGAGGACACACCAGCGTGCCACGCCGGCTGCTGTGGTGGGGGTCCGGTGCCCGGAGACCTTGCTGCCCTCCCGGGGTTGACGGGCTGGGGCCCTCTCTGACGGCGAAGGTGTGTTCTGTACGACGAGGAGCGCCCATTACTTGATATCAGATTTGCGTGGCCTGCGACTCCGGAGCAGCCGGCCTCCGGGGTTCAAGTCCGGCTCTATCGCCTATTGAGAGGGGATGGAGCGGACGGAAGGCGCGCCATCGCTGCAGGCCGTTGTGGCCGCCATTGGGGCGCTCCATTCGCACACAGTCGCTGTGTTCCGGACACTGATGGTGAAAGTGGACGGTATCCTGGAACCTGAGGACGACACCTCGATTGGTTTCCAGCTAGAGATGGTACCAGCGGTGCATTGCACATCAGAGGTAGAGGTCCCCGTGCATAACCCGGAGTTCATGAACCTTGACGGTCCCCTATTACCGACAAGCCCGCCCGTGCTTCTCGCTAGCGTCTCTTGCCTGATCCTGCTGCCGCCTAACGCATCTATAGACGGTCTTCCATGTGGCTACGAGTTCCTTGGTGATGGTTTGGGATACTCGCTGTTTTTGGACACCTTTCCTCGTTCGAGCCGTGAACTTTTATCCTGTATTCGATCCTCCTGTGCTGACAAGAACTTTTGTGGACGCTTTGCCTTTTCCTTCAAAATGGCGGCTCGAGTGGCAAAGACTCTTATGACGGACCGTACTGGCCAGGGCTGAACTTTATCGCTGGGTTCCGATAAAATAGCTTTTAGCGATGCCGGGGTTGTGCCTATATTGTGACGAGAATTGGGTGGTTGTTGTTTATCCTCCCCTGACTGGTTTGTATAATTGCTAAATATTGATTTTACCATGTCTCGGAGTGGTCGCTGTTGGCGGGGGGTACGGGAGACCGGGAGTGTGTTTGCTTTCTCCTCCTCCGCTTTCTCTTTTCCTTCCTTTAGGGTAGTTCTTGGGCGACAGGCACGCTGCTAGTGGGGTTAGGCCGTAGCCATTGCAGGGGTGCAGGGTGGGGGGTTAGGGGTGTTTTTTTTTATTTTGCCTTCTTTTGTTCTATGGCCCCTTTTGTCTTTTCTTTTTCCTTCTACGAGAGATGGGCTGTTTATTTTTCACGAATCCTTTATTGTCCGGGTGTCTTCGCTGGCTTAATTATCCTGTAACATTGTGGACGAGGTCACGCGGGTGGGATTGCTTTGATTGCTTAATAGATTGCTTATTTCCTATTTCCGTTATGTGTACCCGTGATGGGCCTTTTACTTCTTACAGTGATTATTGTTTGTATATTTCCCCCGCCTGGCCCTGTTCTGTATTTTACTGCGAAACACCTGATATCTGTATTGCCTGCTCTTGTCTTACTGTTAAAATAAAAAAATATATATAAAAAAAAAAAGAAAAGAAAAAACATACCTTTTTGCCGCTTCCTCGCCGCATCTCTCCTTCTTAGTCCCTCGCTCAGCCTGAACAGGAAGCACACCTAGGCTCCTAGTAAGCCTTAGCATTGTTGTGATTGGTGCTCACATGCTGACAGGGAGCCTGGGCATGTTCTTCTCCACACAGGCTGTAATGCAGTAGTCTGCATGGAAAACATGCAAAGTGCGCATGACTGTTTGGCCGGCCCGAGGGTGCTACCACTCCTCCCCTGCCCTGCGAGTAGAGCAGCCCCGCAAAGCTACCAGAAGTAGGACAAATAAAATGATAATAGCGCAAGTTATTATCATTTCATTTTCCCTTTATTTCACTGCTAAAAAGCAGTGGGGTGACGTTCCTCCATTTTAGCGGAGGAGCCGCCACTGATGTGAGGCACTCTGTCAACAGAGCTTCAAGGAGCTCACCCAGCACTCAGCTAATGCCAAGACACCACCCCAATAACCTAGCACAAGGGAACTGCATGAGGTTTCCAGAGCACAGGCACAGCAGGTACTATGGAAACTAAAAATCCATGCCGAAATCTATGCCTGTCTACTTAGGGCGAGTAGCCATCAACTAAAGTAGACAAAGAAATAGGTTTTTCGGGTTCCCGTAAATAGGGATTTCTAACTCAAAGGTTAGAATGACCATATACATAAAGATTGGAGCAAGGAAGAAGGTGATAGAGATAAGTAAAGGGGGGCTAGGATATTGTAGCCGAATGACTGGTATCTAGTCCACATAATATATGTATATCAGTTTCATAAGTGGAGACAAATTGTTGTTATTGTTAACTACAGCTTATATAGCGCCAAATCACCGCCAGGTCTCTAGGCGCTTATGACAGAAGAGGACAATGTTTAGCAGAGTGAATAAAAGGAAGAAAGTGTGTAGGGCAGTGGCACTAGGCAGTACTTAAGGCTTCCCTGAACAGGAGTGTTTTTAGAGACTTCCTGAAATGCAGCAGATCTGATTCCTTACGAAGAGACTCTGGAAGTTTGTTCCAGAGCTGTGGAATCATCACTGAAAAGGATCTGCCACCCTTTGTTGCTAGTTTGTAGCGAGGACAGGACAGCAGTTGAGTGTTCGAGGACCTTAATGAACGTGTGGGGTTATAAACCCCAAGGCGTTCTTTAATGTAGGCAGGTGCTTGACCATAGACTGCCTTATGGGTGATGCATAGACTCTTAAACTCCACCCGTTGTTTTATGGGGAGCCAGTGTAGCTTACACAGTAATGCAGAAGCATGAGTCCGTCTAGGTAGCCTAAAGATCAGCCTAGCTGCGTCGTTCAGGACTACCTGTAACCTGTTAATCAATGTTTTGGGCAGACCTAAGTACAGGGCATTCCCATAATCTAGTCTTGAAATTATTGTAGCAGAAACAATTGTACGAAGCGTGGAAAAAGAAAGAAGAGGGACTAGCTTACGTAGCTGTCTGATTAAATTTGTGCAGGTCCCAACCACAGAGGAGATCTGACTAGCCATTGACAGCTCATGGTCGATTTTTATGCCTAGACTTTTTAGATTAGAGCATAGTTTTGGGGTGGGGCCAAGATCTTGAGGCCAAACAAGTCACCCCAGGGGGATGTTTCCGTTGAAACCACCAAGACCTCCGTTTTGTCTGGATTGATCTTCAGCGAATTCGCTGTCATCCAGCTCATCGTATGTCTGAGAATTTTTTGAGCATGGGTCTGTGCTGATGCCGTGTTGTCAATACTAAGTAACAATTGAGTATCATCGGCATAGTTCAAAGTTTTACAGCCCATGCTTACCAAGGAGTCGATTAAGGGCTGCAGATAAAGGTTGAAAAGGAGTGGGGACAAAGCAGATCCCTGAGGGACTCCGCACTTCAAGGTACCCAAATCTGATATACAGTCCCCCAATTGAATCCTTTGAGTTCTCCCGGAAAGAAAGGATTTTAGCCATTTATATGCTATGTCTTGTATCCCGAAAGCGGCCAGTCTGTCCAAGAGCAGGGTGTGGCTGACAGTATCGAATGCCGCTGACAGGTCTAATAATATCAAGGCACTCGGCTTCTTACTGTCAGCCATACCTCTGAGCTCATCCAGCACTGAAAGCATCACCAATTCAGTGCTGTGGTGTGCCTGAAACCCCGCTTGACGCTCCTGGAGTAGATGGTGTGACTCCAGGAAAGATGAAAGAGATATCAAGACGTGTTGTTTGGATTGGTGGGATCTGCTTTTTTATTAGGGGCCTAACTCGAGCTTCTTTAAAACTGGACGGAAGTTGGCCAATATCCAGTGAATTGTTCAGTAGGGAGACAAAATGACTCTCTAAAGTAGGGAGCGCCAGGCGAAAAATGCTGGGGGGACATGGGTCTGCTGGAGAGCCTGACTTAGTTCTATTCATAAGCTGTCCTAAGACTGTAGCGTCAATCGAAGGAAACTTAGAAATGGTGTAAACTGGAGGGGGGGTTTGAAGGTGGGAAAAAAAGGGTGACTACTGGAGGTATTCTTAATGTCAGACAGAATAGTTTCAACCTTATCAAGAAAGTAGTGTTGAAAGATGTTGCAATCTATCGGGGATTCTTATTTTTCTACTTTCTTGCTCAATTCTGTTAAGATCTTAAACGTTTCTTTCTGAATATTCTCTGCGTTGTTAATTCGGGATTCATAATACTCAGCTTTTGCTGACAGAATACAATTTTTATATAGTTTAAGAAATGTTTTATAATGATCCCTATCTATGAGATCATTAGTTTTCCTACAGCGTCTCTCTAAATGGCGGAGCTTTATTTTTTATGTTCCCTTAAGGAAAGAGTAAACCATGGGGCACCTTTTACTGCACTGTTTATCCTTTGATTTCTTTTGGGTGCAATTTGATCAATGGCCTGACTAAGATTTTGCATCACGTTCGCATGTTCCTGGTCTAGATCTCCATGCGTATCATGTAGCTGTATATTTTTAAGGAGGGTATCCGTCAGAGTTTCTGAATCAATTTTCCTCCATTTACGCACTTTTTTTGTTTTTGGGGGTAGTAGTTGAGACAGGTACCCATCTATTGTGATATTGCAATTTATCAGGTAGTGGTCTGACCAAATACAGGGTAGAACACCTGTTAGAGCTACATCCGGATCAGAGGTCCAGATTAGATCGAGGGTATGGCCTTTGTCATGTGTGGGTACCTCTACTAATTGTTGGAGCCCAAGTGTGGTCATGGTGGTTTCCAACTGTCGGGTTGCTACACCCTTAAACATTTTGTCCCAATGGACATTAAAATCTCCTGTTATTAAGACCTTTTGATAGCGTGTACAAATATCTGAGATGATGGGGGTCAGTAGGTCATTAAACAACGAAGTAGATTTTGGGGGACGATAGACTGTAAGAACAACAAGACAAGTATTTCTCAATGTAATTTTCACCCAAAGTATATCAGCTAGATCGACTGTTTCTGCCATTAGTTTGGTGACTGTTAGATGTTTTTTAAATAAAATTGCGACACCTCCTCCTCGGGCATTATCTGCACGATTATGCCACATGGCGTCATATTCGTTTGGGAGGGCGGTTATGATGTCGGGTAGGGAGCTGTCGCCCAGCCACGTTTCTGTAAGGGTTAGGAAATTTCTACTACTTCTACTTGATTCGGTGAAGTTTTGCAAAGGTGAAAGCCTTGTGCAGCTTCACAAAGTTTCAAAATATGGCCTTTTGGTTGCTAATTCCTGTAACAGAAAGTTATTTATGTGGGGATTTTCCACAACAAAGGTTTTGGAAGAGGGCTACTTTTAAAAAGCAGTTTTTGAAGTTTCTTTTCTTCTCTAAAACAACGTTTGCATGCATTTTCACATACAGTTTTTAAAATAAAATAAAATCTGCCAATAGCTCCATGAAGTGGGTGAACTTTAAGAAAAATTGCTCAAAGTTCGCAACTCCACTTGCTTGGCATGTGCCGTCCCTATTAAAGGCACAACCTTTTTAGGTCTCGGCAACGAGAACTATTGTCGCCGAGTAAGCTCGCAAGGGAGTACAGAGCGGTGCACGAGCCGACCAGGGTCTGTGGACGCGCACACACAAAGGCAGGCAGGCAGGCACACACCAGACACACACAGACAGACACACGCACGCACACACACACACTCCCTCTCAGCCCACTCCCTCTCTGCCGCCCCCCCCCCTACCCCCACTCACCGGGCTCTTTCCCTCAGCAGCGGGTCAGTCAGGGCAGCAGGCAGGCTCTGTGTCTTCTCCGGTGATCTTCAGCTGATGTGCACGCTCACGCTGCGTCTCCTGCGCGCCCACCACGCTGTTTCGCGCCCGTTGATCATCAGCTTGTGATTACTACTCCTTCTAACCCGGATTCTAAATTACTATTTCTTGGTTCTCTAACTCCACTCTGTTGATTCGTAACAAACTGATATTCAGCACATTTCACAGTCTCGCTTTTGCTTCTCATAAATACAATAAGATTATTTTAAGCAATGTCTACCCTTCTTTTGGTTCTGTGCCTATTATGCTTCGGACTATAGAGTTTTAGAAAGTGTGGTGGAAGATTCCATGATATCAGTGGTGTGCACAGTGCAGAGTGAGTGTGCAGAGTGCAGAGTAGTGAGTGCAGAGTAGTGAGTGCAGAGTAGTGAGTGCAGAGTAGTGAGTGCAGCAGAGTAGTGAGTGCAGCAGAGTAGTGAGTGCAGCAGAGTAGTGAGTGCGCAGTGTAGTGAGTGCGCAGAGTAGTGAGTGCGCAGAGTAGTGAGTGCGCAGAGTAGTGAGCGCAGAGTAGTGAGCGCAGAGTAGTGAGCGCAGTGCAGGTGAGTGCAGTGCAGGTGAGTGCAGTGCAGGTGAGTGCAGTGCAGGTGAGTGCAGTGCAGGTGAGTGCAGGTGAGTGCAGTGCAGTGCAAGAGAGTGCAGTGCAGGTGAGTGCAGTGCAGTGCAGGTGAGTGCAGGTGAGTGCAGTGCAGTGCAGTGCAGGTGAGTGCAGTGCAGGTGAGTGCAGTGCAGTGCAGTGCAGGTGAGTGCAGTGCAGGTGAGTGCAGTGCAGTGCAGGTGAGTGCAGTGCAGGTGAGTGCAGTGCAGTGCAGTGCAGGTGAGTGCAGTGCAGGTGAGTGCAGTGCAGTGCAGGTGAGTGCAGTGCAGGTGAGTGCAGTGCAGTGCAGGTGAGTGCAGTGCAGGTGAGTGCAGTGCAGTGCAGTGCAGGTGAGTGCAGGTGAGTGCAGTGCAATGCAGGTGAGTGCAGTGCAGGTGAGTGCAGTGCAGTGCAGGTGAGTGCAGTGCAATGCAGGTGAGTGCAGTGCAGTGCAGGTGAGTGCAGTGCAGGTGAGTGCAGTGCAGAGGAGTGCAGTGCAGTGCAGGAGAGTGCAGTGCAGAGGAGTGCAGTGCAGTGCAGGTGAGTGCAGTGCAGGTGAGTGCAGTGCAGGTGAGTGCAGTGCAGGTGAGTGCAGTGCAGTGCAGGTGAGTGCAGTGCAGGTGAGTGCAGTGCAGTGCAGGTGAGTGCAGTGCAGGTGAGTGCAGTGCAGGTGAGTGCAGTGCAGTGCAGGTGAGTGCAGTGCAGGTGAGTGCAGGTGAGTGCAGTGCAGGTGAGTGCAGTGCAGGTGAGTGCAGTGCAGTGCAGTGCAGTGCAGGTGAGTGCAGTGCAGGTGAGTGCAGTGCAGAGGAGTGCAGTGCAGGTGAGTGCAGTGCAGAGGAGTGCAGTGCAGTGCAGGTGAGTGCAGTGCAGGTGAGTGCAGTGCAGGTGAGTGCAGTGCAGGTGAGTGCAGTGCAGTGGAGTGCAGGTGAGTGCATTGCAGTGCAGGTGAGTGCAGTGCAGGTGAGTGCAGTGCAGAGGAGTGCAGTGCAGTGCAGGTGAGTGCAGTGCAGTGCAGGTGAGTGCAGTGCAGTGCAGGCGAGTGCAGTGCAGGCGAGTGCAGTGCAGGTGAGTGCAGTGCAGGTGAGTGCAGTGCAGTGCAGGTGAGTGCAGTACAGGTGAGTGCAGTGCAGTGCAGGTGAGTGCAGTGCAGGTGAGGGCAGTGCAGGTGAGGGCAGGTGAGGGCAGTGCAGGTGAGTGCAGTGCAGTGCAGGTGAGTGCAGTGCAGGTGAGTGCAGTGCAGGTGAGTGCAGTGCAGTGGAGTGGAGTGCAGGTGAGTGCAGTGCAGTGCAGGTGAGTGCAGTGAAGTGCAGGTGAGTGCAGTGCAGTGCAGGTGAGTGCAGTGCAGAGGAGTGCAGTGCAGGTGAGTGCAGTGTAGAGGAGTGCAGTGCAGTGAAGGTGAGTGCAGTGCAGGTGAGTGTAGTGCAGTGCAGGTGAGTGCAGTGCAGGTGAGTGCAGTGCAGTGCAGGTGAGTGCAGTGCAGGTGAGTGCAGTGCAGTGCAGGTGAGTGCAGTGCAGGTGAGTGCATTGCAGTGCAGGTGTGCAGTGCAGGTGAGTGCAGTGCAGGTGAGTGCAGTGCAGGTGAGTGCAGTGCAGTGCAGGTGAGTGCAGTGCAGGTGAGTGCAGTGCAGGTGAGTGCAGTGCAGTGCAGGTGAGTGCAGTGCAGGCGAGTGCAGTGCAGTGCAGTGCAGGTGAGTGCAGTGCAGTGCAGGTGAGTGCAGTGCAGCTGAGTGCAGTGCAGTGCAGGTGAGTGCAGTGCAGGTGAGTGCAGTGCAGTGCAGGTGAGAAGTGCAGGTGAGTGCAGTGCAGGTGAGTGCAGTGCAGTGCAGGTGAGTGCAGTGCAGGTGAGTGCAGTGCAGGTGAGGGCAGTGCAGGTGAGTGCAGTGCAGTGCAGGTGAGTGCAGTGCAGGTGAGTGCAGTGCAGGTGAGTGCAGTGCAGTGCAGGTGAGTGCAGTGCAGGTGAGTGCAGTGCAGTGCAGTGCAGGTGAGTGCAGTGCAGTGCAGGTGAGTGCAGTGCAGCTGAGTGCAGTGCAGTGCAGGTGAGTGCAGTGCAGGTGAGTGCAGTGCAGTGCAGGTGAGAAGTGCAGGTGAGTGCAGTGCAGGTGAGTGCAGTGCAGTGCAGGTGAGGGCAGTGCAGGTGAGTGCAGTGCAGGTGAGGGCAGTGCAGGTGAGGGCAGTGCAGGTGAGTGCAGTGCAGTGCAGGTGAGTGCAGTGCAGGTGAGTGCAGTGCAGGTGAGTGCAGTGCAGTGCAGGTGAGTGCAGTGCAGGTGAGTGCAGTGCAGTGGAGTGCAGGTGAGTGCAGTGGAGTGCAGTGCAGTGCAGGTGAGTGCAGTGCAGGTGAGTGCAGTGGAGTGCAGTGCAGTGCAGGTGAGTGCAGTGCAGTGGAGTGCAGTGCAGTGCAGGTCAGTGCAGGTGAGTGCAGTGCAGGTGAGTGCAGTGCAGAGGAGTGCAGTGCAGTGCAGGTGAGTGCAGTGCAGGTGAGTGCAGTGCAGAGGAGTGCAGTGCAGTGCAGGTGAGTGCAGTGCAGGTGAGTGCAGTGCAGTGGAGTGCAGGTGAGTGCATTGCAGTGCAGGTGTGCAGTGCAGGTGAGTGCAGTGCAGGGGAGTGCAGGTGAGTGCAGTGCAGGTGAGTGCAGTGCAGGTGAGTGCAGTGCAGGTGAGTGCAGTGCAGGTGAGTGCAGTGCAGGTGAGTGCAGTGCAGGCGAGGCAGTGCAGTGCAGGTGAGTGCAGTGCAGGTGAGTGCAGTGCAGGTGCGGAAAAATGTGTAATTATCAGTGGGAACCTCGTATGGCGACCGAGTTTGCATCAATTTGTTTTTACAGTAGGACTATTTTCTTCATTTGCGTAATGGTTAACAATTTCGGTGGAGAAATTAGTGACCTAATACTTCATTTGAGGCAATGTATTACCTCCAGTGCTTTAAATGGGGAAAAAAAAGTGCAGGTACTCATCAGATCGAGCTGGGGGCGTGGCAAGGAGGCGGGGCTAGAGGCGGGACTAAGGTTGGGTCTAATGAAAAACATTTGAAGGGCGCAAGAATTTTTTCAACAGGCCCCTTCCACCGACCTGTGTCATTCTCGAAAGCTGTGGCTCTTTCTTGGGACACCTACCCCCACAGATGATCCTCATCTCATCCATCATGTGCTTTATTTTAAACCCAGTGCCCCGCGCCCCCAGAGTATTCTCTACTATAATTTGCTTGCCCCTTTCTTCTTCTTCAACTAACCCCTCGATTTCTTCAGCTGAATTGTGATGTCACTCCTGAAAGCTCTCCTCAGGTGTCCCCTTTCTTACCCGCCAGCTGCTGTGCTATCCTTTCCTTTCCGTCTTTTTCGCATATAAGAAAGGGAAAGCCAGAGCAAATTTAGCTTTTTAAAGAGCTTCCTGCTTTCTTCCTGTGCACAGCTTCCAGGCGGGGAGTGAGGTCACACCAGAGGAGCAACGAAAGTCAAAAATCGGAGTAGGGAGTGGGGGGCCTAGGAAAAACTGTTGGTGGGGGGGGAAGAGAGTATCCTCAAGCAAAAGTCAGAGTGGCACTGCGAGAGCTCTGTAAGAAGGGGTGAAGTAAATCAAAGCCTCATTAACAAGCAAACAGGTCTTTCAAAGACCTGTGAAGTACTCTGGCACGGCTGATGTGCGCGCCAGGAAGCTGTCTCAGCCGGGCTCACACACGAGGGGGGAGAATGAGGGGGTCGGGGTCGAAGCCCTGACTTGGAGCCAAGCCATTACTGCCCTCCGTGTGAAATCACCAATATGTGAGCATGCGCGGCAGTGTAGAAATGAGATGCATGCTCACATTACTATGCGTGACAATGAGTACCGGTACTCTGTTTTTGTGACGGAGAAGTGCCGGTACTCTTGGGGGGGAAAAAAGAAGTGCCTGTACTCAGTACCGGTGAGTACCGGCCCATTTAAAGCACTGATTACCTTACTTCCCAAGAGAATGCCACACTCTTGGGCCGAGCCACAAAAAATGTCCATACTTCAGCTCCTGCAGAGTTATGCCTCCGCTTGGGTGAAGACTTACAATTTTTCTAGGTTTCCAGATGTACTCCAGGAAACCTTTTCTGCGTTCCTGTTTCGACCTGTTTGTTGGCATGACTGCCGAGGTAATTATACACGGTGTACAATTACGGCTGTTGAACTGACAGCACCTTTGTGAAGTTGAAATACCACTTTCTTTTCTCTCTGAGGTAAAATATTTCTCCCCTTTAGATTTTCCCAGTGGCGACCGGCATAACTTGCGGGTGGCAGGGTGGGGGCGGGCATGGGATGGAAGTTGGGAGGGGGCATAGGGTTGTGCAATGCTAAAAAAAAACAAAAAAACACTTACCTTGTTGCCGGGTCCCACGTCTCTGCTCCTGCTGTCCTCGTGGGACTCTAGGAACAGGAAGCCAGGAAGAACAGCCAGGTTCCCTGGACCCATCATAACACAGCGCGGCAACGCAGTGTTGTGATTGGTAAGCACCCATGCTCCGCTGACCAATCACAAAGCTACAATGCAGCGTTGTGATTGGTTTTGAGCGTCCTGCTTCAACGCTCAACCAGGGAATGGTGGCCTGGGCATGTTCTCCATGCAGGCTGTGATGCAGCCTGCGTGGAGAACAGGGAAAGTACGCATGACTGGTTTGGGCTGCCCGCGAGTGCCTACCAAAAAGCCATTACACACTTAGGAGTGGGCAAACCACTAATCCCCTGCCCTGCTCAGAGAGCAGAGAAGCCCCACCCACCCGCCCGCAAAGAAAACTTAAAATGATAACAAAGTTATTATCATTTTATATTTCCTTTACTTTGCACCGCTCAAAAACATTGGGGCGACGCTCCTCCACCATAGCAAAGGAGCCCCCAGTGGATGTTCTCACCATGCAATTTCCCCTATTTTGGTGGTATACCCATTAATTTTCCATTCTGAGAAGTGGTTTAGTCCTACAGTGGGAAGGATTTAGGGGCAGATATACAAAGGTTTTTTGAGGTCGTAAACGGTCTAAATCTGCAAATCTGGCCAATTACGACTGCAAAAAAAAGCTTTTTTAATGTACAAAAGGCAAAAAGTGATTTGGTAAGTTGTTACCAAATCCCAGTTTGTATTTGTGAATTGGTATTTAGAAGCGGCCCTGTTTAAGGGATCATCACTGATATGGTTGGGTTCCACTACCAAAATGTAACTAGGACCCCATGGCTGATGGGTCTTTATTACCTGCTGAGAAGTGTAAAAGGGAGAGACAACTCATTTTAGTCAATCCAACAGTCTATAATACCTGTGACTCAAAAGTTCACAAACTCCGAACTCCAGTTTAGTGGTTTTTACAAAGCCAAAAACAACTGAATATACAAGCACCTCAAGACAAGGTTGTAAAAATAAATGGGAACTAATACAACAACATATCTACAAATAAGCCTAATTCCATGAATCATGAAGAGAATAAAAATTTCTAACAATAAGACGCAAGCAAGAACTGCTCCAATATTCAAGTCAGACTTCATCTATGGCTGAAAAACAAGAAGCATTAAGCTATCCCTACTCTATTTCTAAGATGACATCCCTACTTAGTATTTCCCAGGCAAAGTCAGTTAAAGGTGTCAGCTCACAAAGACTTCCTAAGAAGTACATTCACAAGGTAAATCAGGTGGCCAAAGCTGCAGAGCTCGTTCTAAGATGCTCTTTCCAGATCGATCTCCTCACCCCTTTTCCTAACTCAACCCACGGGGCACTGTCCTTAATACAACATCCAAAGATGTAAAACACGCCCACAGATCACCTCATGCTAACGGATACCTCACCTAGGTAGTTTTCCACCGTCTTCCTCACATTCTCCAAGTGTAGTCCGATGACCTTGCTTCCCAGGCCTCCTCAGCGAGAAAGAACACCGACTCCCAATTATCGACCTTCTGTTTACAAAGTAACTCTTCTCCTCCATGCCTAACTCCTAAAACAAAAGGCCTTAGTTCTAACTAATAAAGGCAGCTTCTTCCACCTGCAACTGAAACGTGAGAACAGAACATCCTTGCATACACATGAAATTTGCTGACCACCTCTAAATGCGAGAGCCTACCAGAGAAATGACATTTTCGGGCCTACACAATTCGGCCAACATAAGAATAACGAATAGGCCTTTCATATCTACAACTTGCATATTTAGCCCTTTACACATCAACCTTTGCACACCTTAATGAGGCTTTACTTTGCAAACATCTATAATTATTACACTTTAAGCACAATTCATCATCTCCATGTGCAATCTTCATCTTTTTAAAAAAAACATATTTTTTATTGAGTTTTCACAAATAATACACGCTCATTTGACATATGTACATTAGTCAAAAGGAAGACAACTTTATCCATCATGGATCAGAAATGGTTGATGTGTTTCGTCTACACTGTCTCACGGAAGCACCTATCTAAACTCTATTATGAAAGTAAATTAAGGTCTTCAATACAGAGTGTGCAAAGTGGAACCCTAACTGATTCCTTTTTAAAAGAAAAAGATTTTTATGCATTTGAGTCAGTGCTGGATGATATTTTTCCCATTTTAACCAGAAAGCTCTACTTACAGTGGAGGTATGGAACCTTGCCAGTTAGAGCTTTTACTGGCAAGTGGAGTACCCCCACCGTAAAATGTTGTCCTGGCTGCAATCATGAATTGGAGAACGACCTGCATATTATGTTTTTCTGTAAAACTTACAAAAAAGCAAGAAGGTACTGGCTTGTGCCGTTGCGCTGAAATTTGGGTCTAAATCATTGTATGCAGGCATATAGAATTTTAAAAACGGACTTATCCACAGTTATAGTGTTTGCTGTAGCCAAATTTCTGGCAGCATTTTGGACTAAGCGCAGGAATTTCATAACCAATGATTAATTTTTAAACTTTAGTACATGCTCTATTGTATCTAATTTTATAATTTTAATAGATTGTTAATGATGAATTGTAAGATGAATAATTCTGAATATGCACTGTTTGATGGGAATTTTTATCATCTTGCTATTTGTGTATACTTCAGTTTTTATGATGATGTTTGTATCTTTTATGGCTAAGCTAGCCGAAATAAAGAGAAAAAGAGTTTCGTCTACATAGATACCCAGTCATTAGAGGAAAGTCGTGATTTTCTATTGAACTAAACATTTCAACACTAAAATACAAAATAAATTTTAAAAAAATGAAGAAAATACAATTGAAGTTACCCCCCTGGTCCTCTGGCCCGCACGATGTAGTATAACATGATAGAAAATTATAGCCACTGGTTTGGCTATAAGGAATAACAAAACATATACAATCGTACATACATATACATACATCCCTAGGCAATATAAGACAGAAAGTAGCATGGAATTACTCAACTTCGGGCAGGTTGACAGCAGGGGATATGGGTGACATAAGTGGGGCGGGTCTAGCTGGTGAACCGGAGGGGTAAGTGAGTCAAGGGCTTTGAATGTTTCTAGCATTTGGTCCCATTCCATAGAAATAGGAATCTTGCGCTGGCCTCGGAATTCTTCTTGCCTAATAATTACACTATCCGCGGTGCCCGACCTGATCATTTATGTCTGCCAGGCCAGTGCTGTAGGGGGATGAGTGGATTTCCACCTCATTGTGATGGCTCGTTTCACCACCAGCACAGCCAGGTCTGCAAATCTATATTGAACGTTTTGTTTCTTGGGGCATTTATGCAGGCCCAGTAGACAGCTGTCTACAGCTGACCACACAGCCGTACCAGTGACCTCCCGGACTCTATAACCGATTGTTTGCCAGTATACCCACAAGCAAGGGCAATCCCACAGCATGTGAAGCAGGTCCGCGTCTGCTTCCTGACACCTGGGACAAGAGAACTGAGCATCTGGGTAGATGCAATTAAGGCGATGCGGGGTAAGATATGCCCTGTGTAGGATCATGTGTTGTATGTATTTCAATTTAGCATTGCTGGAGACTTTCTTGGGAAATTCTAAAATAGAGGCCCATTCTCTACCCGTTAACTCCCTCCCCAAATCCAGTGACCACTTAATCCGACGTGGAGTCGGCGGCGTTCCTGAGTGTATTCAAATACCCCACCGGGTGAGATGACGACCTGTACCCATCAGATATCTCGCATATACTAGTTCATGCTTTGGGGGTTCGATCCCAGCAGGGGACCAATGGCGTTTGACATAGTGGGTGATGGTAGCATGAAGGAGAAACAGTGTCGAGGGGACCCCGTGAGCACGAGTGAAATTGTCATGGTCCGCTAGTGCGCCCTCTATGAACAGTGCCCCAACAGTGGACATCCCCTCCCATTCCCAGGAGGACACAATCCTTTTCGAGATTGACCCGTGTGCCACAGGGATCCCAAGTGAGGGAATATTGGGAGAGTACGTGTGGACTCTCTTTGTGTATTGGAGAGTCATCTTCCGGTACATCAACACTGTCTTAAGTAAGGGGGTAGCCATAGGTGGAATTTTAGCCTGTGGTAGAAGTAAAGCGTGAAGAGTACCCTGACTGAGAAGTCATGTAGTATACCCAATTTCTTGGATGTGTCGGCTCGCTAACCAATACGACAGCCATTGTAGTTGACCAGGCCATACAATATGCTCGAAAGTCCAGTGCCCCAAGACCGCCCTCCTCAGGTCAAAGCTGTATTTTAGCCAGGCCCACTCTCCTATGTCCCTTTCCCCAGAAAAGCCCTAACAGTAGGGTATCCAGTGTACTAAAAATTTGAGATGGGATTATAACTGGTATGTTGGTGAAAAAATAGAGGAGAAGTTGGAGCATCACCGTTTTTGAGATGGCTATCCCACCCATCACAGACAATGGCAATGAGGTCGAAAAAGAGACCTGCTTCCGGAAGGATCTTATTGCCTTCTGCAGGTTGCCATCAATTAAGTCCTGGGTAGTTCTATAGATTTGTATACCCAGGTACTTAAAAGTGTCTGGGGCAGTCGTCAGTTATAGATCTCCGAAAGCTATCGGGTCTGGGGCATCCCTATATCGCATATAAAAGGCATGTGACTTATTTTCGTTAATGACCAGGCCCGATGTCCGCCCAAAGTATTTAAATATAGATGTAATGGGTTCTAGGCTTGCTGAAAGGTCTTTTAAGTAAAGAATAATGTCATTGGCATATGCAGACTCTACATGTGTTATGCTATTTGTTGGTATCCCCAAGTCTACGGCCTCTTTACGAAGCTTGAGGAGTAGGGGTTCTAGTGCCAAAACAAATAATACTAGTCAGAGTATGCGGCCGATATGTGTGAGCCCGTCCGCGCCCGAGCCGTAGAGGAGGCGTATAGTAGCTTGACCCATTACAGGTAGCCCTTTGGGATGCCAAACTTTTTAAGAGAAGAAAGCATGTAGATCCAGTCAAGTGTGTTGAATGCCTGTTGCATGTCAAGAGAGATACACCCAGTAAAGTTGGAAAGGGCTGCTGTAGTTTCCATAAGGTAGTGAAGGCGTCTAATACTTAGGGATGTGCTGCGGCCTGGTACGAAGCCGCACTGATCAATATGAATACGTTTTGGAAGATAAGGGAGCAGGCGCTGTGCCAATATTTTGCTGTGTATTTTATACTCAGTAGCTAACATGAAAAGGGGACAACAGCTTGATATATCACGGGGGTCCCTATTAGGCTTGGGGAGGGAAACAACCAGAGCCTGCATAGTTGAGGTGGGGAGCGTGTGGTTATCCAGTGCCGTCTTATAAAGGTGCACTAGATGTGGAGCCAGTTGCCCAGCATAGGTCAAGTCAAACTCTGTCGGAAATCCGCCCAGACCTGAGGTCTTATTTCTAGGGAGGTCTTTAAGGGCTCCTAGTATGTCAGTCTTGGTAATAGGGGCCTCCAAGTTCGACTGTGCATCCGCTGACTGTGTAGGAAATGTAAGGTCATCCAAGAAAGTTGTTATACAGTCATGGGATATAACAGCCGGAATGTGCAATCTTCATCATGGTGCACATTTAAATCAAAATGCATTACATTACACATAGGCCTTTCGTTAGGCAATTCCATTATACTAAAGGCTAGAGTTTCAAATATAAATGCCATTTAATTTCTCTTTTGCATGGCACAAAATACTTTTCTGTTCATTCACTTGCACATTTTTGTTATTACAACACAATTCTAATGATCAAAGTTAATACAACACAGAAATATATGCGGACTATCCATGATTATGATGCATCCCTACAATTTTAGAGCACCACCGCGCTCTATCAGTTCCCCCCTCTGATGACAAGGGTCATCACGACAAATCACACTCCCTGGAGAAAGAACTCACCTAAACAGAACTTGTAGCCACTCTTCCCTGTCTGAACCTCTCCAGGCTTTTGATATTCTCATAATAACTGTCCTGCAATCTTTCCATCCTTTGTTCTTGCTCTCTAAGTGAACTCTCAACTCTTTTTGCTTTATGCCACTTGTAAGCTCTAACTAATCACCACAATATAATCACACAAACCACCACTATGATAATAGGCTTCAAGATGTAACCAAGAATTCCCTTCCCAAGGTAAGCAAATCAACTTCCTACCTTACCAAATCCTTTTCCCACCTTGTCCCAAACTCCTTCTGTGGCTAAATCATGTACCTCATGATGAATTTCAGCAATGTTACTATATACTTCTTCAGATCTTTACTGTTGTCAGGTATATAAGTGCAACACTGTTGGACTTTCAACATTTTACAGACTCAGCCCTCTTTTTCCAATAAAACATCCAAAGCAAGACGGTTCTGTATCACCATAGCTCTTATCGACACCATCTCTCCATCTACAAGCAACAACGATTGAGCTGTGTTTGCTGACCGCTTGTCCGCAATAGTCGACAACTTTCTAATCTTAATATCATTCAGGACTACTCCCACATTCGGTATCAATGCCCCAAAATTGTCCCCTACAATCTCTCCTGAACTTGCACCTCGCTTCCTTCTAGGATGTAATCCACCTTCCAAATGGTCCAAGTCCTCCACATGATAAATCTTGTGAAACACTACTGCTATATAGCACGTAGCATACCAATTCATTGGCAACCGCACATAAGTATTTTTCCCACACACAAAATACACATTTGGCACTACTTGTACTGTATCTTGCAAAAACTTCTTTGCTGTAGCTTCAATGGTGAAAGTATGATCACATACGCTCTCTCTTACACAGACTTTATCGTAATATGTTTGAACTTGTCTCACACATAACTTCCCTCTCTGCTCGAAATCCAAAGCAATTGGACCACTACTCCCTTTTGCTTTATGCGCTAACTCCTCCTTGGTCCATTCAACTTTCCCCTACTTGTCATAACGATTTCCTGCTAAATGTCTATGTCTATCTTCTACCTGATCTATACATTTCTTCTCTACTTCTGTTAATGAACATTTTAAGTTATGACGATGTACATAAGCTGTATCTAGAGTTACCGTAGGTAAGAAATACTTTCCTACTCTATCTTCCTGCTTGTAATAATCATACTTATTCAAATGCTTATAAGCTACAACCTCTGAAAGCACTACATCATAGTTAGAAAAATAATATTCATAATGACCTTTAACATAAAACATACTAAGCAATAAACTACATGTAATACCATACGTTAAATGGCGATGATGGTAACGAATACCCTCCTCCACAGAGGCAGGCAATTGCATACACACATAACAATCTCTCACAACCATTGTGTTTACATACTCGTATAGCAGCTTTGCATATGCATTAAGTGTGTAATCGCCCCTGGATAAATCTACATGTAACATATGACTACTTTGATCTAGCATAGCCTTTTCAGCTCCTACGATACACTCTTTTGTGCTAGACGTAGTAGGTGTGGATGTCCCTTGTACTCCCACCTCCCCAACTTCTGCTTCATGTGAAATGGTTACAGATACAATAATATCTACTGCTATGACAACTATCACTCCAACAATGAGTGTACCTATTACACACTTAGACCTACGGTTCAAACTTCCAGACTCCATCTTTAGCTTGTCAGTTTAGTTCAGCAAGAGGTTACACAAAAGCCTATTTTTCTCCCTCTCAGATTGCTACTCAAACAGTTCAAAAACGGATCACTGACAGAATATCGACAGTCAAAATATCGAGAGGACCAAATATCGAGGTAAAAATATCGACTGCCAAAATATCGACTTCCTATCTTCAAACAGGTAAGTACAAAAATATCGAATCCAAAATATCGAGTGTAAAAAATATAGACTGTCAAAATATCGAATTTTTTAAATGTCTTAAATGTAATTTAAAAGTAATATAATAATAAATAAAATTAATTTTAACTTATTTAAAATACCTAAATAAACGTAACATTAAAAAATAATTAATGTAACTTTAAAAAAATTTATTTATTTTTAATACATATATATATATATATATATATTAACATATTAACAAAACATATACAATATTTTTACCGTAGCATAGCAAGAGGTTTAAATTTACTGTAACGACTCCAGTGAGTGCAACAGTAGGGAAAGCGTTGGATAGCGTAGGGGTAAAAATTACTATTCCCACTCCAGAGAGTGCAACAGTAGGGAAAGAGTTTGATAGCGTAGGGGTAAAAATTACTATTACCACTCCAGCTAGTGCAACAGTAGGTAAAGCGTTGCATAGCGAAGGGGTAAACATTACTATTCCAACTCCAGAGAGTGCAACAGTATGGAAAGCGTTGGATAGCGTAGGGGTAAAAATTACTATTCCCCCTCCAGAGAGTGCAACAGTAGGGAAAGAGTTGGATAGCGTAGGGGTACAAATTACTATTCCCACTCCAGAGAGTGCAACAGTAGGGAAAGCGTTGGATAGCGTAGGGGTAAAAATTACTATTCGCACTCCAGAGAGTGCAACAGTAGGGAAAGAGTTGGATAGCGTAGGGGTTAAAATTACTATTTCAACTCCAGAGAGTGCAACAGTAGGGAAAGAGTTGGATAGCGTAGGGATAAAAATTACTATTCCCACTCCAGAGAGTGCAACAGTAGGGAAAGCGTTGGATAGCGTAGGGGTTAAAGTTACTATTCCCACTCCACCAAGTGCAACAGTAGGGAAAGCGTTGGATAGGGTAGGGGTAAAAATTACTATTCCCACTCCAGAGAGTGCAACAGTAAGGAAAGCGTTGGATAGCGTAGGGGTAAAAATTACTATTCCCACTCCAGAGAGTGCAACAGTAGGGAAAGCATTGGATAGCGTAGGGGTAAAAATTACTATTCCCAATCCAGAGAGTGCAACAGTAGGGAAAGCGTTGGATAGAGTAGGGGTTAAAATTACTATTCCCACTCCAGAGAGTGCAACAGTAGGGAAAGCGTTGGATAGAGTAGGGGTTAAAATTACTATTCCCAATCCAGAGAGTGCAACAGTAGGGAAAGCGTTGGATAGCGTAGGGGTTAAAGTTACTATTCCCACTCCACAAAGTGCAACAGTAGGGAAAGTGTTGGATAGCGTAGGGGTAAAAATTACTATTCCCTCTCCAGAGAGTGCAACAGTAAGGAAAGTGTTGGATAGCGTAGGGGTAAAAATTACTATTCCCACTCCAAAGAGTGCAACAGTAGGGAAAGCGTTGGATAGCGTAGGGGTAAAAATTACTATTCCCACTCCAGAGAGTGCAACAGTAGGGAAAGCGTTGGATAGCGTAGGGGTTAAAATGACTATTCCAACTCCAGAGAGTGCAACAGTAGGGAAAGAGTTGGATAGCGTAGGGGTTAAAATTACTATTCCACTCCAGAGAGTGCAACAGTAGGGAAAGTGTTGGATAGCTTAGGGGTTAAAATTACTATTCCAACTCCAGAGAGTGCAACAGTAGGGAAAGAGTTGGATAGCGTAGGGGTTAAAATTACTATTCCACTCCAGAGAGTGCAACAGTAGGGAAAGTGTTGGATAGCATAGAGGTTAAAATGACTATTTCCACTCCAGAGAGTGCAACAGTAGGGAAAGCGTAGGATAGCGTAGGGGTAAAAATTACTATTCCCACTCCAGAGAGTGCAACAGTAGGGAAAACGTTGGATAGCGTAGGGGTTAAAATTACTATTCCAACTCCAGAGAGTGCATCAGTAGGGAAAGAGTTGGATAGCGTAGGGGTTAAAATTACTATTCCCACTCCAGAGAGTGCAACAGTAGGGAAAGTGTTGGATAGCATAGGGATTAAAATGTCTATTTCCACTCCAGAGAGTGCAACAGTAGGGAAAGCGTTGGATAGCGTAGGGGTAAAAATTACTATTCCCACTCCAGAGAGTGCAACAAAAGGGAAAGCGTTAGATAGCGAAGGGGATAAAATTACTATTCCAACTCCACAGAGTGCATCAGTAGGGAAAGAGTTGGATAGCGTAGGGGTTAAAATTACTATTCCCACTCCAGAGAGTGCAACAGTAGGGAAAGAGTTGGATAGCATAGGGGTTAAAATTACTATTCCCACTCCAGAGAGTGCAACAGTAGGGAAAGCGTTGGATAGCGTAGGGGTAAAAATTACTATTCCCACTCCTGAGAGTGCAACAGTAGGGAAAGCGTTGGATAGCGTAGGGGTTAAAATTACTATTCCAACTCCAGAGAGTGCAACAGTAGGGAAAGCGTTGGATAGCGTAGGGGTAAAAATTACTATTCCCACTCCAGAGAGTGCAACAGTAGGGAAAGCGTTGGATAGCGTAGGGGTTAAAATTAGTATTCCAACTCCAGAGAGTGCAACAGTAGGGAAAGAGTTGGATAGCGTAGGGGTTAAAATTACTATTCCCACTCCAGAGAGTGCAACAGTAGGGAAAGTGTTGGATAGCATAGGGGTTAAAATGACTATTTCCACTCCAGAGAGTGCATCAGTAGGGAAAGAGTTGGATAGCGTAGGAGTTAAAATTACTATTCCCACTCCAGAGAGTGCAACAGTAGGGAAAGAGTTGGATAGCATAGGGGTTAAAATTACTATTCCCACTCCAGAGAGTGCAACAGTAGGGAAAGCGTTGGATAGCGTAGGGGTAAAAATTACTATTCCCACTCCAGAAAGTGCAACAGTAGGGAAAGCGTTGGATAGCGTAGGGGTTAAAATTACTATTCCAACTCCAGAGAGTGCAACAGTAGGGAAAGCGTTGGATAGCGTGGGGGTAAAAATTACTAATTCCACTTCAGAGAGTGCAACAGTAGGGAAAGCGTTGGATAGCGTAGGGGTTAAAATTACTATTCCAACTCCAGAGAGTGCAACAGTAGGGAAAGAGTTGGATAGCGCAGGGGTTAAAATTACTATTCCAACTCCAGAGAGTGCAACAGTAGGGAAAGTGTTGGATAGTGTAGGGGTAAAAATTACTATTCCAACTCCAGTGAGTGCAATAGTAGGGGAAGTAAATACTTCATAAATAAATATAAATAACATAAATAGTAATACCAATTACAAATTAATTAAAATATTTTACAATTGTATAAAATATATTAAATAATTATTTGTAAATACAAATTATAATTATTTAATTATAAACATTACCTACTAATACTAATTAATTACTTAATAACAATAAATTAATTTACAATTTAATAATTAATCAATTAATGTTAATTACCAATTATATTTTAATTATTTACCTATTAATAATTCATTAACAATTAATTATAAATAAATACCAATAAATTAAATGACATATTTAATTAATTATAATTAAATTACTTCCCACCCTATTCCCCTATAAACCCACAACCCGCTACAGAAAACAAATTAATGAAATTAACATATTTATCAATTAATCAATTAAAATTATTTACAAATTATATTTTAATTAATTACCAATTATTAATTATTTTACAATTAATTCAAAATAATTAACAATAAATAAATTAACATATTTAATTAATTATAATTACATTACTTCCTACCCTATTCCCCTATAAACCCACAACCCGCTACAGAAAATAATTTAATAAAATTAACATATTTATCAATTAATCAATTATAATTAATTACCAATTATATTTTATTTAATTACCAATTAATAATTAATTAACAATTAATTGAAAATAAATATCAATAACGAAATTAACATATTTAATTAATTATAATTAAATTACTTCCCACCCTATTCCCCTATAAACCCACAACCCCGCTACAGAAAATAAATTACTAAAATTAACATATTTATCAATTAGTCAATTGTAATTAATTTCCAATTATATTTTAATTAATTACCAATTAATAATTAATTAACAATTAATTCTAATTAAATAACATTAAATAAATTAACATATTTAATTAATTATAATTAAATTACTTCCCACCCTATTCCCCTATAAACCCACAACCCGCTACAGAATTATATTACACAAAAAATAAAAAATAGAATTAACTTACCTTAAATTCGATATTTTTGTTGTCTATTTTATGTCTAGTCGATATTATGTCCATTCTATATTTTTGATTTGATATTATGTCCATTCTATACGATACGATTCTATACGATATTAATTTTTTCAAGTCGATATTTTTGTTGTCTATATTATGTCTACTCGATATTATATCCATTCTATATTTTTTACTCAATATTGTGTCCAGTCGATATTTAAAACTCGATATTTTGACTCTACACCGTTCAAAAACAATTAATTGAAATACTGGAAATTCTTTAACAGTTCGGTTCTTCTGATTTTATTTACACAGTCCAAAGAGATTTCCCTAGCCCTCGTTCTTCTTCTACCGAAAACCCAAAATGTATTCTTCTTCCACTCAGACCTAGGTTATCTTCCTTGAAACATTTATTTACAGTTCACAGTTCATTCACAGTCTCTTATAAGCTCAGAACCAATTTCAATTAGCACACGCTGCAAAATCTCAAGACGAACAGCTGCGATCTCCTGAACTGGTGGCTGATACCCAAAAGTCAGAAAGGACAATTCCTGAAGGATCAGAATCTGCAACCTGCTCAATACTGGAGGTCTCGGAACAGTTATTGTCAGCACTCCCTCTGTTTCCAGTCCCGGAACTATCAATCCCACATCAATTTTCAGCTCGGGTGTTCTGCTGACCACTTGTGAAGACCTCAGTCTCCTGGTTTCCACTAATTCCGGCATCAGTGACCATATAAGTCCACTCCGGGGCAGCGTATTTTTGGCAAGGCACTCTTACACTCCTCAACCATCTTGGGCCTTGGACTTGCTCTACTTCACTCAGTTCCGATTCAGACGATCCCTCTCTAGAGCTAGTCTCAGATTTAGCCTCCTTTGTCTCCCAAGCCACGATTCCTCTGCAGTGTCAGCTTTTCTCCTCTGCCCCGACCACCTTGCACACCAGTTATTTCAGCTGAGTCTGACTTTATAACATTTGCAATGTTACCTTCTCCCTCAGAGTCAATATCTGGGTCTTGTGTAGCATAACCCTCCTCATCTTGTTCTGGTGGACCAGCTTCGTCAGCAACATCCACAGCTTGGTTTGTTCTCTCAAGTGGCCTTGCTGACACAGCTGGATTTTCTACAACGAGAGGAGCTGTTCTTTCCAGGGGTTCTGAAGCTCTGTGAGTATGGGAGCCATGTATCCAATTCGGCAAACCTCCAAGCTTCACCGCTGTATCATTACCAAAATCACTTGGTAAGGGCCTCTCCAACGGGCATCAAGGCAATGTTTCTTCACGTGCTTGCGAACTAGCACCCATTCACCCAGACACAGGTCATCGCAGAGGTCCCTCGAGGTCGCGGCAGTTGCAGCTTCCTCCTGGTGAGACACAGAACGTACCACATCAGCCAGTCCTTTGCTATAGTCAAGGTTCAAATCATCTGTGATGTTTATTAAGGCTGTGGATGGCACTGCTGGTAACCGCATAGCCCTCCCCATCAGGATCTCGTGGGGTGAAAGGCTGGTTCTTCTATCAGGGGTACTACGAACACTCATCAATACCAGTGGCAATGCATCTGGCCATTTCAAAGACATAGACGAACACACTTTTGCCATCCTCATCCAATTAATGTGTTCCTCGATACCAGAAGTTTCTGGTTGATAACTACAATGCAGTCTTTGATCAACATTTAAGGCAGCACAAAGTAACTTCATGATTTCACTGTGGAAGTGTGTTCCTCTATCCTACTCCAATGAAGATGGAAAACCGATCCGCGGAATCAACTTTCCCAAGCAACAACTTTGCTACTGTGAGGCTATCACATCTTCTCGTCAGGTACACTTCTACCCCCGTGAGAAAGCACACACCACAACCAGAACGTTCCTCAAACTATTGCACCTAGGCATCTCGATAAAATTGAGCTGTATTCTGTTGAAAGGTCCTCCAGACCTTACAATATGACTCAATGCAAACACAGTTTTCTTTCCAGCATTCATTTGATGACACGTAACATACCTGTGACACACTGCTTTAGCAAACGCATGGAACCGTGGATTGTACCACGTCTGTCTGAACACCCGCACCATAGCATCCTTTCCAAGGTGCACAGCTCCATGAATCTGTCTTGCCATAGGACTAAATAAACCATCTGGTAATACTGCTCGACCATCACTTGAAATCCAAATGTCATCATCCCTTTTCTCACATCCTGCCCTAATCCACACAGCTTCTTCCTCTTCTGAAACCTCTCCATGCAGATGCTTGAGCTCATCCCAGGTGTCTGCCATGGCTAACAGCAGGCTGAGCTCGGTTCTTTCTGGGCTCTCACCTGTATAATCTCCAGTAAACATGCACCCTTGTTCAGCGCAAAAACGTGCACCTTCGTCTGTATATCTATTTCCTAGAGAGACAAAGTCATTTCCCCTTCCATGGGCTGCACATTTTACCACAGCAATTTCTTGTGGACGCAGCAAAGCTTATAAAAATGGTCTCACATATTCCCCATTTTAAATGGGAGATCCTGATGATGTTAAGAAACCCCTCTGTGACATAGCTGCCCGAAGTCATGAACCCCACCGAACCCATACTGACGGTGTCGGCGTCAGTGTAGACGGTGACTCGGATTTGATCAGCAACCAAACAGGCACGAGTCAGAGCAATGATTTCAGCAACCTGTGCGGAGTATACTCCCTGTAAACAAGCAGCTTCCTCAACTCCAGAAATGGTGCATACAGAAATGCTGCTCTCAAGTGACCCACATTGTCTCTTGAACATGAACCATCTAGAAATAGATTTCATCAGACTCAGGTAGAGGTTCATTCACAATGTCAGGCCTCGGTTTGGTGCAAAGTTCAGTCACATCGAGACAGTCGTGGTCCTCACAATCTTCATTATTTACATTTGGCAAAGGCATCACTGTAGCAGGATTCAGAACAGAACAAAGTCACATTCTCTGAAGCAAGTATAATCTGCTCATAACATGTGAGTCTATTATTTGTCATATGTTGTGTCTTAGTTCTCGTCTTCAGGAGCTCAACTGAATGTGGAACAAAAACTGTTAGTGGATGACCCATGACAATACTCTCATCTCTCAATGCTGATACCGGTTGCAGCAACAGACTTGAGACATCCGGGCAACGCTGAAGCTACTGGATCTAATGTAGCTGAGAAGTAGGCAACTGGTCTATGGACTTCCCCATGACTTTGAGTTAGGACTGACGAAGCACAACCTTCTCGCTCATAACAGAACAATGAAAAGTACTGGAGCATGACACAGGTCCTCTTTCAACTCCAGACAATCATGATCCGACGGTATTGGAGCGCTCACATCCTTGTGCGTCAGCCTCTGTAAAGGCTTCGCCTTCAAGGAAAAATTTGGGAGCCACTGATGACAGTACCCAACCAGTCCCAGAAACATCCTGACTTCCTTCTGAGTGGTAGCCACAGTCATTTTCAAAATCACCTCAATTCGATCTGGTGACACTTTCCACTGGCCTTTCTCTATTCGATTACCCAAATACTAAACTTGAATCAAACAATACTGCAACTTGTTTGGGGACACATTGTGTCCTTCTCTGCTAGATGGTTTAATAAAGCAACAGTATCGATCCTGCAAGCATCCTCCATCTCGGACGCAATCAGGAGATCATCAATGTACTGCACAAGAACTGAACTCTGTGGCAGTACGAGGCTCTCAAGATTCTTTGATTCCTTGAGGAATACAACACCATGTTAACGCACGATCTTCCAGCCGGAAAGTAAATAAAAATTGCCTCTCCTCATGCAATATTATCGAAAAGAATGCTTGACACAGATCAATCACTGTGAACCACTCAGCTTCACATGGGATCTGCAACAGTATCACTGATGGATTCGGTACCACGGGACAACATGGAACCACAATCGTATTGACCTTGCGCAGGTCCTGCACAATCCTATACTTCCCACTCAGTTTCTGCAATCCCATGATTGGTGAGTTACATGGACTTCCCATGATTCCCTTCTGAATTCCATGTTCTATCATAAACTCAATCACTGGCTTGATCCCTGCCACCGTTTCCGGTGACAGATTGTACTGAGGTGTTCTCAGAAACTTCGCATCTGGTTTAACTTGGGTCTTAACTCCCTTGATCAGTCCCATCTCTTCACCTGTGAAATCCCATACATCCAAACAGACAGAGTCCCTCTGGACGGGTGGGAGTTCTTCAACTGTTAACATAAGCAATACCTCTGTACCCAGACTCTGATTTACCACTTTAAATGCATCATCATCATCATTTGTCTGTAGGTCCATTCCCTTGGGCGTGCAATAGATGGTGCAGTTCAATTTGCACAAAAGATCACGACCCAACAAATAGACTGGGCTTGAGTCACATACCACAAATTAGTGTCGATCGTGAAAGGTTCCTATTCTCACAGGTATTGCCTCAGTCAATGGATTAGTCATTCTCCTATTCGCAACTCCTATGACTTGAATTGATTGTCCCAATAGGGGTAAGTTGGGAACTACTGCAGATCTCACCGTAGAACGGGTAGCACCAGTATCAACCAAAAAGGTAGTTGGATGATGGTCAACATCCGCCTCTACATACGATCCTCTCTGGTCTACCTCCAAGACTGCTCCAAGGGTACAGTCTTCCTCCCCCCTCAGACACCGTTGTTGCAATGGGTCTGAATCAAATTCATCGAAGCTCTCGATAAAGGGCATCTTTTGGTAAGTTTGATTTCCCAGTGAGATTCTTGGTGGCTGGGGAACTTGTACCTGCAGACCTATTGTACCCCCTTGTACAGCTCTGGTCTGCACCACTTCCTCCTCTTGAATCTGATTAGCTGGATTCGATCTACACTTGCGCTTCCAATGCCTGATCTTGTGACAATTATGACATGCAGTAGTTTTCTTTAGCGTGGTAACATTTACTCCTGTCTTAGGGTCTATGGGTTCCCCCTTCCCTGACCTGATACATTTGAGTCCCTCATTGATTGTTCTCATGTCTTCTTCCTAACGTTCCTCTACTTGACTGTGTCTGATCTTCCTTTTCTCCATTCTGCATTTTGGACCAATATCAACTTGTCCTTAGCTTCTTATGCTTCGAGTCCACTTCATCACTACAGTACCTGGCATACTGTAGAACCTCATCCACGGATTTATTCTACCAGCAAATCAAATGCTGTTGGATCATGAGGCTAACTTCTGGCTGGTCTCAATCCTAGAACAAATTTGAGGATGAACTGTCACATATCCTTTGGGTCCAGAGTGTCCAACCTGCTGTACTGCTTGAAGGCTTGCAAGAGCATCTCATAATAGGCATGTACAGTCTCTTTTGGCTCCTAAACAGTTCTGTCTATCTTAACCCAGTCAATATCTTGGGGTGAAATCTTGGATGACAACCATGTGATTACCTGCTCATACTTTTTCATAACCACGGGTGAAGAACCATGTGTAACAGAATCTCATTCAAGTTCCAAAGACGGCCAATCGACAGCTATTTTACAAGCTGATCACAAATCACTTCGTACAACAATATCAAATAACGTATTTAAATCAATCCACAGAACCTTTGAAATGTTGACAAATCGATAAACTTGTTTGTACCACTCAACATTTTTTTCCTTCAGCAGAGGAAAAACATTGGTAAACACCACCAAATCCCCTCTACTCCAAGGCACATGCACGTACCCTCCACCCGGTACCTCTCGCAACGGGAAGGCCTCTATCCTTACTGTCCCTTCTCCTAGAGGTGGTGTTTTTCCTATGCTCTTTCTAGCACTCTTCTTCTTTGACCACCTGTCCTCCCATTTGTCAAGCATGCTCCACGCAGGTATCCCTACAATCAGTTAAATTCTCAAATATGTGTTTTTAAACCTATGACCCTTTTCTCTTCTAGTTCCTGATCACTGTATTTTAACCTGTGATTTCCCTGTAACATCTTCATTTTTGGACAAATCCACATCATACCTCTGTGCCAACTCTGTCAATTTCTCATGTGCTTTTCTCATCTTGCGAGTTACATCCTTCGCCACAAACAGCAATTCATGTGGCTCATAAAGTTCCATCCTTTCCAAAGACAAATTTCCATGGATTATTTCCTCCACTTCTGCCTTCAATCTCACCACATCCAACACTTTAGCCCTCATAGCAACTTTTATTGTTCCTCGACTCGACACACTACTCGACTCTCCACTCTCACTACACTGATCTTCCTGTTGATTCCCTTCCATTATGTTCCATGAGGCAGATTGACTCCCCAAAACTCCCTGACCGTTGTCACCTCCCAACATCCTTCCACTAGGACCTCTCACTGGGGGTTCCCACATCCTCAAGTCAGAGCGTGAATCAGCCAAGGACCCTGTCCTCGCTGCTCTCTGCTCCACCTGTTCTCTAGAAGAATCTGCAGTGTCTGGCAAAGGCGTACTCGATTCTATAGGCCTCGAAGGGTGACCGCTTCCACTCGCTGTCCCATTCCCTCCAGAACCAATACTTTCTCCCATTACCGATCGTACCAGACTCTCATTTCCTGCCTGATATGGATCGTACACTGACATTATGGGCCCAATGGTGACCAGCACTGTAAGAGCTTCCAGTAGCCTGGTAATTGGGTTGACTCCACCTGTCTTCACTCTTCAGTGGCAGTACTCCCATTCCCTATGTTCTCGTTGAAATCCTTCCTCTTACTCCTACACTTGAGTTTGTCTGTGGTTCCCCAATTTCCTTTGTAAGAGCTCTTATTCCCTCCTCCGAACGTGGGTTATATGGAGGTGGACGCTCTGCCAGTAACCTTTCCAAAAGACTGTCATCTGTGTCACTATCATCTTCCTCTTCTCTTCACTTCTGAGCATCTCTCACTTTTACTAGCAACGGAAACAATCTATCTTGAAAGCCCTGATTGACTTCTTCACCCTTTCCTGACTTCGATCTCTTTTTCTTACATGTGCTGCTCTTTCCATGTATCTACAAAAGGGGATGATGGACGGAGCATTTGAACAAATCAAACACTCACCCCCAGTCAACTGATCTGGGTTTAATCCATCACCATTCTTTAGTTCACTCAGCCACCCCAGTTCAGACATGGCTATATGCAAATCAGTCTGACCCTGTGCCTTATGGGAACAGTCCAGCCCGAACTGCCAAGCCATGTCTTCCCTGGACCGGAAACAAGCATCCTGGGACCGGTTTCGGATTCATAATCCTCATCAGCCAGGCTATCTTGAATCCAGTGGCCAAGTGAACAAGGGACTCACGTCTGAGTATACCCTGCCACACTTAGGGCGAACAAAGCGATACAAAAGGGGATGATGGACGGAGCGTTTGAACAAATCAAACACTCACCCCCAGTCAACTGATCTGGGTTTAATCCATGTTATGTAAAAGTGATGCTTTTTAACAATTTTTAGTTTCTTACACGTTTTTAAATAATTACTCCCCAGCAACTGCTCTAAAATGATTTGAAGTGATGATATGTGTATATTTGTATGTGTAGTATACTTTTATGATTTTAAATTAATCGAATAAAGTATTTTTGACTTGACTTGACTACCTCCCCTACAAAAATCTCGCAATACCTTAAAACATTTCATGATGAAATCAACTCTTTTAACCACAATGTTATTGTTCCGCTTCCTGATGTCAATCCACCAATATCAGTGCGTCTTTACACCAACCGACCTATCACAGCGCAGCACACTTCAACGTCACTCTTCCTCCTCACTCAGCAGTTCCCCTCCTTCACAATTCGTCTTGAACACTCTTGTACGTCTCACTCATACAGCAAGTAACTGTCCACCAAACGACCGTACAGTCACTTAATCAACTGTCTGTCCACCAAACGACCGGACAGTCGCTAGTAATTGTCTACCTCAATCTGACAATTGATTGTCCATGAAACAACTGCCCTCGACTATTTGCCCATGAACAGCCGGACGGTCACATAAATAATTGATAGGATCCAATCACAAACAACTGCCCTCGACCATTTGCCCATGAACAGCCGGACGGTCACATAAATAATTTATAGGATCCAATCACTCGATTTTACACACACAGTAACCCACGACCTGCGTTGGTCAGTCAAACACTCACTCTCTCGTTCCCTATCTCGGGTGGGTTTATCGATGATGTCTCACGACTCCCACAATCAGTGGTCGACAATTACGGCTCTGGGTGTCTCCTACACCACAATCTATCTATCCCGGGATCTTAGGCCACTCGTCAAGCCTGACATCAAAAAATCACATGGACCGCGCACGCTCACAGTCTGAAACCACAATCACTCAATTCTCATTCCAACTCCGCAAGACCTCACACAATCAAATCACCACTGAATAGGGATGCTCTAACAGCATCCCTATTCATACTCACTCCTCCGCGAACTGCTGCTTCCGCCACAATGGTAGGGAGACAAAATATCGAAATTAAAATATTGATATACAATAATATCGATGTTTTAATTTCGATGGTATAGAATATCGATGTGCAATAATATCGATGGACAGAATATCGATTTTAAGGTATGTATGTTACTAATATCGAAATTTTGTTTAGTGTTATGTATTTTATTATGTATTTTTTATGTTTGTTAAACATGTTTTTAATGTATGTTTACAAATTTGTAATTTTGTTTACATTTTGCGTTTATAGTATCAGAGCGGGTTGTGGGTTTATAGGGGAATAGGGTGGGAAGTAATTTAATTAAAATTAATTCATTATTATGTTTTTTAAATATTTTTGATTAATAATTATTTGTTAATTAATAATTAATTGGAAATAAATTATTATTAATTAGTTAATTAAATTAATTAGAGTTAATGTAGTAATATTTTTTTATTTTTGTTGTTAATTAATTAATAATATTAAGTGATTAAATGATAATTACATTTTTATGTAATTTATTTATGTGTAATGGGTTGTGTGTTTTTAGGGGAATAGGGTGTGAAATATTTATTGGTATTTATTATTAATTAATTGTTAATTAATTAATTGGTAATTAGTTTTTTTAAATTATTTAATAATTTTTGTAAATATCGTGTTAATTAATTAATAATTGGTAATTAATTATTAATTAGTAATTAATATTTGTCAATTAGTTAATTTATAATTACATCAATTTAATAATATTAATTTTTATTAATTGATTCATTGATATTTATATTAATTGTGTTTTTTTGTATGTGTAGTGTGTTGTGTGTTAAAGGGGGAGTAGTTTGGGAAGTAATTTTTTGTTATTTAAGTAAATATTATTTATAAATATTTGGTATTTAGTAATATATTTTTGTAAATAAAATATTATATCTTTTTTTGTTAAAAAAAATATCTAATTGATAAGTATGTTAATATAACGCTTACGCTATTCTGCGCTTTTGCTGCTATTGCACCCTTTGGAGTGGGAATAGTAATTTTTACCCCTACTCTATCCAACGCTTTCCCTACAGTTGCACCCTTTGGAGTGGGAATAGTAATTTTTACCCCTACGCTATCCAACGCTTTCCCTACTGTTGCACCCTCTGGAGTGGGAATAGTAATTTTTACCCCTACGCTATCCAACGCGTTCCCTACTGTTGCACCCTTTGGAGTGGGAATAGTAATTTTAACCCCTACGCTATCCAACGCTTTCACTACTGATGCAATATGTAGAGTAAGTATACATATTAATTTATATATAAAGTTTTTAATTTATTTTAAATGTATATGTAATAGTTATTATTTTTTAAATATGATTTAATATTTATATCTATAATTTGTTAAATTATATGTATTTTTAAATTATTTGTACATTATTATTAATACATTTAAAAAAACGATATTTTTTACTTCTATATTTTTGTACTACGATATTTTGTTTTCAATCTTTTTGTACTTACCTTTATGTAGATAGAACTTCGATATTTTTGATGTCGATATTTTTGCTTCGATATTTTTGTATGTCTATATTCTGTCTGTCAATATTATGTCATAGATTCGCCACAACGTCACTCCCCATCGATCTCCACCTAGCGCCGTCGTTCTCCTCTCTCGATCCTCTGGATAACAATCTTTTGGGCTCTATGGGGTTTTAACTAACCTTTCCCTAGCTACTCCCCTTACTACAGAGGTAACCATTCTCTCGCTACCAACTGATATTGTTGGGTTCCACTACCAGAATTTAACTAGGAACCCTGGGCCGATGGGTCATTATTACCTGCTGAGAAGTGTAAAGGGGAGAGACAACTCATTTTAGTCAATCCAACAATCTATAATAAATGCGACTCAAAAGATCACAAACTCCAAACTCCAGCTTAGGGGTTTATTACAAAGCCAAAATCAACTGAATATACAAGCCCCTCAAGACGAGGTTGGAAAAATACATGGGAAATAATACAAAACCATATCTACGAATAAGCCTAATCCGATGAATCATGAAGAGAATAAAAAGTTCTAAAAATAAGACGCAAGCAAGAACTGCTCCAATATTCAAGTCAGACTTCATCTGTGGCTGAGAAACAAGAAGCATTACGCTATCCCTACTCTATCTCTAAGATGACATCCCTACTTTGCATTTCCCAGGCAAAGTCAGTTACAGGTGTCAGCCCGTGAAAACTTCCTAAGAAGTACATTCACAAGGGAAATCAGGTAGCCAAAGCTACAGAGCTCGTTCTAAGATGCTCTTTCCAGATTGATCTCCTCACCCCTTCTCCTAACTCAACCCAAGGGGCACTGTCCCAAATACAAAATGCAAAGATGTAAAACATGCTCACAGATCACCTCATGCTAACGGACACCTCACCTAGGTAGTTTTCCACCGTCTTCCTCACATTCTCCAAGTGTAGTCCGATTACCTTGCTTCCCAGGCCTCCTCAACGAGAAAGAACACCGGCCCCCAATCATCGATCTTCTGTTTACAAAGTAATTCTTCTCCTCCATGCCTAACTCCTAAAGCAAAAGGCGTTAGTTCTAACTAACAAAGGCAGCTTGTTCCACCTGTAACTGAAACGTGAGAACAGATCATCCTTGCATACACATGAAATTTGCTGGCCACCTCTATATGCGAGAGCCTACCAGGGAAATTACATTTTCAGGCCTACACAATTCGGCCAACATAAGAATAAACAGATAGGCCTTTCATATACACAACGTGAACATTTAGTCCTTTACCCATCAACCTTTACCCACATGTTAATGAGGCTTTGCAACATCTGCAATTATTACAGGTTAAGCACAATTTGTCATCTCCATGTGCAATCTTTATCATGGTGCACATTTAAATCAAAATGCATTACATTACACATAGGCAAGTGCATTATACTAAGGATTACAGTTTCAAACATACATGCCATTTAATTTCTCTTTTGCATGGCACAAAATACTTTTCTGTTCATTCACTTGCACATTTTTTTAATGACAGCAGAATTCTAATGATCAAAGTTAATACAACACAAGAATATACGCAGATGCAGTCTATCCATGATTATGATGCACCCCTACAATTTTAGAGCACCATTGCACTCCATCACTTCCAAATACTGAATTGCAGGAGTATGTATTAATGTTGGTTGCAAAACATTAATACTTTATCACCAATTCTAAAGTCGTGGTAACCATTTGCAATTGGTAAGGAGTCCCAGTGCGACCCATTCCCCTTTGTAAATGTGTGAAAACATATTTTTAAGAGCAGGGACCTCTGCCTACTCTTGTTTTTTAAACGCATCCCATGTCCTTTAAGGAAAACAGGCTGTATTGATATTTCTTTTAAAGTTGCTTTATTAAAAAGCAATCACAGACTTTGTGGTCTGCTGAGCCAAGCAGGCCACCATTCCTATGATGCGGCAATTCCTAATGGGTTGCAAATTGCAACCTACCTCAAGAATAATAATGATGAAATAGGTCGACTTGCAACCTACTAAGAATCGCAATTTTGGAAAAATTACATTAGGAATACTGATTTCCTAATTGCAATTCAGAGATTATCGTAATTAGGAAACTGATATTCCTAAAGTTTGAACAGCTGGTCTTTGGTTAGGAGTTTGCGAATGGTCACACAGTTTGCACAAACTTTCAAGGATCTCAATGCCTTCAAATGCCCACTCTCCATCCCTCCCACATGTTATTCCTGTGGAATACTAAGTAAGCATGGCATAATATTTCACAGCAGTGAAAGTATTTATAAGTGCAGTGTCACCTGTTGTGAATATCTTTCATTCATAACTACAGGCATTTGTATTCAGAAAATGTTTTTGTTGACAAAGGACTATGAGCTATATGTACAAAGCATTTTCGGGTCGTTTTTGAAATGTTTTCAAATGTACAAAATGAAACTTGTTACCGAATCACATTTTGCATTTGCAATTTGGTATTTTGAAGGGACATACTAAGGGCGCTCCTTCCAAATGCTGAATTAGTACGATATTTATTACTGTTTTGTGACCAAATTTAGGTAGTCAAACTGTTAAAACTTTAGCACCAGTTTAAAACTGGTGGTAACCCAATCGCAAAGGGAATGAGAATGTAAATAATAATATTTTGTAGAACAGGCAGTGGTACCACGTACCACGGACCACTGCCTACACTTAAAAAACAAAACTTTAAGGTTCATTTCTTCTTTTTAAATGCATCCTTTAAGGAAAATAGACTATTTTTAAAAAATAAATAAAAAAAGATAGCTTTATTAAAAAGCAATTACAGACAAGGGGTGCTGCTGACCTCAGAAGGCCACCATCATGACAGTGATCCCTAATGGGTCGCAAACTGCGACCTATCTCAATAATATTAATATGATAGGTCGATTTGCGACCCACAAGGAGTCTGCAAATAAAACTCAATGAGTTGCGTACGTTAGGAATACTGATTTCCCTATTGCGATTTGTAGAGAATTGCAATGAAGAAATCTTTATTCCTAATGTTTGTGCAATAGGTCCAATGTGAAGAAGGCCCTTATGTGGATAAAGACAAAGGGCCTGATTTAGAGTTTGGCAGACCGGATACTCCGTCACAAACATGACAGACATTTCGTCCGTTGTATTACAAGTCCATTATAGCCTGTGGGACTTGTAATACAGCGGACAGGATACCCATCACATTTGTGACAGAGTAACTCATCCACTAAACTCTAAATCAGGCCCAAAATCTGATTTGTAAGATGATAGTATTTGATGAATACTCCTCATGTCTCCTAGCTGACATATTTTTTACACCATTAGCAAAGAAGCTGATCAAGATTTCCAATCATGGACTTGTTTGCAATATCACATGCACCAGATTTGAGTCCTTTCATCCACGGAGCACTCCTACTTGCCCTTCATCTAAGGAGGGCCTCCAGCCAGTGTCACACCACATCAAATTAGAGGATTCCCCTCTTTTAAATATCTGCAAGTCCTTCTAAAAAAAGAGGGCATTTATAAAATATGAAAAAGTACCTTTTTTCATTTTGATAGGAGGAAACACCTGGTCCTCATCCTTGAGAGACTCCCAAACTTTTTGAGTCGAAACATGTCAACAGCTACATTCGATGTACGGGAATCACTAAGAATAATCCACAGGGCACTTCTCAAATACATGAATGACTGCTCATTTCCTCACTTCCCGATTGTTTTGTAAAACATGGGAAAAACTTATGTGACATTATGCTATTCATTTCCCACATCATTGAATTGTTATTGTACTAGGGCTCATTTTAAATACTTTAATGCCAACATTTGTGTTCATTTTATTCTATAGCCACACAATCTCAATATCTTTTTATCCCACTTTTACACGGGTGAAGATTTCCCTTTTGACTGGAAGCAAGGTCTTTGTGCTTATACACATACATGCTACTTCACTATTTTTTTTTTTTTTTTAAAACCTTTATTGTGCATCAATAGCATACATACATGGGCCTACAACCACCTGGCGGGCCTCGAAAGCAATTATGAGCACATTCGTTAGCAATAAAACAACTCAGCAGTCTCCCCAGTATGAGATACGACAGTAGTCCCAAAACAATACCGTAGTTGAACGTGACCAGTGAGCTACAGGATTCGATATGGTTAATTTTATGAATTAAAAATAAAAGGATCAGGTGCAGTACAGTCAACCGAGGACAGGGAGTGAGCAACGCTCCCGACAGGATAGCAACAGACCCAGTAATCGTAATTGAGGTATCGGTGCCGAAATACACTTATCAGGATGAAAAACATATAATCACATTTCGCACTAGACATCACCCACCCCATGAACGCATAGTTACCGTAATAACAAGTACAAAAAGTCATAGAGGGCAAAAACGGCAAAAACTGGGTGCAATATCTATCCGACACACTGACCCAAAAAGAAAGGGAAGATAAAGAAAACAAAGAAAAGGAAAAGAGAAGAGACAAAAAAGGCCCATAGAAACAGAAAAAGAACAAAACGAAAGACCCCCCCCCCTCCCCACCCCCACCCTGCACCCCTGCAGAGGCTACGGCCTACCCCCCCCCCCCCCCAGCAGCGTGCCTATCGCCCATGAAGAATACCCGAAATTCAGTCAAAGAAAGAGAAGGAAAAGACATTTTAGAAAACTGGAGGAGGGCCATCTGTACGGGCTCCCGTCCATCCCTCCCACAAAAACACTCCTCCCCAAGACCTATAGTACACAACAGCAAGCAATCAAGTCAGTAAGTAATGGGAAGAATTATCAAAATATTGTACAAAGAAGCGTATCAAAAATAACGTTCGTCCCCCATCCCCGCCAGCCACCTAGATGTCGACGTTGAAGAGATACATCTCACCCCTGGCCAGTCCTTGCAAGTCCCATAAGGCACATCTGCCGATCGAGTACCATATCAGTCAGTAGAAGGAAACAAAATAACCAAGCAAGGCCGAAGAGCAACATGAACACACAAAATGGACGTCGCGGGCCACCAACAAAGTCATCAGAACATACGGCCATCTTCCCTGAGACAGACCCAGCACACGTAGTCCACATCGGGAACGCGAGGACAAGGACGGAAGAAACAGGCACAGGAGACAGCCGTCGTTGTGACCAAGCATGGGGCGTCGGTAGCGGTACAAAGTCCGAAGCCGCCATCATCTGCTGTGAAGGGAGATCATCAGGATAGTCCAAACGAACGGATAGCTGTCCATTATTCACCGCACAGTCAAATCTCACACGTACCTCTCCGGATAGAGGGGCGGCCACGGACCCCCCTTCAGAAATAGTCTGGGGCAGATCTTTATGTATCAGGGGGCCGTCCAACCGTGAGTGTTCCAGCAGGAGCGTAACACCATCCAGCTTCCTCCCCAGCTCACTGAAGCTATATTCCCAGGCAGATCGAAAGTCACCAAGAGCAGCGAGGATAACGCCACAGGACAGAGTGATCTTTTTCTCCCACATCGCAGCGTCACTTGACTGTGTATACTCCCCCCCTTGTTGTACCCCAGTAGCTAGGATGGCGGTCTCCATCCCACCCAGGCGACACTTCGGCGGGTCTATCACAAACGGGGATAGGTAGTTGGTCAGAGGCGGATCAGCACGATGTGGCCGCTATGCAATTCGTGAAGGCAATGAAGGCAGATTCCCAAAGAGAGATCTCTCGCAGCTATCGCCCTCGCCCCGATCAGCGCCAGTCGAAAATTCGGGAGTGGCCCGCGAAAACCGGGCCAAATCTGAAACAGCGTCGAAGCAGCTGCAATACGTGCTCCATAGGCATAGAATGTGCCCACCAGGCCAGCACTTCGGGGGGTGCTACAGCACCACGTTGCTTGTCAATGAAGGCGTCCGCGGCAACAATCTGACCGATGGCCGCTGCGCACCAGTAGACCGACTCCGCCCCAGGACTGACGGACGCTGTTGTTGCCTCGTCACCCGGCCATGTTCTGCAGCTTACGTCCCGGCTCAAGAGACTTTAGGGCCGCTGACTGCCATCACGGATTTCTCAGATTCTGGGGCCGGCAGGGATCTGGGGAACACGCCATCAGTTTCAGCGCTCCTTCCCCCACACAGAACGTAGCGCGATGCCAGGATGATGTACAGGATAGTCGTGCGGGGCTCGGAGGGTCACGGAGCCGGGAGCCTACGCGTCCGTCCCGATCGCCATCTTGGCTCCTCCCTGCTACTTCACTATTAACACTTAAACTAAGTAAGAGAAGGGGTTGTTGAGTAAATTATGCTAAAGTGGTCTTTATATTTTGTCAGACATGACAATTGATTCATTGTTTGTATCTGAATTATCAAGGAATAGGTGGTGAGACTGGTAATTTTGCCTTTCTCTGTAGTATAGGGTCAAAACCCCTTACGCTTTACAAGGACCCATCTTCATCTTGGTCCATATGTGACACTTCCAGGGCTAAGTATTCTGCCTATCAAGTATACCCTTTCTTACAGTAACACACCCCTTCGATAATACTGGTTGCCCATTCTCCCCTGGGCGAAATCTTTTCATGTAAAGCTTTTAAAGAGTTCAGGACTAGACTTCTTAGCAAAAGCGCAAAACAACACATTTTTGTGCATGTGCTAAAATGGATCATTTTCACCACGTGCTAAACTTTATTGACTTTAACATATGCACTAGCATGAGTTTTGCACTTACAGTAAACTTGCACATGCACAAAACGACCCAGAAATGCATGTTTTAATATTAAATGGAATACACTGTCTTCTCTTACACTTTTACCAAGTATAAACACCAAGCCAGGGTAACACTGAGGATGAATACTAATCATACACAACGGAACCCCACCAGGCACATTCATCAGCCCCTGTTTACCACCACTCCCTAAAAGCGGACCCTATTGTCTTTAATGTCTAGGTCATGGGTACTCACAAACTTTCTCTCGGGGGCCAAATTTACAGTTTGGTTTGTGTCCGAGGGCCGCATCGGTGGGGGGACGGGGTGAGTGGGAGAAGGGGCGGGGCTAGAGCAACAACATAAAACTGACCATGAGGTTGATCACAGGTCCCTGCAGCAGACGCCTTCGTCCACTGAGCCGTCCCAGCATACACACATCTCTTTCTCTCTGTCTCCCTCCCTCTCTCTAGCTCTCTCTCCCTCTCTCTAGCTCTCTCTCCCTCTCTCCTGTCTTCCTCTGTCTCACTCTGACTGTCTCACTCCCTCTCTCTCACTCACTCCCTCTCTCTCCCTCTCTCTCTCCCTCCCTCTCTCTCTCCCTCTCCGTCTCCCTCCCTTTCCCTCCCTCTCACTCACTCTCCGTCTCACTCCCTTTCACTCCCTTTCCCTCCCTCTCCATCCATTTCCCTTCCTTTCCCTCCCACTCCCTCCCTCTCTGTCTCCCTCCCTTTCCCTCCCTCTCCATCCATTTCCCTTTCTTTCCCTTCCTCTCCCTCCCTCTCCGTCTCCCTCCCTTTCCCTCCCTCTCACTCCCTCTCCGTCTCCCTCCCTTTCCCTCCCTCTCACTCCTTCTCCCTCCCTTTCCCTCCCTCTCACTCCCTCTCCGTCTCCCTCCCTTTCCTTCCCTTTCCCTCCATTTCCCTCCCTTTCCCTCCCTCTCCCTCCATTTCCCTCCCTTTCCCTCCATCTCACTCCCCATCAGTCTCCCTCCCTTTCCCTACATCTCACTCCCCATCAGTCTCCCTCCCTTTCCCTCCCTATCAGTCTCCCTCCCTTTCCCTCCCTCTCACTCCCTCTCCGTCTCCCTCCATTTTCCTCCCTTTCCCTCCCTATCAGTCTCCCTCCCTTTCCCTCCCTATCAGTCTCCCTCCCTTTCCCTCCCTCTCACTCCCTCTCCCTCCCTTTCCGTCTCCCTCCCTTTCCATCCCTCTCCTTCCCTTTTCCTCCCTCTCCGTCTCCCTCCCTATCCCTCCCTTTCCCTCCCTCTCTGTCTCCGTCTCACTCCCTCTCCCTCCCTGTCCGTCTCACTCCCTCTCTGTCTCACTCACTCCGTCCCTCTCCCTCTCCCACTCACCCCCTCTCACTCACTCACTCCCTCTCACTCACTCCATCCCTCTCACTCACTCCCTCCCTCCCTCTCACTCCCTCTCTCTCACTCACTCCCTCCCTCTCACTCCCTCCCTCTCACTCACTCCCTCTCACTCACTCACTCACTCCCTCTCTCCCTCTCACTCACTCACTCCATCCCTCTCACTCACTCCATCCCTCTCACTCACTCCATCCCTCTCACTCACTCCATCCCTCTCACTCACTCCATCCCTCTCACTCACTCTCACTCACTCACTCCCTCTCACTCACTCACTCTCACTCACTCACTCCCTTTCACTCACTCACTTCCTCTCTCTCACTCCCTCCCTCTCTCTCACTCCCTCCCTCTCACTCACTCCCTCCCACTCACTCACTCCCTCTCTCCCTCTCACTCACTCACTCCATCCCTCTCACTCACTCCATCCCTCTCACTCACTCCATCCCTCTCACTCACTCCATCCCACTCACTCACTCTCACTCACTCACTCCCTCTCACTCACTCTCACTCACTCCCTCTCACTCACTCACTCCCTCTCACTCACTCCCTCTCACTCACTCACTCTCTCTCTCTCACTCCCTCTCTCTCACTCCCTCTCTCTCACTCCCTCTCTCTCACTCCCTCCCTCTCTCACTCCCTCTCTCTCACTCCCTCTCTCTCACTCCCTCCCTCTCACTCCCTCCCACCCTCTCACTCACTCCATCCCTCACTCACTCTGTCCCTCTCACTCACTCCCTCTCACTCCCTCGCAGTCACTCCCTCTCACTCTCACTCACTCCCTCCCACTCCTACCCTCTCACTCACTCCCTCTCTCACTCACTCCCTCTCACTCACTCCCTCCCTCTCACTCCCTCTCACTCACTCCCTCCCCCTCCCTCCCTCCCTCCCACTCACTCCCTCCCTCCCACTCACTCCCTCCCTCCCACTCCCTCCCTCCCACTCACTCCCTCCCACTCACTCCCTCCCACTCACTCACTCACTCACTCCCTCTCACTCTCTCTCACTCCCTCTCACTCACTCACTCCCTCTCACTCTCTCTCACTCCCTCTCACTCCCTCTCCGTCCCCCTCCCTTTCCCTCCCACTCCCTCTGTCATCTCACCCTGCCTGTGTGCCAGCCGGGGCACACACACACACTCAGCCGCACCCAAGCACTTCACGGGTCTTCAAAAGACCATTTGCACTTCACGGGCCTTCAAAAGACCATTTGCATGTTAATGAGGCCTTTGTATTTAACCTCTTCTTAGTCCCCTGCAGCTGTACTCTGGCTATTGCTAGGATCGCCCGGCCCCCACAGAGCAGCAGAGTCTCTCACGCTGCTGCAGGCACTTAAAAAAAAAAACGTAAAACACAGGTATAATGTCGCGGGGGTCCGCGGGCCGCCAGGGACGGCTTGCCGGGCCGCCCCTGGCCCGCGGGCCGTACTATGAGTACCCCTGGTCTAGGTTATATACTGCAGTAGCTCCAATTGGTGACCTCTTGCATATTGTGATAGATGAGGACACTGCCTGGAGAATGATCATCCCAGCACTGGCAGTACCATCCATGAGGAAGCAAAGCCTGTGCCACCCTCAAGCAATACAGCTGTTTCAGTCACCAGGCCAGCCGCACATGGAGAAGCCTATCCTAATGAAAAAATGGACGAAAAATGGGGGCTCCTTCAACACCTAGTAGATATGGATAGGCAATGTTAAACTGGAGCAGTCCCTTCAGCAGACCAAAGGCTAATATTCTGCTGTATTTCCTGTCCAGGTGTATACCTGGCACCATCTCTGCTCTTAGGCTCTGGCTGGCATTTTTGTGGGCATCAGGAGCCAAGGCACAGGTGAGTAACTTGAGTCTCTGGCAGAGGTGGCAGATGTATATCATTTATTTCTTCTCCAATGCACACATGTACGAAAATTCAATGTTTGCGCTCGAGTGGTAGAACTCATGTATACTGCATTATGTTTAGTTTGATGAATGGCCTTCCTGAAGCCGCTGGATTAAGTGGCTCCTGAAAGAAGATTATGCAGACGCATACTATGGCATTGGCACAGTATCTTGCTATACATGGTTGGTAGAGTGTATGCCTTGAGAGTAACTTTGTGAGAGGTGTTCAATGTCATATGTGAGTGCTTGACAGGTTGTCCAATGGTGTCACTGCAGCCTTGGCACCATGCCTACTCATCTCTGTGATGTAGAAAGGTGCAAGGTAAATGGAGGCACAGCTGTCCTTCCCTACCAATACCAGCTGCCTTGCAAAGACTGGTTGTTATTTTAATTACAGTTGGAAAGCTCAGCTGCATACAATTTGGCTGAAGTTATTCACTTTCTGTGGGTCAATGGAGAACCTCATGTACTGGTCAGCTTTCCTCATTGACCTGATTAAGGAAATGAGGTTTTGGGACAACCAGAGGAGAAGTGACCAGTGTGTTGTGAAAGAGCACTTGACACAGAAACTGACACCAACCAGCAATTTCCCCAATAATCAGACGGCATCCTGCTGATCTATGGGTGGAGGTGTGTCTTTGTTCGAATCGACGATGGCCTTGATGGTGTATTCATGTTCAGTCTATACATGTTGACTACCGGGCCATCTGTCATACATATCGTGGGGTTCTAGTCGTGTCCTATAGAGTCTGTGACACCTTCTCCTGTGGCACTGTGGTTTTGCCATTTGTTTTGTATAAACAGTAAGACATGGTTCAATTGCCTTGGGATCTGACATAGCACGACGGACAGTCCAGCTGCAACCTGCATCTTGTATGGTATAAGATTTTGGTTGTCCAGATGCCATTGTACGTTTCTTACCCTAATTAGTCGCTCCTGGTTGTGCAAGGTCTTGATTAGGATGCTGGTTGTACTGTTGTTGTGTTCGAAAGATGTCTTTTTCATAATACATGTTTTACAGACTTTTGATTGCATATTGTACATTAACATGTTGACTTACATGTCTACACCGGGTATGGTGGGTCAGTGGGTTAGTGCAATCATTCTAGGAGTTTATATCTAACATCGTGGTCAGATATTCAGATCTTTACAGGTCCAATTGGCTTTTCACCTTTCTGAGGTCCATAAAATGAGTATCTTGAAGTTGGGTAACCATGAAACTCTGTTATTCAGTGCTAATATGCACTAATGGGTGAACGTGGGTTTTACAAAATACATGTAATTTTGTCTCACAGTGGCCAAGTAGGAGTTTGCTGTACATATTTTTTCCCAAGTTGCCTTAATTGACTTTTTGGAAATATTTGAAATGTCATTCGCTTGACTTTTGTGCTCCTGATGCAAGCTTTTTTTGTCGGTGTGTGCAGTGTTTCCTATGAGGTCATCAATCATCCACATAGATTCTGTTTAATTGTGAATTTTAAAGTTTGCTTTTTTATATATACCGTATTGATCTGTTATTATTACTTAATTTCTAAACAGTTGCTAGCCCTCTGAGGAGGGGTTGCGGAACCCCAGGATTCTGCAGATTCCAGGTTAACCCCTTCCATGCTCATGACGAGCTCAGCTCGTCATGCAGTACACTGCTCGTGTGCTCATGACGAGCTCGTCATGAACAAAGGGAATCAATGAGTTCCAGCGCTGAGGGAGAATTGATGTAGCATTGATGTGGTTAAGAACCAATGATTTGAACAATGATCTGAATAATTGTAAGAGATCCTTTTTTTCTATGGAGTTATATTTCTGTCAGTTTTAGATTGAACCCAAAAAGATATGATATGTATAGTATTTCTTTTAACTGATTAAGAGGGTCATTTATAGTTTGGCGAATCAGGTGTACTTCGCTTGCCCCGCCAAACTTGTAGTTGCCCCGCTTCATTGCTAGGTGGGGCGATCACTAGGTTACTGACAACAGATCCTCGCCTGGCCTTGTACCCCAAAACCTGGCCCGCCTCCCATTGCCTGCCACAAAATCACCGAAGTCAGTGCATCAGAGGCCCACCTTAGTCCACGGTTTCAAAGGCATGTTTGACTTTTTATGAGACGCCAAGTAGGCTTGGTGGTCCAGGGCAGGAATAAACAATAGCACCCATGCACAGGAAGAACATACAATGTGCATCAGAGTAATTGACTTTTTTTATGTTTTACAAACAACCTTCTTCTTTCGGTGTATGTTTCTGAAAGACAAAAAACAGGCCCACCCGCCACAATAGCGTGGAAGCCGACAGCCTCTCCAGTGACAGTAAAAGAACCTTGGGAAAAAATAGTCCCTGCCAAGCTGACAAAATTAGGATAAGCGCAGTGCTAAAAATGGAAAAATAGAAGTGTGTAGTGTTGCCAAGGCTTGGGCCAGTCCACTATTCCTGATTGCACAGGGGGAAGCGGCCGCGCCCATATGTGCGTGGTGTAGATGGTAGGACCTGGTGAATGCTAGGAGAACATAAAGAGTTAATAAAAAGCCCAGGACTTCGGCCGTGGTCAGTTATCTGGCCACTACCATACAAGCGACTACGTGTGGTCTACATGCATAGAGCAAGGCCCGACGGCCAACATCACATTGGCGACATGGTGGCCATGGTCCCTACAGCGTGCCCATCCACCTTCACGTCACACAGCACCAGTGTGGCCCCACTCAGCAGCTCTCCCGCTCGCTTCGTATATCTCAAGGGGCGTAACCCTCCTCACCGGTCATAGAACACCCTGCCGGAACCATGCCACATGCAGCACAACGCCCAGACCTCACAGGCCACCACCGCTGCGTGTCAAAGGGAAGACAGACTAGTCCACTTCCCAGAGACACCATTGAATAGGCACTTCATCAGGCCTGTGGGACTCAAAGTGAACTGCCTGCCCTACACAAAACAGCTCCGGCCCACATCCCACAGTGTCCAGCCAGAATACCATCAGGGGTCTTCCCAGCCACTGCTGCCCCTATTGCACACCCAGGTCTACATTTAAAGCTTCAACAGCACTGCGCTTTACTCGGACACCCACCGCTACAACCCACCGCTTTCACCCTCATGGTGTCAATACCGCCACTGGAGCACTTTACCATCACGGGCCCCCACCCCCCAAGCGGCATGATGGAAGGAGTGGGGCGAACGTCTAGAGACCTACTTCGAGGCTGCCGAAATTCTAATTGCACGCAGACGCCCCATGCTAGTTCACTTGGGAGGGGCCAACATTCACAAGCTTTCAAAGACCGTGCAGGAAGCAGGTCCCCCGCTAAATTACACCACCATGCAAGATATCATTACAACGCACTTTGAGCCATATGCCAACCCTGACTATGAGTGGTTTCTCCTCCGCCAAACACAGCAGCTTCCGGATGAGCCCGTAGGCTTCTTCTATGGGGGACTGAGAGAACTAGCCAGCACTTGTACTCTCCCAGATGAAGTTGACAAAGTCCTGGCCCAGTTGATTCAAGGGTGCGCCTCTTCCAAATTGTGCGAGCGCATCTTGCAGGAACACAGTATTCCCATGAGAGACATCTTGACGATGGGGCATTCCAAAGAGCTGCCCAAGGCACGGGCGGCCCACATGGACCCACACTCCTCAGCCCCCGTCAAAGAAGAGCCAGTCGATGCCATCTAGACTAAGCCGCGAGGAGACAAGCCAAATCCCACCAAACCATCTCCTTGAAACAACAAGCAAGGCCCACAGAACCACATGTGCGGGTGGTGCGGAGGCCCGTACCCCCACAACGGAACAGCCCTGTGAATGGCAAAACATGCAGTGCGTGTGATAAACAGAATAATTTCTCCAAGGTGTGTCGCTTCTTGCAAAGACAATGGTCCAGGGCCCCGCAGAAGCTGGTGCACACAGTGGAATCGCACCCAGGCGAGACGTCAAACGGCAACATGGACAAAGATGAAATAGCCACCGTCCACGTGGTAACAACACTTGACACGCTCAAGGCCGCACGGCAGACAGCACCAATGTGCAAGATCGGAGTGCAAGACCACCCAGTCAACACGCTCGTAGATTCTGATACCACCATCAACCTCATGGCTGCAAACTTCTACCGTAGACTGCCTAACCCACCAGCACTTTGCAGCACCAGTGTTCAAGTCTACGTGTTTGGCAACCGCTCACCACTGAGACTTTGTGGCGTGTTCAAGCAGATCTCTCTCATGGCACCACCCATCAACGTGCGAAAATCTACGCGTGTCACAAGAAGGGTCAGAGTTCCTACTCAGCTGACGCAACGCTCAGGACCTCAACCTGATAAATTCACATTTGATTTGCACGCCCGCGACCTTGATTGCCTACTACATGACTCTACACCATTATTCAATGGAATTGGGTGCTTAAAAGGACCAGCTGTCCAGTAGCATATTGTCAAGTCAGTTGCCCCGATAGCCCTCAGGCACAGAAGGATTGCTTTTTATCTCCGGTCCAAGGTAGAAGGCGAACTTCGACTCCTTGAGAAAGCTGGCATCATCTAATGGGTACGGGGACTGACACCATGGGTGTCCCCCATTGTGGTGGTGAAGAAGCCCAAACAGCCTATGCAGTGCGCATTTGTGCGGGCATGAGAGTCCCAAATTTGGCAATCAAGCGGGAACGCCACCTCACACTGAATGTAGATAACATCATCGGCGAGTTGGAAGGCTCCATATGGTTCTCCAAAATGGATCTTCGGTCCGGCTACCATCAGATACCATTACACCCTGATTCCTGTCCCATTAACACTTTTTTGACCCATGCGGGGCTCTGGAGGTACACAAGGCTCAACTGCTGCATCTCCAGCACAGACAAAGTCTTGCAGAACATTGTCAAATGTGTCCCTCATGGCCTGCAACTGGTACTCAACGTGAGTGACGACATCTTGGTCCATGCTCCCATGTTATAAGAACATATAACTCGCCTCCAGGCCGTTTTCTCAGGACTCAAACAGAAAGGACTCACACTACACAGGGAGAAGTGTGACTTCCTATGAACAGACATCAGTTTCTTTGGTTACAGTTTTTACGACAAGGTTATCGGCCCGACCCCGACAAAGTGAAGGACATGTAAGAAGCACCTGCCCCAGCATCAGTGTCCAGAGTCTTCAGTTTCCTGGGCATGGTAACCTATGGCGGACGGTTTATCAAGAACTTGGCAGACCTCACCGGCCCGCTCAGGGACCTGACCAAGACAACCAGCCCATGGGTGTGGGGACCCGAGAAAGAAGAATCATTCCAATGGACCAAGGCTGCCCTATCTGCAGATTTCACCCCCGGAGAGAATCACAACTTGTAGTAGATGCCAGTCCCACCGGTCTGGGCACAGTCCTAGCCCAGTGACAGGAATGTGGAGAATGAGCTCCGATGGCTTACACTAGCTGCACGCTCACACCAACAGAGCAGCGGTACTCACAAATAGAGCGTGAAGCGATTGCAATTCTATGGGGCTGTCGGCACCTCTAAATTTACTTATACGGACACCCATTTGTTGTCATCACTGACCACAAACCTTTAATCCCTCTGTTTCATGGCTCCTCATCACAACCCCCTCCAAGGATCGAGAAGTGGATCTTGCAACTGCAGGGATTCCAATTCACCGCTGAGTACCGACCTGGCACCCACAACCCTGCTGAATTCCTGCCCAGGCATGCCCGGACGGTCACGCCTCCCAAAGCCACAGAAACTGCAGCCACTGAGGACTATGTGAGGATGATCGTGGAGAGATCCAGGCCCCTTCTGATCTGCCTGGAAGATGTCATAGCAACCACACAGCGCAAGGACTGCTTATAGATCGCCATCCGAGCTGTCACCTCTGGAGACTGGCCAGTGCTACAAAGTCCAACACCACTCCGCATGGGGACGTCCCAGTCGATCCTGAAAGCCCTGTACCAAGTTCGTCAAGAGCTGTCGGTGACCACCTATGTCTGTCTCCGTAGAGGCCCGGGACTCCTGCTGCCTAAAGACCTTGCGCAGAAATCTGCACTCCTAGTGCATGGAGCTCCCCAGGGAATCATCAAGTCCAAAAACTCAACTCTGGAGCAAAGTCTGGTTCCCGGGCCTGGACCAGAAAGTAGAGGCGATTGTGCGGCACTGTCCTGTCTTCCTTGCCACTGGCCCACCGGATCGGCCAGCGCCAGTCATCACTGAGGCAGCACCCAGTGGCCTGTGGAAGAGAGTGAGCACTGATTTCAGTAGGCTCCCGGGAGGAAGGCATATGCAAGTTGTGGTGGACCACTACACGCGCTACCCAGAGGTAGAGATAGTAGCAACATCTGCAACAGAGGTGATCCCGACGCTTGAGAAGCTCATAGCAACTGTACGGAGAGATTCGTACTGACAATGGACCTCCATTCAACAGCTCCGAACTGACGGACTACCCGGCATCCCACAACATCAAGCACCGCCGGATAACCCCTTGATGGCCTCAAGCCAATGGAGAGGTAGAGCGCCTGATGAGAACCCTCAGCAAAACAATCCATATCACAACGGCGGAGGGTCGCAACCTGGAACTGGCATTGTACCAGTTCTTAATAGAATACCGGCTCACACCTCACTGCACCACCGGCATCTCCCAGAGCAAGCTGTGTTTAGGCAGATCTGTGACTGATACCATCCCGCATCACCCGGTGTAGGAAGAAGCCCCCAACTCTCCAAATCAATCAGACTCACGGATGGCCCATACCAATGAAGACGCCTTGCGGAAAAGACACGCTCGAGATCGTCCTATCTTAGTGGGTGACTGAGTATTTGTACAAGACCGCCACCCCGAAGGGAACTTCCGACTGCCTTTTAAATTGGACCCTTGGGTGGTCGTAGAGGTCAAGGGCACAAAAGTGACAACCCAAATAGGCCAAGAGAGAGTGACATGGAACATCTCTCAGTTCAAGAAAGTCCCAGAGGACAGCATTGACGAATTTCCTGCGGCAGGCCTATCGGGAGGTGCCGCTGCGACTAGCCCTCAAAGTACCAACAAGGAATGTGACCTACCACCAGATCCAGACACCCCCTCAGAGAACCTAGGTGCAACACCCCTTCTCAGCACCACCCAAGACTCAGAGCCTGAGCTCCCAGCTCCCAGCTGCAAGAGTTCAGGAGCCAAAGAAGTAGAGCTACAGGGAATAGCTAAGGGCGCTGTGGACTACGGTCACACCCATAGCCGTCTCAGAAATATAAAGGCTTTGTGCCTGACTGATCAGAGGTGACTGACAAGCCTGCAGCAGTGAACTGGTACCGGAGTATCCTGAGATCAAGTAAGAGTATGTTATAACAATTGTGTCCGAACTGGAACTGCCATGTGAACTCCAAGTTTGTTTTCTGTTCTCCCAGTTGGGTTTTTGTTCTTGACATTTCCTGGTAAAGGAGGAATATAGTGTTGCCAAGGTTTAGGCAAGACCACTAGTCCTGATTGCACAGGGGGAAGTGGCCGCGAACCCCATCTGCAAGGTGTAGATGGTAGGACCTGGCGTATGCCAGGAGAACATAACGAGTTAACAAAAAGCCCAGGGCTCCGGGCGTGGCGCAGTTATCTGGCCACTACCATACAAGCGACTACGTGTGGTCATTTACGTGCATAGAGCAATGCCCGACCACCAATATCACAAAGGGCAGGTACTCTCTACCAGAGTACCTGCTTGTTTCTGAGAAGTGCCGGTACTCTCCAATTAAAAGTATTACATTTCTCTTGAGAAGTGCAGGTACCCTCCCTCTCAAACTAAAAAAGTGCCGGTACTCAGTACCGGACAGTACCAGCCCATTTAAAGCACTGTAAGCGTCGGGACACCAGGACAGTCCTCTGAAAACACTTTCAGAAACCCCCACACATAAACAGACAAAACGGAAGTTACAGAAGGCCCCACACAGCATTGGGCCCTGGTGTCACTGCACCTGCTGCCCAGTCCCCCAACACACACTGCCCGACTGCAACTGGCCTCAGATACAAGCTGTGGTTAACACTTGCCCGTTTTTTTTTTTACAGGCATGATCAATATTTTAATGTCTGAGCCAAGACAATAATAGTGAAAATCACCCACAGCCTGGTATGTTGGCAATAGATCCGTTACAGGTGGGAAACTGCCTATAGTTGAGGTTAAAAATGGCTGTATTGTGGCTGTCTCCCGCCTGAAATTCCCTTTGCTCAAATAGAAGTCAACAGGGGAAGTACATTCTCTGTTTTTTAAAATCTGTTTTAAATCTCCCACTTTCCTCTTCTAAAATGTTGGTGTGTATGCTTATGGGTACATACTTAAAACTGTAATTGTAAAAAAAAGCTCTGCAAAATATGTTGTAGAGGTTCCTTAATGACATCTGACTGATTATTAAAGTGAACAAAGTGAAAAAAACATCATAATGTTCGGACGTCGAGATGGACGAAGCACTTAACGTGTGAGTTCTCTGTGGCCTCTTCTGCCGTGAGTGGAAGGGCCAAAAAAAAAGGCTATGCTTGGTGGGACAGGCCTGGCCCCTGCCCCCCAGTACCGGGCCTGAGTGCAGTTATAGCATTTCGGAGTTAAAGTGCCAGTTGGCAAATGATTATCTTATACAGTAGTGAAACAGACCCATCACCCCTACAAATGCACGCTGTATTCCACCCAGGTACACTCTAAATTGTCCAGCACTAAAGTACTTGAGTTCATCAATATTTTAAATCGAGCTCTGTTATAATTGCTTGTCACGCATATGCTGTATAGGATTTTACACACTCTTTGTATTCCTGTGGAGATCTTTTGCTTGATCTTCTTTCTACCTATTGGTCGACGCGGGCGCACTGCAATCATAGAGGCCGGGCACTTGAGTATTTTGAATATTATGAGTATTTCTGAGCACTTGAGTAGTTTGTTAGCTGCATTTATACTTTTTAGCACTCTGTATTGTTTATTATTTTTTAATTTGTACTTGGGTTTATACTTATTATTATTGCTAATACTTACTGTTATTGACTATTATTGTTTTAAATGTTCTTTTTCAAATTTTATAAACTCGATTTGAAATCAAAAACATATTTTAAATCGAGGTTTCTTTTTTAGTTATTTCGATTAGTCAATTACAATGTATATTTTTGCTCCTTGAATCTGATACCTTGAAAAGAGCTAAATTGTTCTGAGCCATAACTTGCACTTAAAAGATCTTAAGGCTGGATTATTGCTGGTCTGTTATGTGCATGGCCATTACTCATCAGTTAAATCAAACATGTTGTCAGCAAGAGCTGGAGGGGATTGTAGCAACTGTAGACTTGAACACATTATTGTACAGTTGTTAGGAGGGAGGAGTTGGCAAAAAGCATTCGTCCTGTTGTTTGAGAGGAAGTTTAATTGTGCTGGAAGTCTGCCTTAAACTGCACTAGCTTATTTATAAGACAAGAGCAATCCTTAAACCCATTGCAACTTCGGTAACTAGCAATTATTCATGAACAGTGGTTCTCATTGTTATCATCACAAAAACAGCGAAATCACTGTGTGCAGTTGATGTCTTTTAACAGGTTGAAATATATAGCTAGCACACTCTTTATTTTTCTAAGAATAGTTTTATAAAGATTGTGTTTACAAAATAGGGAGTATGTCATTTGATTAGCATAATCCTTCAAGCTAATCAATTGACATACTTCCGGCCTTTCAAACGGAAAAGCACATTCAACAGGTAAAATGCACAGGAAGGAAAAGCTGTCCATGTGAGCACACCATGGAGAAGTAGCAATCCTCGAACAGCACACGAGTGAAATTGACAGTGGCTACTTAGAAATCACTCGGGACTCAACAAGAGACATTAAGCAAACAACAAGCATTTACAATGCAATGGTTTCGCCTTTGGAAAAGTTAGAGCTATTGGCATTGTAAATGACAAAATTAGTATTTATGTGTTGGTTTTGAAAACAGATAAATAAATGGCATTGTCATTTACATTGCCATTAGCTTAATGTCTCGCAAATGTGAGACCTATTGCATTTGCACCCACACATACACACAGAGACACACACACACACACACACACACAGAGCCAGCCGCACACACAGAGCCAGCCGCACACACACAGACACACAGAGCCAGCCACACACACACACACAGCCAGCCGCGCACACACACACACAGCCAGCCGCACACACACACACACAGAGCCAGCCGCACACACACACACACACAGAGCCAGCCGCACACACACACACACACACAGAGCCAGCCGCACACACACACACACAGAGCCAGCCGCACACACACACACACAAAGCCAGCCGCACACACACACACAGAGCCAGCCGCACACACACACAGAGCCAGCCGCACACACACACACACACAGAGCCAGCCGCACACACACACACACACAGAGCCAGCCGCACACAGACACACACAGAGCCAGCCGCACACACACACACACACACAGAGCCAGCCACACACACACAGAGCCAGCCACACACACACAGAGCCAGCCGCACACACACAGAGCCAGCCGCACACACACAGAGCCAGCCGCACACACACAGAGCCAGCCAAGGCTGCAAAGAAGATAAAAAGTAACTAGGTAATATAAAGGAGGTACAGGAATATGAGTAGTAGAGATTGAAAAGGTGTGTGGTCAATAAAGAGGTCTGGCAACAGGTTATGAGGTAAAAAGGCTGAGTAGGTGTTAAAGAATGGGTGGGATCTGCAGAGTGGGAATGAAAGTTGTCAGGGGTGGAAGAAAGGAGCCCAGTCTGGGGTTCAGGATGAAGGGAAGAATAGCAAGCGACACAGAAGGCAAGGAGCAGCATTAGCACTCCATGTGACCTCACACTGGACAACCGGACAGAAACTGCAAGATTTCCAACCCACAGATTTACATATTCTGCGCACTAATGCACCCATCACTGGAGAAACTAAATTGCATGCATCCTAGCATCAGAGCGCAGACAGCAATGGGGAGGGGCAAATGGAGCAAATAGGCGGGAGATATTACCTGTAGCAATGGAGGAGGGGGCACAACTGGGTGCCCTGGGCCATTACCTAGAGCAAAATGCTTGATCTCAAAGAAAGTCCTGTGCACTAATTAAGCATTATGGCTAGTTTAATCTGATTTTTAAAAAAATCAGCTTAGTCCGTTCCTCCTACCTCCTGGCTCCACCCTCAGGTCTGCACCCCTTCACCTCTTGCCTCTCCGACCTCTGCAGTCTGTAACCTCTGTGAAAGCTCCAGGCAGTTTCCCGGTAGCTTCACTCCAGGAGGTTTCAATGCGCCGTTTGTACTTCAATTGCCGGTACCTCACCAGCACCTCCAGCTGATAGGATGCCGGTCCAAAGAAAGAACAGCCAGTGGTGAGATTCGGACACAATGCTGCGTATCAACGCATCAGCCGGACATCAAAGCCCGTGCTTGATGTGTTTGAATGATATATTTAAAGAACCGTCCAGTAGTGTTTGTAATTTGAGACAGACTCCGACTACCTGTAGCGCTTTCTTGAAAACAGTAAATTGGTTCTTACAGCCCATAACCTCGAAGGCTTCGAGTATATTTTCATAATTCAATAACACAGATGGTCACGCTTCCACACAAAAATGCTATTGTTTTTTTTTACTCTACCAGTTTTCTCAAAATGTGGGGCTCTCGTTGTGTGCATAATAAGTTCATCACCTTTTCGTGATGGGGAGCTAACCTCCCGATAGTGTTTAACTTAAAGGCACACAGGCGAAGGCAAGGGGCTGGTGCAGTATTGCGTCAAGGTGGTTGCGGTTAACTTTTTAATGTAATTGTAAACCCTTAGGCGTGGAAGCTCTTCACTAACCACTATTGTTGTACACAGCTCGGTGCTGCTCACTTTTCGCCATCGTTTATTTTATTATATTTATAGAGTTTTATATAGCGCTAGCTAGACCCGTAGGTATCAGAGCGCTTTACATACACAAAGGAAAGGAAAAGAAAGCTTGCAGGACATGAGGATGTATAAAGGTATAAGCAAAGACCTAATACTTGTTTATCTAGTGAGGGGAGAGAGACGCAGGGGGTTGACCAAGTCAGATAACCACCATCCTTGAAGGTCAAAGAGAGAGAGGGGGGGGAGTCCATTATGTTATTCATGACCAGGCTGGGTGATAGATAAAGGTGTAAGTTTGCCTCGCTTTAGTGCTTAATTTGAGCCGGTGCTTGGGAACGGACATCCCGCTTTTTGTGTCTCTAAAAATACACAACAGTTGATTATTATTTCAATATACATTAAAAACAACTAATACCTGTTCTAATACCCAAACTATACTTATACTTATAGCTGTGGGCTTCGAACAGTCGGAATTGTCGCACTTGTAGGAGTGTCACGGTTAGTAGTTGTGTTGGCACTTTTATTGGCAGTGGCAATGGGTGGTGCACGCTGGAGTGTCCTCCTGAGGTTGGCCCTGGCGCTTATTGTCTTACAAATTAAGCACTGGTCTTTTACAAATTAAGCACTGGTCTAAAGCAGGCGCTTAACCTTCCAGTGTGTCATGACCACTAACATACATACCTAGAGACCCGATGCAGTCAGGAGAGTCACGATTTTTTTTTTTATACAAATGGCTTTATTTTAGTTGTCTCCCGCCTTAATGTGCCTCTGCTTCAATAGAAGTCGATGGAGAAAACACATTGCCATGGATTTTTTTTCAAGCTTTCCCACTTTCCTGTCCTGAATGTTGTTGCCATGTATATAATTAAAGTAAGAGACATCAGAACGGTCCAGATTCGCTAATCTACTTCCTGGCGTTGTGGGGGGGGCATTATGTCAAAGAATATCTGGGAGACTGCGGGGAGCCCCGTTAGATCGCGGGGGGGTGCGGGCGGGGCAGGGCAGCAGTCTTCATTGTTTTCTGGTTGCTGCCGTAGTACCGACGTGTCACCTTTCGGCCTCTTCAGAACTTTTGAAGGTGGGGAGGCGTGACTGGGTATAGCGGCTTGAGCTGTAAAGCTGCCGAGGGCCGTAAATTGAGACATGGCAGATTGATGGGAAATAAAACGGGGTGGATTTTTGTTAAATATATTGCTTATAGGATCTCGGGATCTGCTACCAAGAGCTGTGACCGCTGCCCACAAGCAGCAGAAATGTGGCGGGCAGACACACGGACAGTGGGAGGGGGGCGGGCAAAGCAGCAGAAACGTGGCGGGCAGACACACGGACAGCGGGAGGGGGCAGGCAAGCACACGGGGGGCGGGCAAGCACACGGGCAGCGGGAGGCGGATTCTGTGGGTGGCAGCTACTTATACTTATAGCTGTGGGCTTCGAACAGTCGGAATTGTCGCACTTGTAGGAGTGTCACGGTTAGTAGTTGTGTTGGCACTTTTATTGGCAGTGGCAATGGGTGGTGCACGCTGGAGTGTCCTCCTGAGGTTGGCCCTGGCGCTTATTGTCTTACAAATTAAGCACTGGTCTAAAGCAGGCGCTTAACCTTCCAGTGTGTCATGACCACTAACATACATACCTAGAGACCCGATGCAGTCAGGAGAGTCACGATTTTTTTTTTATACAAATGGCTTTATTTTAGTTGTCTCCCGCCTTAATGTGCCTCTGCTTCAATAGAAGTCGATGGAGAAAACACATTGCCATGGATTTTTTTTCAAACTTTCCTGTTCTGAATGTTGTTGCCATGTATATAATTAAAATAAGAGACATCAGAACGGTCCAGATTCGCTAATCTACTTCCTGGCGTTGTGGGGGGGGGGGGCATTATGTCAAAGAATATCTGGGAGACTGCGGGGAGCCCCGTTAGATCGCGGGGGGGTGCGGGCGGGGCAGGGCAGCAGTCTTCATTGTTTTCTGGTTGCTGCCGTAGTACCGACGTGTCACCTTTCGGCCTCTTCGGAGCTTTTGAAGGTGGGGAGGCGTGACTGGGTATAGCGCCCTGAGCTGTAAAGCTGCCGAGGGCTGAAAATTGAGACATGGCAGATTGATGGAAAATAAGACGGGGTGGATTTTTGTTAAATATATTGCTTATAGGATCTCGGGATCTGCTACCAAGAGCTGTGACCGCTGCCCACAAGCAGCAGAAACGTGGCGGGCAGACACACGGACAGCGGGAGGGGGGCGGGCAAAGCAGCAGAAACGTGGCGGGCAGACACACGGACAGCGGGAGGGGGGCGGGCAAGCAGACGGGCAGCGGGAGGCGGATTCTGTGGGTGGCAGCTGGTCAGAGGGACAGGGCGCCGGGGATCACCGGGTTAAAGGGACAGGAAGTAAAACAAGGAAAGGCACGGACAGCGGGAGGGGGGGCGGGAAAGGCTCGGACAGCGGGAGGGGGGGCGGGAAAGACTCGGACAGCGGGAAAGACACGGACAGCGGGTGGGGGGGCGGGAAAGGCTCGGACAGCGGGAGGGGGGCGGAAACGGCAAGAAAGGCACTCACCTGGACTTCCTCCGGTGGCGGTCGGCCTCAAAATGACCCAAACAAACGTTGATGAGCAAAAAAAATAAGCCCCGCCCACCGCCGCACTGACGTGACAAAAGGGGCAGGATGAGTAAAAATGGCCGGAACGCCCCGGAATCTGCTCCGCAATTGACGGACAGATCTCTGTTCCAATGGCTAGCCTCCATTTATGGAGCTAGCCAATGGAACAGAGGGCGGATTCCCAAGCCACTCTACTGTTAACATGAGGTTTTCGCCTGCGCCGAAAAGCTGCGCGGTGCGCAGCTTTCGCCAGGCGAAACCTAAAAACGCTGAACGAGGAAGATTTATGCTTTCACAAGCTCCGAGTTAAACATGAAGGCTCGCCACCTTCTTTTGAATGGACTAGCAGAATTTAAAAAAAGTTCCTGTTTAAATTTCAAAAGATTGACTGATGAACAAACCAACATGCACTGAGGAAGATTGTAACCGCACAATCAGATTACACCTTGCTCCAGCCCTGATGAAAATCTCTTAACAAAGCATGGTATTGGAAACGCGTCGGCATTTCCTCTTATCCATGAAGGGGGCAAATTAAATTATTTACGGATTCTGGAGAGGGACCTTATACACAGATATATACCAACAGATATTTATTTTCTCCCTCATGGAGAGCATCTCTCTTTAACAAGCTTATTAAAGAGTCTTAAGAGAGTGCTCATTGTTTTAATAATGCGTCTCAAGACATGCTGGTTCTCACAATTGATTGTAACACACTAAATTCATGATTTTGTTCCCCATTTTTTTCACTTCTACTAGTGTGTGTTTGATGTATAATATAATGTTTTGGGCTATGTATCTTTGAATGTCTCAGACCAAATTGACATGTTACAAAAAAAAGAATGTGTTTCTAAAAGTGTAAATCATGGAGAAATGATTAATCAGGCCCAAAGACTAAATGTATGGGCTGTTAGTCTGCTGAAATAAATGGCAGCAGACTAACAGCCCATACATTTAGTCTTCGATTTATGATTGGCTCAAAACCAAGGCGCTATCTGGTTTGTCAAGGGAAGGCCAGGACCTGTTAGAAGCCCCAATTTCTGATGAAGAAATAAAAAGCTGTCTTAAGAAGATTAAAAATATTAAGGCGGCAGGGACAGATGCACTTCCGGGGGAGGTGTATAAGATTTTGGAAGATGTGATAGTTCCTAGACTCAGAGAGCTGTTTAATTTTATCTATAGCCCTGAAGGTAGGATCCCCCCGTCATGGAAGGAAGCAATAATAGTGCTAATTTTGAAGCCGGGTAAAGACCCCCTCCGAGCCGACTCGTATAGACCTATATCCCTGCTGAATGCAGATTATAAGATCTTCACTAGCATTCTGGCAGGGAGGCTGGCGAGGGTAGCCCCCCAATTGATTAAAGAAGACCAAAAGGGCTTCCTGCCGGGAAGGTACATTCAGCAGCAAACTTTACAGTTAATTGGGTGTATCGATCTGGCGGTGGCACGGTCAGAACCCTTGGCTGCTTATGATGCCACCAAGGCATTTGATCGTGTTAATTGGTTGTTTCTCTGGGAGACCTTAAAAGTAATGGGCTTTGGTCCTCTGTTTATCAATACTCTTACTAGATGTTATGTGGGGGCGTCCGCTGTTATTCTTCTTAATTGCTTATTGACACCAAGTTTTAGTATTGAAAGGGGAACACGGCAGGGGTGCCCATTTCACCCCTGCTGTTTGACATCTATATTGAGCCCCTGGCTCAAGCTTTGAGACTCGATGAACAGATCACCCCATTTCAGATATCAGACTATAAATGTAAGCTGGCCCTATACGCTGATGACCTGCTGGTTTAAAAGAACAACCCAGCAGAGGTATTTCCCAGGGTGGAGGACACTTTGATTGAGTTTGGCCTTTACTCTGGATACTCGGTCAACCCATCTAAGAACGAGATTATGTGTTGGGGCGTTGAGGGCTATTCTGTGAGGCACTGTGGGGAGTTTAAATATTTGGGGCTCACCATAACACTTGATATCGATGATATCCCCATGACTAACTTGAAGAAAGTGTCTGAGGAAATCGATCATCTCCTCTTGAAATGGCAGAATATCCCCCTCAATATCTTCAGCAGGGTCAACCTGGTCAAAATGGTTATACTGCCAAAGTTGACGTATCTGTTTGGGGCTGTCCCACTAGACTTTCCCGGAAAATTATTGGGTAAAAACCAAAGTAAGATTGGGAGCTTTATATGGGCCAATAAAAATTCCAGGTTATCTTGGAAGAAGTTAAAACGGAGGCTAGTTAAGGGAGGCCTTGCGCTCCCTGATGTCTTTCTTTACTCTGGCTTTTCAGTTTAAAAGCATTCGCTGCCTTTTCTCTAGTCCCCCGGGCTCTAATTGGGGCAAGATCTTGAATATCATGGTCCAACTCGAGGGAGGCAATACGGGGTTTTTATATAAATTTGGCGCTCCCAGATTCTTCAAAAAGGTACGATTAAAAGTAATAAAGTCAGCTCTCATGATGTGGCAAAACTTGAAGAAGAAGTGGGGAATTAGATATTACTCTGATTTAGCCCCTATCTGGGACTCCCAGGGCTGCCCGCCTGCCTGAATGATATCTTGGCTATCCCTATTAGGAGGGCGGGAATTACTACCTGGTCCGATTTGATATCCTCGGATGGAGTTCAACCATGGGAGGCGTTAAAGGGGAGAATAGGGGACAACTTTTCCTGCTTCAAATATTTGCAAATATGTTCCTGGTTCGCTGGTGAAAGTGACCTTATAGGTGGAAACTGGGAGATCGAAAAGAAACTCCAAAATGTAAACCCCTTAAAATAGGAGGTAGGGTTATGGTATAGGGCCTTAATAGATGCAGAGGTTCTAGATCTTCCCCCTCCTTACACAATATGGAATTCATCAATCCTTGAAAATGCCTCTGTTGATTTTTTTTTTCTTCCCTTCACAATTTATATAAATACGTTAAGTTAGCTTCTTTAAAGAAAATTAACTTTTTTGTGGTAAACAGATTATACTATACACCACAGAAGATTGCTAGGTTTGCTCAAAATTCAGTTCTGAAGTGCCCGAGGTGTGGTCTGAGGGAGGCCGACGACCTACATATGTTTTTTGAATGTGTACACCTAAAGGTCTTCTGGGAGAATGTTGAGAGGGCATTGGAGGGAATCTTTAAAGTTAAAATCAGTCTTACTTTGTCTTTAGTTGTATTTGGTATTGAAAATAACCCTACAAATCAACTCTCTAATAAATCAATTTGGGTTACTTCTCTGCTTGATATTAGTGGCCCGTAGAGAGATTTGCAGGTTGTGGAAAGACCCTGAGCCTCCGCTCTATGAGATCTGGCTGAGAGCAGTATTGAGTATGGCAAGACTGGACCAAGGGGAATGGAACATCTGGGTACCTTTAAATAGCTGGGGTACAGAAATGAGGTTGGTTTAACTTCCTACGGTCCAATGATTACACCAAGCCTCGCACGAAGAAGCTGGCCTGGTCGGTCTAACAGCGAATGCAAGAGCCTGGATCCAGGGCGCCTAGCTTGGAAGTTGATCCTTATGCGAAAATTGCAGATGCTTAAGGTGAAATGAGGACAAAAAAATAAATAAATGGCAGCAACTAAAATTGGTAGCTAGGTCTCTTTTTCTCTTAAACTTTAACCACGTCCTACCTGGCCACCCGTTTGGACATAATCCCTCAATTGACACTCAACTTTCTAAAAGTGGCATTTTCAGGCCTGCAATTCAAACTCCAATTTCCATTCAGGTTCCAATTGGAAGTTACACTTGTAAAGAGTTACAAGGAAGCTCCAATGCCTATGGGAGAGATAGGCCTTGCTGCAGTGAAAAACAAATGTAGCAGTTCACTACCAGAGCATATAAAGCTCAAAGGTACATATACTAACCTTTTAACTACATTGCACCCTGCCCCTGGGGCTACCTAGGGCCTACCCTAGGGGTGTCTTATATGTAATAAAATTGAAGGTTTTGGCCTGGCAAGTAGACAAACTTGCCAGGTCGACATGGCAGTTTAAAAGGTATACACAGACTCTGCAGTGGTAGCCCTGAGACATGTTTGAAGGGCTACTCATGTGGGTGGCACAATCAGTGCTCCAGGCTCAATAGTAGCATTTCATTTACAGGCCCTGGGCACATGTAGTGCACTGTACTGGGGACTTATCAGTAGATCAAATATGCCAATTATGGAGAAACCAAATGCCATTACATTTTAGACATAGAGCTTATGCACATTAGCAGTGGTAAAGATCCCAGAGTCCTAAAACAAGCAAAATTGAAGTCAATAACAAGGGAGGTAGAATATAAAACATTTGGGGAAAAAAGGGCCATGTCCAACATTATGGCTCACTGTGGAACTCTTTCCTTTTTTGAAATGTTGGCATGTATAATGCTCTTATAGCATTCACTATCCCAGCAGTCCCTGCTCTTCCTTCCTTAGCATCAACTGGGAGCCCACAGCCCGCCACAAGCACATTTGCTTCATCTGGCCCATTGTCCCACCTACAAAACTGTGGCATTTGCATGACACTCCTCATATAAAATAAAGTGTTCCGCTGATCTAATTTAGAGATGGCCGGAAATTTGAATTTGAAGAAAATGGCCCAGAATGCTGCTCATTGGCTAGGGCATGTTTGGTGACCTGTATATTTTGGGCCCCGTTTACAGAGCTCCTACTTTTCTCAATTCCATGGTCATCCACATACTTTTCTTTGCTTATTTCATTACAAGTTGATGACTTCAAATGCCAGACTGGAAATATACAAAGCGGACCATAGGAGCTACGTATGCATGCTATTGCAAAACTTTGGAGCCTTGTAAAGGAAACAGTGCTCTTTTTGTTGCAAGCAACTTAAAATGTAAAATTGTGAACATGCGAGTATCTTGTCAGAACAGGTCAATGTGTTGCTCCTCAATATCGAGTCCAGGATATCATGGGACACTAACATTGTGGACAAAATATGGGAAGGTGTGCCTGCATGTGTTTTCTATATATATATATATATATATGCGGTACGTAACGTCCTCAGCAGTACAGCCGTACAACAAACAACCAATTGAGGTAAAGACGAGACGAGACCCAACTCGTGGTGTTTAGAGTTTTATTGCGCCCAACACCAGTCTGCCACGACGCGTTTCGGCTCCCAAAAGCCTTGATCACATGACGCAGTCATGGGGCCTGGCCACCATTTTTAAAGTGCAAAGTGCGTGATAGACATGAAAAACATACTATATGCCTGAATGCATTGTAGTTCTAACACATTTAGAAGTTAAAACCAACATAAAAAATCTGCCAGTAAAATACAGATTGGAATTCAAATTAGCTGTATGAATACATTTTATCAAGCTGATTAGCACTGATCCTGATACCAAAAACTGTTTATGCACAAGATAGAAACAAATGAATATGAATAGAGGGGGCCACCAGGTTTGAGAACACATAAGTAAAAACCCCCAATTTCTTAACAATTTATATACATATGTTCATGATTCATATTTAACTCATTTTGCAAATATGATTGTAACATTTGCCAAATTCAAGCACATGTTAGAATTGTCAACCGTGTGTTTGATTAAAACAACAATAAAAACAATTTTAAGACATATGTAAAAAATATGATTTAAAATGAGTTCATAATAATTAAGACAGGTATAAATATATAGTTGATAATACCCATGTGGGCAATGCAATTACTTGTGCAAAAATCGCTAGTAGTTCAGTGCATGTTGGTTAAATGTGCATCATCACGCAGTAAAGTCTTAAAGTGCTACCAATGTGAATTAAAAAAGATAGTGCCAAAGATAAAAAAGTGATAAAATATCAGAATGATCTACATAATGGTATGTGTGGAGGATAGGGGAATTACATTAAAAAGATAGTTGCTGAATAAGATGGTAATTAGTTAATGCAGAATTGGTTCAAGGTGGAAAAACTCATATTGTGACATGGTTATAGATAGGTATGGCAATCTTCACTCTTGTTGAGCCCGTTAGGCATTTTGCTGTCCAGCAAGATGATATAACGGGTCTCAAGTTTACGAAGAAGCCCTTCCCTGTCACCTCCCCTGCGTTGGGGCGGGACCCAATCTATGACAAAGTAGGTAAGGCCTTGAGGGTTCTTGTTGTGTACCGTTTCAAAATGCCTGGCCACGGGATATGTGGGGTCTGCGTTGGTGATGGCCCTAAGGTGTTGCAAGATTCTTTTATGGACCTGGGGCCTTGTGCTACCCACATATCTGAGCCCGCAAGGACATTGCAAGACGTAAACAGCAAATTCTGTTTTGCAATTGAGTTTCTCTCCTATTTTTATTGGGACAGGAGAGAAGGGTATTGTATATTCAGATCGGCTGATACCATTTTTGCAGGCCTTGCAGGTTGCGCATTTCAAAAACCCTTTACTCCCTGCTAGCCACGTGCCTGTGGCTACCTCAGGGCTGCTAGAGACCAGACTATTCTCCATAGATCTCGCTTTTCTGTAGGTGATATTGGGCCTAATAGTTACCAAGTTGCCAATAACCGGGTCACTTCTAATGAGGAACCAATTGTTCTTCACTATGTTACGGATAGTCTTGTGTTGGTTGCTGAAAGTCATGATAAGTCTTGTTTCATTACTAGCCTCAATGCGAGACACCTTGTCCTTGGCCTCAATGGGAAGTAACATTCACTGTCTGTCAAAAGAGTTAGCCCTCTTTTGTGCAGAGTCAATGGTATGCAGATCATAGCCTCTAGCCAGAAATCTAGATCTGCACTCTTCTTGTGCATTGAGGCAATCAAAATCATTACTACAGATACGTCTGATACGGAGCATCTCCCCGTAGGGGATGCTCTTTATCAGATGGGGTGGATGGTGACTGTAAGCATGTAGTATGGTGTTGCCTGCTGTCGGTTTTCTGTGGAGTTTGGTGTGTAGCTTACCTTGATCTATATAAATCTCCACATCAAGAAACACAATCGATTTAGGACTTACAAGTGCAAGTTCAGGTTATTGGAATTCAAAAGATCAATGAATGCCGCGACATCAACCTCAGAACCATCCCAGATCATACAAAGGTCATCAATATACCTCCACCAGCCTTTGACCTTGGAGTTCATAGTAGCTGCAAAGTTGACCATAAGGACCTGCTCCTCCCAGAAGCCCATATGGAGGCAGGCATAGCTGGGGGAGAAGCAGGCCCCCATTGCCACGCCTCTAGTTTGCAGAAAATGTTGATTAGAAAATAGAAAAACATTGTTCTCTAAGCAGGCTAGGATCATTTCCACCAACATATTAGAATGTTCTGTACAATCACCAGTTCTTTTAGCAAGGTAATGTTTAACCGCCTTTATCCCATCCCTGTGGTGGATACTTGTGTAAAGGGATGTAACATCCAGTGATACTAAAAGAAAATTAGGTTGCCATACAAAGTTGGAAAGTTTGTTTAGAAGGTCCCCTGTATTAAGTATGAAAGATGGTAAGGTCCTAACAAAGTCTTGTAGAAAAAAGTCAATATATTAACTGGTATTTTCCAGGAGGCTATTCTTGGCCGAAATAATCGGTCTCCCTGGCGGTTGCTGTTGATTTTTGTGAATCTTAGGGATGAAATAGATAACAGGGGTGACAGGATGTACATTTTTAAGGAATTTGAATTCATCCCAGGACAACAAACCCTTGCTCCTCCAGGCCATCAGTTTTGAATAATAGTCATGTTTTGCTGTTTATACTTCCTGGGCATTTGTTCTCCTGTAACAGTCCCTGTCATTCAGTTGTTTTAAAGCCTCTTCCATGTACATCTTTCTGGGCCAGAGCACAACATTCCCGCCCTTGTCGGACTGTCTAATAATCAATTGTTTTTGTCCTCTCAGTTTTTTTATGAGTCTGTGATATTGAGTATCACGATGATTGTATTTTTTCTTTTTTGTCACCTTTGCATTTTTTATCTGTAGTTCTTTCAGTTCGCTTGAGACTCTATCATGAAAGATATCTAGATTGTCTTTCAGTAAAATAGGGCAAAACTTAGATTTAGGTTTGAAGGTAGTCATAGATGTGGGGGGCACAGGTTCTCCGCCCAGGAATTGTTGTGGGATAGCTTCTTCCTCTTGTTGTATTTCAAAAAGCTCCTGAGTCAAAGATACCCCGAGTTGTGGTGGGTCAGTGGGGGGTGGGTTTGGAGTGATTGAGGTAGTCATAGCATTTGATCTGCGTGAGTTATGATGTTTCTTAAGTTTGAGCTTGCATACGTATTTAAACAAATCAATACGAGTGCTGGCATAGTCAAAGTCACTTTTAGGGCTAAAGGATAGCCCCAATGATAATATAGCAGTTTCACTGTCTGTTAACTTTGTATTGCTCAAATTGACCACTGTTTTAGAATAACTTAATTGGTGGATTGATTGTGTTGCCACTTGGACCTCTGCCTCCTCTGTCGCCCTCCTGTGCCCCTTCCTTTTTGAGCATTTCCTCCTATCTGCGTGTTTGGCATTGATTTGTTTGCGCCTGTCCCTCGAGTACCTGATCGAAGCGTTTGCTTGCGGTCTTGTTGTACAGCTGCCATTTCCTGAGCAGGAGTGAATTTGCGAAACCCCACTCTTCTCATTCGTGTGGCTTCATTATCTGATTCACTATCGACTTGTGAACTGTTGCCTGATACAGATGAAACCTCCAAAAGGCTACTGGTATTGGGCTGACTAGATGTTGGTATTGAAATGTTATCATTGCCGTTGATTTGCTGTTGTTGTTTCAAATTATCGAATTTGCGAGCAAAGGTGAAGATCTGTCCATGCTCGTAGTCGAGCCTGTCTCGTTGAAATTTATATGCTTTGCGCCGTTTGATGATTTCTTCCTCATGTTTCAAACGTGCTTGCATCTCCTTCCGATATTTAGTAGTGATCGGTGTGCAGGGGATTTTGGCTATTTCTGCTTCCAGCATTTCAATTTTAGTCATCAGTTTCTCCCTATCGCTTTCTGCATATTGTACTAAGATCTGCATAAGGCGTTTGGAAGAGTCAAGATTACAAAGTGCCCAGTCCGTAAGCATTTGGGGATCAGGATCCTCATATGATGGTGCTAACATCAATCGCAAACCTCGAGGTACCCTTCCTACCTCTAGGTAACCGGATAGGGAGCTGTGTTCCCACCATTTCGCCTGCTCGCCTTTGTAGCATTTTTCTAATGCCCTGTACAAATCCTTAACAGTTTTACTCGGTTCCGTCACCGAGGCTGCATTTGCAACTGTGGCAGGCCCCCCAGCCGGGGAGTCCGTAAACATTCCCTTCGAAGCCTCCACACGGCCCCGTACTGCGTCGGCAGACATGGTGTGTCTAACTCGGGGCAAGGTTAATATTGCAAAAAGGTCGTTGGTCTGTAAATCCTACCCGTCAATGCTGGGCAGTCGACCCTCTGCTCCACTCCACACAGGACTTACTGCGGGACTCCGGCGATGGCGATTGTACTCCCGGTGCAGTTCCAGCTCGCAGTCGACCGACGCCGACCTCCGACCCGGAACAGCTTCCGTTCTTCCCGTCGTCGTCACCGAACAGTCACCGCCTCTCCTGGGGCTCCGGCGGCGTCTCCTTCACGGAGTTGCAGAAATGCTCCAAACAATGGAGCCGTAGCTTCAAGCCGCTCTAGCCCAAGCGTGGAGGGGTCTCGTCAGCTCCAGGGAAGCAATCCTGGATATACTTGCGGTACGTAACGTCCTCAGCAGTACAGCAGTACAACAAACAACCAATTGAGGTAAAGACGAGACGAGACCCAACTCGTGGTGTTTAGAGTTTTATTGCGCCCAACACCAGTCTGCCACGACGCGTTTCGGCTCCCAAAAGCCTTGATCACATGACGCAGTCAAGGTACATAGATGTGGAGCTAAGCATAGTAAACCTGTACATCCCGTGGTGCACTTACCATGCCTGGGGTAGCGGCAGTGACATCGTATACCCTTTGACCTTAATGATGTCACAAGAAGTGATGTTGCATAATCTTAATCCTGATCACATCACAATAATTAACATTGCTGATGTTACATAATTGCATAATTAATATTATATACTCTTCTAGGGGAGAACAAAGAGTGGTTGTTTCTCTTCCCTGAGAAAAGTTTGAAAAAATGGCATCACTAGTGCATTTTAATGCACAATTTTCACATACATTCCTAAAAAGCCATAGGTGCTAAATAGTCAAGGCCTTTCATGGTGTGCCAAGCTACTGAAATCTGACAGTCCCCATGAGTTCACCCAATTATGTTTCTTAAATGTCCTATGGATGCCCCTTACGTCAAGAACTACCTCCATTGCTAGGAACAGCATTTTGCCATGGTGGCCCCTTTTGCGCAAACATTACATACAACATGCCAGTGCTAGAACTTTCCTAATACTGCTTATCTTCAACTATGGAGGACCCTTATGCTATAGGTTATATCTAACATGTCAAGGATCACATTTTGACATGGATGGCCCCATGACCTTGCCACAGATGTCTTCCCATATGCCAAGAATTTCATTCAATGTGTCATCACAAGCAATTTGCCACAGGTGCCAACTATGCCAAAAAGTTCCTCCAGGAAGCCACAGCTACCATTTTTCATGGGAGCTCTATTAACCTACAGAGTGCCATCAGTAGCACTTTGCAGAGGGTATCACATATGCAGGCATTGCCTCCAGAATTCCATTGCCAACATTTTGTCAAGGGTGCTACTATAGCCAAGAAGCATGCCAGGTCAAACAGCGGATCTGCAAGCACAACAACACTTGCTCACTTACATTCACTTATTCACACTCGTTCTATCATAAGCACTGACTTGCCCTCATTAATTTTCACCTGCTCTTGTGCACTCACTCTCACCTTGAATCACTCATTCATACTCTCTCACTCACTCATACTCTGAATCACTTTTACATACTCACTCATTTTGACACACACACACATCCATGATTCCATATACAAACATACATGCTCACACATGTGATCATGTAAGTTATTTCAATTATATCCAACCGTGCCTTCTTGTAAAGCACTCTGATACCCACTAGGGTCATGTTCGCGCTATACAAAACTGTATAAATAAATATACACACTCTCTCACCCAAACTCACTCTCACCATGTTGCACACGCACAACATACATTAAAAACATTTTATTTGTCTTATCTAAGATACCAGTGAACGGCCAGATCTTGCTGCTCGACTTTTTATTACACTAATAGTGAACAATAAACTATTATTTACGATAATGTGAGACACCCCTATGTTCTTTGCACTGATTTTGTCACAGCTGAGGCCAGAGTTCACAAAGCAGTGCCAGTGGGGCAAGCTAGTGGTCGCCACTGCAACCCCTGGAGACCTCTAATTGACGTCCATGGCACTTACCTTTCAATGTTTAGTCCAGGATATTAGTGTACCACAATATTCTTGCACTCAGTATTCAAAAGTACAGTCCAGGGCGTGAAGGCTCATATTGGTGGGTTTGTATTTTTTTTAACTAACTGGCTTCAAGCACAGTGAGCGGTGCAAATTTTGGGAAGTGTTCAGGAAAATAGCAAAACCTGAAATGTATTTTGTGCATGTACCAACAAAATGGGGCTCTCGCTTGGGTCAGCTTTTTTCTGAAAATAAGAGTTAAAACTCCTGAACAGAGTTGTAAATATGCATGTCCTCGCATTGACTTCTGCAGCACAAACGCTCCCAAGGTCAAAATGAGGCATGAACATGAAAGGGCGCCATGTTGACTTTCAGAAATAGTGACGGTGAAGACGTAAGTACAGTACAGTGACTCGTTTTGGAGTCTCGCATAGCAAAATATTTGTTTTTTAAGAATCTCAATTAAGTTGTGTTAGGTTGATTGCCCTTGGCGTTTTGCAGCTGCTTCTATGAGTGTAACTGAGTGTCCCCCACAGCCAGAACTCAGTTTGACCCGGCCCAGCAATATGAATGCAGCTGAGCACTTGCATATGTTTGTGGTAAACACCCCATTTCATGGTTGATAACTTCAGGCAGTCATTTTTAGCCAGAATCACCTCCCATTGTTATTTTTTTGCATTCAACGCTGTAAGTATGGGTTTAAAGATTCCAGGACTGACCAACGGGGTCAGGCATGCCATGGGGCCAATTGGCAGCTATGGATTTTTAACACCTCCACACCCTTTATGAAACAAGCCAGTTCCAGCAGGGGATGGCCTCTGATGTCTAAGTCAGTGTTCATCACTGATAGCCTTGATTCTGAGGGGAACTGGGAAGAGTCTGTGACCTCAGGCGTAAGTAGGACAAGCTACCTACAGGCACTGATGGAGATAACTGCAACAGTGACCCTACACCAACATTGCCGTCCAGTACTTTCTCTTCAGGTCAGAGAATCCACTCACTGCTACTGGTGAATCAACCCTGGGGTTATGCGAACACTATTACTGCATCAGCCAGTGGAACACCCTGTCACCTGTGCTTGGAGAAGGGAAGCCATATCAGAAGCAGTAGTAACCTGTGGTAAGGAGACCTTTCAAAACCCACCTCCACCAGGAGTATCCCTGCATCACTTCTCTTAACTAATAGTTGAGACCTTCCCCGTGTAAGTAAATGCCATAATTATATATCTTTTCAATTTGTTCTGATTTCAGCGCCACATTACGTCTCATAAGTGGCGTGCTCTTTTGCCACTTTCTTTGCAGATCTTTTTTGTCCTTGTTGGAAAATTAAGAACATTGATTTTTGCTGCCACAAAAATGCAAGCCAATAGAATCAGAGAATTTTCCTCACAGGCCATACCACTCATACATTGATATGTGGGCCCTGCGCATGGATTGTCCATCTTATAATGAGGTACTTCAGGGTGCAGTTAACTTTTCTTTGGTGAATGAAGGCTACATTACCAAGTCCAGATCTAGGGAAGGGACCTGTCACTGAAGTTGGTCTTCGGGGAAGCATGCATACCTTCCCACCCCCAGGGATCTAGTAATGGAATCCACATGATATACTATTCCGTCATACCACTTATAGTCCCATATTAGTCTGACCTGTTTTGTTCTTTTATGGCCTGTGACAACAAGCATTGGCTAAGCCAACCGGTCTGGCTTACTGAAAATGCAAGCTACACTGATTTGTTTTTTAACAGTTTGCAATGAGTAGAACCTGTGCAAGCAGGGGTTGATAGCATCACTTGGGGCTCGATGTAGGTCACCAATTACCGGTCGGTAACGGCCGATTTTGGCCGTTACCGACCGGTATTTGGGTTTTGCTATGTAGGGGGCTGAAAATGACAGAATCTGTATATTTACCGAATCGGTAAATTACCGAATCAGTAAATATACCGATTCTGTAATTCCAAATGTAGGTGGCACAGTTTACAGTGCCACAGGCCCTTAGAAATTCGTTATTTACCATGTAATACTGTTGCATGGCAAATTACGAATTTCTGTGTACATGCACATCCTAAGGGCATGTATGTGTGTCACATTGCACACAAGGAAAAAAAGTGGGGTGCTACAGGGTGTCAAAGTGACACCCTGTCCCCCTTGGCAATTCGGTATTTTTACCGATTCTGTAATTACCGAATCGGTATTTGCCATTGATTCCTATGGGCTTCAAGGCCCATAGGAATCAATGGCAAATACCGATTCTGTAATTACAGAATCGGTAAATACCGAATCATACCGATTCGGTATTTTTTACCGAATGAATACCTACATCAGATTTACCGATTCATGAATACCGATTCGGTAAAATTCGGTATTTATGAAGCAGTAAATCTGATTTACCTACATCTAGCCCTTGGTGAGGAGAAGGAGGGTTGGGAGCACACTTCTCACATCGCAGCACAGTTTGCCCTTTGCATTGTGGTAAATGAAGTACACAATTTGAGCGTCAGTGAGATGCACTGAGACCTGAGAGGACTGCAGCATCATTCTCAGCAACTCCTGATGTAGTTAGTTTTTTTAATCTCTACTGATGAAGGATAACGTCCAGAAACATGTGTCTAGAGCTGAACAGTACTATCTGCATCAACTCTGGTGAAAAACTGCAGCTAACACTCAAGTAAGCGCAAACATTGTACTGCATTTACCAAAATGATAAGAGGTAAACTGGGCTGTGATGTGAGGCTTTGTGCTCCCATCCCCCTTCTGTTTAAAAAGGCTCCTTTGAGCCAGCAAGCTGATGAGCTTTTGCAGATGCACCTGTGCGCCGGTGAGAGGTACCGAGACCTGAGAGGTCTGTGGGCTTTGGGGAGGTAAGAGGGTTAACCTGACCACTCTCAAGCACCCTTGGAGGAAGGGGGACTTGAATTGCCGTACCTGGATCTTTATTACCTGCGGCTCAACTGTAGCAGGTGGTACGTTGGCTTGATGAAGGAGAGGATTGGGAGCTGAGATTTTTGCGTCGTACTTGTGATAATGTTCCTTTGTCTGAGCTTTTGATGATGGGGGCAGGGGTTCCTGCCTTGATACGGTATGTGGTCGAAAAAGTGTGCAGAGTGTGGAAGAGGGTGGTCAGACTCTTATTACGTAGGGCTCCGTCAACACCAGATCTGAGTATTTGGACATTGCGCCTGCTTGAGCTTATTGTGTGGACAATGTCTGTAGATAGGTGGCATGCTGGCGGGTGTGATTCCTTGCAAGACTTATACCCTAATGATAGGTTTATCACTCTGGTGGATGCAGTAGAATCGTTTGGCTTACAGTGACAGCCCGCTGGATATAGCTATCCTTACCTGAGGTCCGTCAGTAATTTCAGACATTAGTAACACTACTGAATATGGCTGGGGAAGGGAGATGGATCTCGCATGTCTATAGGGTGTTGTGGAAGGAATTACGTCTGAGCTCCTTGCCGGTGCACAACAAGTAGCATGATATTCTGGGAGATCCTCTTTCTGCTAAGGAATGGGAGGGAGTTCGTGAATGGATTAAAGTGACCTCTACAATTATGAGATTTTTACTTCTCCATTTTAATGTAGTGCATCATGTGTACCTCACTCCGACTCTACTTCATGCAATTTATCCGGCGTGATCTCCCTCCTGTCCCCAGTGTGTCAAGCAGGGAGCAGACTTTCTACATATATTTTGGGGTCCTTGAAAGCAGTCACAGGGTGGGGCATCCCCAGGGTTGTTGGTCAGTGCCTACTGGAAAGATCCTGGCTCGAAAGAAAAAGAAGCTCAGTAGACAGTTTCTCCTCTTGGATTTGGTACTTGCTAAGCAGAAAAAAAACAATCGTTGTTTTTCTCCTGTAGCCCGAAGGTGTCTGAATGGCGATGATACATGGCTGAATGGGCGGTGGTGGAGGAAAGTCATATGCGAAAAACACAAAGGGACAATAAGCTTACTTATGACCTGCTGGCATGGGCGGCAATGCTTTCTGACCTTCTAGAGCCACCGGATGCCCTGCCCCTGTGAGCTGTGGCTTAGTAGTAGGAGGGTTGGGTGTTAAGTTGTTTCACTGAAGGACTGTGATTACCGTGTGCCTAAACTGTGTATGCGTTACAAAAGGGGGTGGTGATGGACGGAGCATCTGAACTAATTAAACACTCACAACCAGTCAACAGATCTGGGTTTAATCCATCACTGTTCTTTAGCCCACTCTGCCACCCCAGTTCAGACATGGCCATATGCAAATCGGTCTGACCCTGTGCCTCATGGGAACAGTCCAGCCCGAACTGCCAAGCCATGCCTTCCCTGGACCGGAATCAAGCTTTCTAGGACTGGTTTCTGGCATTTCAGCCGTCTTCAGCCAGGCTTGCTTGAATCCAGTGGCAAAGTGAGCAAGGGACTCACGTCTGAGCATACCCTGCCAATTTATGGCGAACAAAGCGGTACAAAAGGGGGTGGTGATGGACGGAGCATCTGAACCAATGTAATACTTTTTTTCTTTGTACCCAATGTAATACTTCGGTGTGTTCTAGTAGAGCATGATGGGGAGGGAGGGTGGGAGGGTTGTTATTGGTTTTATATCCAACAATGCTATTTTGGTATGATAAACTTGTCATGTTGAAATGGCAATAAAACCTTATAGTAAAAAAAACAGGTCATGGGAATGGCACGAGTTGCAGTTAGCTCAGTAAACTATAGCTAGTGAATTCAGGGATGTGGAATTCCTATAGCCCGACGCCAAGGACATATTGTTTGGGGCCAAGGGCAACAAGTTTTCATTTGTATTTTGTCCTTGGGACAAGTAGGCCCAACCCCTTGCAGCACAAACCCTTTGGCTGCCAGTTTGCAGTACCACATTATGGATCAGGAAAGGGCACTGTCTCCAGTTAAGGTAATATTGTAGTCGATATATTAATGCAGTTCAAGATGTTATTTATGGTTAATTAATTGAATGCATGTATTATTAGGGTGAGCGCTCTAAGTAAATGTTGTAAGCTCCGACTGCACTACTGATCGTGGTTCTAGTATAGAAACGTGTACACAAGTTTTCAAAGTTTAGCAATATGAGGCTATGTATAATGCTCCCAAAATGCTCTCTGATTTGATGCAAATATTTGCAGAAACTCGAAAGCAAGATTGATGATTCTTTGCTTTCAAAATAAGATGTTCATAAAAAAATGAAAGCAAGAAAAAAAACATTTAGCTACACTACTGTAAAATGTCAGGTACCATTTCTTTGCAGCTGCAGCATCATTTAGTAACATGTGTTGATGCAGGCTAGTGTTTCCCAAAACTATTCATTGTGGAAAATCAGTGTAACCAGTCTCAGTAAGATTATGGGGAAAAAAAATAAACAAGCATCGGCAAAGCCAGTAGGTCTGAAATTGGTGGTCAGCTTTTTAGTTTTGTCAATGTGCAAATTGTTTTTGCATGGTGTGGGAGCTGCCGGGCCCTCACCATTATAACAAACATTGGCAAATGCAATAATTGTTTTTGGTTTCAAATAGCATATTCTGCCACAGTAGTTATTGCCATTGAGAAAAACTACTGTGTGCCGATATGCTCATCTGAAAGAGCAGAATGCTGTCACTCACAGTGAAGCCAGCCGATACAGAGCGAGAGAGACACAACATTTTAATAAACACAAAACGTCATGGTCAACACCAGACCAAATTAGGGGACCAATTATTAAAGAAAGTCTCAAAAGTGCACCCATGGTTTATGTGCTTGCATTAAGTGCAGCTAAATGGCTTTCGAGAATTCCCAAGAATTTACAGAAGTAGGACAAAAAATAGTACACCTAGAAAATATTTGTGAAGTGCATTTTGGCATGAGCAAATATGCATGTGTATCATTGCTGATGCAAACATCTGAGCGTTTGCAAGTTCACTTTCCCTCCAACCACCCTTTTCCCAACTCTGAAAGATGGTTTACGTCTGCCATTGTAAGGAGTACATTTCCAACATTTCTCAGTATGGGAAAAGATCAAAGAAGAGATGTTGAAAACCCTTAAAACATGCAAGTTAGTAGGTTTGCACAGACTCAAAAGCTCATTCTAACCCTGGAACTATTGCATACCACTACCTTCAGCCACAGTATGTAGATATGCGGAAATGTGGCAAAATAAGTGGATCGCAAGTATTCAAATACTCCCATGGTATGAGCCTTGGCATAATCAGAGAGGCTATATAAGAGCTCTTATATATAGAGATTGCTGCCATAATTTGTCGCCACACTACATGGCACTAAAGAGACAAGTGGATTTTGCTACAGGACAAGTAGATTTCTGAAGCAACCTTCCCCATGGACAAGCAGATATTTTATTAAATTCTACACCCCTGGAATTTCAGTGGTTTTTTTGCATTTAAAATGTGACATTGTGACTAAGCGCAACATCACTTTAATCTTTTGTTTTTTGCAGTGAGTTTCTAGCATTTTCAATGTAACCATACCTAACTAACACAACAGTCAAGCCTTTTTTCAGTGAGTTTCTGTTTTATTTAACGTTTAGTAAGATCCTATTATCATACCTAAATTCGCAGACAGCCAACACCCTGGAGCACTTTACTTTAGAACTTGCGTGGAGTAGGGCTGACCACAGGGCCTGTCCAACTGCAGTCAACTCCACGCAGGCATCCAACTCCCCACCCCCTGCCGCGCATGGCCTTTTGCCCCAGCCATTGATTTTCTTTTTGATCCCACATAACTGTCAAGGACTCCCGCAGGAGTCCCACAGGACCGCAACAGGGAGGGACTGATCACACTGGGTCCTGCAGGACCACCACAGGATCATGACAAATCATCCAATTTTTTTTCAGTTTTGGCATTCCTACGCTGCTCCTTCTATATGGTTTTACAAATGTTTTCAGGATTCTGGTACTGAGTCCCCGAGTCTTGTAATGGTGGCTACAGTATTTCTTCTTCAAGTTGCAGCCACCAATCACATTACTTGGTCCTGCGAAACTCCAGTGGTCTCTACCAATCAGAATTCATTCTTTGTAGTTTTTTCCAGCTCGAGTACAGCTGCAACAGATTTCCATATTATGCTTTCTGAAAAGAGAAGATTTAGCTTTATGTCAAATTTGGTGTAATTCTGTTCAGTCGTTTTTCCGGTATCCTTGTCTAATATTCCCTATGGAAACTGCAAGTGAAAAAGGCATTTTGGATCACCCCTTTTTTCTCAGCCCCTGCTTAAAAAATAATTCCAAAACTTGCTAGGAAGGAGCTTAGAGGATGAATGTCTTGATTTAAATGTTTTGTGAAGAGTCATGACAGTTATTAGCAAAACAAAAAACAAATCTTATGGAAAGTCTGACCTAGCTATAACAACACAATAGCAAGGACCACTATGCATAAATATAAAGAAAACGTACCTACATTTCCCTATATTTCCCATAGTGAGATCTCCAACCAAGTGGCAGAGAGCGCTACCTACAGGTAAAACGTTATTTCTAGTATCTTTACATTCATAAATTCAGTAGTAGGATGCAACACCCCTCATTTGCGAAGGTGGAGAGTTACAAGTCTACACCTAGGTGTAAATCTCCACTAACAAAGTGTGAATAGCAGATAAATTGGTTACACCTGGATGAAGGAGAAGATCTACACCGGAGCACAAATTTATTGGTCCGTGTCCCAATTAATGGAAATTAAAAATAAAGGGTGCATCGCCCTGTCGCTATGTAAATTTTCAGGGTCTTTCAACGCCCATTTTTACTGTGGCAATTGTCCATTCTCTTTTAAACCAGGCCCTAATGTGCCACCCAGATTATCTATCTCCCCTACCGGACCTGTAGATGAGCTCTCGGGCCCCTCTTCTAACATCAGGGCGTGCCTGCTCAACTGTAGATCGCTACCCCATCATTCAGGAGATATCTGGCTATCTCTCACAACTCATTCTTGGGACTTAATGTTTCTAATGGAGACTTGGGTAAAAGACTCCTCTAATCCTGACCTTAATCTTGCCTTTCTCCCTACCTATCGTTTTGTGGGGATAAATCGTACTAGCACCAAGGCAGGTGGGGGATTGCTGTGATCTTACGCTCAGGCTGGAAGATCTTCTCTAGGAAACTCTCTAACATAGGCCCTTTAGAAGCCATGTATTTTAGTATCTCGGAAGCCTCAAATTTAATCTTGACAGGTATTCTTTTATACAGACCTCCTTGTTCCTCTCCCCAATTTCTCACTGATTTTTATACCACGGCTGCTGACCTATCGCTTAAGCACTCACACTTCACTACATTAGGAGATTTCAACTTGCATGTGGATGACCCCTCGTGCACCAAAGCGGGGCTGCTCCTGGACACCATGGAGGGCCTCAATCTTACCCAGCGGGTTAGTGGCCCCACACATCTGGCCACAACATCTCCCCTACCTCTCACCCATTTCGTCTGGCTACTACCCCTCGCTCTGACATTCCAGTTAAGGCCAGGGAATATGGTAGGAAATGGTTCAAAATCACCTGCTCATCGCTAGCCCCCGAACTTTCTAATTCTTCTTGGCAGTCAGTAGGAGATCCAGACACTGATGTCTCAAACTTTAATGGCTGGCTATCCTCAGCTATTGACGCTATCGCCCCTATGCGATCAACAGTTTCCTCTAGGTTAAAACCTTCAGCGCCTTGGTTCTCCCCCGCCTTGCATGCTGAGACGAGCCACTGTAAAAAGCTTGAACGGCGCTCGAGACAATCCTATGATCCAGAGACTAAAGCTACTTATAGAGCGGCCATTAATAAATTCCATAAACTGAAACGTACTGTATTAGAGAGTACTTTACTGCTGATAACTCCTCTAAAACTCTGTTCAAAATAGTGAAAGAGTTTTACAAACCAACTGCATTATCTAGCTCGACCTGCCCTAGCCAAAGACTCTGGGATGGTTTACCTAACTTTTTTCACGAAAGAAATTGTAGATATTTTTTCTACATTCAACCCCTCCATGGCTGCCCCGGTTCTTGACTCCAGGGTATCCAAGGAGGAGGCTTTTAAGTCTTTTAAAACTATCTTGATTGATACTTCTTCGCAAAAAATGTTGGGATGCCAATCCGGCTCCCCTTTGGACCCTTGTTCAGCACAACTATTCAGTTCACTCACCCCTCTTATCATCTCTCCATTGAATATGATCTGGAAAACCTCATTACAAACTGGTCATTTCCCTTTGTCTTGGAAACAGGCCATGCTTATCGCAATTTAAAAAAAACTGAAGCCGACCCATCGGTGTTCATCAACTACTGGCTCATCTCCCTATTACCTAAACCAGCCAAAATATTGGAGAAAGTAGTGCAAGAACAACTCTCCAACTACCTTGAATCCGGACAACTTCTCCACAATTCGCAATCTGGTTTGATGTCCCGTTACAGTACCGAGACTGCTCTACTGGAGGTGACAGAGACTATTCACGCATGCGTGGACGTAGGCCATGCAGCTATGCTAGTGCTCCTCAACCTGTCCGTAGCATTCGATACGGTCTCTCATGCCATATTGATAGAAAGGCTGTATAGTCTTTGGATTCAGGGCAGCCCTCTTGCCTGGATTAGATCTTTTCTAAGTGGTCGTACCCAACAGGTCTACATTCAACCTTTTGTCTCAGAGAAAAAAACACTTAGTTGTGGTGTCCCTCAGGGCTCCGCCCTGAGCCCACTGTTTTTTAATGTCTATCTATCGTCGCTGGCCACGGTGGTTGAATCCTGTGGGGTCAGAGTGATCTCATACGCTGATGACACACAACTTGTGTTCTCATTTAGAGATCACTCTGACGCTAGTTTTTCCAACTTCAGACGCTGCCTGAGCAACATCTCCTCCTGGATGTCTCTTACCATCCTCAGGCTCAACTCAAACAAAACCGAGGTGTTGTTTTTTAATCAAAACAATCCCCCTTTACCCTTACTTTGGTGGCCACCTGAGTTGAACCCTCCCCCTACATCGGTAAATTCCGCTAGGAATCTTGGTTTCCAATTTGACAATGAATTGTCTTGCAAGGCTCAAATAAATAAGATCACCTCTGCGTGCTTTGGTAAGCTTCGCATGATCATAAAATTCTCCCTTTTCTTCCCGTGGACACATGTAGGACCATTATTCACGCCCTTATAACATCTCACCTGGACTATGCAAACAGCCTGTACGTTGGAGCGCCAGCCTATCCGGTTAAACGTCTGCAGATTGTACAGAATGCAGAGGCCAGAATGATATGTAACACCCCTTATCGTCACTCAATTTCTCCTCACTTGAAAAAGTTACACCAGTTGCCCATGACCAGCTGCATACAGTTCAAATCCCTAGTCCTGGCATTTAGAGCAATGCAAGGTCAAGGGCCTGCGTATATCCAAGCTAGACTTAAGCATGCCCAGTCCATTCGATCACTTAGATCGAATCATCTGTGCCTCTTACTTTCCCTGACTTTGTCTCTCCAGAATGGGGGGCAGAGCTTTTGCAGTTATCACTGCTTAATCATGGAATAGCTTGCCATTGTACCTTCGTATGACTGAATCGGAATGCCTATTCCGACGCAATTTAAAAACTTGGCTGTTTTTCAACCCTTAGTCGCTCAGAGACACTTACAATTGCCCACCGTCCATAGCGCCGGGACACCCCCGTTGGGGGTAGCTGTGCGCTATATAAGTTTCTAAATAAATCAATAGCACATGTAAATCAGGCCCAGTGTCTCTGTACAGTGTCTATGCATGCATCTAACTTCTTAACCTGCATCCAGGATGTCAGATACGGGAAACGTCGTTTACAACGCGGTGTTTACACCGCACAACCTTTTCCCCGCAGCTATTACAACGCAAGTCGTTACTACGACTTGCGCTGGATGGCGCTGTGGGATAAGGAATGTTTTAATTTTATAGTCCAACACCTTCCCTACTGTTACGGGGACTGGTGTTGGAATATAAAATTAAAAAATTCCTAAATCCGCGCCCTCCAACGCAAGTCGTTGTAACGACTTGCGTTGTAAAACCTGCGATGTCAAGTACCGCGATCTAAAAGATCGCGTTGTACTGACATACATCCGTCAGATACATACCAAGATCCATTGAGTGGTGTTGTGTAAGCAGTGTGTTTCAAAATGCAACTTTTTGTTGGGAAACACACAGGTACAGGCTTCTTTACAGTAGTAAGCTTACCATCAGCCACTCTTTGAGTGGTATTGACTGATGTCATTGAAATCTCTCTTAAATGGTATGGTTTCTGGTGGTGTGTGGGCAACGGGAAACAGGCATTACACCGTGGCTGCTTCACCGCATAACATTTAGCACGAATGTGTTACAACACATACATCGTTACCATGCGTAGCCTTTATCACACATGCCTTTACTGTGAATTATGTTGTAAAGGTATGTATGGAAAAGGTATATGTGTGGCAGCATGTATGCTTAAAGCGCATGAAACAGGAAATATTACATTGGAATGGAAGTCCACTCCCACGTTCACCTCTCTTGTTGTGGTACCACTCGGAGTCGTTAGAGAAAACCCCTTCCTGTTCCTCTTTACGACGTGCGACGTGCCAAAGAAGACCTGGAGAGGAGGTGAAATCGTTGAGAGGTAAGAGGGATTGGACCTGGGGTGCTGGGCTATGGATTTACAGTTTTGGGCTGGAGAGGAGTAGTTTTTAGAAGGGCTGAGGGTGTCCAGCAGGAGTCAGATTTTTGGGCTTAGGACAGGGAGAGTGGTAGTTTTTAGAAGGTCTGGGAGCATCGCGCAGGAGGTCACTTTTAGGGCTTAGGGCAAGGGGAGGTGTTATTTATAGAAGGGCTGAGGGCGTCGCGTAGGGGTCAACTATTAGGGCTTAGGGCAGGAGGAGAGCTAGTATTTAGAAGGGCTGGGTCTGTTTTTTAGGACACAGAGCCAGAAAACCTTCACTACGAATATGCCTTTAACATTTATGATTTTTCAATGAAAATCGTTGTAAAGGCATGCGTGGTAATGACATGTTCGTGGTAAAGGTTATACGTGGTAAAGGCATTCACGTTGTAACGCATGCATAGTAAAGGCATGCGTTGCAAAGGAATGCGTTATAACGTCGTACTAACCGTGGGGAACATCTATAGCAGGTAATCTGGAGTTTGAATCTAAGTGGCTTGCTAAAGGGGTGTTCTGGTTGATGGTTGTGAAATGCCAGATGTGCTTCAGTGATTCTTATGAGCGATCCAGTGTCAGAATTTGTGAGTGCACCTAACAACTTTGACTTTGCTTGTGTGGTCCTCTGTGTCTTCTTTGTTTGGGCCTGATGTTGTTCATGTTACTCACAGATTGCTGAGGTTAAATATCTGTTGCACAGATAAAATGATAACTCCTTTAATTTACTTTAGCACATGTACACTTATGTGTATCTGTCTTGGTGGAGGGGTGGTCGAGTGCAAAATTGTGCTCAGTTGTATTTTAATGTAAGTGCGCCTTAAACATAAGCAAGGTTAATTTTCTTATGTGTTGCTATAGGAGAGGCTTGCCATCGTGGGCTTGATTACTTCACCTGGTCTTTTTGTCCAAGTCAGTTAATCTTTGCCTGATCAACTGTGCTACTGTCATGAGTATTCATGGGTTGAGTATCAAAGGAGATATGTATATAAAATATGTACTGTATCATCAATTGCAATGCTAAATGATGGAAGCAGATCCTACAAGCCTGATTTATTTTCTGGATAATACATGTGGGGGTTGGTCTGTAAGGCTTGGCTGGCTCAGAATTCTAAGGGAGTGAACTAATGATCTTAGTACATGGATGAATATCGCTGTGCTCACAGCAAGGAAAACAAGCAGTGACAAAGCCAATATGTATGGCTTCAATGTACCAAAGCATGTAAACACAGGCATTCACAAATGTGTATGTGAATTGCATGCACTGTTTACCACGTTTAAACCTGCCCAAAAAGTAGGAACAAAAAGACTGTTTCTGTTCTGTATGGAATGAATATAGTAGATAAATAATTGATTGACAGTGTGATGAATGAAGGTACGTTTTAGATGGTTAATCGTTCCTCTTGCATACCACTAGAACCATTTCGTGGAAGGCACAATTATACACCAAACAGCCAATTACATGAAGTGAGAGGGTAATCCTCCTCTGGGTTTCGCCAAAGCCTGCCATATATTTAATAATTGGTAATAAAACACTCCAGGCAGCAGGGTAGTCATGCCAGATCTAAAACATTGTTGTATTATATTATGTTACAGGCCCGAGACAGGAAACCATGGCACAAAGAGGGGGGATTATTATCTGATAAGGTGTGCTTCTTGCAACTGGATCTCATTTATAGCAAACCTTGACTGACAGGTTTGTTTGAACAGATGTAATCACAGTGTGTCAGGTGTGGTCAACTTTTCAAATTAATTGTTTTGAATGTATTTAAATGTTGTGGGGGTTTCCCAGCTTTTTTGGATGCATGCTTACTTACCAGCTGACTGGTTGTTAATGGCACTTGAGTGTTTGTTTGTGAATGGTGTGGCAAAATATGCAGTGGGCACCATTTAGATTTTAAAGTTTGGCCTTTGTTGAATTGAACCAAAAGCCCTGACATTGTCCCCCTGTCCATGAGACCTTCTAGCAGACATATCAGCATCAACTATGAATGATAGTGAAACTTGTGAGAACCTGGGAGTCAAGCCTGCTATTTAACTGGCTCTTTGTGAGATGCATTATACCTATCATATCTATGGAGGCCTACCTCCGAATGATGTTTTGCCTTTCAAGAAAGGGCAGTTACTTGTGCAGCAATGTGTACAAATGTTCGAGATACACTCTGGTTTAATTGTTCAACAGGTAACCGAGTGATAATTAAGTAGTGTAAAAATCCACAAGTCTAGTAAATATATAGTAACTCTCAAATCTACACAGCTAGATTTTGTGTAAGGACAGTTTACTACAGAAGAACGGTGTTAATAACATTAGGGCAAAGCATACATATGGTTGGAACAATACAAATTTCTGAACACAGACATGCAGACTTATTATACTGGCGAGGCGATCTAGCGGTGTATAGTTATTGTGAGGAGGTCTGAAGTCCGGGGCGGGGGCAGCATACATCCATGTTATAACATCAGTTTCCAGAACATCTTTTGCAAAAATCGGTTTTCATAAAGATCTTTTATAATAACAACATTTCCGTAGGCAGTAGATTATTTTCACCAAAACCTATCTTATATGCATGTGTTTATGTTTTTATTATATTTCAGGTTATTTTAATTTGGGTGCTGAAAGTTTATATAATAGTTTGTCCCTTTTTGTTTTTTGGGGGGTATACCCACTAAATACCACAAAACTCCCTTTTCTTATTTTTTTTAAAAAATGTGCCTTCCAGATGATAATAATGGACACTCGTATTAAAAACGTTAACATATGCGTATAATGTGTGTATTTATTTGTATATATTATATATTTGCTCCTGTTTGTGTACCCTTGCCCAAGTTATTTTATCTGTTGATCAATACATTTAAATTTACCATTTCAACATATTTACATTATAAATTAATGTTGACATGTTATTCAGTGAACGTTTATCAATCTTGCATTTGAAACTGTGTTGCCAAATTACAGATACTTATTTTTAAGCTAATTTAACTTTTTTGTACCCTAGAAGCTAATGATTCGTTAGGTCTAAGATGTTATGAGATTCCTATGTAATTGTAAATATATTTTTGAAAAATAGTTTTTACAAATTATATCTTGGATACAAAGGAAAACGATAATCTTTGTTCAAAATATCTTTTGGAAATTTACATGCTACCAATGTAAGTGCATGATTGTTCTTTGAAGTTGAGTGTGCCTTTGTTTGGGTATGCTTAGGTGTTAATTATTATGTGTTTGTATACGCATGTCTGGTTTCCTAACAAAAATTGAAATATTGTTTATAGTGGAATACATTTACATTTTTCCATTGAAATCGTAGTCTGAGGGGCTGATTTGCAGAGTGGGCCATAAGAGGGCTGTGAAACATAGGAAAAAAGCTCTGAGATGCAAAGCTTGGGAATCACTGTATGAAGTAAGCCTTAATAATGATAATACTGCGTTTAGGCATTGGGTCAACTCTCCTTCATTAATGGAGGAGGAGTGTCCTAGGCTTGAGATAGTAATCTTAGAAGAAGAATGGATTGATCATTTTCCTGGATTCTATTCAAATTCATCTACTGACTTGCTGAGGTCAGGGCAGATTACTGGTAACATCGCAGCAGATCGCTCACTTTATAGACATGCTAATTTTTCCTTTAGTTTGGAAGAAGTCATCAGTACAATAAATCCTGGTAAAGTGGGGAGAGCTCCCGGGCCTGTGGTATCCCTGTGGATTTGTTCAAAGCCAATATTTCATTGTGGGGAACCATATTAACCCTGGTACTAGGCGCATGTTGCAGTATAGGCTTACTACCTACCTGGCCAGAGTCCATTATAGTTCCTATTTATAAACAAGCATTAGAAATGCAATCGGGCTCGGATTTATTTGAGTTTGAGCTAATGGCATTGTAAATGCCAATGTATTGTTGCTATGTGTTATGGAGTGTGTTCATGTGGTGTGTACTGCCAGTAATCTCCTTGTGAGTGTGCGAATATTGCACCACTTGCCTGTGATGTCCTTCTTGTGAGTGTGAGAAGCTTGCACCTCTGCTGCCTGTGGTCTCCTTGTGAGTGTAAGAAGCTTGCACTGCTGCTGCCTGTGATGTCGTTCTTGTGAGTGGGAGAAGATTGCACCTCAGCTGCCTGTGGTCTCCTTGTGAGTCTATGCACTGTCATCGCTAGCCTGTAGATATGCACTGTCATCGCTAGCCTGTAGATATGCATTGGCGTCACTAGCCTGTGGGTATGCACCGTCATCGCTAGCCTGCACTGTCATCGCAAGCCTGTAGATATGCGCTGTCATCGCTAGCCTGTAGATATGCTCTGTCATCGCTAGCCTGTAGATATGCTCTGTCATCGCTAGCCTGTAGATATGCATTGGCTTCACTAGCATGTAGATATGCACTCTCATTGCTAGCCTGTAGATATGCACTGTCATCGCTAGCCTGTAGATATGCTCTGTCATCGCTAGCCTGTAGATATGCACTGTTATCGCTAGCCTGTAGATATGCATTGGCTTCGCTAGCCTGTAGATATGCATTGGCTTCGCTAGCCTGTAGATATGCACTGTCATCGCTAGCCTGTAGATATGCTCTGTCATCGCTAGCCTGTAGATATGCATTGGCTTCACTAGCCTGTAGTTATGCACTGTCATCGCTAGCCTGTAGATATGCTCTGTCATCGCTAGCCTGTAGATATGCACTGTCATCGCTAGCCTGTAGATATGCACTGTCATCGCTAGCCTGTAGATATGCACTGTCATCGCTAGCCTGTAGATATGCATTGGCTTCAAAAGCCTGTAGATATGCACTGTCATCGCTAGCCTGTAGATATGCTCTGTCATTGCTAGCCTGTACATATGCATTGTCATCGCTAGCCTGTAGATATGCACTGTCATCGCTAGCCTGTAGATATGCACTGTCATCGCTAGCCTGTAGATATGCACTGTCATCGCTAGCCTGTAGATATGCTCTGTCATCGCTAGCCTGTAGATATGCACTGTCATCGCTAGCCTGTAGATATGCACTGTCATCGCTAGCCTGTAGATATGCACTGTCATCGCTAGCCTGTAGATATGCACTGTCATCGCTAGCCTGTAGATATGCACTGTCATCGCTAGCCTGTAGATATGCTCTGTCATTGCTAGCCTGTACATATGCATTGTCATCGCTAGCCTGTAGATATGCACTGTCATCGCTAGCCTGTAGATATGCACTGTCATCGCTAGCCTGTAGCTATGCACTGTCATCGCTAGCCTGTAGCTATGCACTGTCATCGCTAGCCTGTAGCTATGCACTGTCATCGCTAGCCTGTAAATATGCTCTGTCATCGCTAGCCTGTAGATATGCACTGTCATCGCTAGCCTGTAGATATGCACTGACTTCGCTAGCCTGTAGATATGCACTGTCATCGCTAGCCTGTAGATATGCTCTGTCATTGCTAGCCTGTAGATATGCACTGTCATCGCTAGCCTGTAGATATGCATTGGCTTCACTAGCCTGTAGATATGCACTGTCATCGCTAGCCTGTAGATATGCACTGTCATCGCTAGCCTGTAGAAATGCACTGTTATCGCTAGCCTGTAGATATGCATTGGCTTCGCTAGCCTGTAGATATGCACTGTCATCGCTAGCCTGTAGATATGCATTGGCTTCACTAGCCTGTAGTTATGCACTGTCATCGCTAGCCTGTAGATATGCTCTGTCATCGCTAGCCTGTAGATATGCACTGTCATCGCGAGCCTGTAGATATGTACTGTCATCGCTAGCCTGTAGATATGCATTGGCTTCAAAAGCCTGTAGATATGCACTGTCATTGCTAGCCTGTAGATATGCATTGGCTTCACTAGCCTGTAGATATGCTCTGTCACTGCTAGCCTGTAGATATGCATTAGCTTCACTAGCCTGTAGATATGCACTGTCATCGCTAGCCTGTAGATATGCACTGTCATCGCTAGCCTGTAGATATGCACTGTCATCGCTAGCCTGTAGCTATGCACTGTCATCGCTAGCCTGTAGCTATGCACTGTCATCGCTAGCCTGTAGCTATGCACTGTCATCGCTAGCCTGTAGATATGCTCTGTCATCGCTAGCCTGTAGATATGCACTGTCATCGCTAGCCTGTAGATATGCACTGACTTCGCTAGCCTGTAGATATGCACTGTCATCGTTAGCCTGTAGATATGCTCTGTCATTGCTAGCCTGTAGATATGCACTGTCATCGCTAGCCTGTAGATATGCATTGGCTTCACTAGCCTGTAGATATGCACTGTCATCGCTAGCCTGTAGATATGCACTGTCATCGCTAGCCTGTAGAAATGCACTGTTATCGCTAGCCTGTAGATATGCATTGGCTTCGCTAGCCTGTAGATATGCACTGTCATCGCTAGCCTGTAGATATGCATTGGCTTCACTAGCCTGTAGTTATGCACTGTCATCGCTAGCCTGTAGATATGCTCTGTCATCGCTAGCCTGTAGATATGCACTGTCATCGCGAGCCTGTAGATATGTACTGTCATCGCTAGCCTGTAGATATGCATTGGCTTCAAAAGCCTGTAGATATGCACTGTCATTGCTAGCCTGTAGATATGCATTGGCTTCATTAGCCTGTAGATATGCTCTGTCATTGCTAGCCTGTAGATATGCATTAGCTTCACTAGCCTGTAGATATGCACTGTCATCGCTAGCCTGTAGATATGCATTGGCTTCACTCTGCACTATGCACCACGCCTCTGCACTACGCCTCTGCACTACGCACTAGCCTCTGCACTACGCCTCTGCACTACGCACTACGCCTCTGCACTACGCACTACGCCTCTGCACTACGCAATATGCCTCTGCACTACGCACTACGCCTCTGCACTACGCCTCTGCACTCTGCACTACACCTCTGCACTCTGCACTACGCCTCTGCACTACGCACTACGCCTCTGCACTATGCCTCTGCACTCTGCACTACGCCTCTGCACTCTGCACTATGCACTACGCCTCTGCACTACACCTCTGCACTCTGCACTACGCCTCTGCACTACGCACTACGCCTCTGCACTACGCACTACACACTACGCCTCTGCACTACGCACTACGCCTCTGCACTACGCCTCTGCACTACGCCTCTGCACTACGCCTCTGCACTACGCCTCTGCACTCTGCACTACGCCTCTGCACTACACCTGTGCACTCTGCACTACGCCTCTGCACTACGCACTATGCCTCTGCACTACGCACTACACACTACGCCTCTGCACTACGCCTCTGCACTACGCACTACGCCTCTGCACTACGCACTACACCTCTGCACTACGCACTACACCTCTGCACTACGCACTACACCTCTGCACTACGCACTACACCTCTGCACTATGCACTACGCCTCTGCACTACGCCTCTGCACAACGCCTCTGCACTACGCACTACGCCTCTGCACTACGCACTCTGCACTACGCACTCTGCACTACGCCTCTGCACTACGCACTACGCCTCTGCACTACGCACTACGCCTCTGCACTCTGCACTACGCCTCTGCACTACGCACTACGCCTCTGCACTACGCCTCTGCACTATGCACTACGCCTCTGCACTCTGCACTACGCCTCTGCACTATGCCTCTGCACTACGCCTCTGCACTACGCCTCTGCACTACGCACTACGCCTCTGCACTACGCACTATGCCTCTGCACTACGCACTCTGCACTACGCCTCTGCACTACGCCTCTGCACTACGCCTCTGCACTACGCCTCTGCACTATGCCTCTGCACTCTGCACTACGCCTCTGCACTACGCACTACGCCTCTGCACTCTGCACTACGCACTACGCCTCTGCACTACGCACTACGCACTACGCCTCTGCACTACGCACTACGCCTCTGCACTACGCACTACGCCTCTGCACTACGCCTCTGCACTACGCACTACGCCTCTGCACTACGCCTCTGCACTACGCCTCTGCACTACGCACTACGCCTCTGCACTACGCACTACGCCTCTGCACTACGCACTACGCCTCTGCACTACGCACTACGCCTCTGCACTACGCACTACGCACTACGCCTCTGCACTACGCACTACGCCTCTGCACTACGCCTCTGCACTACGCACTACCCCTCTGCACTACGCACTACGCCTCTGCACTCTGCACTACGCACTACGCCTCTGCACTCTGCACTACGCCTCTGCACTCTGCACTACGCCTCTGCACTACGCCTCTGCACTACGCACTACGCCTCTGCACTACGCACTACGCCTCTGCACTCTGCACTACGCCTCTGCACTGTGCACTACGCCTCTGCACTACGCACTACGCCTCTGCACTACGCACTACGCCTCTGCACTACGCACTACGCCTCTGCACTACGCACTACGCCTCTGCACTACGCACTATGCCTCTGCACTCTGCACTACGCCTCTGCACTACGCACTACGCCTCTGCACTACGCACTACGCCTCTGCACTACGCACTACGCCTCTGCACTATGCACTACGCCTCTGCACTCTGCACTACGCCTCTGCACTCTGCACTACGCCTCTGCACTACGCCTCTGCACTACGCACTACGCCTCTGCACTACGCACTACGCCTCTGCACTATGCACTACGCCTCTGCACTACGCACTATGCCTCTGCACTACGCCTCTGCACTCTGCACTACGCCTCTGCACTACGCCTCTGCACTCTGCACTACGCACTACGCCTCTGCACTACACCTGTGCACTCTGCACTACGCCTCTGCACTACGCACTATGCCTCTGCACTACGCACTACACACTACGCCTCTGCACTACGCCTCTGCACTACGCACTACGCCTCTGCACTACGCACTACACCTCTGCACTACGCACTACACCTCTGCACTATGCACTACGCCTCTGCACTCTGCACTACGCCTCTGCACTACGCCTCTGCACTACGCCTCTGCACAACGCCTCTGCACTACGCACTCTGCACTACGCACTCTGCACTACGCCTCTGCACTACGCACTACGCCTCTGCACTACGCACTACGCCTCTGCACTCTGCACTACGCACTACGCCTCTGCACTACGCACTACGCCTCTGCACTACGCCTCTGCACTATGCACTACGCCTCTGCACTCTGCACTACGCCTCTGCACTACGCCTCTGCACTACGCACTACGCCTCTGCACTACGCACTACGCCTCTGCACTACGCACTCTGCACTACGCCTCTGCACTACGCCTCTGCACTACGCCTCTGCACTCTGCACTACGCCTCTGCACTCTGCACTACGCCTCTGCACTACGCACTACGCCTCTGCACTCTGCACTACGCACTACGCCTCTGCACTACGCACTACGCCTCTGCACTACGCCTCTGCACTACGCCTCTGCACTACGCCTCTGCACTACGCACTACGCCTCTGCACTACACCTCTGCACTACGCCTCTGCACTACGCATTACGCCTCTGCACTATGCACTACGCCTCTGCACTACGCACTACGCCTCTGCACTCTGCACTACACCTCTGCACTCTGCACTACGCCTCTGCACTACGCCTCTGCACTACGCCTCTGCACTCTGCACTACGCCTCTGCACTCTGCACTACGCACTACGCCTCTGCACTACACCTCTGCACTCTGCACTACGCCTCTGCACTACGCACTACGCCTCTGCACTACGCACTACACACTACGCCTCTGCACTACGCACTACGCCTCTGCACTACGCACTAAGCCTCTGCACTACGCACTACGCCTCTGCACTACGCCTCTGCACTCTGCACTACGCCTCTGCACTCTGCACTACGCACTACGCCTCTGCACTACACCTCTGCACTCTGCACTACGCCTCTGCACTACGCACTATGCCTCTGCACTACGCACTACACACTACGCCTCTGCACTACGCCTCTGCACTACGCACTACGCCTCTGCACTACGCACTACACCTCTGCACTACGCACTACACCTCTGCACTATGCACTACGCCTCTGCACTCTGCACTACGCCTCTGCACTACGCCTCTGCACTACGCACTACGCCTCTGCACAACGCCTCTGCACTACGCACTACGCCTCTGCACTACGCACTCTGCACTACGCCTCTGCACTACACCTCTGCACTACGCCTCTGCACTACGCCTCTGCACTACGCACTACGCCTCTGCACTACGCACTACGCCTCTGCACTACGCACTACGCCTCTGCACTCTGCACTACGCCTCTGCACTCTGCACTACGCCTCTGCACTACGCCTCTGCACTCTGCCTCTGCACTACGCACTACGCCTCTGCACTACGCACTACGCCTCTGCACTACGCACTACGCCTCTGCACTACGCACTACACACTACGCCTCTGCACTACGCACTACGCACTACGCCTCTGCACTACGCACTACGCCTCTGCACTACGCACTACGCCTCTGCACTACGCACTAAGCCTCTGCACTACGCACTACGCCTCTGCACTATGCCTCTGCACTCTGCACTATGCCTCTGCACTCTGCACTACGCACTACGCCTCTGCACTACACCTCTGCACTCTGCACTACCCCTCTGCACTACGCACTATGCCTCTGCACTACGCACTACACACTACGCCTCTGCACTACGCCTCTGCACTACACACTACGCCTCTGCACTACGCACTACGCCTCTGCACTACGCACTACGCCTCTGCACTACGCACTACGCCTCTGCACTACGCACTACGCACTACGCCTCTGCACTACGCACTACGCCTCTGCACTACGCCTCTGCACTACGCACTACCCCTCTGCACTACGCACTACGCCTCTGCACTCTGCACTACGCACTACGCCTCTGCACTCTGCACTACGCCTCTGCACTCTGCACTACGCCTCTGCACTACGCCTCTGCACTACGCACTACGCCTCTGCACTACGCACTACGCCTCTGCACTCTGCACTACGCCTCTGCACTGTGCACTACGCCTCTGCACTACGCACTACGCCTCTGCACTACGCACTACGCCTCTGCACTACGCACTACGCCTCTGCACTACGCACTACGCCTCTGCACTACGCACTATGCCTCTGCACTCTGCACTACGCCTCTGCACTACGCACTACGCCTCTGCACTACGCACTACGCCTCTGCACTACGCACTACGCCTCTGCACTATGCACTACGCCTCTGCACTCTGCACTACGCCTCTGCACTCTGCACTACGCCTCTGCACTACGCCTCTGCACTACGCACTACGCCTCTGCACTACGCACTACGCCTCTGCACTATGCACTACGCCTCTGCACTACGCACTATGCCTCTGCACTACGCCTCTGCACTCTGCACTACGCCTCTGCACTACGCCTCTGCACTCTGCACTACGCACTACGCCTCTGCACTACACCTGTGCACTCTGCACTACGCCTCTGCACTACGCACTATGCCTCTGCACTACGCACTACACACTACGCCTCTGCACTACGCCTCTGCACTACGCACTACGCCTCTGCACTACGCACTACACCTCTGCACTACGCACTACACCTCTGCACTATGCACTACGCCTCTGCACTCTGCACTACGCCTCTGCACTACGCCTCTGCACTACGCCTCTGCACAACGCCTCTGCACTACGCACTCTGCACTACGCACTCTGCACTACGCCTCTGCACTACGCACTACGCCTCTGCACTACGCACTACGCCTCTGCACTCTGCACTACGCACTACGCCTCTGCACTACGCACTACGCCTCTGCACTACGCCTCTGCACTATGCACTACGCCTCTGCACTCTGCACTACGCCTCTGCACTACGCCTCTGCACTACGCACTACGCCTCTGCACTACGCACTACGCCTCTGCACTACGCACTCTGCACTACGCCTCTGCACTACGCCTCTGCACTACGCCTCTGCACTCTGCACTACGCCTCTGCACTCTGCACTACGCCTCTGCACTACGCACTACGCCTCTGCACTCTGCACTACGCACTACGCCTCTGCACTACGCACTACGCCTCTGCACTACGCCTCTGCACTACGCCTCTGCACTACGCCTCTGCACTACGCACTACGCCTCTGCACTACACCTCTGCACTACGCCTCTGCACTACGCATTACGCCTCTGCACTATGCACTACGCCTCTGCACTACGCACTACGCCTCTGCACTCTGCACTACACCTCTGCACTCTGCACTACGCCTCTGCACTACGCCTCTGCACTACGCCTCTGCACTCTGCACTACGCCTCTGCACTCTGCACTACGCACTACGCCTCTGCACTACACCTCTGCACTCTGCACTATGCCTCTGCACTACGCACTACGCCTCTGCACTACGCACTACACACTACGCCTCTGCACTACGCACTACGCCTCTGCACTACGCACTAAGCCTCTGCACTACGCACTACGCCTCTGCACTACGCCTCTGCACTCTGCACTACGCCTCTGCACTCTGCACTACGCACTACGCCTCTGCACTACACCTCTGCACTCTGCACTACGCCTCTGCACTACGCACTATGCCTCTGCACTACGCACTACACACTACGCCTCTGCACTACGCCTCTGCACTACGCACTACGCCTCTGCACTACGCACTACACCTCTGCACTACGCACTACACCTCTGCACTATGCACTACGCCTCTGCACTCTGCACTACGCCTCTGCACTACGCCTCTGCACTACGCACTACGCCTCTGCACAACGCCTCTGCACTACGCACTACGCCTCTGCACTACGCACTCTGCACTACGCCTCTGCACTACACCTCTGCACTACGCCTCTGCACTACGCCTCTGCACTACGCACTACGCCTCTGCACTACGCACTACGCCTCTGCACTACGCACTACGCCTCTGCACTCTGCACTACGCCTCTGCACTCTGCACTACGCCTCTGCACTACGCCTCTGCACTCTGCCTCTGCACTACGCACTACGCCTCTGCACTACGCACTACGCCTCTGCACTACGCACTACGCCTCTGCACTACGCACTACACACTACGCCTCTGCACTACGCACTACGCACTACGCCTCTGCACTACGCACTACGCCTCTGCACTACGCACTACGCCTCTGCACTACGCACTAAGCCTCTGCACTACGCACTACGCCTCTGCACTATGCCTCTGCACTCTGCACTATGCCTCTGCACTCTGCACTACGCACTACGCCTCTGCACTACACCTCTGCACTCTGCACTACCCCTCTGCACTACGCACTATGCCTCTGCACTACGCACTACACACTACGCCTCTGCACTACGCCTCTGCACTACACACTACGCCTCTGCACTACGCACTACACCTCTGCACTACGCACTACACCTCTGCACTATGCACTACGCCTCTGCACTCTGCACTACGCCTCTGCACTACGCCTCTGCACTACGCACTACGCCTCTGCACAACGCCTCTGCACTACGCACTACGCCTCTGCACTACGCACTCTGCACTACGCCTCTGCACTACGCCTCTGCACTACGCCTCTGCACTCTGCACTACGCACTATGCCTCTGCACTAAGCACTACGCCTCTGCACTCTGCACTACGCCTCTGCACTACGCACTACGCCTCTGCACTACGCACTACGCCTCTGCACTACGCACTACGCCTCTGCACTACACACTACGCCTCTGCACTACGCACTATGCCTCTGCACTACGCACCACCCCTCTGCACTACGCCTCTGCACTCTGCACTACGCACTACGCCTCTGCACTACGCCTCTGCACTCTGCACTACGCCTCTGCACTCTGCCTCTGCACTACGCACTACGCCTCTGCACTACGCACTACGCCTCTGCACTACGCACTACGCCTCTGCACTACGCCTCTGCACTACGCACTACGCCTCTGCACTACGCACTACGCACTACGCCTCTGCACTACGCACTACGCCTCTGCACTACGCCTCTGCACTACGCACTACGCCTCTGCACTCTGCACTACGCACTACGCCTCTGCACTACGCACTACGCCTCTGCACTCTGCACTACGCCTCTGCACTCTGCACTACGCCTCTGCACTACGCCTCTGCACTCTGCCTCTGCACTACGCACTACGCCTCTGCACTACGCACTACGCCTCTGCACTACGCCTCTGCACTACGCACTACGCCTCTGCACTACGCACTACGCCTCTGCACTCTGCACTCTGCACTACGCCTCTGCACAACGCACTACGCCTCTGCACTACACCTCTGCACTACGCACTACGCCTCTGCACTACGCCTCTGCACTACGCACTACGCCTCTGCACTACGCCTCTGCACTACGCACTACGCCTCTGCACTACGCACTCTGCACTACGCACTACGCCTATGCACTACGCACTACGCCTCTGCACTACGCACTACGCCTCTGCACTACGCCTCTGCACTACGCACTACGCCTCTGCACTACGCACTACGCCTCTGCACTACGCACTACGCCTCTGCACTACGCCTCTGCACTACGCACTACGCCTCTGCACTACGCCTCTGCACTACGCACTACGCCTCTGCACTACGCCTCTGCACTATGCCTCTGCACTACGCACTACGCCTCTGCACTATGCACTCTGCACTACGCCTATGCACTACGCACTACGCCTCTGCACTACGCACTACGCCTCTGCACTACGCCTCTGCACTACGCACTACGCCTCTGCACTACGCCTCTGCACTACGCACTACGCCTCTGCACTACGCACTACGCCTCTGCACTACGCCTCTGCACTATGCACTACGCCTCTGCACTACGCACTCTGCACTACGCACTACGCCTATGCACTACGCCTCTGCTCTACGCACTACGCCTCTGCACTACGCACTACACCTCTGCACTACGCACTACACCTCTGCACTCTGCACTACGCACTACGCCTATGCACTACGCCTCTGCTCTACGCACTACGCCTATGCACTACGCACTACACCTCTGCACTACGCACTACACCTCTGCACTCTGCACTACGCACTACGCCTATGCACTACGCCTCTGCTCTACGCACTACGCCTATGCACTACGCACTATGCCTCTGCACTACGCACTACGCCTCTGCACTACGCACTACGCCTCTGCACTACGCCTCTGCACTACGCACTACGCCTCTGCACTACGCACTACGCCTCTGCACTACGCACTACGCCTCTGCACTACGCCTCTGCACTACGCACTACGCCTCTGCACTACGCACTCTGCACTACGCCTATGCACTACGCCTCTGCACTACGCACTACGCCTCTGCACTACGCACTACGCCTCTGCACTACGCCTCTGCACTACGCACTACGCCTCTGCACTACGCCTCTGCACTACGCACTACGCCTCTGCACTACGCACTACGCCTCTGCACTACGCACTACGCCTCTGCACTACGCCTCTGCACTACGCACTACGCCTCTGCACTACGCACTCTGCACTACGCACTACGCCTATGCACTACGCCTCTGCTCTACGCACTACGCCTCTGCACTACGCACTACGCCTCTGCACTATGCACTACACCTCTGCACTACGCACTACACCTCTGCACTACGCCTCTGCACTACGCACCAGATCTGATGCATGTGATTCTCTACAAAAAACACAGCAGTGCACACGCTCCCACCACCATCTGCCTTCAATTACCGGCACCTCGGACAGCTGGTAATTGAGGATTTATGTATTCTTCTGCCGAACACTTTATGCAGCGCTCGCACTGGATTGCATTACACGGCCACTCTGACAGCTCCTAATTAAGATTAATCACTCTGCCGTGCTCGTTCTCGCACACAATATGCCACATCGGGCACGAGTAAATTACTTACAGCCTATCAGGTCAACACTACTAAATACACAGCACAGCGAAGACGAATCACTAGGCACATTCCATAAAAACTAAGGAATGTGCCAGCCTGGACCCCTTTCTGCATTGAACACATTAGGGCTCGCAAGCTCCGCCTCCACTTCGAGGCTTAGGCCCCAGCCCTAAAAAGGCAACCGCCTTAATCCTCCATGCTACTTGAGTCACTAGCAAAGATAGTCAATCGTATCATCATGAATGGACTCCAGGATTGGGCTGAATCAAACGAAATCCTGTTGGATTTACAGTATGTTTTTCGCCCCGGGATAGGGACTATTGAGCTGGGACTGAACCATGGGTTTAAAGTGGGAAATAGTCCAAGATTAAAAAGAACTAATAATTGCCTTTTGTAGGCCTTTTGTCTGATTTTGATTGTGTCAGCCGTGGCAACTTATGGAATATCTTAGCAGACCTTGGGGTGGAGACAACCATTATTCAGTTCTTGAGGGAGCTATATTCTGGAAGTAAGCCTAGGGTCTGAAACGGCATCAAGGGAGAGTGCACTCAGGCCTTCAGTATAGAGCGAAGGGTAAGGCAGGGCTGTGTACTCACTCCTTTTTTATTTTATTTTTATACAAATGGTCAAGGGAGCGAGTTATCCAGCAAGTGCAATGATCTTCCACAAATTGGCCAGCTTCCCATACCGGTCCTTGTTTATGTGTACGACACTGTCCTTATGACCAGAACCCCTCTGGGCCTCCAGAGTCTGTTGACTAATTTTGTTACATACATGCAGGACTTAGGTCTTCTAGTCAACCAAAGTAAAACATTCATTATGGAATGTGGAAGAAGGACAGCAAAGTGCAGGGCTATAAAAATTGATAAGGTAAAGATTAATACTACAGTGACCTTCTCATACGTGGGTATACTTTTTGATTAGGAGGGTACATGGGCACAGTCCACCACGGCTAGGATTCATCTGTTTAGGAAGTCAGTCATGGCCCTGTTAAACTTTGCGTGGAAGCTAGGTATGAATCTGCCTAATGAAATGCTAAAGATTTACAATGTCAAATGTTTGCTTATAGCCACTTATGGGACAGGTGTGTGGTGGGAAACTAATTGCAAGGCACTGCAGATGGTGAAAAATGTGTTCTTGAGGCGCCTTCTTGCTGTACCTATTAGTTGTTCATCCTTCTTCTGTCATGCAGAGTTAGAATTATCATTTCTGGTTGACATAATTATGGTCAACCCCATGGTGTTATTGCACAAAATTTGAACATTGTAATTTCCGGGTTCAAACCAAGCCATTATTAGAGATTGTCTTAACTTGAGTGCTGCACTGTGTTTTCCATGGGTGTTCTACAATAAACAACTTTCTTATGATCTGGGACACCCATATTTTTTGAGCAGTCTAAAACTATGGGAAATAGGAAGAAAAGATTTGAAAACCAAGCGTATGGGGAACTTTGAGGAACAAAGGTTGTCTATAGATTTGCCAAAGCCTAGTCTATTAAAGAATCAATCTATGCTGATCACATATGATATGCAACCCTACCTTAGGTTTTTAATGAATTCTAGGCATCGGTTTGTTTTGACCCATTTCAGAATGGACATTTTTTACAATTTAACCAGCTTGCCCATAATGAACTTTTTTGTGAGGAAAAATCCTTAACTATGTGAAATACTGTTTTTATATGGTAGAATTTTTATCTGCATGTTTTTAAAATGATTTATGCATGTAAGTTGTGATTTTATAGTTATATAATATTAATGTACTTAATGAGTTGATATGATGCTTCCTACTTTGTTAAGCATGTATAATTGTTTTAATGATTTTAAGTATATTGCTGGCTGTACAGTATTCTGCTTTTATGATTTTAAATGAAATCGAATAAAGCATATTTGAACTGAACTGATAATCTTTGTTCAAAGTATCTTTTGAAAAAATAACTTTACATGCTACCAGCTTAAGCGCGTTAAGTGTTCTTTGAAGCTGAGTGTGCCTCTCTGTGTGGGTCTCTTTAGGTGTTAGTGAATGTGTGCTTGTCTACGCATGTCTGGTTTTCTAAAATCAAATCGAAATATTGTTAGTAGTGGATTACATTTACATACTCCATTGAACTCATTTAGTCACTTCCAGGCATGTCCGCCGTGATGAACACTCATCCTCTAATTGATTTCGTGTTGCAGATATTTTAAAGAAAGGTGGTAACGCTGCTGATGCTGCTGTGGCTGTTGCTGCTGCCTTGAACCTCACTGAGCCTGCCAGTACTGGAGTTGGTGGAGACTGTTTCTGCCTCTTTTACGAGGCCAAAACAAAACAAGTCTATGGCATCAATGGAAGGTAACATACAACTGTTCCGAATATTTTTATTTGTTTTAAGACATTCAGAATAAAAGTGAACAACTGTATCAAACGAGGGGAAATGGAAGAGGAGGAAAAATCAGGTCAAGTCTTGAACATAACATGAGAACTATAGTTAGATGGCATAGGAGCACTTCAAAAAGAACTTCAAAATTAAATAAACGATTTTACTTCAGTATTTAATCTTATCCACAACTATTTGCTCTATAACATTAAAGGTTGTCGCATTCGTTTCTTTAGTAGTATGAATGTTTGATATCTTTTTCCTGTTCTTTTAATGCTTGTTCACAATCAGCAGCGGCGTATTGCTTCACAATATCTGTTGAAGATTATTTTTTAAGTGAGCTCCTGTTAAGGCATCAAATAGACAATTATATCCTGGAATATTTTTTAATCTGTAACATGCATTTTCAAAACTAATATCTTCTCAAACAAGATATTGACCCAGGTGAGTCAATCATGCGTATTTACTTTTGTGTCCCTTCATGCTGTGAGGGCAGTACCAGGGATTGGTGTCCCTCACTCAGCAGCAGAGGGACTTGGTGACAGGGATCATTTGTGTCCCCTGCAGGTGGAGTTTCTTTGAAGCCCCAACTGACCAGGCTCTTAAAAATACTAGTCTGAGGTCTGCCTCCAACTATAGCTCTACTCTCTTCCAACATCTTCCCCCTCCATAGACTCCTTTCCAGGGTTTCCTGGGTGAGGTAGCCTGAGATCAGGGGAAGGGAAAATTACCATAAAAAATAATACAGGTTTTGGGTATCTCTTGCACTATGGGTGGGCTGGTATATGTGCCGTTGTGGGGCACCTACACATTCTTTCATATGCGAATGTATGGTGTTAAGATGAGATTGACACTGGTGAGTGAATATATGCATTATGAGTGCCTGGTGTTTCAAAGAACATCTAATACACCTTTAGTTTGTGGTTTGCATTGGAGTCCTTGCGGACTCATGTCTGAGCCAAAATGGCAGCCTATGGTCCGTCTCCTAGCGCAGTTCTTTCCTCTTCCTCAGTGTACCCTTCTCTGCATTGCCTGTATGCAGGGTACAGAGGCCACCTAAAGAGGTGCGAGGGAGTTTATGGTCCTTTTTCTGTAGTCTACAACTGGTGGCAACAAAGCCTTTTCTTTATATGCCTCTTGTCCAAATTGCATCCACTCAAGAAACACCTCTGGGATGTGCCCTGGCCCCTTGCCAGTCTATGGGTACTCACTTGTTTCTTGCATTCTGCAGAATTCCTACCACACCCGTATTATCACTGCAAATTTTGAAATAGGATGGCATGGAAGAAACTTGTCCCCACATAACCTGCTTATAGGCCACTTGTTTGATTAGAGACAGAAAGGGATTCGTCTCAGGCAGGCATTCAAAACTTGCTAAGAAGGAATACAATTCAGAGAGTCTTCTCAAGTTCATTGGGGGCAAAATGGCTTCAGGCGTAAAGCTGGCCAAGCAGGGTTTCTGTGTCAGTGTGCACAACATGTTTACTACAGAGTTTCAGGGTGGTCCTTCAAGTGAAGGCTGAGAAAATGGGGGGGACCCCAAATTGTGATGTTTCCATTCATTTTCAGCGATACCACAAACACGATTGAACAGAATTAAACCAAATGTGTCAGAAAGTTAGATCTTAGTCCAAAAATCGACCTTTTTGTGATTTGTTGTAAATCCATTATGTAGTTTATGGAAAATAAAGGTTTAAATAGTTTGTATATTTCATGCAACGGAGGATCTGTGGAGCCAACAGATCTCAAGATAAGATCTGATTGGCTACCACCACATTGACAAAGATGTGGCGGCAGCCATTAAAGGACTCAGGGACTTTGTCGCCTGTCAGATACATGAGGTATAGTTACTTTAGGACATGAGTTATAGTTACTTGCGAGAAGGATAACTTGTGGATTTCTGTGGTTTTGTTTAACTATAACCTCCCATTAACCTTTGTTTTTCTAGTGAATTTCTAAGGTTTTTTGAATACCTTCTTCTAACTGTTAGTTTAACCTTTGTTGTATTTTCAGTGAAAAATACAACAAATATATGTATATATAAATATTTATATATTTAGTATATTTATCAGCGCATATATATAGTGCATATATCATGTACATATTTAGTGTATTTAAAGTGCATTTATATAGCCAACAATCACTTTGGGGCAATAAAACATTTTGTGAACTGTAGTTTTCAGGTTCTTTAAATGTTTGGAAGCAAGGGAAACAGTTGTGTTTTGGGTTGTGCTCTGTAGTCTAGTGGGTTGGAGTGTTTTCTTGAACCTCTGATATCTATTTCCCAGATAGTCAGGTTGGGATACATTGTAGTTGTTTGCTGGATGACAAGCATGTTAGCTATAGCAGCGCATTTATCACTAGACCTGTCTGCAGTGTGTTAATGTGTCATCTGTCTTATACTGATTGCATTCTGTTATCTGTGCAGTGGAAGGTCTCCCATGGAACTGAACATTGATATGTTGAAACAGCAAGGCTTTTATGAGGAAAACCCACTTCCTCTGCACCATGCTCATACAGTGACCGTGCCAGGGGCGGCAGCTGCTTGGTGTGACACAGTCTCCTTGTTTGGAAGCAAAAAGGTGACATTTTCTAGTTATTTTGTTTTTTATGCAGTGTGAAAGCTGGCAAAAGGTCCATGCCACCCTATGCATAGGTGTACTCTGTTGGGCCCTATTATTTGAAGAGAGGCAACTATTTGAGCTTAAATGGGATATTTTATTACGATTTTTTTCGAAGTGTGAAATTTCTGTATGTGATTTTATTGTGCCTTAATGGATAATATCGACTGAATAAAGATGATGATGATGAGGTGTACTACAACCCTGAAATACAAAAATACAAATTTATCAGATACAACTATGAATAAGATGTAAAGCTCATAATTGAAAAGAACAACCTGTAAATCAAAATCGATACAAATACAACTTAATAACCAAGTCTTCAGTCACGTGCATCCTTCTGGCAGCCAGTCGTTCTTCCTGTTTTCAGAACCGAGATCCAGTCTGCCCTGCAGCAGGGTCCTCTATTTCCTTTTCCGCATTTGGTTGCTCAGTGGACTAGCGCATCTAAGCGAGGGAAAGAAAAAACTTAGGGGCATATTAGAAAGAACCTCGTTAAAATTATTGCTGTTTTAGCATCAGGAAACTGCAGCTAAAACGATGATAATGGGCTTGCTAATATGCGTTATAGAATTCCAATTGAAGCCCACGTTAGATGTGCAGGACCTAATTTTAACGAGGTTCTTGCTACTATTCCCCTTAGAAAGAGAAATAATAGGAAACCACTGAGGGGCGGATTCACAGAACTAATCTGAGATAAAATCCGAAAACGTACTACTTTGGGTATTCACAGAAGGCATTTAGTAGTAGTAAAGTTAGGACTCATAACTTTATTACTACTAAACTGAGATGAACTCCTTAACTTACTACTTTTGGTATTCACAGAAAGCATTTAGTAGTAGTCAAGTTAGGACTCCTGACTCCTAACTTTACTACTACTAAATGCCTTAGTTTAGTGGTAGTAAAGTTAGGTAGTAATTAGGTAGTTAGGTAGTAGATAGGTAGTGAAATCCTAAACTTACTACCAAAAGTAGTAATTTTAGGATTTTATCTCAGATTAGTTCTGTGAATCGGCCCCTCAGAGAGGGACAAATAGAAAAACAACAAGTGTGAAAGAGAAACATATCAGAAAAAATAAGGATGCGCAAGAAAAGATGGAAAGGGGGGAAAAAAGCAGAGGAAGGGAAGGTGACAGAAGGGAAGGAATTGCAAAACGAAAGACATGTCAAAGGTAGGATGGGATTTTGAAAGGATGGATAGAAGGGTGAAAGGAAGTATAGGAAGCTTGAATGGAAAAGCAACAGGATCGAAAGGTGAAAGGGTGAATAGATGGAAAGATGGAATAATAAATAGATGGAGAAGAGTGAATGAATGGATGGTTGAAAGGACAGAGAAGGATACATGTATATATATATGTTGATGGGGCAATGGGTGAAAGTATATTTAAAAATGGATAGGTGAAAAGAAATATGGTTGGATGGGGCAATGGGTAGATGGAAAGGTGAAGGGATGTAAGAATGGATGCATAGAGGGAACAGTGTATGTTTCAAGTGAGGGGTACTTTAATTTTCTGGCCTGTGATCTTCTCTGCAATACATAAATATCATTCTCATTATACTTCTAGGGCTGCCAGATTAGACATGATGCACTTCGTATATACTATCTCTCTACTGCTGTGCAATTCTTGATTTGTAAAACAAAAAGAGTGCTGGGCCCCAAAGTTTTGTTTAGAAGGTCGCTACCAGTGCTATCAAAGATTTGGGGGGGTAGCAGATGCTGACTGTTGCCCCGGTTCCACCTGATGCCTCTTTAATCATCCACCAGACATTCCCTGCCCTTTTATCTCACTAGTGCAGGCTCTTTTGTTTTATCGCTGCACTTTCCTCCTTTTAAATATTTCTTTTTATTTAAGATTTTACACAGGTAAAGTGAGCATCTTTCTCCAAAACAATAACAGTAGTGCGGTGTAATTCACCAGTCAGTCATTACCTCATAACATTGGCAGGCAACCAAAAATAACAACGCAAACCATAGGCAAATTCCAAATCCCCCGAATTTGGGTCTGCCTTATGTACAGTGCTTAAATTGTGCCGTTCGTTTTGGATGCTCACCGCTGTCACTTAATTGCCAGCACCGGTTCTAGTGACAGTCCAACACATGGTAGCTCTCTCTGTCTAATTTTGGAATGAGCACAAAAACAGTGTTTAATAAGTCAATATACATTAAAAAAGAACAATACCTGCCACTCATGCCATTATTATAGATTTGGGTGACTTAAAATAGGCTGAATTGTCACACTTGAATGAGTGTGATGGTTAGTAGTTGTTTTGATACTGTCACTGGCACAGCTACAAATTAAGCACTGGCTATTCATCCACACAGCGTAATTCACTTTTACATTCCATATGCATGACAGAAGTGATAGACCGTTCCTGGCATCCTATAACTTTATATGACTTTTTTGGCACTGTTTTACCATACTTCTTTGCCCCTTTTGCGTTTTTATTTCTCTTGCACTGTATCAAAGTTTGTTGAGAAAGGTAGAGACCATTGTCTCCAAAAATGTGTTGTTTTTTAAAATCTAGAATGAACTTTTAGTTGTGTTTATTTTTACTGTATTTATATATGCTGTGACGTCTTTGTAAATTAAGTCAAATAAAGCTTATTGACTGACTGACTGAGTGCTGGTGGGCCCCACCTGCAACCAGGCGTACTTGTAAACTACCAGTTCTTAATTTGTGCTGGTGGCTGCAGGTCTTCAGAAACAGCACCTATTTATGGGGACCCAGACTTATTTTTCATTATCAGTCTTTGAACCAGAACAAGAAAATGAAAGGCGAAAAAGGGATAGAGGAAGGTGAAGGGAAAGATAGGAAAAAGTGGCAAGAGAGCAGGGGTTAACAAGAACCTGAAAGAGTGAGATGAAGAGACAAGAAGTACAGGGTGTTGGAAGAAAGGGGCAAGAGCGAGAATCACAACTAGACAACATTGGTATCTGACAACCTCAGCTTTCGGAAGTGTTATTGAGGGCATCCTAAGTAAAGATTTGTGCCCTTGCACCTATTTTCTGTTTTTACAAATCAAGTATTTTGTTTGCAATTAGTGTCTAGTGTTATTCTTAAACTATTCTGGTCATCTCAGGGTTCGCCTCCTTGCTACTTGCAGTGTTTGCCCAGCAAGACTGTCCTGTTTAATCTCAACTGTCTTAAAAGCCAAGATTTGGATCAGAAATCTCTCACCAACCTGTGTATGGATGTGAGGCCTCTCCAGATATTCTGGAGTTTTCTTTTTCCAACATTTTGTCCCACCTTGAAGAACAATTAATAGACTAGCTTAATTAAACTAGTACAGTTCAACTGTGCCAGGTACTGTGGTTATTTACACAATCCAAAGCCAGTTGCAGCCCAGATTACTCTTCTCTTGTTTCACCCTCTTGCCAGTAAATCTCTTTGTATCTTTCCTCTTCTATTATTTTCTTAACTGACTCCTTGCTCATAATCCTTGCAGATATGTTATACAGAATGTCAACATGTTCCTTATCTACCTTTTCTTTGGCAGTTCCTAAAATATTTCACATTTTTTCGACCTTGTGGGAAAGTGCTTCTTTCCAGGACTTATCAGAACACTACCACAGATATTACTAGAGTGCTTGTGTGCATTACTCAAATCTACAGGATAGCAGTAAAAGGTAGCAACTAGAAATGTGTTAATGTGTGGTTTAGGCTACCTCTTCATGGTGGAACTACTAGCAAATTCAAAGTTGCTACAGTTGTTTCATAAACATTATCATTATCACCACCCCACTGATATTAGGTTATGCTGATTTGTAAAAGGTACTATCACCCTGGAGGTTATTCTGGCCCTGAGCACATGTGAGTCTAGCCAAACCTTGGACATAGTGGCATTACTCGAAAAGCCAGGTCTTCAGCCTCTTGCAGAATTCAAGAAGTGATGAGGAGGGGATCAGGTTAGGAAATGTATCCATGAATCCTGTAAACCTCTGGGCATGTTTTCTGTCTAGTTAAAGGTCTTTGTCAATGCTGAGGTTTTCTGAATAGCATCCAGGGCTGCTAAGAAGTCATTAAAGAGTTATTTTCATTCACACTATGCAGCGACCGGCTCATCAAGAATGGCAAAACACAGTGTGGGTAATCTAGACGTTTCTCGTGTAAGCATGTGACATAATATTAGTTTACACTGATCAAGCTGTGTCTCACTGATGTTTAGGTTTGTCCTTGCTGATGAGGTTGTCTCAACACATGATATCACCTTCTATAATGGTCAAAGACGTGCAATTCTAGCATTCCAACCTTGCGCTTACTGGTGAAAGCAAGGGTTGAAGTGGAGTTAAGTTTGCAAGAGTCATATCCAGGAGGTTCTACCAGTCTTATCTTTAGTGTGCACAATTAACCAATACCATAATCTTCAGGTTATCTAGTCAATCACAATTCTTATGTGAATGGAATTTCAGCATTATGCTTGAAGGAGTGCAGTAAAAACTGGCATCAGTATTAACTGTGTAAGAAGTCTAACAGGATCATGATACAGATGATGCATCAGGGATCACATCAGTCAGGGGCAGACAAAGAGCAACTATGCACAGTGTCCATTACTTCTCACCAGTGGAAGCTGATGGATTGATCATTTCTTAACATGATCCCTCCCTGAAAGGCAGTGTTCCAGTGTGTAATCCCCCAAAGCAAATACTCTTATTAGCTCCAAATCATTTCTTATGTTCCATGTAAAGCCATGATGTGTAGGTAGCTAAAGCTCAAAATCAGTTCAGCAGACCCACAACACCTGGGTTCTGAAATATTTATTACAAGTATGTGTTTTGGAGAAAAATCCGTTAGGACTTTGCAATGAGGAAATCTCATTTCCTCCCTCCGCATCCACTGTGCTAAGGATTTTTGCTCTTTACTGGGAATCCACTCCTGAGTCTGTCATTCTGGAGGCACTGTGGTGGGGGTCTCTGCTTCCTTGTATTTGAGAGAGTACGTGCTGGATAAACTCCTTACAACACACCTACCATCCAATAACACCCCTCTTGGGAAATATCTTTTCTTCTTCCTGCTGCTGATCATTGTGCAGGAGAAATCACTTTCCCTCTTGAGCTATTGCCAATATAACGTATCACCAATGTAATACATTTCCAAGACTTGAGCTATTACCAAATTAAAATAAGCCAATATTACCAATTTAATATTACTTCTAAAAGCAGATCAACAAACCTGTGAAATACATTTATATTTAGCATTTTCCAATGAACTCCCTTATTTAAAACTAAGTTACAAATATATTATTGTTTGCAAACCTGACAATTTATCAGAGTTTAAGCCATGTTTTTTCATATTATACAAATTTGTTCATGTTTGCATGTTGTTCTCGATTTCTGTTTAGAGCGAATTTGGAAATCCTAGAAACATGTAAATACATATAGATGGGTTATAAGCAGTTAATGTTTTGGCACCGCCTGTGGTCAGTAAACGAGCTTACTCCATATAGAGCAGAGACGATAGACTTCCTAAAGCGATCCCAGGTGAATTCTATTCCATGGTTTATGTGCTTGAAGAATTTATTGAAGAGCATTGGGATGGAGGGATACTGGTCCACCCCAGAAAACCTGGCCCTTATTCCAAAATATAGTCTTAAAAAGATATACTGGGATACGATTATGGAGAAGGAGGCGGCCAAACGGGTGGGCACACTGACCCAAGATTTTACTAATTTTAAATTTGCCCCTTTTTACGAGGAATCCATTGATGAAATTGTACCTCCGCTGGCCCCGAAATTATTAATTCAATACCGTTTTAAAACTTTACTAAACAAAGTGTGATTTGTTTTGTAAAAAGTGGTGTAGTAATTCCTCCACAGACGATGAGTGTCCTGCATGCAATGCTTGCCCAGAGTCAATTGTCCACCTGCTATTCTTCTGCCCCTATTATAAAAATCTGCGGGCAAAGTGGATTGTGTCAATATGTAGATTGGTAGGACCTGGGCATTATTTGGAGGTCATGAGAATCTTAGCCACTGACACGAGTAGGGTGGTGGTATTTGGCCTGGCCAGATTCTAGCAAGTATAGTGGATCAAACGTTCCAAATGTATTACATAGTTTCCAAAATCCTTGTATAGGGCTATTGTTATAGATTTTAACTCTGCATTGCTTATATCTATGGTGTATTCTGTATTTTGTATACTGTTTTTATTGTTTGCATTATTTTTACATTGTATTCATTTTATAAGATACTTGTGATCGAAATATTTTGATGACGATGTAAATACATATATACCATACTGCATGTGTCATCTGTGTAACAAAATTTTTGTGTTATATATGAGAAGAAGTGCATCACTTAAAGCAAGCTAATTTCAAAGACATTTTATAGTTACTATTTTGTAAAATTACTTCACAGGTGTCCCTAGCAGAGATCTTAAAACCTTCTATTGATCTAGCTGAACATGGATTCCCTGTATCGGAGATTTCTGCCAAGCTCTGGAAGGATGCAGTTACAATTCTCAAGGCTCCAAATAACAAGCACGGTCTGGAACTTTTGATTAATGGCGACACACCTAGACACGGACAAATTTTCAGAAACCCTTTTTTGGCAGATACCTTTAAGGTAAGAAAGATGTTGAGAGGGAGGTTGATATGGTTCTATCACCATTTGTGATCAGTAAATATGAAACTCTGGTTAACAAGGGGCAGACGTCTCCCTATCTGCCTCTCCAGCTGATTACCTTTGTCTCTGTGGTGAAGAATCAATCTAATAAACCAGGCAAACGATTGCTAGTAAATCCCTCAGGTGCTTCTTTCTAACATTATGAACATGGCAACATCTATTTTCTAGTTCCTGTGATCCAAGTACTGTGGTTTTCACTGTGAGTAAGAGGAAACCAGTGCAATGAGAATGCTCCTATAATTGCTGTCTTATGCAGTCTACTGCTACAATGGGTATGTTGCAGTTAGTCAGTTAGCTTGCTTCCCTTTAATGTTACTTAAACGAACTACATACATGGAGTGAGTCATCTCAATTCACTACTTATCCCAAGCGCCAATCCATTAATACATTTTTAAGTCTCTAGACTTTTTAAGGTTTTCCCCGTCCGCTTGTATAGTCAGAAGGGGCAAGTACTAATCCCCTAAGTAAAGGGTACTCCTGACACCTTTGTAATGGCATATGGCTTACTCCTACAAGGTGAGGGTTGTTATCCTTGCTAATGCCTATCTAGGATGGAGGAACATATATTAAAACAATCCACAGATTCCTGGACGTGGGGAAACACATGGATTCACAGCTCCCTATTTTACAAGATGTGCACTATCTCAAAGAGGAAACAACCCTTAAGTAGGCTGAAGGAAGGTGACATTGAAAGCCTCCTCCTTACAGAGATAACTTCTAAAGTTGAGTATGACCTAAGCTGTCAGCAGGTTAAAACATAGTAATCAAATATATTGGTTTGCGGTTAAACTTATGCAGCACTTTGAACCCCCTGATGAGTTGCCAACGCTCCCTAACAGATGGGTAGCATACTACAGTTAAGGTGTGCTTGGTTAGAAGGATGTAGGGCTTTAATGTGGTCTATTTAGAACGCCTTTTGGTGTTGTGCATGATTACCACAGCAGCACTCTTATCCTGTCATCTGCTGTTGAATTTAAGCATATAGTGGAGCAAAAATTAGAGAGAATCAGATTGGTTCACATTTATATGATTGCTGTCTGGTTGGAAGGGTTTCTGTTTTGGGGGCTGCCTATCTATGAAGTGCTTTGGGGTTGAACATGATGAGAAGTGAATTGAACATTTCTTGTCACTTGGATGGAATAGCTGCACTTGTGCCTGGACAGGAATAAAGTAAAATTAGAGATTTTTTAAATGTGGTTGTGCCTACCATTCTTGTGAGATTAACAAGTTATGGTTGGGGTCAGTATTGTCTGCAGTAAACTGACATCCATTTTTGATTGATTAATTGGCGGGTGTGATCCTGCATCCTATTTTAGGGAGACCTAAGTCTTTACCTACCTCAAAACGAAGCGCTCTTAGATTCTTATAACTCTAAGGAGAATGAGGACTCACCATCTAATTTCTTCTAGTGGGTAGAGGTCAGTCTAGCTTCTAGTCTTCAGACGTGTCCTGTTCTGTAATTCTTTTTAAAGCTTTACTTTGAAGAAGCACCAGCCCTTACTATGGAAAGCCCCATGGGCCATGTGTCTTGAAGGGGAAACAACCGTTTCAACGCAACTTTTACCACGAACTACCTTTACAACGCATTTTTTACAACGCAGGATCCTTTACAACGAATGTCTTTTACAGCGCATGATATTACATCGCAGATGCCTTTACAACGCATACCATTACAACGTAAGTATAGGTAAGTATATAATTATAATTAATGTTATTTAATAAAAAATGTATTTTATTTTATTTAAACATGTTTTAAAAATAATTAAATATTAATTATTTAATATATTTAAAAAAATTATCATTTATTAAAAAAAATAATGTAAGTAATTTTATTATTAATAAAAAAAATTACCCCTACACTATCCAGCACTTACCCTACTATGACACCCCCGCTGGAGTTAGAATAGTAATTTTTACCCCTACACTATCCAGCACTTACCCTACTATTACACCCCCCTGGAGTTAGAATAGTAATTTTTACCCCTACACTATCCAGCACTTACCCTACTATTACACCCCCCTGGAGTTAGAATAGTAATTTTTACCCCTACACTATCCAGCACTTACCCTACTATTTCACCCCCCTGGATTTAGAATAGTAAATTTTACCCCTACACTATCCAGCACTTACCCTACTATTACACCCCCCTGGAGTTAGAATAGTAATTTTAACCCCTACACTATCCAGCACTTACCCTACTATTACACCCCCCTGGAGTTAGAATAGTAATTTTTACCCCTACACTATCCAGCACTTACCCTACTATTTCACCCCCCTGGAGTTAGAATAGTAAATTTTACCCCTACACTATCCAGCACTTACCCTACTATTACACCCCCCTGGAGTTAGAATAGTAATTTTAACCCCTACACTATCCAGCACTTACCCTACTATTTCACCCCCCTGGAGTTAGAATAGTAAATTTTACCCCTTCACTATCCAGCACTTACCCTACTATTACACCCCCCTGGCGTTAGAATAGTAATTTTAACCCCTACACTATCCAGCACGTACCCTACTATTACTCCCCTATGGAGTTAGAATATTATTTTAAAATACCTACATTTTAAAAAATATATATATATATTTTAAAAAATAAGAAAATTAAAGTAAAATAAAAATTAAATTAAATTAATTTTAATTAATTACTTTTTAAAATAATATTATATACTTACCTATACTTACGTTGTAATCGCATGCGTTGTAAAGGCATCTGCGATGTAATATCATGCGTTGTAAAGACATTCGTTGTAAAGGATCCTGCGTTGTAAAAATTGCGTTGTAAAGGTAGGCGTTGTAAAAGTATGCGTCGTAACGTCATACATCCGTTTTGAAGGTGGAACATCTCTCAATAGGGAAACAGTGAAGACCTTTAGGCACTGATCTGATACTTCCCTAGAGGTGATGGTGTAGGAGTTGCTACTGCTTTTGGGATCCTTTGAAGTCTTTCGATTAGGAAGAGCCGGGTCCCTATGTTTAAACCATTGACTTAGCCTATGTAAGATATAATAAGGGTGATAATTCCTGTAGCTTCTGATGAAAATTTAGGAGAGGGAAAAAAATTTCAAATAGTTTGGAGTGCTTTCTTCAACTTTGTTCCCTTTGGGGGTGAGAGACAGTCAGAAGTCCACGACCATTCCCAGATATCTTTCTTCCATTGATGTTGCTGCAGGAAGACTGAGTTCTGGAGTCAGAGGAGGCCTGCTTGTTGTAGGTTGGTAGTTTTTCCACTCTTCAAATGTCAATAGCTCTATTTTGGAAGAGAAAAGTTTGAAGTGGTTACTCAGCATCTATTTGTTGCTAGCTCAGAGGTAACCATCATAGCATGTGCCGTCTAGATCCTTCAGGCAATCCAGCTTTGGGATGGTCTGTGTGCCTGCGTTGTTAGTGTAGCAGAGTGAAGGATTTGATGAGGCCCAGCATCCTTTCTTATCAGTTGTGGGGAAGGGTTCCCCAATGGCCATTGATTAATGGTGCCGGTTTAACAGGAATGTGGCTACATATCCAAAGAATAGATAATTCGGCTATTTTTTGTACACCTTTTTAAGACAGAAAGGAAAGCAAGTGCACTGTTGTTCACCATGTATTAGTATATACCAGTCTCTCTATTGCACAAAATTCAGAAGCAAAGATTGTATAATTTGTCATCAGTATTCAAATGCATAGTTATTTAATAATTGATACAGCACCAAAAACATTCAATATTAAGTAGCTATCACTGCACACAAGTGCAAAAAAAATGAGAATGAGACTTTTCCTGTATTTTAAGTGTGATTTCATACAGACCTCATAAAAGCTAACAAAAGTATTGAACTATTGGACCCAAAAAAAGTATTTCATAAAGACATCTAATACATAGTGTTTCAAAGGAAATTTTTGAGAATTATTATGGGCTCATGATATCTCAAAAGTCCTTCATGACCCATAGACTATTAGAGAGTGTCCCTTGGGGGACCTTAATGATTTGTTATGCTCAGTTCATTCCTCATTTGAGCTTCCACTGCACATTTGTAGGAAGAACTCTCATACACCCATTAGCTGAAGAAAATCAGCTGACTTGCTTGCAGTGATCATTGAACTGGAAGTCGGAGAGTTGGTTGAAGACTGTCTGACATTGTCTTTTCTCTTATGCTAGTCAGTAAACTAGTTGCCGAGATTCCAACTGCTGACACAAGAGCTGGTTCTTTGTTTTTGAGATACGCATATTTGTGATGACATTGCAGTATGCTTTAAAGTGCAGGAGTTTGGTGGAGGAGCACTCTGGATTGTGACATTATGAGACACTTCTATGTAGTTCATTTTGATTCAGTCATTTCTTTGACTTTTGTTTTAATGGACTGAATTCTGTCTTAATTTTTCTTATCTTTTTTTCTTTTTAAGCATTGGATCTTTGTTATATGGGCAATGCATGTCAGTGTCTTCAGGGGTATCAGTTTGTTGAAACCATTGTCGCTTTTGTTGAGCAGGTTGTAGAGCACTTCCGTTTCTCTTACTTGCTTCTGGGAGAGATGGTAGTGAGATGGAGTTCAAGTGCTGAGAGGTTTGGATTGGTCCGCAGGCCGTAGCCTTCTTGTTAACTGCTCCTGTAGTACTTTACACATTGGAAAATGAGGCGCGATCACTACAGCTTATGTTAAGGTTTCCTGGTATTGTGGCAAGTCTTGGTGGAGCAGCAATTGTGTCCCAGGCATATACAATTGATGGTGGTGATCATCAGACAAGTTGTGATAGGCTGAGGGCCACCTGGTTCATGATGAGGATCTTGGTTGGGTGTCTTTGTGGCATTAGAACCAGTTGTGCAGGTCAGTCGAAGATGCAGAGGTTTTTGTGGAATGATGTTTTGCATGAAACAAACATTTGTGAATGCTCTGTTGTTTGGTGGCGGTCATTAAATGTAGATAAATGAACAGGAGAATGTGGGTGAGTGAGACCAATGGATGAGAAGTGGTAGTAAGTTATATCACACTGAAGCTTATGGTCACCAAGATGTCTTTGAAAATTCTGCAGTGCCTTAGTTACACAAATGTTCATTGCATATTGATGGCAAATACATTGTCTCTGTTGCCATTTTGCAGTACAACCTTGGCTGTAAGATTTAAATCTGTACAGTGAAATTAAACATCACCTCAAAAATGTGCATTTAGATATTTTAAAATATGTTCTGCATCATTGACTTGTAGTGATGATTCTCATTCCACAAAGCAAATTCTTAGGAAATGTCTGCCTAGCCTTGGGGAGCAAAATGCTACCAAAGTTGGCAGAATTAGGCAAGAACAGAACAAAGACATAAAATCTGTATAAAAAAGAAAAGAGCAGAAAAAAGACATTCTTGTGAATTGCTTCAGGGCTGGAATAACTGAAGAACATTGGCAAAACCAGTAGTACTGGGGTAACCTTTATATTTTTTCTGAAATGAAAAGGAAATAAAAAATACCTGCTAATAAGAAGCCACGGGGGGGCAACCAAGGAACGCACTGGGGAAGGAGGAAGGCATTTGTGGGACTAAGAGGGTGCTGGGATGGGAGAGTAAGAAGCACTCAGGGAAAGGAGGGAAACGAGTGGGTAGTGATTTAGGTGAAGGGGAGGGCACATGGGAAAGGGGAGATGGGCAGGAGGGAGTAAAAAGAGGGGGAGGTGGGCAGAGAAGTTAACTGAGAGAATGAAGAGTACAAAGAGAAACTTGAAGATTTCAGAATGCACTGATCTGAATTTCAGATGCAGGTAGAGGGATTTACTGTTCTGCACTTTTAAGTATCCACAGCCAACCATACACAATAGCAATATGTTGGTTTAGCAGTACACCTGGGTTAAGGATAATCGGATACAAGAGAAAACATAATAATTGGATATCGCCAATCGGAATCTGCACTCTGCTGGGCACAGGCGCCTACTGGGTCATAGTGGATATCTAAAAATAAGATTGATATCTTCAATTAATTATCCGTGTATAGATGCCTCTAACAACTTCTGTGGCAAATAATATACAGTTAAAATATCTCAACTTCTCAGACTCTGGGTATTGGAGGAACTCTGACATTCATTGAACTGAAACATAAATAATTTCTATTTGTAAAAAATTGGGTTACTTGTTAAGGGAGTAAAAACCTACTAAAGCGTCAAACGCAATTCTTGTCAAGGTGAAACAAACACAAACCCCAAATTATCCTGTGCTTAACACTGTGGTAGCTTGGCACACAAGCAAATTAGGATTAAAGTATTTATGGAACAGACAAACTGTAATAAAGTGAAAACACAACACAAGGAAAACATTCCACTCCAATTTAGAAAAATAGAATAAAATGTTAAGTATTATGACAGTAAAATGACAGAACTCCAATTAGTAGAACTGGAGATATGCAATTTTAAATGTTAAAGTAAAAAATATTTCTTTAAAGCACAAAGCACCAACTGTGCTTTTCTGGTCATGCCGGACAGGGACAAAGGCACAAGTTCAGGCGGACCGCGATGGAGCACAGCCATATACAGGGACTTAGCTAGGCCCACTGAACAAAGTACTATAATCCTGGTTGCGGAGTGTTGCTTAGTCTCGCATTGAGGATGCGTTGCGCAGCAGCGGTTCCGAGGAGCTGCAGGTCTGCGAACAAGGAAACTAATACTCGATATCTTTAAAACAGACACCAACATTTCTAAAAATTTTACGAGTTCTATGGCTTCTTGGGAAATACTCTGCGCAGCCTATGTATAGTTTGTTATTTAAAGACTCAATGCCTTTTGTCAATGTTCTGAGTGTTTCTCTGAAACAATATATGTTCCAATTTGTTTGGGGTAAAGTGCCTAGTGGGCGCAAAAACACGGAAAGGGAAGTCTGTGATCATGGCATTAGAGAAATTCATTAATTCATTAATATCGAAACACATGGGAGGGGTGTGAAGGAGCCGGCAGGAATGGGAAGAGCGTTTGCAAAGCATAGCCCTCATGCACTTCAGTGCAAGCTTTGCATTGGAAACAAAAAGACACACAATAACAGCAATAGCATCAAAATACTTACCATGGCTGAATAAAGCCCAAATTGGAGAAAAAAACAAGCCAATGGCGGAAAACATACACAGACACACACAACCTCCTCCCCACCCGAGAAGACTCTCTCACAAAAAACACAAACCAGAGATTGAATGCACTTTGTGAAATCATGCATGATTTCTCTCCTTGACACATTGACCATTCAAGGAAAAGTCAATCCTTAGAAAGACAAACAGATGAAAAAGGGGATAGTGCCCTCAGAATCAGAATTTAATCATCAGAAAAAAGAAAGTGTAAGGAAATGTGGATTTGATAGTGAGTTTAGTTGGATGAGACTTTTGGGGAATAGAAAGGGGGTTGAGATGCCACTTGCTGCTTGACTGAGTGGGCTGCCAACTCACTCCTAGAATTCAAGAGTTCTTGACAGTAGCATCTTTGTGAATTAGGCCCCTATTATGAGTTTAGTTTGACGTTTGGGGATTTAGGGCCTGATGCTCTTATAGACAGGTTGCAAAAATTTGTCGCAAATTGTGCAAAGCCTTTTTACAACCTGTCTCCGATTTTGTGATGTGACCCATGTGCTAATAGTCATGGGCCACAGTATGCTCTGTCTAATAAATATTAATGAGGCAGGGTGCTATTTTCAACCCTCTATGATTGACTATTGAGGCAGGGATTGCAGCGTGCAAAGAACAGCCGACGGACATCCCAGTGCTGGCATTCCCTATTTGGCACCTTTTTTTTTTAAAGCAGCTTGTGCTCCTTAAAGGGATTAAAGGCACTGATTATTAAAACATGTTTGCTATTTGGGAATACATCAGGAGAAGCTAGCAGAGGTCCACTAGACCACTGCCTCTTCCCACCCGGGTTACCTACCAAAATTCCCAAAGGGACACCTTCCCTTGTGAATCAGTAAGCATTTCTTTAGAGATGTCAGTAAGTGATCAGTGCTTTGTGAGTGACCCCTGATAAATAATATTGCAACTTACAATTTGGAAAGGGCGTTCCTTTTACTCCCCCTCCCAATAGCAATTCAAAATTGATCGCAAAACAGGTTTTGTGATCAATTAGGAAATGCTTTTTTTGGCTGGCAAGCATCCATCACCAACAAGCTAGACTGCGGAAGCGTGCTCTACACCAGGAATTCTGCCCAACTTACCAAGAACTCTAGATCATTCACAATACAGCAACCAGACTCACACTCAACCTCCCTCCATGTACCCACATCTCCCCTTAACTCAGAGACTCCACTGACTCCCCATACACAAGCGTGCACAGTTCAAATTACTCACACATATACAAATCACTCCCCTCCTACCTGAGCAACCACATTAGCTTCCACACCCCCACCAGACACCACTGCTCAGCTAGTCTCCTGCTCACCACTGCCCGCTGCATCCAAATATCCAGAGTTGGCAGCCACGACTGCTTGAACCTGGCTCTCAAAGCCTGAAACGTGTTCCCTCTTCAGAGTAAGGCTCCCAACTCAGCCCTAGAATTCAGGGAAAAAAGGAAAATGTTGCTCTTCAGATGAGATACCCTTCAAGTAGGATGCGTGCTTTACAGCTACACTTAATATAACATAATTTGCATTCACAATCCCGGTAATTTTTTTCGAATTACTGGGTTTGTGGATGCAAAAATGTACAGTACAGCATGCCTTCCTATCACGGTAAAAAACTGCAGATTCTGAAGTTGTAAATGTGTGAGCCTCAGTAAAACAAACAGTTATTAACTTTTAGAGATGTTCCTGCTGGCCCTTCACCATGTTCCCCTGAGGTATTAGTAATAGGTTGGTTCGCAAAGGTGATATAAATAGAATAGCTTGCTGCTGGCAACGTTTAGATATTTCACCTCCCCTTCTTTCGCAAAGATAATATCTGCAATTGCACATGATTTTATGACAAAGTACATTTTCCACTCAAAGATACCAGTGGGGATTAAATTGATCAGCAATCTGGAGTTGCTTTGGTTTGCCAAAGTTAAACATTAACACCCAGGTAACGAAACATTGTTTGGCAAGTTATAACATTTGCTGTTGGCAATGTTTCAGTTTTAATCCTGTAAAGAGACCAAAACCACTGTGACGCAGAGTTTTTTTCCCATACGACACACAGGACTTCTGCCCCAACGGTCACCGACCGTTAGCCTTTGACGCACCGCACCCTAGGGTTCCTGACCTCGGGGAAACCTTGAGTCTTCTCGTCGTATTTTGGAAAATGTGTGAGTGTATGGAATATCCACTCTTCCAATTTTGCCTTATGTGTAATGCCAAATGCCCCTGGAGTGACGAGAATGGTGCCTGCAACTTGTGACCTCCTGTTAAGCCTGCCATGCCTTCTACTGGAAAAAGATCGTCTGGTGCCAAAGAATTTGGCAGTTGGATCACTAAAAGATGCAAGCCTCCCCTGAGGCCCCAACGATGTTGAGGAGGAACAGGTTGCCTCCTCTGGAATTCTAAGAGTACAAAGAAGTGAGAGTCCTGAGTAAACTTTCTCTGAGGCCTATGAAGATGAAGAGGAGCAAGAGTTTGCCATGAGACAGGTGTAAGCCCATATCCCTGGCCCAAAGACCAGGTTGACTCCCGCGCCGCAGCCACCACAAGGTCACTCTCCCCAAAATGCTCATGTGGACACCAGGCTTTGAGTCCCGAATTGAGCCACAAAATGCATAAAGCATCGGATTTGACTCCTCCTGCAGGCACCCTCTGGGTCAACACCTACCAAAGCCCCTTCAAAAGACTTCGATCCACGTCATTCCTCAGTGCCACCTCCAGGCCTCAAAAAGGTCCACCCAGAGCCAATATGTACATTGAGATCTGAACTACCACCAACATCAAATTTGGCATTGAATCCCCCCACAATGAGATCAGCCACTCCTGAGGGAGTCACTCTTCAAAAAACTGTCCAAGGTCCTCAATGAAAAACAGAAAAACTGTTTATTCATCTGGACACTGTCACTATCATCCGAGCTTTGAGCTCTTCTCACTGCCAGCCTGTTTTTTCCACCTTCACCTACAAAGCCACCTACACCACCACAACCACCACATTCCCCTCCTCTCGACTCACAGGACACCAACTCAGACCTTGGCAGTCTTCATTACCATTGGAAGGATTATGTGGCAACACCCCGCAAGAAGATCTTGGTTTCAAATCTTACCCCAACAAAGCCTTGCCACCCAATGATACTGCCCCCTACCATGCAGTGATTTAGCTGGCTGCCCATCACCATCAGGTTAAAATGCACACTGTGCAATATGACAATTACCTCATGGAAAGCACCTTGTGGACAGTCCACTACCTCCCCAGGCTAAATGGAATATTGAGGTCGTCCACCAACAACTTTAAGGAAATGATAAAGGTCTAAGTTGTGACACAGAGGGTCAAAAACAAGTTGAAACCTGCTCCTGACAACCCAGGTTGCCCCTGACTCATTAGTCATACATACTGTACGATACGAAAAAGGGTATTGGTTCAGGCAACAGAGGCCAAACCTCGCCCTGGCACGGAATTGATGCTCATAGAAGCCACAGGCATGCGTGTGACACTTGGAGTCAGCACCCGCTGCCACATTGCCAAATCTGCAGGCCTCCTCACCCTCTACAATCATTCTCTCTGGGCTGAGATGGAGGAGTTGAACAAGCACCTTCCAGATGCCCACAGGAAGTTGGTCTGGGAGCTTAATGCATAAGGGAAAATTGCCAGCAATGCCATTATTAGATCTTACCTCAATGCAGCAGATACTGCTGCTAGGGGGATTAACATCAGCAGCCTTCTTCGGAGGCATACCTGATCCAGGATCTACGGATTTCAGCCAGAGGTGCAACAACTCTTCCTTAATTTCCTTTTTGATGATGAGCATCTATTTAGCCGCAAGTTGGACCAGATGCTCAAGAAAATCAAAAGGGGCACAGGCCGTGCCAAATCCATGGGTGCCCTGCAATCCCTCAGCCCTAGATCTGTGTTTCTCAGACAGAAAAGCAGGGGAGGCGCTAAAGCTGTAGCCTGGGGTCAGAGACAACCCTATCAGCAGCAACAACAAAGATTTCAAAACCCACAGCAGACCAGTATGTTTCAGATTGGCCCCAACAGGGCTAATGACTGTGACAGAGGTGGCTCCAGTCGACACACCTCCGCCTGTAAGCAGTGTCTCCCGATTCAATCCCCTTGGGGGGAAAGTACTTCTTCACTCAGTGGAAAGACGTACCCTAAGAACATTGGATGCTCTTCATTGTGTGCATAGGATACTGTCTCACATACCCATAATGCCAACCCATCATCCCACCCCGCCTCCACTTCCTCAGCTTAGATCACCGATAGCTTCAGAGGGCAATCCTAGACCTCCGACCATTGAAGAGGTTCATCCTCTCCAAACACTTTCACACAGTGTTCCTGCATATTTCAACTGCTGCTCCGCCAAGAGACTTCATGTCAGTGCTCGATGTAAAAGATAAGTACTTCCACATCCCCATCCAACTAGCGCACCACTGAGCCCTACGATTTGTAGCAAGTGGACAACACTACCCATTCAAGATGTTACCCCTCGGGGTAACTACGGCTCCAAGAGTGTTAATGCATAGCAATAGTGGCAGCATTTCTGCACAGAAATGCCATACGCCTCTTCCCATACCTAAAGAGCAGCAGCAAGCGACAATGTCGAGTACACACTTAAACAGCAGTGTCTCTACTCAACAAGCTAGAGTTCACCATCAACATCAAGAAGCAACATCTTCAACATCAGCAGATCAAGCCCTTGTTGGCTCTATTCCAAATGCTGCAACAAGGAAAGCACTAGCGAATGAACATAGGGTGATAGCATTCCAACAGCTGCTGCCTATGTTTCAGACACAACATCATCTGACTGTAAGAACTGTGATGACACTGTTGGGGATGATGGCCTCCTGCATAGTGATAGTGCCACATGCCAGATTACACATGAGACAATTCTAGGAGTGCTTCCCGATGCAATAAGCAAAGGCGGAAGGGCACTGGGAAGACCTAGTATTCAGAATGAACTGGGCTCACTATTCCTAAGGAATAGCAACAACTTAGTGCTCCTCAAGCCCTTCCAAGACCTACTTCCACAAGTGACCATTACCGTCTCTCATGGGGTCACCTTCACAACAAGACTATATAAGGCATCTGGACCCCTGAGGAACAGAGGCATCAGATTAACTACATTGACTTGCTATCCACCTGTCTAGACCTCAAAGCCTTTATCAAACTTATCCGTGGCAAAACAGTATACATAAAGATGGACAATGTTACAGACATTTATTACAAATTCACTCTCTCCAAGTCTGCACTGGCTAAGGAGATTTAGCATTAGATGACCTTCAACAACATTCATCTGTAGGCAGACCAAGTGCCAAGAGTAGAGAGCAAATTTGTGAACCTTCTCAGCAGGACGCTTCAACTAGTCCATGTGGGGGAACTCTTTCCCCGCGTACTTCATAAGTCCTTTTATCAGTGGAGAACTCCGTCCATCAACCTTTTTGCCAATGCCAAAAATGTCCAAACTTTGCTTTCATGTACCCGCATTTATAGTCCATGGGCAATGCACTATGGTTGAACTGGTCAAGTACAATTGCCTGAGTTTTTCCCCCTCTCCCACTCATCCTGTACACCGGTAAGAAGATAAGGCTGGTGTCTAAGATCGTCATTCTAGTAGCATCTAAGCAATTGAGCAGCCCATTTTCTTCCTGCAACCAGAGTCTGAAGCTGAAAGGGCACTTTACACCATAGATGTTTAGAGGGTGGTAAAGCACTATACTGATAGAACCAAGGGCTAGGTGTATGAAGCATTTTTGAAGTCTCAAATGGCCTGATTTGCAGAATTTGCAGAATGGGGCCGTTTGCGGTTGCAAAAATGCTTTTGGCAATGAGGAAACTCCAAATTGCATTTTGGTAACTTATTACAGAATCACAGATTGGGTTTGTGAACATATATAGAATCACTGTTTGGAAGGGGCGTGTTCCGAACATCTGTTCCAAAAAGGAAATCTGAATAGTATGTACCAATATTTCACGACTGAAATACGGTCGTAAAACATTCGTACTTTACCACCAACTGAAAGTTGGTGTTAACCCATTTGAAAATAGGAAGGGGTCCTTTTTCCCTTCGAGAATGTTTAAAATAAAAATAAATTTAAGAGCAGCAGTAGTCCCACAGACCACTGCCTATCCGTAAAAAATAAAAGTGAAACATTTAATGTTTATTTTTACATGCATCCCGCTTTCCTTTAATGATAAGTGGGCTGCATTTAAAAATAAAATGATTGCTTTATATAAAAGTAACCACAGACATGGTGGTCAGCTGACCCCAGTAGGCCACCTTCATGTGAAGGCAGTAAATCCTAGTGGGTCACAAATTGTGAGCTACCTCGTTATTAGTCATGAGGTAGATCTATTTGGGACCAACTACCATATTTCTATTTAGGGAATAAGGGCTAGACGACACTTTTGTACATTAATAATAGCGATAACCAAATAGTAATTAGCAAATAAAACGCTATTTGGTAATCACTATTACTATTGTTCATACTTCTAGACCTAAGCCATTTAATAAGTCCAATAACATGTTGTAACGATTGTGAATCATCACAGGGGCCAACCCATCTCTAAATGGAGTATTGTGAGATGGATTATCAAGTGCAATCAGACTTGCTATGCTAATGACCAGGGGGCATCCCTGAGCCCCCCTGGAGCAAACTCTACAATGTGTGCTTGGCTCCACAAAAAGAGTGCCTCTTTCACTTTCCTAGATAACACCCTGTTAACGGATATCTGCAAGGCTGCCACTTATCCAATCCCATAAACTTTCATACACTTTCATCAAGCACTGCTGTGTGGATTTTCTAGCCCATCAACAGACTTTAGTTGGTCAAGCTGTCCTATGAAAAGTGTTCCAAACATCTGCATCTTCTGTTCGCTAACCACTGCTTGAGGAAGGAATGCCATATAGTCTTTGCTGAACATGTGTATCTTCAAGCCACACATGCTATGAATGGAAAATATCATGTAACCTGTAACCATCTTTTGGTAGCATGTTGTTTTGCAGATTCAGATGTACCCACCCTCCTCCCCGGAACCAGTGATGATCACATATGTTTTCCCCCTTAGTCTTTCCCTTTATGAGACACAGCATACTCTGTCTTCGTTACTGCTCTTCACTTACGCTACTCAACCGCGGAGTGGAAAACAGTCTAATGTGGAGCCTATGGCCTAGTGGGTGCATGGTAGACCAAGTGTGAAGTTAACTTAAACTTTTTTTAAAAAGACAATGTGCAAACTGTCAGGCCCAACAGTAGAGGGCTTAAGTGTTAATATCATGTGAATCTACTTTGCTGCATTCTACGAAAAGATGGTTACCAGCTTTCTTAGTTTATAATCAAAAGGGAATGAATCACGTGTCTTTTGTAAGCCAGGGTCTGTAAGTGTTGTATGAAGGCCCTCATACACTCTAACCCTTGGGTAGCTGTATATCTTGGTTCTCCGCTTGAAAAGGTTAGGTGGTTGGTTTTATCATTGGGTCCTTTTCCGCCTAAGTTTCCCGTTCTCCAAGCAGTCAACTTTCCTCCACCTGGACGGAGACCATCTGGATCTATGACGGTCGTGATTTCGGTAGTGTTAGTGGAAAAAAGTGAAAAGTTAAAAATACCTCCTTTCCTGTACTCTTTGTTTCATTCGTGAGGAATGGGGTAAGATTAAAAACAGCATGTGGTACTCTGGTGGGTATGTAAATGATCCTCTGCACCTATATAATGGTTATTGCAGTGGTCGACATGTTTCAGTCCATGGGTGTCTCTATAGATTGTTGGACTTTCATTAGGACCGTAGTTGTAGTGATAACGAGGTGGATTGCTTTAACAAATTAGATACGTTAATGTCACTTAACCATCGTCATCATTATTTCATATAATTTACGAGTGTGTAGGTTACAGTTCTACCTATAGCTTGGGAAAGAAAAAAGAAGTAAAGGAAACTTATGCATATTTTGCTTCATATAGATTAAGTATATAGTTGTCTCATTAGGTGCTGGGATTTTTAATGCTATTTGCATATGTAACCCAATTTGTGTACTGTACTAATGTAATTTCTCATTACATATGACAGTAAAACGTTAGTAGTCAAACAGGGATCGGTCTCAAGAAGGCATGGAGTTAATTTTATTGGCGGGGTGAGCTTACATATGAACGTAGTAATGCAAAAATGTATGCTCTGGCGGAAAGCAAAAAAGTTTATGGCTGTTAAGTTGCCGTTAAGTGGACGAAAAGCATGTCAATTATAATAATCTTTCTCTACAAAAGCCCGCGTTTACGATTTGGTTAACCGCTTAACCGCGGCGCGAATTCCGCTGTGGTGCGGCGGTTTTAATGAGTGGGCGGGGCCGCGTCGGCCAACGGACGTGCGCACCACTGCGGAGTTAGTGCTCGCGACGGCCATTGGTCGACGGGAGCACTTAAGGGGTTACGATACTGTGCTTAACGCATGCTAAAGAACGTGTCTAAAAAGAAGTGTTGAGATAATTGTTAAAATCTTCACACCCTTCTTATTATAAAGAGAGAAAAGCATGCTTTACGAAAATTATTACTTTAGCCTTTATATTCGTATTGTGTTCTTTTTTGGGCTTTGTGATTTGAATGTAAAAGCATTGGAATGTTGATAAACTAAATAGCACTTTTGTAGAAGTTTAATCAAACTCCATCGGGTGCTGCGGGAGCTCTACGATAAAAAATGGACAAGGCATGGCGGTGATAGCTTATTGCGTACATTACCTTTGATTGTAGCTGTTGTTTCTTTTTCAGTTACCTCAAGAGTGCCACTTGCATGTCCTTGTTGAAGCTTCCTACCGTGACCCAGAAGTTATCATCTGCGGTCCGGGAGGAAGTGCATCTTTATAGGGATGATTCAGTGTGGAACCTGAAAACAAACTGCTCAAATGCCAATTAGGAGAGAAAGACAGACTTGAAAGTTCTAAGAGTGACGTGGAGGCGTGATTGCACATATGTGGTATAATGAGCCCCTCAATGTTGAGTATTGCTTTAAATTGTTAAGAGGGAGGTGTTGGAAATGCCACATGGTTAAGGCAAACATCGGGTCTTGATGTTGCGCTTCATGTGATCAACCCATACTAATATTATAAAGAGAGAGCCCAAACCTTTGAGGCGGGTAATCTCAATAACCACAGCACCAATCACAACACCCAATACAGCGTTGGAAAGGGCAGTTGCAGCAGAAGGACATAGGCTATGCAGACGGCCCCCATATATATATATTTTTTTGCAGAGTTTTATATAGCGCGAACTTGACCCGAACTGAATCAGGTATCAGAGCGCTTTACATAGCACCAGTTACGTTACATGAGGACACACATTCATTTTTGTTAGGCACGGGGAGATTAAGTGATTTGCCCAGAATCACAGGATGTTTGGCGTCGTTACCAAGACTCGAAACCTGATCCCCAGGTCCGAGTTCGAGCGCCTTAGCCGTTAGGCCAACTCCTCTATACATTTAAAAGGTAAAAGAACCGTGCCAGCAAAGTAGTGCCTTGTGGGCGTGTCTGCGTTGTGCTGTGGGCGTGGGCTGGGGGCGTGTGGTACGTCCATCACATCGTAGGCTGTGGGTGTGTGCTGGGGGCGTGACAAACGCTGGTGGCGTGACAAACGCTGGGGGCATGTGTCCGCCCTTCATGCCATGTGAGTCGTACATACAAGCGCCAATTACGTTGCTGCGCAGCATCAAGGGGCACGCTGGGGGCGTGACACGGGGGGCGTGAGAAACGCTGGGGGCGTGTGTCCGGCCTTCATGCCATGTGAACGCAATTGTGCCGCATCCACGGGCACGCTGGGGGCGTGAGAAACGATGGGGGCGTGTGCTACGTTTCACCCTTCATGCCATGTGGGTCGTACATTAATCAGAAGATCATCTGCTGTGGCCGTGTGCTGGGGGTGTGACAAACGCGTTCACCTGGAGGCCTGGTAAGTAACGATACTGCAGCCTCTCCTGCACGCTGTTACTGAACTCTCTCATTCAACGAAATTACACGCGCCTACTACCATCAACCAGGGCTCTAGCCGGGCTCAGGCGGCGGATCAGTACACTAATTACATGCGCCTGATAACATCAACCAGGGCTGCAGCTGGGCCTCAAGCGGGGGAACACGCGCCTGCTAACATCAAACAGGCCTGAATCTGGGCCTCCAGCGAGGGAAAACGCAAATGAGCGTGTCTGCGGGGACAATTACTGCAGCCTCTCCTACTCGCTGTCACTCAACTCTCTCATTAAACGGATTTACCCGCGGCTGATAACTCTCTCATTCAACGACATTACACGCACCTGCTAACATCAACCAGGGCTGTAGCCGGGCTCAGGCGGCGGATCACTACACCAATTACACGCGCCTGCTAACATCAACCAGGGCTGCAGCTGGGCCTTCTCCGTCCCTATTCTAATGAAACAAAAAATGTTGTCTACCGCGAGATTTTAAAATAAATTGCCCTTGCCAAATACACACATTACACACATTCTATTTCATACCCGGACAACGTCGGGACGGGCTGCTAGTATAATCATAAGAGAAGGATTTTGACAGGTTTCCTATAATAATGTGCAATATTATGTAGGTACTAAGGCTATATCTGGTTTACCCATTGTAATGGAAGTGTCATCCTTTTAGTAGAATTCATTAATGTATAGATTAAAAACGGGTCTTCTGGTAATGAATGTTCTGTTCTGAGTACACACAGGTCATTGTGCTATTTTTGGATGTGTTGCTCAGTATTTCAATGACAGCAAAGGGTCGTTTAATTCTTTGTTGTATGTCCATAGATGGTATACCCAATGTTGTTCTTTCTCGAAGAGGATTCTTTCTGTGTTAGGGTATCATTTATTATCGAGCGTTTCAATGACAACCCATTCCATGTCCTTCATGGTGTGGTTAATTTTTTAAAAATGGGTGCTCATGTGTGTGGTTGATTTTTTGCACTTTATGTAGCTGTGGTGCTTGCAAATTCATTGTTTTACTTTTTGACATGTCATGCCTATATATTTTAATTGCGGTACAAAAGGGGGTGTTGATGGATGGAGCATCTGAATCAATCAAACACTCACACCCAGTCAAAAGATCTGGGTTTAATCCATCACCGTTCTTTAGCCCACTCTGCCACCCCAGTTCAGACATGGCTATATGCAAATCAGTCTGACCCTGTGCCTCATGGGAACAGTCCAGCCCGAACTGCCAAGCCATGTCTTCCCTGGACCGGAAACAAGCTTCCGAGGACCGGTTTCTGGCATTCCAGCCGTCTTCAGCCCGGCTTGCTTGAATCCAGTGGCAAAGTGAGCAAGGGACTCACGTCTGAGCATACCCTGCCACACTTATGGCGGCCAAAAGCGGTACAAAAGGGGGTGGTGATGGACGGAGCATCTGAATCAATCAAACACTCACACCCAGTCAAAAGATCTGTGTTTAATCCATCACCGTTCTTTAGCCCACTCTGCCACCCCAGTTCAGACATGGCTATATGCAAATCAGTCTGACCCTGTGCCTCATGGGAACAGTCCAGCCCGAACTGCCAAGCCATGTCTTCCCTGGACCGGAAACAAGCTTCCGAGGACCGGTTTCTGGCATTCCAGCCGTCTTCAGCCCGGCTTGCTTGAATCCAGTGGCAAAGTGAGCAAGGACTCACGTCTGAGCATACCCTGCCACACTTATGGCGGCCAAAAGCGGTACAAAAGGGGGTGGTGATGGACGGAGCATCTGAATCAATCAAACACTCACACCCAGTCAAAAGATCTGGGTTTAATCCATCACTGTTCTTTAGCCCACTCTGCCACCCCAGTTCAGACATGGCTATATGCAAATCAGTCTGACCCTGTGCCTCATGGGAACAGTCCAGTCCGAATTGCCAAGCCATGTCTTCCCTGGACCGTAAACAAGCTTCCGAGAACCGGTTTCCGGCATTCCAGCCGTCTTCAGCCCGGCTTGCTTGAATCCAGTGGCAAAGTGAGCAAGGGACTCACGTCTGAGCATACCCTGCCACACTTATGGCGGCCAAAAGCGGTACAAAAATGGGTGGTGATGGACGGAGCATCTGAATCAATCAAACACTCACACCCAGTCAAAAGATCTGGGTTTAATCCATCACCGTTCTTTAGCCCACTCTGCCACCCCAGTTCAGACATGGCTATATGCAAATCAGTCTGACCCTGTGCCTCATGGGAACATCCAGCCCGAACTGCCAAGCCATGTCTTCCCTGGACCGGAAACAAGCTTCAGAGGACCGGTTTCTGGCATTCCAGCCGTCTTCAGCCCGGCTTGCTTGAATCCAGTGGCAAAGTGAGCAAGGGACTCACGTCTGAGCATACCCTGCCACACTTATGGCGGCCAAAAGCGGTACAAAAGGGGGTTGTGATGGACGGAGCATCTGAATCAATCAAACACTCACACCCAGTCAAAAGATCTGGGTTTAATCCATCACCGTTCTTTAGCCCATTCTGCACCCCAGTTCAGACATGGCTATATGCAAATCAGTCTGACCCTGTGCCTCATGGGAACAGTCCAGCCCGAACTGCCAAGCCATGTCTTCCCTGGACCGGAAACAAGCTTCCGAGGACCGGTTTCTGGCATTCCAGCCGTCTTCAGCCCGGCTTGCTTGAATCCAGTGGCAAAGTGAGCAAGGGACTCACGTCTGAGCATACCCTGCCACACTTATGGCGGCCAAAAGCGGTACAAAAGGGGGTGGTGATGGACTGTTCCCATGAGGCACAGGGTCAGACTGATTTGCATATAGCCATGTCTGAAATGGGGTGGCTGAGTGGGCTAAAGAATGGTGATGGATCAAACCCAGATCAGTTGACTGGGGGTGAGTGTTTGATTTGCTCAAGCGCTCCCTCCATCATCCCCTTTTGTTTTGTTTTCTTTCGCTTTGTTCGCCCTAAGTGTGGCAGGGTATGCTCAGACGTGAGTCCCTTGCTCACTTGGCCACTGGATTCAAGATAACCTGGCTGATGAGGATTATGAATCCGAAACTGGTCCCAGGATGCTTGTTTCCGGTCCATGGAAGACATGGCTTGGCAGTTCGGGTTGGACTGTTCCCATGAGGCACAGGGTCAGACTGATTTGCATATAGCCATGTCTGAAATGGGGTGGCTGAGTGGGCTAAAGAATGGTGATGGATTAAACCCAGATCAGTTGACTGGGGGTGAGTGTTTGATTTGCTCAAGCGCTCCGTCAATCATCCCCTTTTGTTTCGCTTTGTTCGCCCTAAGTGTGGCAGGGTATGCTCAGACTTGAGTCCCTTGCTCACTTGGCCACTGGATTCAAGATAGCCTGGCTGATGAGGATTATGAATCCGAAACTGGTCCCAGGATGCTTGTTTCCGGTCCATGGAAGACATGGGTTGGCAGTTCGGGCTGGACTGTTCCCATGAGGCACAAGGTCAGACTGATTTGCATATAGCCATGTCTGAAATGGGGTGGCTGAGTGGGCTAAAGAATGGTGATGGATTAAACCCAGATCAGTTGACTGGGGGTGAGTGCTTGATTTGCTCAAGCGCTCCGTCCATCATCCCCTTTTGTTTCGCTTTGTTCGCCCTAAGTGTGGCAGGGTATGCTCGGACGTGAGTCCCTTGCTCACTTGGCCACTGGATTCAAGATAGCCTGGCTGATGAGGATTATGAATCCGAAACTGGTCCCAGGATGCTTGTTTCTGGTCCATGGAAGACATGGCTTGGCAGTTCGGGCTGGACTGTTCCCATGAGGCACAGGGTCAGACTGATTTGCATATAGCCATGTCTGAAATGGGGTGGCTGAGTGGGCTAAAGAATGGTGATGGATTAAACCCAGATCAGTTGACTGGGGGTGAGTGTTTGATTTGCTCAAGCGCTCCGTCCATCATCCCCTTTTGTTTCGCTTTGTTCGCCCTAAGTGTGGCAGGGTATGCTCAGACGTGAGTCCCTTGCTCACTTGGCCACTGGATTCAATATAGCCTGGCTGATGAGGATTATGAATCTGAAACTGGTCCCAGGATGCTTGTTTCCGGTCCATGGAAGACATGGCTTGGCAGTTCGGGCTGGACTGTTCCCATGAGGCACAGGGTCAGACTGATTTGCATATAGCCATGTCTGAAATGGGGTGGCTGAGTGGGCTAACGAATGGTGATGGATTAAACCCAGATCAGTTGACTGGGGGTGAGTGTTTGATTTGCTCAAGCGCTCCGTCCATCATCCCCTTTTGTTTCGCTTTATATATTTCAAGTGGCAAGGGCATGTGATCATGTATATCACATGCGTCGTGTTGCAATTTGTGTGTCCTCTGAGTGACCAGACAGTATCATTAGTCAACTGTAAACTGTTGTTTTTTTTAGTCAGGTGACACACAGAACAGTGGCCACATGGGTGGTGTCCTTTTATAGGCTGAGTTGTCCACGATATTAGATTAGACTCCCACTGATTTAATGTTGGTCTTGTGTAGACAAGGATGTCATGAATTTTGTTGGTTCTCTTGTTTGCAAATCTAAGTTTGGGCCATTGTAGGCTTCCTGATGTGAGGATGTTCCAGTTTTTGTTGATAAGCTTCTTTACCTGGTTTGAAACTATGTTGTATGTAGTTACACAGAGGAGGATATCTGTGTCCGGTGGTTTAGGCGTCACCTCAAGAAGGTTCTTTCAGTTTTGGTTTCTCTCTTTTTTTTGGCATTTGTTAATGATGGTCTTGGGATATTGTCTGTCCTTGAGTTTTTTGCTTAACTCGCCTGCCTGTTTTCTGTATACCTGGATGTTGCTGCAGTTCCTCCTGATCCTCAGGAATTGACTGTATGGTAGGTTTTCTCTCAATGTTCTTGGATGGCAGCTATTAAATGAGAGGAGGCTGTTTTTGGCACTGGGTTTATAATAGGTCTTGTTGGATCATTTGTTGTTTTCCATGTAGATGGTAATGTCTAGGAAATCCAGTGTATTCTCGCCTGCGGTGTAAGTGGAATTGAGAAAGTCATCTCTGGTGTTGATCCATGTATGGAATTCTGGTAAGGCTTCTGGTTTGTCTCCCCAGAGCATAAGAACATCGTCTCTGTACCTTTTCCAGAAAAGGTTCTGGGTCTTGAAGGGATTGTTTTCACTCAGAATGTATTTTTCTTCAAAAATGCTCACATAGAGGCCCACCAGACTGGGGGTGAATGTGCTGCCCATAGAAGTCCTGTGTGTTTGGATGTATAGGGTTCTCTCATATTCAAAATAGTCCTCCTTTAGGGCTAGTCAGCAGAACTCCAGGATGAAATGTCTTGGTGTCTTGTGTGGCCAGTTTCCTCTAAATAATATCTCATAGATAGTTTGTAACGTGGCTTTTTGGAAGAGGCTTGTATATAAGCTCCCTATGTCTAGGCCAACTAGACAGGAATATTTTTTTGGTCTAACACGTCTTTCAGGAGGTTAAGTAGATCTCGTGTATCTTTTAGGTAGGTGGGTTGTCGTTGTACCAGAGGTCTCAGGTACTGGTCTGCAAATTGTGACAGTGGTTCTAATCGGGAGCCTATCCCTGATACTATCGGCCTCCCTGGAGGTAGGTTCCTGTTCTTCTGTGTCTTCGGTAGGGAATAGAAATAGGGTATCCGTGACTTGGTGGATGTTAGAAAATCTGCCTCATTTTTTGTGATCCACATGTTGGTTTCAGCCTCTTCTGTTCTGATGTTGATAGTTCTTTTAAGTCTTTCTGTTGGGTCCTGAGTGATGATTCTGTAGTGTCTTACTTCTCCTAGAAGATCTGTACATTGTTTATGGTAAGCTGATGTTGACAGGAGTACAATGCCCCCTCCTTTTTCTGCTTGTTTCATTATCAGATCTTTCTTTTCTTGTAATTCACTCAAATGCTTGTTGTTCTTTCTTTGTAATGTTCATGCATGGTTTATTTGTTTTTTGTTTAATGATTTAACTTCTTTGAACACCGCTTGTTCAAAAGCTAGTACTTAGACTGGTAATGCATGCATTGGTGGGAGGAAGGTGGACTTTATTATTAGGTTGGTGTCTCCTTCTTTGTGGGGTTCTTGTTTGTCTTTGAAGTAGGCTTTCAATTTTATTTTCCGACAAAACTCAGTGATGTAGTTTGAATTGGGCCGGTCTTGGGGTAGGCACAAAACCTAATCCTTTATTTAGTAATGTTTGTTGGTCCTCCGTGAGTACATGTTCAGTTAAGTTGACAACTAGTGATTGGTTGTTCTCGGTCCTGGTCTGTCTCGATCCTTGGACATGCTCCGGGTTTGTACTTGTTCTGTTTCCTGCCAGTGTACTCCTTTCTTTCTGCCTCTCCATTGATTCTGGCCTCTCCCTTAAAAAGGTGGTTGTATTATAGGGAATGGTTGTGGTGGCTTTGTTTGTAAGGATTGATCCACCCTTGTAATTGGGGATGATATGGTTTAATTGCCATCATTTGATGGTCTCCAAATTTGGGTGCTCTCCAAGGCATTTTGCATCTTTGCATTGAGCATCTGCCTCTTGTTCTACCTCATTGTTGGCGTTTAATTGCTTCACTGCTATTCCAGTCTGAGCTGTCTGAGGAGTTGCCCGCAGATGCGTCGTTATCATTCGTGGATTCTGATGGGGTGTAGTCATTTGTGGTGTAGGGGTACATCTTTTCTTGGGAGACCCGCTTGAGATTTTTGCCTAATTTTTGTATCTTGTTTTTAGTAATATAGTATTGCCTCCCAGTCATCTCTGTGTTGATCTCTTCTAGTCGTTTTTTATAAACCGAGATCTGCACTGTTATTTAGAGTTAATCTTCCATTAGCTGATTTTTGATCCTCAGTTCTTCTGATAGTCTTGTAGCTGTTTTTATGAGTAATACAAGATAAATCTCTCATGCATTTCCATGAAATTGCTGCCCACTCCTTTCTAAAGATGATATCATGTAGAAAGAATCTAGGGGTATTACGAACCCAAAGACTTTTGGGTGCCGCATTTGCCCTAAGATATTTGGTCAGCTTTCTTATTCACTCAGTTTTTCCTTTGTCCCCTTGAGGGGTCTTTTACAGATTCACCATTTGTAGATCATTTGAACATTGATAAAAGTTGCAATCCATAGCAGGCGTATCAATAAAGTCAAAGATATCGATTCCAAATTTAGCAAATGTTTTTATTTGCGTTCATTATCATTTGGTATGATCATTCCATTAGCATTTCATACTTTTCAAGCATTACATCATGCCCAATGCATTTCGGGTTTTGAGTAACCCTTCTTCGGGGGCCTGTGTCAAAATGAAAACATACAGGACCTTAGCAGTCAGCAACAAACCAAACCATGGTGCATTCAAAATGTAATTCAGATACAAAAAACGTCATTGTGTTAAATTTCAGGATATTGCAATGGTTAAAGTAAAATACGCTAAAATCATTATCACGTGCAAAATGTGGCAGTGTTCGTGCTACTCATGAAAAATATTACTAAACAAACGAGCATTCAAAATAAAGCTTAAGTATAGCGAAGAAGGGTTACTCAAAACCCGAAATGCATTGGGCATGATGTAATGCTTGAAAAGTATGAAATGCTAATGGAATGATCATACCAAATGATAATGAACGCAAATAAAAACATTTGCTAAATTTGGAATCGATATCTTTGACTTTATGGATTGCAACTTTTATCAATGTTCAAATGATCTACAAATGGTGAAGAAACCCTTGAGTTTCATGTAAAATTAACGCGTCCTTCGTGATATATTTATCACACATTCTCCTCATTATTTAAGGCACTGACAGACACAGTGCGACAAGGATAGCGACACCCTGAACCTCATTAAAACAGCAACTTTGAAGTGACGCGCACGGAGATACAATCTTTAGTATCTATATACCTTGAAGTCTACTTTATCTCCTGTTGCACTCGCAAACAGTCAAGAAAATGCAATTTGACGATATAGCCCAAATTACCACCAAACAAGCTGAACTTCTAGCTTTCTCACCTGAGTCAGCCGAAGAAATTTATGGACTCATACAGGAGACCAGAGCATTCAGCCCGAATGTATCCACGACAGCGCAATTAATCAGACAATTTGAATTCCTTAGCAAAAAGGAAATAAACCAAAGATTACATGCAACTACTCTGATACATTATCACAAGAACAAAAGAATCCCCAGAGGATTGAGAATTGCCCTCAAACCAATGTTGTGTAAAAACAATAAACAATTCGTAGAAAGATGGTATCAAATTTTGAACAAATGTTCACTTGACTTGATTTTACTGATAATACAAGAACTCTCCAAAGTTTTGAAAGAAATAGAAAATGATCTCAATGACATGAAAAAAGAGTTGGATAAACTACCGGACATTAAGACCATGCTTGAAGATGTAAATAAAAAATTAGACAAATATGCCAAAGAAGTTAACGACAGAAAAGTGAGAAAATACAAAAGAGACACAATTGATTATAAATATGATGAAGTGTACACCTGGGCAGAAATCTATAATCAAAAAAAGTGGCAACAACCTAAACCAAAACCAGCAGGTAATTCATCACAAGAGAGTCTTGTTTCAGAATCAGAAATTTCGCAAAGCAGACAACCTATCAGTAAAACACAACAACCAAGCACGTCCACAAATAAGCAGTCTTTTTTAGCCATCAGCCCAGCAGCCAACGCACCGCCCACCGCAACAAGAGAAGAAGGAGAAGAATCCCCAGAAGAGATAGCAAAAAGAACAAGGAGTCAGAAGCCATCAAAAACGACTTAGTCATTAATATTTCTTCGAAATATATCACTCCAGCTCAATTATCTGTGTTAAACAAAGGTACATCTTTTGTACCCACCTATAAAACTAATTTGGCTGAAACAGAAATTGCACTATTCAAATTTTTCAGAAATTTAAAACTGAGATATTTTTTCAAAGACTCACCACCCACGTTGCCACTGAGTACGAAAACGTTCAAACCCAAGAGCACATTTTGCGCTCCATACACACATAAGACCATTGAAATATTTGAAAGATCAATCGTCTCTGACATACATAAAATCAATTTCAACAAGAATACCAATAACAACTTGTCCAAAGCAGAATTGAGCACTATATTGTCTTTATCCAAAGATCCAGATTTAACCTTCCAGAGAGCCGACAAAGGAGGTGCATTGATAATTATGGACACTACTTTTTATAGAGACAGTGCTAACCAACATGTGAACGATACCAACACATACATTCTTCTTGAAAAGGATCCTACAGAGGAATATCAGATAACACTCACACAAATTCTTGATCGTGCCATGGAAATGAAATGGATCGATGAAAAAATGATGAAATTTTTGGAAACCAAATACCCACGTAGACCAAAGCTCTACATGTTACCCAAAGTACACAAGTGCATGGAAAAATCTCCCTTCAGACCCATCGTATCAGCCTGTGGGTCGATATCTGACAGTATTGGAAAATACATAGATTGTTACCTACAGCCAATCGTACAGACAAGTAAGACATATATCAAGGACACCACAGCTTTCCTGAATATGCTCAGAATGATACAATTGCAGGCGAACGAAAAATACTGGCTATGTACTATTGACGTTGTGTCATTATACACATCAATCCCTCACAATGAGGGCCTAGAGGCATTTGAATGGAATCTACTCCGAGATGAAGACTGTGAAGCTAATAAAGTTTTCCTTATTGAATTGATGCATTTTGCACTTTATCATAGCTACTTCGAATGGGACAACAAATATTATAATCAATGCAATGGAACCTCAATGGGTTTTGGGGGGCCCCCTCATACGCCAACCTGTTTATGTCGAAATTTGAGCATGAGAACATCCTTGAGAACAAGAACTGGTCAAACAATCTGGTAATTTTCAAAAGATATATTGACGATTTATTCCTTATTTGGAAAGGCGACAGCGAAATGTTACTTGATAATATCACAGCACTCAATCAGGTGAACCCAAGAATCAAGTTCACACATACTATAGATGGAGACTCCATCTCATTTCTTGATGTACAAATCACTCTATGTAATCAATATCTACAAACACAAGTCTACAAGAAAACCACTGATCGAAATTCAAGCTTGTTGTTCCAAACCTTCCATCCTGAAACATTAAAAAAACATTTGCCTACATCTCAATTCATTCGACTGAAAAGAATAACCTCTGATGTGCATGTGCTAGAACAAACTTGGAAAGAACAAGAAGAACAATATTTAGCACGAGGGTATCCCAAGGAGATTTTAGATATATCACAGAAAAAAGTGCAAAAATTCTCCAGAGAGAGTTTGTTAACACCATCAGTTCAAACTGATAATCAACCTAAAACAGTATGTGTACTAAAGTATTCAACGGCAGCTAACAAAATCAAGAAAATCATTAACCACCATTGGAAGCTCATAAAAGATGAACCAGACTTGATAAACATGTTCAGTGAGCGGTTAACTTTTGCTTTCAAAAGATCAAGAAATCTGAAAGAAATATTAACAACAAGAAAAGCAGGAAAATCTCAATATAAAGGCATGTCGAAATGTTTCAATTGTACACACTGTAATAATGTTATGACTGGCAATAAGTTCATGCACCCCACGAAAGGGTACCAGATCAATCTTCAATACAATGGCACTTGTGATTCTAAAAACCTTATCTATGCTATCAAATGTCCATGTGGCAAAATATACATTGGACAAACAGAAAGGAAGCTGAAAGTAAGAATATCAGAACACAAGAGTAACATTCGCACAAAGAATACTAAATCCGTGGTAGCCACACATTGGCTGGAAAATAATCACCAAACAGCGCAACTAAAATTCACCATACTGGAGGTATTACCACAGCGCTGCGACATGGATCCTGTGAAACAACGTTTACAATCTGAATTTCGTTGGATCAAAAAACTTAATGCCCTTCAACCATCGGGGCTCAATGACAGAATCGAACTAGCATGTTTTCTATGAACTATGGACACAACCTTGATCTTTGAGGCTAGCTCCGTCCTCTACCTTCTCATCAGAATGTTTAAGAATTTTGGTTATGAAATCATAATCTTTGTTATGAAATCTGTATGATAATAGTGGTACTGCTACTACATAGTTGCACATATTGTTTATATTTTGTTTATATATTGTTATTGCCTGTGCAGATCCAGTCTCTTATAATATGCTCTCAGAAAATGGAACACTAGTATAGGAACTCTTCATATTCCACCTACATTCACCGGTACGGTACATTACCGTCTATTGTACATATATTCTCAGTAGTCTCCCATCCAGATCTCATTTCGGATATTCTGAATCAAGTTCCGATCGTCACCGCACATATTAGGCGCTTCCCTATTGTTTACCTAGATATTTGTTTACGTGACCCTTATCACGTGGGCATACCATTCTCCAATCACTAGACGTTTAACTAAACCGCCAGGTCTTCACGACCAACTTTTCATAAACATATGCTGGAGTCAGTATCATTTATATACTGCTTTATTCCGACGTTAATGCATGTCGATACAACAGCGCATTCATGTTTGTTTTCGCATTTTAGGTGCTTAACGTTAATATTCTTCCGTGACCATGCCGATCACGTGATCGCGAGTCTCAGCTATAATATCCCCACCGATTGGTCTCTTCAAAACCTGTCCTACTCGGTGTGTTTCCGACCGTGAGCCGCTCGCATTACTTCACGAGTAAGTAACTATTGAATGACGCTAGATCAGAATGTTTTTTCGGTTAGCAGGCTATTCCGTTAGCCACGCTAGGCTCCTCATAGACTAGTTGAGTACAACGAACTAACTTACCGCTATACTTAAGCTTTATTTTGAATGCTCGTTTGTTTAGTAATATTTTTCATGAGTAGCACGAACATTGCCACATTTTGCACGTGATAATGATTTTAGCGTATTTTACTTTAACCATTGCAATATCCTGAAATTTAACACAATGACGTTTTTTGTATCTGAATTACATTTTGAATTATTATTAAAGGGGCTTATAAAGCGCCTGGTGACGCCTCCCGGCGTGTCCCCGCGCTGTGGAGAAAGAATCATAACCAGAACCAAGGAGAACAGGCTGATTAACAGGTGAACAAATGGGTCTTTAGCAGTTTCCTGAAGGAGGCCTCATTATTTTCTAACCTGATGGGTGTGGGGAGGGCGTTCCATTTCCTAGCCGCCAGAGTGCGGAAGGACTTGCCTCCCATCCTGGCTTTTTTTATGCGTGATGTTTTAAGCAGCCCCATTCCCTCGGAGCGAAGGGACCTATTCGGCTCGTAGGGTATAGCTAAGTCGGACATATAAGAGGGGGCTTAATGCACCATGGTTTGGTTTGTTGCTGACTGCTAAGGTCCTGTATGTTTTCATTTTGACACAGGCCCCCGAAGAAGGGTTACTCAAAACCCGAAATGCATTGGGCATGATGTAATGCTTGAAAAGTATGAAATGCTAATGGAATGATCATACCAAATGATAATGAACGCAAATAAAAACATTTGCTAAATTTGGAATCGATATCTTTGACTTTATTGATACGCCTGCTATGGATTGCAACTTTTATCAATGTTCAAATGATCTACAAATGGTGAAGAAACCCTTGAGTTTCATGTAAAATTAACGCGTCCTTCGTGATATATTTATCACACATTCTCCTCATTATTTAAGGCACTGACAGACACAGTGCGACAAGGATAGCGACACCCTGAACCTCATTAAAACAGCAACTTTGAAGTGACGCGCACGGAGATACAATCTTTAGAGTCTTTTACAGATTCCCAATATACAAATATAGTGCTCTACATGGCAACACTTGCAACAGGTGAGATATAAAAATAAAACTCTCCAGCTCATATCACTTACCTTAAGCGTTATCTGGTGGCATCATATGTTTAGTTTTGAGATGTAGTATTTGAACTCAAGGGTGATGCCTACCACCAACATGGGTACATTCAGTACAGCAACATTTGGTAAAATACACCCTATATGGTAATTTTGTACATAATGGTAATATTCTCAATCATTGGTATGCTTGCTATTGTAATCATTAGTATGATTGATATCCTAATACTGATCATGAGTATTGAAACACATACAAGTGTAATGTGATCATAATTCACTCTGGGATTACTTTTATTAGAGTTTCCTTTGGATGATAGCTGGTAATGTTTTGATTAGATGCTGATTTCATTGATCAGCCCATCCCAACTTCCTCCATAGCAAGTGTCTGAACATGATAAACAACGTTTTCTTCCAGAGCTCCTCCTGGGGGTAGCTGTTGTGTGGCGACATGTAGCCGCTAGTGCCTACAGTTCATAGGTGGGACAGACAAGACTTCCTTCTCATTAACATATTCCCCTCTCCTGAAGCTGGACAAACTGGAGAGTGTACGATTCGTTCACTTTGATTTGCAGTGAGCTACTGTCCTGCTATCCAACTTCCGTGAACTCTAAATAGAAGCTAGAGCCCAGTCCAGGATTTCCTAAAACTTCTTTTAAAGAAGACCTCTGTTGACACTTCCCCTTGGTGCCTTCTTGAACCTTGGTTTGAGTGGTACCCTTTTGCCTAGGCTGAGAGGAAGCCTAATACCTTGCTGGACCTCTACCTTCCTGCTATCCTGCCACTCTTTCTTGCACAAAAGCACCTAACCGGCCCAAGCAGTCTAGAGAATCTGTCTAAAAGCATTGTCTCCAAACCCCTTCACCAAAGATGGAAGGGCTGCCAACAACCAGCCGTACAAGTGCACAATAGCTGTGTGGTGACTGCCTGGCAATCACAATCTTTCTCTCCCAATATCTTTTTTTATCTTCATGGGATCTCCTCCACCTATCTGCTTTCCCAGTCACAGCTTCACGGCATCATATGCCTCTCTTACACACAGCCTGATATGCCTCTTCTGCACACTCCTTCTAAAAGGACCTGTTCTTCCCGGATGTTAATGAGGTGCTTGGTGGGTGGGGTTCTGAGGTTGAAATACCCCAGCAGCATTGGCATACCAGAGTTCTCTGCCTCATCTAGGATAGAGTGAGTAAAAGAAGGGGCCAGTTTAGATCCTGCAAAGCCTTGGGTAGTGCTGGGTTTGACATGTGTGTCTGGATCAAGCCCCTCTGGATCAAGCCCCTCTGATCACCTGATGTCTGTCTCACATTCTTGCTCAGTCTCCTATGTAGTAGATGAGGTCTAGTGATGGGAAATTCAGACATGAGAAGAAGGGGATTTGGGTTGCATTCCTCGCTTGCCGATGTAATAGACCTTTGCAATCCTGGGCTAATCATGTCTCTTTGGGCCACAGTTCATTATTGGAAGCCCCATTCTCTGAAACAATAAAAGTGTTGGGCTAGTGAAAAGGCATCATGTGCCATAAAATGCATGCACAAGTTTTCTGCACCACTTTGCACTGAAGTACTAAACATGAAGGTGCAGACGCTTGTGCACAGCTTCAGGGGGCATACTCTCATTAGTACGGGTGTGTGGTCCTTGCTACTGAGGAAATGCTTTGCTTCTTCACCCGCAGACACCTGCGAACAGACAAAGAGGCCATCGGCAGGTGCCCTGTGTGCCACAAAAGGTGGCCCGCAGTAAGTGCAGCCACTGAGTGCATCCACTGCAACGGTGGGAATGGGGGTTTCTTGACCCCACAAGACATCACTTGCCAGTTGGGTACAGTCACTCACTTCTCCTGCCTGCCGGGGGATCTTTGTCCTCTCGTCAAAGTGTAGGTGGGTGCCGCCTGCACAGCGAAATACAAAGTGCATGATTCAAGCTGCCACTCCATATTTTGCGAATACACTTCTCCCGGGCAGTGCAAGCTTGCGGCTGCTCTGGTGGAGGTCAGTACTTGTCATGGGGTGCGCGTCCCTGTTTGCATCTATTGCACCCTTTAAAGGTCTGCTGTGGTATAAACTGGGACAGTGCGCCCATTAGGTCATACGCCTATAAGTTGCTGCTTTCTTGAGAGCCAGTGGTTGCCTGCAGAACAGAAGAAAGGTACTGGTGTTGCAATGAGCTAAATAAAAGGCGGTAGCTCATTTAAAAAAAAACGCAAGCCCCAGCTTCTTCGTATCTAGTGTCAGGATGTGCTGACCACTTTGAGCAAGGACTGGAATGTTGATGCTGCCAGGCCGGACCATTCTGCAACAACACTGAGATTGCCTTTCTGCACCGATCTCAACATCTCCAAGTGAGAGTTTCCCACTTATGCTGTGATTTGCACCAAGGTAGCATCTGTTGAGAGAAGAGCTTAAGGAACCTTTGGGCCCATCTGTTGCCTTATTTGCAGATGACATAGAGTGCTCTCCTTCAATGTGGTTCAGGTGGCTGTTTTTCACCTCTCATGCTAATCCTACGTTTTCCTTGTTGCCACCTCAAGCTGCTCAGCTATGAATGTCTCATCTCAACCCTTGAGGTTGAACCCCGTCATGTAGATGCATCTTCCAACACTTACGCATATGAACTTACAGAAAATAACCTGGCCCACGTCTGTTACACACACAAATGTGAGCAAGAAAAAATAAAGCGAGGAATTCTTCACTGTAGTCAGACCTGCTCACGCTCTACCCTGAAATTCTTTTAAAAATCTCTAGAGTAGAACAGACAAGATGTTGTGTTCCTCGGACTTTAAAATGCAGACAGTGCTAAATGCACTTCTAAGAGCCTGGCTCAACCTTACTAGGGCCCTCATTACAAGGGTTGGGAAACATCTGGCCCATTATGTGTTGGACCCTGAGGGTATTTAAAGAACTGAGGACTTACCAATGGAATCTGTAACTCCAGGCCTGAATCTCCACACATTTTTCATTTTTTCCTAGACTTTCATACCTGGACTTTGGTGACTTTCAGTAGTTGAAATCTTCTTGTGAAGGTAGAGAGAGACATAGTGTTCATACAGACCTCATAACTCTGATGGGGCAGGTAACTGCTGTTACTGGCCCCATCTAAATTAGGAGGTCACTTGTGATGAGGGTCTAGGTGAAAACACATTTGCTGTGTAAACTACTATATTGTACTATACTATGCTACATTTGAACAGAAGTCCTAACTTTGTTCTAAAATAAGTAGCACCGATACATTTTATATATCCTGTTTTATATCAATGTTAATTGTGTCTAAATTCTAAACTTACAACACACTCCAAGTCTAAAGTCTTGGCAATGTGTCTCTGTTGCACCCTGGTAGTCAATAACAACAAAGGAAGTACTTGATATTTCTGTGACTAAAGGCTTCCTGGTACCAAGTGTACCCAAGGAACTTGATAAAACAACCAACATTCTGCCATCTATGATATGTGGATCTTGAGCGCTCCACAGATCTCTCTGTACTGTGAAGAACAATTGGCTAACCCACTTTTTCTGAGGCTTGTCTCCTTTTAACAGTGACTGTGGCATCTCCCAAGAGTTCCGAACTGAATGATGATAACATAAATTAACCATTGCACCTTTTCTGTCTCAGAACACACCACATTATACATGTTTACTTTAGGTTTTTTCCTCTTGTCACTGTCTGGATTTTTACCTCTCTAAATAAGTGATTATGTGTTGAACTCATCATATAGCGGGGAAAGCCAATGATTTTACAGCATTATGCCCTATTTGCGTATTGGCCCAGGCACTTCTTCTGCATGCCGATCCATTGTAACATGGGGTTGGTTGGAAATGTATCAACCAGGAGCCATGATACCACCTCCAAAAAAATAATACTTGAACCCAGAGTACCTTGAGCCCCCATCTTCTCTGATTCTGTTAAAATTGATAATGGTTGCTTTGCTTTGAGATAACTCTTTCAGTGGGAGTATTCTCTGCCATTATGGACAAAATATACTTTTTTTAAGGATGCTGGGCTCTCACATACGTTTTGTGACCTGCTTCATTGTCGAGTACGCCACTAACTGTGAATATCCACCTGCAGCAAATTTTTGACCACAGGACCAATCCAATTTTGTAAGCTCTTGTTATTCTAGGGGTACATAAAATGATAAAGATTTTGCTTCACCAATCAGGATGAGATTGTGTAGTGGAAGATTTAATTTATGCAGTATGCATTTTTTAATGTTTGTATCACAAGGCTGTCTTCTGATAGCCACAATTCTAGATCACTCAAGGGAACCCTTACTTTTGGTCAATTTTAAGGGTCAGGTAAATCTGCTTAACACTGACACTTTAAAAAAAACAATGCAAAACACCTTAGCATAAAAGCAAAACAGAGAAAATATCCTGTGCACTTTTTTTGTAGAGTAAGGAAATGATCGTTAAATAATTAAAAGTAGATCTATTTAGTAGAAACAATTCAAGAAAACCGAATGATATACTGACCTGCATAACCACATGTTCAACTCTGTCCAACAAACTTAAAAACAATAATATACAGAAATTGGAGAATCTTTCAGAAAGGACGCCTCAATTTTGAGAAACCCTTATTTGCCTATAAATGAGAATCCGCAATTCTGTCATCCATATCAGACCTAGACTCTCTGTTACTTCCAATACACATATCTCTCTGGGCTCTACCACCAACAAGAGGGCATTTTCCAGGTAGACAATACTATATTAGTAATCAGACATGCCACAATAGATCTCGGATTATCAACCTTGTGGGAACAATGTAAACCTACCACATGTAACTATGCTAATGTCATTTACACACTGATTTGCCCATGTAACACATTTACATAAGAATGACAACCATAAAACTAAAGTTGATGATCCAAGAGCATAAAAGCAGCTTGTGCTAAGCATGTTTGACTACAAAACTTGTCACACACTTCACACCAATGAACCATAAGTCAGGGGAACTGCAGTGGACCGTCATTGACAATACGCGCTCTTGGTGTGATTGAACACCAAAGCACACATTTTTTTAAGGGAAGAGCAATGTTGGATTTTCAGGTTATCCATACATATCAGAGGCCTGAATGATGAAATTGAGAGTTACCTTTTTTATCATAGAAACTATCACTATCAGCGGCAAAATCGTTCAATTCAGAAACTACTACACACAATGTGTAATGTCTGGAATCAAGTAACATGTTTTTTGTCAAAGCCTAGACACATTTAAAACAAACTGGAGAAAAAAAGCAATTATTTGAAACTTGGTAAGTAAATATACTGATTCCTTTATAATTAAGTATTAGGAAAATGCATTATAAACACCTCGGTCTAACTTCATGTTTTGGAAACTGCCCCGTTAACGTACTAGACTTAGGGACTTTCCAAGTGGCTTTGCCACTATTCACCAAAGCTTGACTCAGTTTCCTTAAGATCAATATATTTTTCAGTGCCATAAATGCAGCAAAACTGCAGGTAAATCTGTTTGTAATTTGTATACTGCCCGGATAAGATGTCATGCCTTCCCACGACACCTCCCCTGGGATCCCCATGCAAACATAAACAGCTCTAGTAGTAGCATTGATCTCAGAAGCATTTCATAACAAATGATCTCATGGTGGGGTTAAGATCCAAATGTTTAAAGTACTGGACACAAGACTATACACCACTCTTATTCTTGTAACTCCGACATTAAATGGTACATTGGTCTACAAATTGATTGAGGATGTCCAACACTAATATGGTTCTAAAAATATCAGGAATGTTGTCCATTACGTTAGACATTACGTGGTGATCAACAGTGACCTAATGGGTAGATGTCATATCAGTGATTGTGTAAATGCTTACTAATGTGAGAATTTATAGTTACTCGTCATTAATTTGCCAACTAGAGGGTGATGTGGCAGCGGATATGAACAGAGTGGAGTTCCAGTGTACGCCTACACTGGGGCACTCCTTTTGAAAGAATTTCAGGTGCATTGAACTATTCACTTGTGTTTCCTATCTAATCTCTTGTTAATAATTAAGAGTTTAGTGCCAGTGGACAGCCTGTTACGAGCCAGCCCTTGGTGCGTCTGCACCGTCAGTGTGTGCGTAAATTAAACAACATTGTCCAAGTACACAGATATTCAGAGGGTTCCTCTTTTTCATCTTTCATACTATGAGGTTATTCCCAAACAGAATAATTAAATAATCTCTTCTGTATTTGGGTTTTCACTCAAAAACACAGGAGCCGATGACATCTAAGACCTGAGACCATAAATAAGATTTTGGTTTTAAATGTAAATTGATACTTGTATAGCGCACTACTCACCCGCAAGGGTCTCAAGGCGTTTGTACGTATACCGCTGTGGAACCGATCCTGGCTTTCCCTGTGAGGTGTCCTCTCCTGGGCACCCCCAAGGTGGAGGCAAGGCATCCTTAGCGTTGTGGGGCCGTTGTGGAGATTAAGCAAGCTATTGCCCAGAGTTGCAGAGTGGGGCTCCATGATTGGAATAGGCACCGAGGCGAGAATTATCAGGTCCGTGGAATTTTGAGCCCAAGACCCGCCGAGGCGGGAAATTGAACCCTGGCTAGACCTCTGCATCAGGGTCTGTCGCTCTAACCATTGAGCCACACTTCTCCACTTTTGGCACATTTGGTGCAGAAAAGACCGTCAGCTTTGAGCATAAGCAGTTCCCCATGTAATCATGGAAAGGTTTATTAAACTCCATTTCTCAAGGGCACTGTAAAAAGTGGTATGCTAAACATGTCCTCAGGAAAACTCGGTCTCCACTTGTTGAGTTCCATTTCCCATGGGTACAAGATAGGGGCAGCGTATGTATGCATCATGTGGCGGGTGCGGTCTCTGCAACCTTGCTGTTCCAAATCCTGGGGTTCCTTTTTTTACCATGTGTGCTGGGCACAGAAAGCTCTATGATCACAACAGCGGGAAAGCTCTGAGTGCACTGGTATACGGCAAATGCGGCAAGGGCTGTTGGTGCACTGTTTACCAGAGATGTATGACCATGATTCTGGGAACATAACAATGTACAGCTTGCTAGACTGACCAATTTCTAGAACTGATCATATTCACTCTTTCACCTGTAGATACAAGCAGTATCAAGAATACACTTTCAATGTACCCAAGAGGTGCTTAAGTATTTAGCCACGTGAAGTGTATTAAATAGAATAATTATTTTGACTTGCAGTGTGTGACTATTGTTACTCGTGTGGAGGGGTTGTGTGTGTGTGTGTGATGGCTAATGGCAAAACAAGGGGTACTTTACCACTCTATTGGTGACAGCTATATCTTCAGAGCATGGTATGACTTATTTGTGATATGAAGTGCTTTTTAATTACTCTACACACCAGGATTCGTGACCTAGGTTGTATGTCAATTTTTTGACATAATAACTATTATGGACTGTAATTGTTGCAGCGTTGGGGTCTTGATAGCCCTAGCTGTTTTTCGGAAGAAACATGTTGCCTTCTAATAACATGAAAAGGTACTAAAACACCTGTTATGTCTCAAATCTTAATGATGCATGCAGTATAAATCTTCCACTACAAAGTTTTGACCTAATTGCCACTTCTACGTGACGCACAACCTTCATCTTTTTCAGTAGCTCTAGAACCATGAGCCACCTGAAAAAATTGGCCTGGTCCTGCATTCAGAGGCTCACTGTGGCTGGGTGTCCACAGTTATGAATAAACTTGGTGATGAAGCATGCCACAAGAAATGCGTGATGTTCAGAATCCTTAGAAAATGTGGTCTAGCATGGCAGAGAACATGTCCACTAGATATTTCGTAATATAGCAACCATTACCAATTTTAAAGAAATCAATGAAAGAGTAGAGGCTCGGGTGCTGTAGATGCAAGCATCACCTCCCCTGTATCACATTAACCAGATGGCAGTTCCAGGTATAGCAAAGATTTTACATCATTCAGGAGTTGCTACCCTTAGTAAGCCTTAAATCACACCCCAAATTATAGCCGATTCTCAAATAATTTGGCCTCCCTTTTCAGCGAAGATTCTGTTGAAAAATAAATGAGTAGGATTGTCACCAGACCAGTATTTTACCACCATGAATTTTATGTCAAACGCAGTAAAATAATTGGGAAAATCAGCAAAATTAGTACTTTTGTTGTAGCTTTGAACAATAAACCTAAAACAGCAAAATACAAGTGAAAATCACTTCGAAAGTACTCTAGAACTGTCTTCGCTACTCATGACTGTGTTACATAAAGCAGAGGCAGGATTAGAATGCAATATGCAAAAAGTAAAGCCAATTTACTATTAAAAAGAAACCCAGAATTTCAAAATGTACTATAGTTTATCTAGGTGAAGTGTTCAGGGTTGGGGAATGGGGGTCTTGAAGGCTGTTGGAAAATATTTCTTTGTTCCCAGATTCAATAAAAAAATTCAGCAGTATTGATATTCAGTTAATCCAGATTGGCTGAAGCCTTTCCAGAAATGCAGGATATTCACTGCTGACATTATTGATTCTTGTTTACATTAATTGTATGTAAATTCATCTCATGAGACCATCCCAATAATTTGAAATGGCTCTGGCTACTAGTCATCAAAGCTTGACTCAGCTACCTTAAGATCAATATATTTTTCAGTGCCATCAATGCAGAAAAATTCCAGGTAAATCCAAGTGTCATTTGCATACTAGCAGGGTAAGATGTCATGCCTTCCCACCACACCTCCCCTGGGTCCCTCATGCTAAAATAAACATCTCTGGTAGTAGCTTTGATCTCTGAAGCATTTCATAACAAATGAGCTGAGGATGGGGTTAAGATGAAAAATATTTAAAGTCCTGGACACAAGACTACATGCCACTCTTATTCTTGTAATTCCACACATGAAATGGTACATTGGTCGACAAATTGATTGAGGATGTTCGGCGCTGATAAGGTTCTAAAAATATCAGGAATGTTGTCCATTACGTTATACATCACGTGGTGATCACCAGTGACCTAATGGGTAAAAGTCATGTCAGTGATTGCGAAAATGCTTACTAATGTGGAAATATATAGTTACTCGTCATGAATTTGCCAACTAGAGAGTGATGTGGCAGCGGCCATGAGCAGAGTGGAGTTCCAGTGTACGCCTACACTGGGGCACACCTTTTGAAAGGATTTCTGGTGCATTGAACTATTCAGTTGTGTTTCCTATCTAATCTCTTGTTAATAATTAAGAGCTTAGTGCCAGTGGACGGCCTGTTACGGAGCCAGCCCTTGGTGCGTCAGTGTGTGCGTAAATTAAACAAAAGGAACAAGAGAGATCTCTGTTAGTGCATGCAAGTATGCTATAGTGTATTTCACAGTACTAGAACATTCATCTGAATTCCTATCCATAATAATGTATGTGCTAAACAGCCAGTTCACTTGAGAGCCACTGATATTGATTGCCCTCACTGACCCTTTACAAGTAAATGTCATTTTAACAGGACACTATTGAAGGGAAAAAATAGGATCACATTTAGTAAATCTAATTTTAACCAAGTTGCAATTTTTACCACTGTATTCCTGTATTTAAGACTTCCCACCTCCAACTTTTGTAGTATGGAGAAAGCACTGCTTTCATTTCCTGTATTCCAGTTTCAGTCTTTCAGTGGGTTTTCTTTCTAGATGTAGGCCCTTGCCATCAGGAAGCCACTTATGTTGAACATCAAGATCTTATCCTGACTCATTCCTTAGGGAAAACTACGAAGACCAGTACGCTTGACGGGGGAGTATTTTAAGACAAGTGCCCAGAGGCCCAAGTGGGTGAAGAGCACTAAAGAAGCGTTTTCCATCAGTCATTGAAACCTGTGGATCTCTTATGTATTAGTTCATACCTAATAATCCACTCACTAACTTTTAACACCATCAAGCAGTTTTTGTATCCACAATCATGTGCAAAAAGCAATCATGGTTTTTCTGGCTTAAACGTCTAATTTATATTAGCTCTAGTGCTGGAGCCCTGTACCAACTGTCCATTAAAGAAATAAACACCAAGACAGACCGCGCGAGAACTCCTTGAAGGATCGAGAAGAAATCAACAGAAAATCCTGCGTTTGGGACTGGCGTCAGACACATACTAGCTATGAAGATGAGGTAGCTTCCCTGAGAAGTGGATTCATAGAGAATTGACAGAGGCGAGACACTGAAGGACTGAATTTGCCAGTTTATATAGAAAATAGGAATTCTCCAATTAGGAAATAACCTAACAGAAAGGTCCAAGCTTGAAGCCTAATTTGCATGTGGTCTGTATTTTAAAATAATTGCCAATGAGCATTGACTGCTCAACTCTGGCAATTCATAGTGTTTGCCATACTCCTGCGCATATTCATACCCTAGACTGCAAGATGCTTGCTGATGTACAGGATGTGAAAAAAGTATTTTACAAGCCACCAGTATCAAAGAAAACTTTAACAAATACATACAATTCCTGAAGTCCACGATTATGACTTTTGGCATGGCTGATAAATGATTTTCATGGATTTGGTACCTTACTTTTTTTCTGCTGACATGAAACGCGTTTATGAATGAATTGTATGTATTTTATGATCCATTAAAGAATAATGTGGAATCTGGTGTCTAACAGAAATCCACTACTTGAATATGAAATTTACTTCCACCTTGGTTTGTCAGAATGCAAACGCCCAGGTATTTAATTTACTACCACTTCTCTGAAAGTCCTAGTGGCAGCTGGAAAACAACCCTAGGATTCAATTACCCCTCACCCCAATGCACGACAAGATAACCTTCAACGGCCTTTTCTTCATCCCAAAGTGTCTGAGCATAACATTTTACTATTTCCAAGGAGCCTCACTTTACTGTGCGCATTTGCACTACACATTTGCAGAAACTGATATAGCTGATAAGGTTGAGAATCTACTGCGTAGACAAGGGATCCACCCTTTGAAGTACACTCCTCATTCACACCCTCACACAGACAATTAAACTAGTCTTAAAAAAGAAACAGAAAATGGACCGCTTTTAATGGTTGATTCCCACTCATCAAGAATTCCTCCTACCAACCTGACTCTCTAGAAGGCCAGCATACGTGACATCATCAATCATTTCAATGACATATCTAGAGATACTCAGCAATATCACAATTAAATTGATTAATAACATAACCAGTGGCATCTCCGATCTCTGCATAAATGACTTAACCTCCCGTATGTCAAAGTCAAAGTCAAAACTCACGTTATTCGATTAATAAAAATCATAAAAGCATACTATACAATAATAAAATAGTGCCAAATTTACATAATTTCATAGTAAAACCAAGTTAAAAATATATATCAAAGTTAAAAACAGTTCAGTTCATCACTTCATTGTTACTTGATGCGTCAGGTACTATGGCACCGATTTGACTGCCAGTCTAAGTTTTCTACTGCGAACAGCTACCACAAAGAAATTTGCAACCCCAAACATAATCACAGGGTGTTCCATTAGTTGCAGATAAAGTAAAGCTGGCTTAATCTGTAAAAATCCCTTATCCTTTAAAAGAGGAAGAATAAACTTTTTCCTCCAACCACTGTAAAAAGCACAAAAGAGTGTAAAGTGCATTGTGTCTTGGGTTGATAGGCCATCACATTCACAGGGGGCAGCGTCCTTGGGCCTACACCACCCTTTCGAGTCAGTTAACAACAGATGGATTTGATTAAATCGAAATTTCGTCAACAACCAGCGATGAAAAGGTATCGTTACAATGGCAAGGTATGGCTGAATGGATAAGGACGAGATTAACAAGTAATGTGCCCTTACCGTGGGTTTCCTCAGTTGCAGCGCTTCCCGTTCCTGCTCTCTGATTTTGGCGAAATTGACTTTCACCCAATTTAGATCAGCTTTTAACAGACCCTCTGGGTTTGTAAAGATCTCTGGACGCCCCAATTCCCTGGAAGTAGTTTTAATAAAAGACAGCCACTGAATTTCCTTTGCTTTCTCCAATTTCAAGCAATCTCTTAGGATCTTCTGGTTCAGGATGAGATTATGATTCAACCATGTTTTTATCCATAGTAAAATAGGGGCCATACTTATTATCTCTGAGATATAGCCTACCCCTAGCTCTTGATGAACCGCAAAGGTTGCCGTTTATTGGGGGAGCGCCAGGAGTGCCCGGAGGAATTTGTTTTCCTCTATCTGAATAGGCTCAGGTTCTTTGTACCCCCAGATGGCCGCCCCATGCAATTGCAATGGATTTAGCTTTATATATAGATAAAATTGCCTCACACGGTTTCCCTCCTAACCGCTTAGCAAAACCCAATATTGCAGCAGATGATCTTCTCACCGCATTTACTTTGGCGGTGATTTGGTGGACCCAAGTGCCCCTATCGTCGAAGACAACTCCCAGGTACGAGAATACCTTCACTCTGGAAATCACAGAACCGTTACAAGAAAAGGTTTTGTTGCTATACTTTCTCGAACCCAGTGTCATAACATGTGATTTTCCATTGTTAATTACTAGGTCCAGGGATGTCATAAATTCACCAAAAGAATTTAGTAGCCTTTGTAGCCCAAGAGGTGTCCGTGCCAATAAAACGGCATCATCCGCGTATAGGAGTACTGGAATGGGCGTTCCTCCCATACGCGGAATATCAGATGTAGCCTTTACCGAGGTGTCTTCCAGGGAATTGATATATAAGGTAAATAGCATGGGGGCCAGTATGCACCCTTGGCGCACTCCTCTACCTGACTTAAACTCTGCCGTGCATTTACCCTCATGTGACATTCTTATTGACGCAAACAAATCCCTGTGTAGTTCAGCCAGAAAATACACCAATGGACGATCAAGCCCTAGGTCCAGGAGTATAGTCCACAGCCTCGACCTATTGACTAGATCAAAGGCCGTGGACAAGTCCATGAAACCCAGGAAGATTGATCCCTTGGCTGCCACCGTATATTTGTTGATAATAAGATGTAAATTGAGGCACTGATCTTCCGTGCCTCTACCTGCTCTGAACCCATATTGGGCATCTGATAAAATCTCTTTCTTTGTGGCCCAATCTGTTATTTTGGCTAAGATAACTTTCCCTAAGATTTTAATTGAGGAGTCTAATAGGGATATCGGCCTATAACACCTAGGATCCCCCCTTTGGCCCTTCTTAAACACTGGAATTATAGTTGAGCGGGACCATGTTGCTGGGGATCCTGCTACTACCAATGTATTAAAAACGTTCATTAGTATTTTGGCCCAGTAAATGGGGTATGCCTTATACAGATCCGGGGGCACGCCATCGGGGCCAGCCATACCCTCTATTGCCTTCACTACCTCTTCAAAGGAAAAAGACAATGGCAGCCATATTTGATCGGTAGAGGGCACCCCAAAAGTTTCCAACTCTAGGTTGCTACCGTAAATTGGTTCAAAATGACTTAGCCAATCCTTTTCGGAGATATTGACTTCTAGCGTACTGTTCTCAGTGCCGGCGAATAGAGGGTTATTGACTATGGCCCGGAATTTAGAACTATCCTTCATAGTTGCCTTATCCATCAGTGCTAACCAAGCTTCATTTTTAATTTCCTTTTTGTGAGCCTGCAGAATAGATCTATAAGCTTTCCTTCGCTGCGTAACTTGTATTTTATCTCTAGGGTTCTTATTAAGGGCCTGCATAAGCAAGTTATGGGCTCTAGTACAATTTCTGTCGAACCAGCCCTTTGCGGGGGATGATTTAGACCTGCTATTAACTGTGAGCTCCTTTGCCACTTGGAGACAGATTTTTTCGTATGAGGCAATTACGTCCCCCTCCTGCCCTAATGGATCAGAACATATGTTCAGTTCAGCACCTACCTTCATGCTAAGCGTATTGAAAAAATCTTCAGGGATGACCTTATGCCACTTTAGCCTCCTCCCTTGATCCTTAGCTTTTACCTCAGTTACAACTTTCGTGGTGGACAATTTATTAAGAAAAGAAATACTATTGTCCATCTCCAAAACTACAGGAGTATGATCGTTGAACACTGAGGATATGGCATTATAAAAAGTTACATAGCTTAAGAGTCCCGGGGATATAAATATGTAGTCAATAATTGATACGCTCTCCCTCGCTCTATACATCACCACACGGTCATTCCTATCATAAAACCCTGGTTCATATAGATCAATACTTGAGAGAAGATCCTCCAGGGCTTCCCCCTTCGGGCTGTGTTCGAAATGCTGAGGGGATGTATAAACGGGGCCATCGCTATCCTCATACTGGCACCTTAAGTAACATAAATGGACATTAAAATCACCCATCACAACATAATAAACAAAATTGGTTTGACTTTCCTTATAAAATTTAAAAAAAATTGACAATGAAGAGAGATGCTCATTAAGATACCCGCCTACCATAGAATTATAGAAGTTAACAAGTAGTAGAGTGGTGTTATTGGTCAGGCTAACTTCCACTATCTGAAAATGGTGGGAGAAAGAATCTAGCATTTTAGCTGACCCTGCTATATTTACTGATACCAAAAGCATCAGACCACCTCTATCTCTCCCTGCCGTCGAACGACATGCCGGGACAAAGTATGATGTGTAGTCAGGGATCCAAAAATCACACTCACTATCCCAGGTCTCTTGAAAGGCTACAATATCATACTGTTTCACAAAATGTAACCAATCCTCTTCAACCCTTTTTGCACGTAGCCCAGCAATGTTCCAGCTTAACACCTTTACCGTCTCCCTCAGCCCCACATATTCGCTCACTTTATTCTGGCTTGTATTTAAGGGCAGGTTAGCAGAACCGGCCAGTCAATCTAACTCTTCCACCTGGGACAGGGGTGAGAATCGATTTTGTAAGGCCAGCTTCTCCCTGGTGTCCTTACTAGATGCATTAAGTGGCTTTACGAAATGCCCCATTTTTTGTGCGTTATCCAACTAGGTTGGTGCTCCCTAGCCATTGGCATTGGAATAAATTGGGTAGGCAGCTTTAAGTCTCTCCTGTTCTTGACCTGTTGAGCCTTCTCTTCTGTGTTGCCTATGTAAGGGCAAGGATAGAAGAAACCCAGCGGGAGTGCTCTAATACCTCCAACCTCGGATGTTACATTTGTGGCATCCCAGAAAAGACGTGTTGCCTCGGCAGGGTTATTAAGATTTACAATGAGGCAATCCCCATTCAAATGTTTTTTTGTGCGTCCCAGCTACCCTACCCGTCTACCCGTTATTATACTGGATGAGATATTATTATCCCCAGTGCAGTTGTCATTGCACCACTTCTTGATGTTTGCTAACAGGGAATCTGTAGATTCTACCTCACCCTCTTCTAAAGGTGGGACATTGACTAAGATTGCAACAAAGGGGGTTGCTTCGGGGGGAGATTAATTGTGCGTTGGTGTACCAGGCCTTTTATCTTCGGGGGATCCCTCATGTTCTTCATGGGCCTTGTTAGGGTAATGGGGCTTTTAGGGCATGGGACTAGCATCGGGCCCTTGGAACCATTGCTGTTCCGGTAGGGTACTGTGTTACTAGGGAGTGAGTCTGGGCTTTGACTCCTAAAGGAGGTTGGTAATATTCTCTCTGCATTCCCCCCATGGCCTGCGCCTTTTTTGACCTCAGGTGGAGACTGGTGGGGGCCTTTAGGCAGGGTAAGAGAGTGATCATTCGCTAGTAAGAAAGCGTTCAGGCGCTCACATTTTTTTAGGATCCCACCTACACATTCATTCAGAGTATCAATAATGTCTTTAGCGATCAGTATCAATGCGGATTCTAATTTCTCAGAGAGGACATTCTCTACCATGTCCTTGAAAGTTCCTTCTAGGCGGGCCAGTGATAACGGACCTAGTTCCACTGGGGTAGTGCTGGACGTCTTCGTCTTATTATAGTGTCTCTTGCCTGGGTTCTTTACTTGGTCAACCCCTATGGCCTCACTCAAGATCACAGAGTTTGTGGGATTATCAGGGTCAGAAATAGGCCCCGGGGAAATAGTAGTCTCGGATGGTAGACTGGATTTGGGGGGCTCGATTATAGTCACTGGCTCCAAAGGCACATGCCTAATAGGAGGACTGTCATTTCCCGTTAGCTTATGTGTTGGCGTTTTTTACCGTCCAAACCCAGCTCTCGTTCACTGTTTTCAATTTCGGTGTTTAACGCCCCTACAGCGGAAGTCAAGTATGAGATAATACTTGAAGAGTTGCGAGGTATTTTGGACTTTACACTCCCTCCATTCAAAGATGTTTGCAGTTTCCGCTTACCCATCTTGGCTAGTGTTCGTCAGGGGGGTAGCCCGTCCTGTCCCTCGCCGTCCCCGGAGGGCCACAGATGGCCCGCCCTTTGCCCGGGCTTAGCCCCGGCGCGACCCACGACGCGGGGGGACAGCTGGAGTTTCTAGCGCCTCCTGGCGCGTGGTTGGCTGCGGTGGTGGTGGCCGCTGCCGCTAGGGAGCCTGGTGCCTGGAGTCCTCCTCGCTCCTCCTGCAGCCGCTGGGATGGGCTTGCGGCGGCTGGAGTAGAGGAAACAGTGAGCCTGTCACCCGAGCTGCAGGCAGGTATAATGCAGCACGGCCCCTTGTGTGCAGATAGTGCCCTCCCGTATGTAGTATACCGCAGCTGAAAAGCTGGTATGTGTGTCTGTGTGTCTCTCTTTTTTTTTTTGCTGTGGAATATCTTGCCAAGAAATTTGTGGCTCTTAGCAAATCATTAAAAAGATGTAGTAGGTCTGGTCCTGTTCCAGGAAATAATAGGGTCTGCTTTTAGCACTGTGATCCCCTTCATCGCTGCCATCCCCTCCCAATATCATAAGGAGCATACTCCATTTCAGTGCTTGGGAGGCATCTGCAACTTAAAGGCTAAGCTGTAGATTCTGTGGTAAAAGTCAAAAGGGGTTTGGGTTTCCATGAGATCTGAACTGTACTGCAACACTCCATGGAAGGACACTGACAGCTTTGATGTCAATTTCTTATTGTGACGTTGTTGGGATATATGAGATGGGATTGGGGATGTGAAGAAATGCTAAGATGTAGTTTGAAATAAGGTGTCCTTTCAGATTCTAGCATGCAGGTAGATAGCCTTAGCTGGTTCAGGGTTCACAGAGGAGATGCTTTTATATATCTGAGGCACCTCTCTGAGAAAGAATAGTGGGAAACGGCCACTACAACGCGGCCGTTTCCACGAATACCTTAACCACGCATGCATTACAACGCATGCGTGGTTACTACGAAAGCCTTTACCACGCATACCTTTACTACGAGGTACGTAGTAAAGGCATGTGTGATAAAGGGTTAAAAAAAAGGGGGGTTTGGGGGGCCTCCCCCCCAATAAAAAAACTCTCCAGAAGAAACGTCGAGATGTGCAGGAAAACGGCGTAGTTTAAGAGGAAACGGAAAGGAACTTCCGCTTCCTCTTAACGACGTCCGACGTCACCACGGAAGAAATCGAGGAAAAGGTTATGCGTAAAAAAAACATTCCGTTGTAACGCATGCGTGGTAAAGGCATGCGTTGCAACGGAATGTGTTGTAAGAACATACAACCCAGAATAGTTCAAGGCACTACGTATTTGGTAATCAGGTATTTCTAAGTAAAATGTTTGGGTCCTCGGACCTTCTGCAGATATAAAGTGGATTTCAGCCATCCAATAAGGTTGCCTTAAGTGGAGAGCTTTGCAGAATAGGTAACCTGTTTAACAGTGATGAGCTGGCTATGAAGGGAAGTCAGTGACATGAGATCAGAAAGGGTCCTATGTTATAAAATCTCCCTGGACTGGTCATTTGGCTTTTTGTTATCATTAGGGAAAGTTAAAATTAGTTAGAATAAGCACAGAGTTTCATAGGTTTATAGGCTTGAAAGTATTCCAGAAAAGGCCGGACTGGGGACTAAAACCAGGCCTGACAATCAGATCAAGCGGGTGATGGGCCTGTGAGTGGGAAACACCATTCCGGCTGCCGCTTTTGTTACAGGCGGCCGATATTGCAGCCCTGTTGCAAAACTGGCCCACTGTAACAAAACCGTCCCTCAGGGGTCCAAAACTGGCCCCCACTCTTCCGACCCACCTATGGCCAGTCTGGCCCTGATTCTACATTGAAGCCATGAGGGGGTTAGCTTGTACAGTGCTTCTGAAGGCATTTGCAGAAACTGCTGTCTAGGACTGATATTGGAATCCCTTGATGACATGCTAATTGAGTGATAAGTTGACATCATGCCTCCCAAAAGACTATGAATTTCAGATGAAGGTGCTATTTTATGAGCTAGAATTATATGCTGTACTTGTGGACAGTGGGGGTGACTTTGGGGGGCTGAGTTATAAGTAGTGCAGTGGCACCCAGCCTCCAATGGTGATTAGTCAGGTTGAATTAGTTGACATCTTGTGAGGTGGTACTTACTTGGTTTAGCTATGGGTCCTACGTGTATTCATGCGTGGTTCACAACCGTTTCTCCAGCAGGACCATGTACAGATTAAATAGTAAGACGGGCGGTGTGCTCGAGGAGATGCTGCATGTAGCAAGAAACAAGGGAGACATGGAGGATTCCATCTATGCAATTTGGTTTTGGATTTCATGTGAGAATGAAACCTGCGTTGAATACCACTGAGAGCTCAAGGGCCCTGAGAAGGCAGGGGCCACTGTAATTTAGTATGGTGTTGGTCTCCAGTTTGTGTTTTATTTATTTACAAGGGTTACCACAGCACACACAAGGCCAACTGCACACATGATCGCTGCACAAAAAGAGGCATTTGTGTTGCAAACACAGATCACAAAAAACAGTGGTTTGTTTCTGTGTGACACAAGCAGGTTTGAAGAGCATCTTGATTCAAGAGAGAGCCATAGAAAGTTATTGTTTAGCATGGGGATGATGTGATCTATACACAACTGGTACCAGTACAAGATGAGGAGCTGCCTGTATAGCTACTCAGAGGGGTGTTAAACTGCTTTTGGGCAGAGAACTAGGAGGTTGTTGCTATAATCAGTTCTGTTGAGAACCAATGATTGTACTATTTGGTTAAGCCTTGCTTGTTTATTAAAGATGTTGTTATTCATAACATTCTTAACTGTAGTTGTGCACCATTGGCTTTAGAACTTCGATGTGTTAAGTAGGAAAACAACAAGGCAAATGTGTGGGGTATAGGAATGTACACAAGGATGGAGTCTTCAGTAACAAGAATGAGAAAAGCCAGGTTAATGTAAAACAATGTGTATAGGTGTGGTATGATGGGTCACATGGCTAACAATTAAAAAAAAACTGGGTGGAAGTCTCTATGCAAAGTATGTAAACATAAAAGTCATGTTAGTAATTGTTGCAGAAGTAGAGATAACAAAGAGAGAATAAATGAAAGTAGATTATGTAAATGAGGAAATAGTCTTATAAATAAGACAAGAGAAAGGGGATGGTCCGCACGATGAAGTGCTAGCCGTGGGGAAGAAAGTCAAGATGTTGCTTCAATCTGGTGCAAAATGACTCTTATTCCTGAAGACATGATTAAAAATAAAATGTGTGGCACGGTTAAACTATTTAATCCTGTCATAAGCCCAACCGGATATGGTGGTGAACCTAAAAAATTAGTGGGTTACTTCGAAGGTGAACTGGAATACATAAATAGATATTCAAATTTACATTGCAGTAAAGTGAGATACCTTACTCCAGTTCTTGTACATCTTCACCAATATTCTTTAACAACTTGCATGTACATTTTTCCTAGAACTAGCCATGTTAGTGAAGGAACTGCTTTGGGGAACATAGAGCAGGAGAGTAGCTCTGGGCACCTAATATCTCATACTTGATGGTGGCACCGTGGGAGTGTTGGGTGCCCACCTCCAGGGGGTGGTGGGGGGGGTGGTCAGCCTGGCTTCTTTTTTCGAGCTTGCTTACCTGAAAGGCAGGCTCTGCCTTAAAGACGCAGGAGAATATCTATTGGGCAAGTGATGCGCCTCCCAGGCTGGATTAATTCCAGTTATAACTGGTTTCGCTACCTACATTGCAGGTCATCACAACCTCATATGTTTAAAAGGTTTCATTATGGTGCATCTCTAATTTGCTCAGCTGGACAACAGAGCAATCAGATGTCTCTTGGCTCAAACAGAAATTGCAATATTCAGTGCCTTAACATAAATAAATAAATGGCAGGCATTTCATTACACTGGCCTATTGGGGCACTAGGCTTAAGACTTTGATTTCACTGACAGCCAAATGGGATAAAGACCTATGTGTCTGGCTCTCTGACACTGAATGGAACTGAGCCTTACAACATGTATGATGTGTCTCAAGAAACACCTGCTTAAGCTTATTCAGTTCTGTTTGCTACATAGGCTAAACTTGACACATATATGCCCGCAGGCTATGTATCTTCATATGCCTTTGGTATTTTCCTGGTGTAATCAAGCAGGGACCACATTTGCTAACATGGCCTGGTACTGCACAATGATAGAGAAATGGTGGGAAGATCTCACCATCCAACTGGGGACATAGACAGGGAACAATGATCTGGGGCAACTCAAGATTTGTCTTCTGGGCCTCATGACAAGTAGTAAGGCTAGCAGATCTACCAGAAGCTTTTTTTTTTCTACAAAAGTTTTGCTGCGCTAAAATGACCATCTTCCCATCTTTCAGGAACATGTGGAGCTGTATCAGAAATCAACTCTTTTACTACAGTTTTCGCATATTTCTAACAGATAGCCCATTTTCTCAATGTTTGTGCTTTCATTCTACTTCTAGTTTGTGGCGCAAACAGGTGGGCATCCGAGGGGTGATGCGGGAAATCCATCTCTGAAACCTAAAAAATACTAGCATCCTCTGCAAGGACTCCCATTGTCACTGGCACTAGTCAAGCCCCAGACGCGGGGTAGGGTTTTTATTGGAACAAGTGGGGGAAAGCTGGGAGGTAGAAATAGTGTGTGTCCTTTCAGATTCTGGAAGTTTATGTCACAGAAATGCAAATAAAATGTTTTTTTAGTAAAGATTGAATTTTGCAGGGCATTGTGGGTAAGAAACCTTCATGGGGCCCACGTGAGGCACACCACCCTGAACTCTCCTGGCTGACTAGTTCTCAGAAATGTCTCGATTTGATAGGTTTCCCTGGTTAGCCATCCAGCTCATGCCCAAATACAGCTGCTGATGTGGGAGTTAGGGTCAGCTACACACGTCAGATACCCTTTTTATTGGATACACAAAGGGGAATGCTGGGTGGTAAGACATTTGTGAGTCTTCACAAATTCTGGAACTTTGCTTCACAGAAATGGAGAGAAATGCATGATTTCAGGCTAAGTGTGAGGTTCACAGGGCATTATGGGTAAGAAAACATTGTGAGATTCATGCTAGGCACAGCACCCTGGAGTTCCCTGGCCTGGGTGTCTAGTTTTCAAAATGTATGGATTTAGTTGGTTTCCATGGGATGCAGAGCACATTCCCGCATAGTGTAAGCATTCACCATGGCACAGTAGAAGGGCATTTTGATTTAGACCTACTCTGCTGCTCCATATACCAAATCTATGGCCTAAAGAATCAACATTTCCTTTTGCTTGTCATGGGAATGGTCTCTGTGCCCCACATGGAGGGAAGAAAGACTGTTGGGGTTTTCGGGCTGAGGGTGGGGCAGATTGGGGGTGAACTCTCTCTATTACCCCCAGGTAGGCAGAAAGACTAATGTGGCCTGAAAAGGGGGAACACAAGCCCATTCCCAGGGGGGCCGCTCCCCCCCCAAAAAAAATACTGATATGTAATCCCTGGTATCTAGTGGTCTTTCTTCCTCCCCCACCCGCCAACCCGAGAGAGCAGATTGGGAGTGAACATTCCCATCCACTGCTCATGGGTGACAAAAACACTAATGTGGCCCAGGATGGAGGGGATCAGAAGCCCATGCTAAAACCCTGGTGTCCAGTCGGGTTTCTGCCCCTTGCGGCAGAAAGGCTTATGGGGCTCGGGGCGGGTGGCGCATAGGCCCATGCCTGGAGGACACCTCTCCACAACAAATTCTTTGCAACTGCAATCCCTTGTGCCTAGTGAGTTTTTTGCCCCTCCCAGAGATCAGATTGGTAGTGAATACTCCCAATCACTCAATCCATCCTCAAAGGGGGCAGAGAGTCTAAGGGGCCCCAGGATAGGGGGAGCACAGGCCCATGCCCAGGGTGACTGCTGTCACCCTAAAAAATATTGTGCAAATACAGTACCTGGCCTCTAGTGGGCTTTCTGCCCACAGGGAGCAGTTTATGTATGAATACCCCTATTCACCCACCAGGGGACAGAAAGTCTAATGGTCACCTTAGTGTGGGAGGGCACAGAACTTTGCCCATGGTGGCCACTCCCCTGCCATAATTCTATCTCTGGTGTCCAATGGCTGGATCCCTGCTTGGCGATTACCCTCTTATGGCAACCCCCCAAGCAGGGATCCACTAGAGAGGGAGATCATTAGAAAGGGGAGATTCTCATTTTTCTAATGATACCTCCTACATGCAAATCAGTGCTCACATGGTGGTTATGTCAACCAGCACTGATCCAGTGAAAGTGAACTGAGACACTCTGCTCATTTTATTTCACTTTTAGTGATATGCCGTCAGCGCACTATCCACGCTGATTGTCATTTCAAAAGCAAAATCGACTTGGTCTGCTGGGGAAGCTCTTTTCGAGCAGCCCTACCTCAACATTTTTTAATGTGATCCTTCTGGTGCTAGCAGCCCTCTCCAGCATTGCTCAATGGCCGACAGCCACACTGTGGACACAGGCACCTGCATGTAAAAGATCAAAGACCAAATAAAAAAAAAGTACTGACTTAGCTTCCCTGTATCAGAAAGGTTGATTTGTTTTTATCCAGAATAGCTCTTTGCTTAAGTTGAGCAGAGGAATTAAGGCATTCGCATTTGATTGAGAATTCTATCAGTCAAACTAATCAACATTAATGATCTTTTTGACCAGATCAGATTCTTTGTCAGCTAAGAGGTTTAGTATATACACATATAATACAAGTAAGTTATTAAATGCAAGCAAGGAAGTTTTTCACAAAGTCAACACCAAAGTATTAACATTACATAAGGTTCCATATAAGAAAACATTTTATCGTGTACAGAAGTTAAAAGCTAAGTATGATAGGCACAAACAAAGCAACCAATTTAGATCAGTAGCTACCAACATACAGAGAGAGTTAAATTAGTTAATACTAATATAGTAACAAAAGTAGTAACAATGGGAGTAAAAGACTCTGCTCTCACCTGGTTTCAGTCATACCTAACTGACAGAACTTTCCAACTTCATTGCCCACCCTTTAAGTCATCACCTCGCACTGTTAGCCACGGGGTTCCACAGGGCTCTAGTTTGAGCCCCACCTTATTTAACATCTACATGGAACCCCTGGCACACATTGCGGAGGAATTTGGGGTGGGCATTGTCAGCTATGCCGACGACACCCAGCTGGTGTTCAAAATAACGCCAGACAGTAAAGACTTAGCCTCTAACTTCTCCAACTGTATGCTCAGCATAGCGACGTGGATGAATGCCAACTGCCTCCGTTTAAACGGAGATAAAACAGAGGTTCTGATAGTAGGAAAAGATACTTCTGTCTGGTCACATGCATGGTGGCCTAGCGAGTTGGGTGAACTACCTGTGCCTGTAGAGAAGGTGAAGAACCTCGGAGTCATGCTTGACGCCGATCTCTCAGGTAGAGCCCAGGTAAACAAAGTGACAAGCAAATGCTATAGCACCCTAAAAGTACTGCGTAAAGTTTTAGACCTTCTTCCGACAGAAGCGAGAAAGACCATAGTCCATGCCCTAATATCCCCCCATTTGGACTATGGTAATGCTCTCCTACTTGGCCTTAATCAAAAGAGTCTGCACCAGTTATAATGCATACAGAATTCTGCAGCACGACTGGTGCTCGGTCTCCCTCGGAGAGCATCTACGAAAAATGCGCTTGCCAAGCTTCATTGGCTCCCTGTAAAAGAGAGAATTATATTTAAAACTCTCTGCTACGCACACCGCATTGCCCAAAACAAAGGCCGTAGTTATCTGAGAGGCCTCATCACCATCCATAGGCCGATCAAAGATCTTAGATCAGCAGGCACGATGCTATTTAAAATCCTCCGCATCACTAAAGCTAAAATGGGAGGAAAATCCTTCCGCTATCTAGCCACCAAGTTCTGGAATGCCTTGCCAATCCAGCTGCGGATGGAGCCATCTGAAACAAGGTTCAGAGCTAGACTTAAAACTTATCTATTTCCCAAAAATTAATTCTGCTCGCCTGACTCTTGGTCCTTCTTGATGGTTTGCATTTGCAGTCAGCGCGGGGACACACAGTTTTGTGCAGCCAGGCGCTTAATAAATGCTGATTATTATTATTATTATTATTAAAAGCTGTCCCAAATCAGTTTGAAAATTGCCATTTAACCCTGTCTTCTATATGCTCATAAGGTGCCCAATGATCTCAGATTAGTAGACAAAAATCAACATTAGATCTAATATTGTCCTCAACAGTGTCAATGCTTTCTCATTTAAAGGGATCCTCTTCTGCAGTAATGAAGAATGACAATTAGAAGCCAAGTAGCTAATGTTGCTCTCAGAGATATCTTACGGTGGCAAAAAATATTATCCTAAAAATTGGATATCCACAAAAACCTTTTAAAATAGTATATGTCTAACTGATACAGCAAAACTCCCACAACTAGGGAAAATATAATTTAAACTATGGCCGTTTGCTGCTTCCTGCATATCTTACACACAACAAAAGTGGTATATAATACCTCATCCAACCTGGGGGAAAGATGGGGGTGGGGTTGCCTCCATCTTTCTTTCCTTCCCACCAAGGCGCCTAACATATACATCCTCTGTTACATTAAATTCAATAACTGGTGCTGAGAATGAGCTAACTTGGTTTTCTGTTTAGGACAGAGGGTCAAGGTGATAGTTGTGCAATAAATGACTCTGTATAGTACTTTAGTGTTCACCATATATTGCCTTTGCTTTCCAGGAGCTGTCAAATTTTGGGAAGAAAGGATTCTATGAAGGTAGAATTGCATCAGCCATAGTGGATGTCCTGCACCACAATGGTTCAGTAATGGCATTGGAAGACCTTAAACGTCACAAGACTGAACAAGTGGAGCCCATCTCCACAACATATAAGGCTGAGTATTACCGTTCATTAGCAATTACATGAAGGGAGGCGGTATTGCTGTTGAATTGAGTTTTCTCTGACTGTATCTGTTCCTTTTTGTGGCTAGCATGATATCCCTTCAGAGATGTTTATAGCTGGTTATTAAAATGCTGTACGTATGGAATATGTAATTATAGAAATAGGCCAGCACACTTATATTGTACCAGGAAAATGACTAACGTCACTCCCAACTGTGATAAGGTTGCAACATATACCTACCATTGAGTGATCGAATCACACGTAGAATTTGAATGCAAATTAGAGTGGGAACATTGATCCCTGCATTTCCTGTCTTGTTGGTTTCTCTCAGTCCTCTCCAGGAATTATAATGTAGCTTCAATCAGATGGGACGTTGGTTAAGGCACTGATACACAACAATGCAAAAGACAAGCAAGAGGAGTCAAAGAAACAGCTGCACACTTTGATTGGCAATGTTTGCTTTAATCTTTTATTTGGAATAAGGTAATTGCATTCTAGACCACCGGGGACCTACTTTGGCCCCACTGGCCACAGTCACTGTCGAGTACATAAACCTTGTTCTTAGTTACCCAGAAAGTAGTAATGGCTGTAAGTCTCCACCTCCTACTTATTAACACTTCTAATGGACATGGATGAATACCACAAATCTGGTACAAACTGAGGAATTGTAAAGAGCTCATGGTATCAATTCTTTTGATATTTTAGCTATCACATCTAGATTTCTATTTAAGATTTCTGAAGCGACCTGCTCTGTGTTACTTATCCGTCTTTAGCTCTGTTGGAGTATCAGTTTCCATCATCCCATATCTTCTGCCCCATGCTCTTATGGTCCTCAGGGTAACACACGCTCTCTCTGTCTCTTTATTAAATCTCTCTGTGCACTCCGTCTCCTTACTGTAGCACTGAAATACCATAATAACCAACTCTGTCCATCCAATGAGTACTTTAGTTCTCCTGGGTAAAGCTGCCACTGTCCATTTCTTCTGCAGAAATCTCAGATGAGATCTGTTTTCAAAACACTGTCCTTTGCTAGACACATTGTATTTTTGTTTTTTACCATTACCTTTGGTTATACAAATACCCATATTCTTTCTGCAAATCCCAGAAGAGAACAAATAGACTGACAAAACATTTAAGCAAGTATGTGTATTGAGGTTCTTTTAAGCCATTTCACATCCTATTCAGGCCTGACCCTGTGAAAAGTGTGAAAATATTCTCTTAAAGCAATGTCTCGACTTAGTAAACTTTAAATATGACAAAGCCTACCACTGCTTTCTTCATTCAGCGTTCCGATGAAGTCCACTCATCTAACAGGATGCACTGGTACAACGTGTATAATTCACATCACATTATTAAACGAAGCAGGCTGAGTCATTTTTTGGTGCTGCTTTGCCAACAATAAATCGCTCACAGTATCTAAGGATCTAATCTATAAACTCGTGGCATAATTAGTCCTAGTCACCGTATCATGGAAGAATGCAAGCACGGTGCCTTTGTGACTGTAGAAAGAGATTTTGAACGTTGTAGGTTTCGAAAAGAAGATTTATTTAAGATAGAGAACAGCTTAACAACCACAGGAGGAAGACCGGGCAGACACAACCAATCTCCACTCGACTCTCCAACCAACTCCCCAGAATCCCATAACATTCTCAATGACATATAACAATTCTACAAATGACCAAAGAGAGAATACCACACACCTCCCCCTTTAAAAAAAAAAATAATAATTTAAAAAACAGTGGAACGTAACTAAAAACGAACAAAATCTTTTAACTTAATAGGAGAATGCTTAACACGGGAGCTTCTTCTAGTGACATCAATTTCTTGTCCAATATCCAATGAATTATCAGATACAACTTCAACAACATTTTCATGTACTACATCATTTTCAATATTCTTTTGAAGATCTAAATAATCAAAAGCTTCATGAGAACCTGGAAGTCCATTCATACTTTCAAAAGAATAATCAGCTGAAAATGTTCCAGAATCATTGACTTTGACCAACAGAGACCTAGAACAAATGGATGTTGAACAACTTGGTGTAGTTCCATAAACATATGATTTACACACATAAATGCCTCTAAAATTCCAAATTTTACCACCTTCTACCCTGACAGCTTTGCTAAAAAGTTCAATAATTCTTACAGGATCAGACCATCTAGACTGTTTTCTATTTACTTGTCCACCTAATTTCACTCGCACCCATTCACCCACTCTTAATTTAGAAACATTGGACCTTCTTTTGGGATTATTTTGTATCATCTTATCTTGAATTTTTTACTTTTTGTTTTCATCATTATTTGATCTCTGAGAACCTGCTCTTAAGAAATAGTTTCAAATGTGCATGAACAAGCCAAAGAACGTAACGCTGAAAGATAGTCCTCTATAGATTCTTCTACTTTTTGGGCACATGAATAGAATTTGAATCTTTCCATTACTGTGTTAATTTTTCTTCCAAAACGAATTTTCATCTGTTTGGTGGCTTTCTCAAAAACATCCATATCTCCTGCATCTTCAATTGGAGGTAGATTGTCAAATTCTTTAATGCCAGCACCTCCTAAACAATGTCTAAGTAACACAAGTTTCCGGTTTGCTGAACAACCATCTTTTTCAAGCACATCCACATAAGACATAAACATTGTAAACCATAAATCCCATTCTATATTGGGCTCCCCAGCTACTTGTAGAAAATGTGGTGGTGCAGCGATACTAGACATTATAATTAAATAAGAAAAACTTGGCAATAAAGCAATTAAAAAGTAAGTAAAACAAACAGTACCTTGCACTTTAGATGAAAATAAAATGTAGTAAAAGATGGTGCTTAGATGACTGGAGAATCACTTAAAACTATGGGATAAATAACTAATTTTAAGCACTGGTAACGCTAAAATTGTTTAAAATATTGCAATGAATGAAAAACAGCTCCGACTTGAAGAATTGAAACTGACGATTTCCAAAACGGTGCCATGTAATTTACGTTCATTATGCTGCGTAGGGTTAAAGTTTACCAATCACACAATGCATAGCGGGATAATCCTGAGAAGATGAAACAGTCGCAGAGAAGAATTCTTGTGCGTGTACAGTGCTTGAATAGAAACAGATACGCGCGATGAAATTCAAAAGATGCCGCCAAGAAAACGTTATCTACCGCTTGATAAATGCGGTCGATAGCGGTACAATATAAACAGTAAGTGATCAGATTGCCATTAAACGCTGATAACGCTGGTACTTTGAAATAGTAAGAATTTGAATAGTCATTCAATGCTGGTAACGGTAATGTAAGTTGAAAAGACATATGGGTGCATTCATAAACCGTCAGCGCAAGAACATGCATGAGCGCTAGGTTTAAAGAAAATAAGTCTTTAAAGAAAATAAGTCGCACAAAATATAAGCTGAAAAGTACGCTACCAAAGAGTATCCAAACGGTATCCACAACAGAATTTAGATGACAAACTCTTCTGTTATCCAAATTGAAGCTGAATAACGAGTGAATGCTGTCTCGAATCTTTAAATCTTGTTCCCAATCGTCGCCAAATACTATGTAGAAAGAGATCTTGAACGTTGTAGGTTTCGAAGAGAAGATTTATTTAAGATAGAGAACAGCTTAACAACCACAGGAGGAAAACCGGGCAGACACGACCTATCTCCACTCGACTCTCCAACCAACTCCCCAGAATCCTATAACATTCTCAATGCCATATAACAATTCTACCAATGACCTAAGAGAGAATGCCACAGTGACATAAAACGTTGCTGTTTAGTAGGGCTCGAATCATAAAGTTTCTGCACGCAGATCAAATGTGCTCAAAAACTGATGTGCTGGTGGAAATTCCCTTATAGATACACGATCAAGGGAGATTTTGGTTCATGGATAGGACTTCTCATTGCTAATCACTAAAAAAGTCCATGTTATATACATATATATATATATATATATATATATATATATATATATATATATATATATATATATATATATATATATATTCACTGAAAAAACCATAGGTTATAGACCATATATAGTTAGGAATTAGCATTTAAAAAACCTTATTTTACTGACACAAAACCATTGAAATTCCATATATAGTTAGTTGTACTAACTATATATCGCGCACCCGCAATCCACTGCTGATCATGTCACATATTACATCATTCATGACATGGTCATTGACATCACTGATGACATCACTGATGACATCTCAAATGACATCACTGATGACATCACTGATGACAACATCCAGTGACTGTATGTTTCTGTAAAGTTAAAATATGTCTTACATATTGAAGAATGAGTGGATGTATAAGTGTCTGGATGAAGGATTTAGTAGGTGCATGATTGACTGTATGAGTGAGTGAATAAATGTGTGTCACTGAGTGCATGAGTTAGTGACTAAACTGTCTTAATTTGTGCATCATTATGTCTGTTGTTCTGTAAACTGCTGCATGTGTTGATCAGTAGCTATATGAGTAAGTATATGGGTTATTGATTGGTTGCCCAAGTATTTGTATGGGAGACTGAGTGTGTGTGTGTGAAGGCTGGGAGGTGTATGACTCTGTGCATAGATGTGTTAGCAGTTAATTCAATAGATGTATGGGTTCAAAAGTGCATGTGGAAACACCTGTATGGGCGGTTGACTGAGTGCATTGGTGAGTGAATGGATATCTCAGTGCTACATGTCAAAGTAAGTACATATGTAAAACACAGTACATGTGACAGTTGACATATATAAATAACTGTGCATAAGAGCCAGTGAATGTGTGAGTGGCTGTATGGATCATTGTGTACTTGTATCAGGCAATGTAAAAGAGAGTAAATATGTGTTAGTATATGTTTGAATAAGTAAGGTGTGTATAACTGTATAGTTGAGGAAATGGAGGTGTGATTGATTCTTTGCATGACTGACTAAGTGTCTGAGTAACTCCATGGATGAGTGACAGTCTGTGAGTGTCTGTTTACACTGAGTGTATCTAAGGTTATATTAGAGTCTGAAGAGGTTCATCGTATTATCACATGAATGATGTCATCAGTGATGTGATCAGTAATGTCAAATGAGATGTCATCAGTGATGTCATTTGAGATGTCATCAGTGATGTCATCAGTGATGTCATTTGAGATGTCATCAGTGATGTCATTTGAGATGTCATCAGTGATGTCATCAGTGATGTCACTGACCATGTCATGAATGATGTAATATGTGACATGATCAGCAGTGGATTGCGGGTGCGCGATATATAGTTAGTACAACTAACTATATATGGAATTTCAATGGTTTTGTGTGAGTAAAATAAGGTTTTTTAAATGCTAATTCCTAACTATATATGGTCTATAACCTATGGTTTTTTCAGTGAATTTCAATGGTTTTTTAATAGCAAATAACAAAAGCTTTAAAATGTATTTTTCTTTAAATCAAAAAATATATTTTACATGTTTTTAATACTTTTTTTTTTAATTATATTTTTTGTTTCGCTCCCGGTACGCGAACCGGTTAGCTTCCCGTTAGCGCAATTGGTGCCGCGACCCGGTCCGCGAACCGGTAAACGTTCCGTTTGTGCAACTGCTGCGTTAGAAAACAACATCGTGACGCGTCGCGTCAGCGTGACGTATCGCGTTGTCGCGTAATACGTCATATGACGCGCCAAGGTAGCGTACCCGGAAGCGAACTGGTACGCGAACCGAGGCGCGAAGCGCTGCTTCCCGGAAGCGATCCGGGACGCGGCCCAAAGCGCGTAACGTAAACACAACAAGTCATGTGACTCGGTAATAACACTTTTCATTGGTTCATTTCACTTTTGGTTTCCTAATGATGTAAGACTAGGTCATGTGACCTAAAAGGAACACTTTTCATTGGTTTAGAACTATTGTTTTTCCAAATGATGAAAACCCCTCCTTCTTTCCTCACTCTGACTTTCATCTTTGTGAGAGAAAGACCCTTTGTGATTAGTGAGCAATGGCTTCATTAGTAGCTTCAGCTGGTGCTTCCCCACCACCTCCACCACATCCAAAGAAGAGAGGACCACCTGCTGAAGTTATTATTCAGCAAGAGGAGGAAGAAGAGGAAGAAGAGGAAGAGCAGCAAGAGAGGCAATTTTTGCGTGAGGAGCCCAGGAGGTCTCATGTGAAAGTAAATTATATTTGGCAATTTTTTAGTTATCCCCAGGGCCAAAAAAAAGTCAATGCACGGTACGTAACTTGCCTTATATGTAAAGAAAGCCTGTCCAGAGGCACCGAGAAAAAGTACAGTTACGGCAATTACACGATGCATCGCCATATGAGTAGGTGGCATCCTAACAACTACAGTGCTGCGCAGTTAAGTGACCAGCAAGATAATCCTCCTTCAATGGCCAGAAGATCAGTTGTGCCGGAAGTGACGGGACCAGAGGCGAGGGAGTTGGTCCCAAATATTCAGATGAAATTTGGGGAAGTGAAACAAGTGTGCGTGCATTGCAATGGGTTCATTTGCTACAGAGAAAGTAGCATCACTCTGATCAACAGAGCTATCGACAATCATGATTGTCCGAAACGCCCCAGACAATAAATTCTTTTTTTTTTGTTGCTCCTGTTGAGCCCTTTACAATGAATCGTTTTCGTTTCCCCCCCCCAAAAAAACCCAAAAAAATATAAAACTGTTCAGAAAATACAAAAAAAGTAAAAAAATGTTCAGAAAAATAATAAAAAAAACATAAAACAACAAAAACAATAAAAAAAAAGTTCTTTTCAGAACTACCTCCCTGTTATAAAAAAATTGGTAGAATATTTGGAACTCTGCCAACCTCTATTTCTTTTGGTTCGCTTCCCCGTTCGCTCTCCGGTACGCGAACCGGGAGCGAACCAAAAAAATATTTAAAAAAAAAAGAAGAGTAATTATAAGGGAAGGAAACAGACAGTTATGTTAAAAGAAAGACAGCTATAGGGAGTAAAGTAGAGATACTGTTTAATAGATCTATTTACTGAAGAAAAGATTTAAGAGAGTATAATTGTGAAAAACAAAATAGATAAGTAAGTGAGAAAAAAAAGAGAGTAGAAGAATAACAAACGAGAGTTTCTTAGAGAATGTGAATGAATAATCAAATTAAGATTAAAACATCGGAATAACAGAGAGAAAAAACACAATGCAGAAAAGAAGAAGTAACAGAAAAGGAATGATTGAAACAGCAAAGAAATGTAAATAACATAGGGGCATATTATCAACATAGGCGATAAAAATTTTGCTGCTTTTATCAGCAGAAATCTGACACTAAAGACGCTTTTGCGGCAGTTTTCTGCCAATAATTACTGCTTTTATCGGCAGAAAACTGCCGCTAAAGCCGCTTTTCCGGAAGAAAACTGCTGCTAAAGCCACTTTTGCTGCAGTTTTCTGCCGATAAAAACACTGATAAATGTATTGCCTGTGTTGATAATATGCCCCTTACTGTGCTCGAACTACAGAGAGAAAGCATAATGAACAAGTAGTGAAAGAGTGATCAGTCAGAAACAGTGAGAGTAATAGACACAGAGTGAGTGAACAAGAGTGACGAAGTATGAGAAGAGAGGGACTGACAAAAATAGTGGAAGGAGTAGAGTAAGTAAGTAATAGAGAAAGGATTGAGGGAAGTAGCAAAGGCAGGAAAGTGAGGGTTAAAGAAATGAAGTAGTGAAACTAATAGAAGTTAAATGTGATAGAAATGTAACGAAAAGAGTACAAAACATTTACCTTATAATTGTCGTTAACTTAGTCACTTGTAATTTTTATACTTTCAATCTGTGAGAGAGAGAACAAACATTTGAAAAATATTAAAACATGTATTTAAAAATTAGAAAAGACAAGTGAAAAGATTGAAGGACAAACAGTTTTTCAATAACTTTGACACTTACAGAAGCCTCTGCTTCTCCATGCCCCTACACAGTCCTAAAAATATACATTTTAAACTAACAGTATCTTGATGCAGATGAAGTGAGGCCTATCTTGCAATATGGTGCATCTTTTGCACTGCTGCTGTCTCACAACAGTGATGCAATGGCAGCGCAAAAGAGGTGCAAAGCCATCATAAAATTGCCCTTAACATTTTAAATAATTGTTTCAGGATGCCAATAAGATGTGTCCTATCCAGAGGTTTGTTTCAGGTGAGGCCTACTCAGGGTTCCAAATGAAATTTCGAATTGTTGAAGAGTACAGAGGAGATAATACATGTGAAGGCTTACCAATGAAGTAAGTCATGTACACTTTACTCTTGAACAAAAGCCAGACCTCTTTTGTGTCTGTGGACAGACCTAAACTTAATCTGCACAATGTCATTCGTAAACTTAGGAAACACAGGTGATATAATTGAAAAATGTGGAGTTTCTTTTCCTCATTTCACAATCACATCACCTGTGTTGCCTTTGCTTAGGTATCTCATAGTGCAGATGTAGTCCAGCATATGAAACAGTACCCAGAAATGCACACTGCATGCAAGAACTTTGACACTTACAAAAGCTTCAGCTTCCGCATGCCCCCTACACAGTGCTAATTATATACATTTTAAACTGATGGTATCTTGCTGGAGATGAACTGAAACCTATCTTGCAACATGGTGCATCTTTTACACAAAAGTGACCCACAGCGGAGCAAAAGAGGCGCACGGCCATCATAAATCTTACCCTAACATTTTAAATGATTGTTTCAAGATGCCGATAAGGTGTAACCTATCCACAGATTTGTTTCAGGTAAGTCCTACTCAGAGTTGCAGATGAAATTTAGGTTAGTTGAAGAATACAGAGGAGATAATACATGTGCAGGCCTATCAACGAAGTGAGTCATGTCCACTGCACTCTTGAACAAATGTCAGACCTCCTCTGTCTCCAGGAACAGGCCTAAACCTCATCTACACAATGTGATGTGTAATGTTAGGAAACACAGGTAATATAATGCTCATTCCACAATCATATCACCTGTGTTTCCTTTGCTTAGGTATCTCATTGTGGAAATGTAGTCTATCATATGAAAGACTACGTAGAATATGAGCACTGTATGCAACAACTTTGACACTTACAGAAGCCTCTCCTTCTCCATGCCTCCTACACAGTTCTACATGTACATCATAAATGCAAACAGTACAGAATTAATTATACATGTTAAATGGTTTATTTTTGCTGTTCTCAGAATGTATCAAATTTCACTAAAAACAGTGACTTGAAGGTATTCATCATATAACAGCGGGGAAAAAAAAACACAATCAAAATGATTGTGTTTAAAAAACCCATACAACATAACAAATCAGAATTCAGAACTCCTTAAAGTTAACTTACTTTCCATGACGTCGAAGGATGTCCTATGAACAGCTTACACTCTGTTGTGCTGTTATTACTTTCAGCCCGCCACTTTCTGAAAGAAAGCCTCCATCGTTTTGAAAAATATGTTACATACAATAAATGACTTCTCGCTCTCTAGCACATGTTTCCACAAGGCCAAATCATGTCAGAGCCATTTATAACTCTTGGAATTCTTGTAAGCCAATCCCGTCATGTTGTATTTCCGCAACTTTCAGAATTAAAATGTTAAAGATCATTTTCACAATCCTGGACTACTAATATCTTACCCTTCTTGCTCACTCATGTTCTACATTTCCTATGACACTGATACTGCTTACTATGAAGCAGACTTACACTACCTCTATGACTACTACAATTATTTAATTCTCTACATCACTTTTAATCACAAAGCAATATAAAACAGTAGACAGCATTGCAGACTTACATTCCCTCTACTCCATGTTTTGATTGGCTGCTTGAATTAGCTTATAAAAAGAAATAGTTTTTCTGAACTCATTCAAAGTGCAGTTATTTTTCCATGACGTCCAGTGTTATGGTAAGAAGTTATGTCTCTGTACTACACTTATCCTCAAGGCCAAATCGTGTAGGAGCCATTAGAACTTCTTGAAATTCCTCAGAGCACATCCCGAGATTCTTTCCCTAAAATTTTGGTTTTAAAAACACCAGGTAAGAATTTTTAAGGTCATACGGCAATTTTTTTTTGAAAATTAAAACAGAATCGTTGCAGAATGACCAGCCATTTCTAGACTTTAAATAAGCTGTGTAATGTCCTGATGTTATTGAAGGACCGTCATGATATATAATTGCTTCAGTTACAAAAGTCCTTCCTGATATTGACAACTGTGAAGCTACAAAATTTTTAATTAAAGTTGTCAATTTTGTTCCATCAGGCCTACATCGTTGGAACATTAAAATGACATACTGGCCATATGTTCGTATAAATAATGTTGACATCATTTCAGATTTACATTGGCTACACTCCATGTTGTGATCAGCTGCTTTTACTAGCTTATTAAAAGAGACTGATTTACTGTCTGGCAAAGTTAAATATATACATCTTTCTGAGTCTACACTAGTAGTACTTGATACCCTACAGTTCTCGCAGTCATGCTGCCATTGATAAGAAAGCCCAAACAGGTGATCTACATCTACACCTTCAGCATGCAATACATCAAGCATATACATTAAAAACTCCTGACAATCTTGCTGAATATTTTGAGAGAATTGTGTTTGGCCTGAACATCTGTCTAACAGATTTAGAATTTCAGACACACTTTCTATTTTTGTTCTATCAGTGCTACATTTCTCTAACACAGAATTTAACAAACTGCATAATCTTTGATCAGAATTGACCACAATCTCTTCTTTTACATTTTCTAGAGAAAACAAAACATTAACCACTACATTAGCATAGCAGTTGACACCAGAAGTGTTTTCAAATTGAAAACCAACAACATCTTCAACAGAATCCTTTTTGTTTCTGCTTATAATTTCAGGTTCATCGACTTTTCGTCTTTTTGCTACAACCTCCCCAGTATTGGTCACATTTCTTCGTTTCCGGCCTACCACACGTTTCTCAAACAAAGGATATTGAGGCAAATGTGGCGCATACTCTCTTCTCAACCTATTGTATTCCTTAACACAATCTAGATCCGCACAAATGTTTGTGACATCACACTCAATCAAGTACAATCCCGATAAAGTTCTAACTCTTGACAATGCCACATATGCCATACCCTCCTTGAACACAGAACTGCCAATATTCACCAATGCACTGTCTACACTTAAACCTTGCGATTTATGGATTGTCACCGCATATGCGAAGCAAACAGGAAACTGCTTACCGCGAACATATAAGTCTTTTACAAGCAAAAATCTAGCAGAACAACGACCAATTAGCTGTACTTCCTCAATGCCATCAAATTTAATTTTTAAAAATTCAATTCCATCTCTATTTCTGTATTTCACAAAATCAACAACATTACCCATTGATCCATTTACCAGACCTCTTTCAACATGTAAATTCCTTCTTAAAATTATACGGCAGTTCAAGCACACATTCAGAGTCTTTTCAAAACCTGCAGTTTTAGATATAGTCTTCTCTAATGAATCCAATTTTGATTTCAAATTCTCAGACAAAATAATTGTTGATCCCATATGCTCTACTCTGTCAATAGCTTCCAGTTTCACAATCTCTTGCTTTTCTAAATTCAACATTTTGTTGTTGAAGATGGCACATTCTGCAAGAGTTGGCATCAAACATATTCCAGATTTCTTCTCAGTAATTTTCTGAAAAATATTCTCAGGCACAACATCTTGTTCTGGATATAAATTTGACAGTAATCGTGCATGTAAAGCTTCTTTCCCATGCTCGGTCACTTTTCCTATTCTAACATCTTGTAGAATATTCTTGTAAACTTCATCCTTCGCCTGACGCATATTTTCATGCAGTTCAGCATAATTGAAGTTTAACCATATATTGACGTTGCCAATGCTCCCTAGGCACTTCCTGGTATCTTCATGTGTGAGCATTTTGAACACAGGTTGCCCTTTCACTGGTGTCAGCTGCAGAAGATCTCCGAAAACAATGATGTGTTTGCCACCAAATAACACATCATACTCTGTTTTGAGAACTTCTTGCATTCTCAAATGCACAAAGGCAAGCATGACATTGGAAACCATGCTTACTTCGTCAATGATAAGAAGTTTCATTTTCCTCAAGATTCTTGAAACTTCACAACAAGCATCTCCAGATAGCTTGTGATATTGTAATTTGTTGTCATGCTCCACTGGCAGCATCAGTAAACGATGTAAAGTAATCCCTTTAATGTTATGTGCTGCCAGTCCAGTTGGAGCGGTGACAACACAAGACAGCGATGACTCAGTCCTTTCCTGCAAATAACATGAAATTGCTTTAATAAGGAAACTTTTTCCAGTTCCCGCTTCTCCACTCACGTATAGTCGGCCAGGCTTCAACGACGTACATGAGCACTCTTTCTTCTCATGACTTAATCCATGATCAATTTGCATGGTAACTTCGTCATATATTTTCCTCTGCTCAACGTTGAGTTGTCTTTCCAACTCTTCTAAGTTAACCGCATCCTCCTGAGCATGTGCCATGGCTCTTTCCACTTCATTCATAGCAGTGGCAGCTTCATTTTCGATAACAGGTCCTCCTAGTGGATCCTGACTCAATGAAGCAGAACTCTGACTGTCCTGAGAACTGTCTCTGGCAATCTCGGCTGCAATCGTTGCTTCCTGCTCAATTTCCGCATTCAACATTTCTACATATTTGGGAAAAGCAGGACATTCTATGGTCTCCTTGGCGGCAGTGAAAGAGTCTTCGTAACAGAGGAAATCTCCAAGCAGTTCCTCTTCTGCACGCCAAGGCTTGAAAAGTTGCAAAAGTGCTAAATAGAAAAACTCCTTTTTTTCAGGAGATTCGCCACTCAATTTTCGATGGTTTACCAAGTGGCATTTTCTTTGCTTGACCAGACATCCCTCACTTCCAATTACAGCATACACTCCTTTCTTAGTATCTTCTTTGATGTTCCTCTTGAATATGTAATTTTGAAGAACCTCATACAGACAAACATTCTCGAGGTGACTGCTTCGATTTGGATAATATGTATCCAACATGTTGCTCTTTAAAATGTCGGTACTGTTTGGCTCCTTTTCCGCCAAATACTCAATTTCCCGCACAGGTTTCAGAACTCGATTACGCGTTGCAGCAAGACCAAGACCCGCCCAAACGATACTCCTAGATTTGGCATAGAGACTTGCTGAAGACAACCGGTCAGAACATTCGTAAGCTCCGATTTCTCGATGCGACAACATCTTCAGACTGAAACTGTACAACTTCTTACTGAGGCTCTTTTCATGGGAAATGTCCTCCCACATATCCTTCAATTCTGTCTTCTCTTTTTTGGTGATGTAAGATGTCACATACCGAGCCACAGCCATACAGTTATCAGCCACAAACTGTATATCCATGTTAGCATTCCACATGGACAAAATCACCGGGTTGTAGTCGTTGATGTACTTGGACTCTTCGTTCCTCTTCAAATTGTATGTGTTTTTAGGTGATTTCTTCATCACATTATGTCGCAGCGAAGACATCAAACTGTTTACTCTTCCTTTAGAAATCACCGGTCGTGGAAAGCCGAAACGACATTTGGTGTAGAACTTGTCCTTGTTTCGGAATTTACGACGACAGTACTTTCCACAACGATGGCTTTGGAAACGTAGAACTTTTTCTCTTAGGCTTTTCTTCTCCTTTGCGTTTGGAACAGCACACGTAGAATACTGTTGTATGAAACTCATCACTGAGTCTTCTGGATCCGTTCCAAATTTAGGTGCATCCTTGATCCACAACAGCATATGTATGTGAGGAGCACCTCTTGCTTGGTACTCCTTTCTCCAGAAGAAATCCAACACCTCTCCAAGAGGTGGATTCTTCTTATTCATGATGAAAGACATCATAGCTTCAAATCTATGATTGAAGTACCGGCATACATTGACTGGATCCAAAGAGCACAGTTCTCCGGGTGTCTTGAATTCGATGTTTTCGATGTTTCCATTTGCCTCTCGTAGAAATTCAAGTAAGTCTTCCCAGCCATACTCGGCACAGCTCAGAGTGAGGAACCATGTGGGAGTTCCTAAGTTCCTCAGCATACATTTTAAATCACCATGACGACGGTACCAGTACTCATTAGTACCACGCTGACACGCCATGAGATTAATCAGGTGAGAATCCAAAATACTGTCTTGGACATTGACTTTATCCATAAAGTCACTTGCCGAGATGTTTTGCATGTGTATACCACTTTTCAAGATGTGGTTCACTGCATATGACAGTCCAGACAGATCGCTTTCAAACAGGAGATGAAACAAATAGGGAATACATTGTCGAAACCTAGCATCTCCTGCATACAATCGCAAAGTCCGGTATTCAGAAGCAGGAATTTGATGAGGTCGCTCATCATATCTTCCTCCCTGACCTGTTGGAAAAAGCTGTGGGAAACACCGAGCTTCCAAACTTTCCTCCCAAACACTAATGGGACTCCCTTTGGCTTGTTTCATTTGAAACAACTCAATAGCATTCCCCATGACTTCCTTGGAATGCAAAGGATGAACACTATAATGTTCATATATTTCTTCACTAGTAGAGGGTTCTACTTTCTCAATTTGACCAGCACACAAATCGCTATCCTCTTCCTCACTTACTTCCTCTTCTGCAACATAAACATTCTTATAGTACTTATTATTTTTTTTCAAATACAATGTTGCCTTTTTGACTTTCCTAACATCCACTAAATCTTGCCATATTTTCTTATTCTTTGTCGGAACCCCATTAACTAAGATAACCAGAGGTTCCTCTTCCACTTTTTCTACTCCAATTGTGTTAATGTTTTTCTTCAAATCTAGAGGCAAATAAACAACTCTTCCCTTTAATCCTCTCTGTAAATCTGATGGAGGCAATTTCCCTGTCTTTGGCTCCATTCTTACAATAGCCTGAAAGGGATGGATACTTTGAATCAAAATAGATTCATAAGTATTTAAATCCTTTAATTCAGAAGGAATCTCAACCAATTCCAGATTATTATGAACTGCTCTAGCAGGCATCTGGTTTTGATTTAATTTGCTACAACAATAAGTACACACACGTTGATCCGATCCCAAATCAAAACAATTTTCTACCATCAAGTATGTTGTGAAATCCTTCCATTCACTATTATTTTCCCTTTCACTTTTTGCATATAAATCCACTAACTTAGTCTGATTCTTATAATAAGTGCGTCGACAACACACACAAGTGAAATTAGGCCTCTCACTTGATTTCACCTGAAACGTCGCAATTTCCCTCTGAAAATTATCTGTACTGGAAACCTGTACTCTATCTTCCACATTACCCTCTTCTTCTTGGTCAATTTCAACATTCTCCTCTTTACTTCCAAAGTAACAAAACTCAATTTCTGCACAAATATTCTTCACATCTACTTCTGAACCATGCAAAAGAGCAGCGCATAATTGTTTAAGCATAATTGCTGGACTCTTAGCATAATACAACATTCTAACTAATTTCCTCACTTTATTATGATGCACTGCTAGCATCCTGAAATGATGAAAAACACTCTGGCATACTCTCCTGGAAAGACAAGCCAGTGAATGACCATGCAAACCTGTCACTTCTCTCACTCTGCAAGGATCTAATTCTTGCAACAACTTCATTTTCTGCTTCAAACTTTTCTTATTAAATGTCCGTACAAAATCACAAAGCAAATTGATGGAATCCTGTCGCACACTGCAAATACTACTACACTTCCAGGTGTACACAGGACCCTTAGGACGTCTTCCTAAAACCTCATTACCTAACACCTCTTCTGTCTCTGTTGTCACAAGTTTTTCTTTTTCAACTAGACAACCATCTTTCACTTCATAAGCTCGATCACTGGTGTCAACTGCATGCACCAAATCATTATCCTGGAAATAACTCTCCTCATTAAAAAATGCCTCACAACTTGAACTATGCATCCATTCTCCGGAAAAAACTTCACAAAAATTACTACGATTAACTATTCTCTTCCATCTACTATTTCTTTTGAAATCATAAATTGCCTTGTTTAGCTTCCTAATTCTATTGATTATCAAAATAAATAACTTTCGTTTAATTTCAAATGCCTGATCAATAACTTTCTCAACTTTTTTTTTCTCTTATAAAAAACCACTTTCTGTTGACCTTTCTTAATATTTTTTAACAAATTGCCAATTATCCTGTTGCGGAACATTCGTTTACGAATGTCCCTAAACTGTTGTTTCCTTCTACTATCATGCACAGAGTTATCTCTTGCTCTAGCAGTAACATTTTTGATTGGCCTTTCCTTTCCGTTTAAAATGCTTCTCTTTTTCTGGACTGAAACATTTTCTGTAGTAATATTTTTTTTACTACAAATATTTCTTATAAATGTTTTTGTGCTCTTACCCGGTGCTTTCTTGGTGACTTGACAAGTTTTTTTGTTAGAGGACTGCTGCATTATATCATGTACCTGCTGTCTTTGACGTTTTGCAGCCTTTCTAAGTCTTTCTTTAGTTGGCATGCTGAAATCTTGAAATGATCTGCAGTTGAATCTGTGGTAAAATATAATAAAAAATGTTATTAACCACTATTACCAAACAGTAAATCAATAACAGTCATCAAAAACTTAACACACTACTTGACATTTTTAGTGCTTAGCAAATTTAGAATACAGAAATAGCAGAAAAGAAATGGAATTCATATTCATTTTACCTGTGCTGTTTTATATGTGAATCTGATCTAATTTTATGAGCATATTTTAATATTTTATTGAAGACACTACACATAACCTGTTTTTGAAGGTGTCTTTATTTTTAAATGAAACGGTTTACATTTTTACTTTTCATTTATTATAAATTTTTAAAAATAAATGTTTATAGTTCCATAGGCTCAAGCACGTCAGCTTCCCACCCTATGTCATACAATTCTGACAAATCTGCATCCTCATCATGTTCTTCTTCATCCTCAGGATTTAAATCATCCAAGGGATCTACTTCCACTGATGTTTCAATTACGAGTTCAATTATGAGGTCGAGATCAACTGATTGCTGATTGTCGCTCATGTTGATGTTGTCGTTATCTTTAAAGAAAGAGAACAACAATGAGATGTTGCAGAGTAAGGCACAAATCTCAGAGACTATAATAGTAAAATTGTTTAACAAGAGTAACATTTTGCAGCTATTATTTAGCCATGACCAGCGATGCTGAGGAGGTTAGGCCTATGTCCAAGTTTTCCGTGAACAGGACTCATCTCTTCTTAACCTTGGATAAGCCTCACCAACTCTGTGTCCCCTGCTCATACTTAAATGTAAAGTGGGAGATTTATGTTAACTGACGCATTCCCAGGGATGCACCAGTTAATGTGCACCGCTGCTCTGCCACCCATGGTGTGCCGCATTTACAATGTGGAGCACCATTGAGTGAAAACAGCACAGATGCGTCACGCATCTGTGCCGCAAAAGCAGCACATTGCAGGAATCACGTCGTAAGCGCAACATGTCTACTGCAATGCACAGGAGCAAGCCACACATTGCATGGTGCATCACTCCTTATGCCTGTTTCAAACAGGCGTAATGATTTGATTCAGCAATGCTATAAAGCTGAGTCAGTGAAATCTTCTAAATTTCACTGTGTTAGTTTTACAGGGCTTTCTTGCAAATTAATGCATACCTTGCAACAAAACACCTATATGAAAACTGACGCAGGTTTCATGTGGCACAGGACTTTACAGCATGACACATCTGCCTAGATGCATCAATTTTTAAATATGTCGCCACATAGCAAATCTTTTGCACCGCCGCTGCGTCACAAAAGTGACGCACAGCGGCACAAAAGAGGCACACGGCTATCATAAATCTGTCCCTAACATGTTAAATGATTGATTCAGGATGACGATAAGGTGTGGCCTATCCAGAGGTTTGTTTAAGGTGAGGCCGACTCAGGGTTGCAGATTAAATGGAGATGGGGCACCCCTGAGCCTTGCTGGAGCTGCATGGCACTTGCGATGCAGCTCCAGCAATGCGCCACCTTTACGGCACAGATGCGTCACGCATCTGTGCCGTTTTTGCCCCATGGTGCGCCGCATTGTAAATGCAGCGCACCATGGGTGGCGGAACAGCGGCGCAGGATGACTGGCACATCCCTGGGGATGCACCAGTCATCATAAATCTATCCCTAAGCTTCTTATCTTGTTGGAGATGAAGTGAGGCCTGTCTTCCAACATGGTGCATCTTTTGCATCACTGCTGCATCGGTTTCATGTGGCACGGTTTTTTTACAGCATGACACATCTGCCTAGATGCATCAATTTGTAATTTTGTCGCCACATAGCAAATCTTTTGCACCGCCACTGCGTCACAAAAGTGACGCACAGTGGCGCAAAAGAGGCATACACCTATCATAAATCTGTCCCTAGCATTTTAAATGATTAATTCAGGATGACGATAAGGTGTGGCCTATCCAGAGGTTTGTTTAAGGTGAGGCCTACCTACATTCATGGGGAAATGAATTAAAATGTCCTTAAGACACATGAAAGCGTTTTTTTAAAGCCTTTGCAGCATTTTTGGGTCACTTTTAACATGGCTATGTAACTTTAACAATCAAAATCTAAATTTGTCAAGCATAGGTGGGAGCATATTTACAAGGAATTTGCACCACGGGGAAAGGTCTTACATTAAAATGGAAAAATGACATCAGAGACACTCAAATGCCTTATAAAGAAGCATACACCATTATGTCCTTGTCATAAATGTTAAAAGCATTCCTTTTCCTCAAAAACGATTTTCAAGTCTTAATTTGAAAACACTGCACATGGGGAAATGACTTAAAATGTCCTTAAGACACATGAAAGCGTTTTTTGATTGCCTTTGCAGCATTTTAGGGTCACTTTTAACATGGCTATGTAACTCAAACATTCAAAATCTAAATTTGCCAAGCACAGGTGGGAGCATATTTATAAGGAATTTGCACCACGGGGAAAGGTCTTACATTAAAATGGGAAAAATAACATCAGAGACACTCCAATGCCTTATAAAGAAGCAGACACCATTATGTCCATGTCATAAATGTTAAAAGCATTCCTTTACCTCAAAAACGATTTTCAAGTCATAATTTGAAAACACTGCACAGGGGGAATGACTTAAAATGTCCTTAAGATACATGGAAGCGTTTTTTGATTGCCTTTGCAGTATTTTAGGGTCACTTTTAACATGGCTATGTAACTCAAACATTCAAAATCTAAATTTGCCAAGCACAGGTGGGAGCATATTTACAAGGAATTTGCACCACGGGGAAAGGTCTTACATTAAAATGGGAAAAATAACATCAGAGACACTCCAATGCCTTATAAAGAAGCAGACACCATTATGTCCTTGTCATAAATGTTAAAAGCATTCCTTTACCTCAAAAACGATTTTCAAGTCATAATTTGAAAACACTGCACATGGGGAAATGACTGAAAATGTCCTTAAGACACATGGAAGCGTTTTTTGATTGCCTTTGCAGCATTTTAGGGTCACTTTTAACATGGCTATTTAACTCAAACATTCAAAATCTAAATTTGCCAAGCACAGGTGGGAGCATATTTACAAGGAATTTGCACCACGGGGAAAGGTCTTACATTAAAATGGGAAAAATAACATCAGAGACACTCAAATGCCTTATAAAGAAGCATACACCATTATGTCCTTGTCATAAATGTTAAAAGCATTCCTTTTCCTCAAAAACGATTTTCAAGTCATAATTTGAAAACACTGCACAGCTCCTATGCACAAAAACACCCTGTCAGTACTAATACTTCACATTTTCTCCAATTACAATTTCTCAAAGAAACAAAATCTATTTGTAAAACACTTGAGGCAAAGCAACATTTTAAAAACACAACTTTCTTCATAATTTTCTCCTTAAAGCACACTATTCTCTATCTAAATTAAATAAATCTTTTCTCACCTTAGCAAATACTTTATGAGTTTCAAAACAGTCTCAGAAACACACCACTTTGTCTTTAGCAGAGCAAAAGGTATGCACTCCAGAGTCTGCAGCTATCAAAAGCACAGACATGCTGTAATTCTTCACACATATCTCTCATGTCACCCAATCAAAACTCTTCCCTCACTTTTTTCAAATCAAAACCCTTCCCCCCTCTGCCCTCTCTGCTTTTTTTGCATAGCAACCACCTCTTGGAAGACCTCTGGTGTTTGCAAGTTCACACAACAATGTTTCAATTGAACTCTGAACTCTCAGTGCACCTGCATATCCAGTGCAATCTTTCATTTAATGATTTTTTCTTGACCATTCAAAATACATCTTTCAAAGAACTCATCCATGCACCCTAACTTTCTGTTTTCAGCAATCAAAATCCACCAATCACTGTTACTGCTTCATTAACACAGAAACTCCACAGTTTTTTTCATTTTAAACTCTTATTTTTTCAACTGCCATTTCATTGCCACACTTCATCTGACTGCAGCAGAACCTTCTCTCACCATGTTTTCTGTCTGGATTGTTGGACATAGTTACATCTACTGGGCTCAGAGGTATGCTGATAACAGAAATTTACCTAACCTCAATTTACAAGATGTGGAAATTAAGTGGTTTGGCCACAGAGGATTAAAATGTCACCAATTGATACCATTGGTGAAAACCTTTATGCATTTGCCAAAACCTGACCTGTTAATTGTGCACTGTGGAGGTAATGACTTGGGCACTTTGACTGGGGTAGGTCTGGAAATGCTTTTAAAGGACACCTTTGAGCAATTAATGGCACTTTTTCCTCAGACTGCCTTGGTATATTCAAATATATGCCAAAGACAGAAATGGAGGTGGTCGAACCAATTTTGTCCACAAATTGAGAAGTCGAGGAAGCATGTAAACAAATCTGTTTCAGCTTACATGAGAGACCATGGAATGGGCTCCGTGTACAACAATAACTTGCGTTACTACATGCAAGATATCTACAGAGGAGATGGAGTTCACTTCTCAGATGAGGGCAACAGAATTTTCATTCTGAATTTAAGACTGTGCATTGGTACCTACTTATAAGTACCTAAATGTACCATAAACCCAAAAGCTCTTCTCAGAGCTACCCTACATCTGATCACTCACAATTATTATTTTACTCTAACTTTTTTCACTAATTTTCAACAAAGTACGCTCCCCGGGGCGCTACCCGGTACGCGAACCGGAAGCTAACCTCGCGGAATTTTTTAAAAAAATGTTTTTTTTTCACACATATGGGCCTCCTCAGCCACCCTCAGAAAACCTAGGGGGTCAAGATAAGTCTACCGTGCCCCCTTCTACCCATTCTGAACATTAGTTGCCCTCCATCTTGTATCTTAATTCGACCGAAACACAAAATGGTGGACTCCCGTAACGCTTTAGGTTCGCGTACCGGGGCGCTCGCCAGTTCGCGTACCGGGGCGCTCCCCGGGAAGCGCTCCATCAAAAAAGGTGGGAAAGTAATTTACAGAAAAACGACTGGAGACACTTTCACCAAATATAGATTAGCTCATACTACATACCAATCCCTATCATTTTCACAAATTTGATTGAAATTCCATTTAGCCATTTAGCCTGTAGACCTCTCTAAATACCGTGAGGTAAATTACTTCACAAAACACATCTGAAGTGTTGGAATTGACAACCAATGAAAATGTTACATTCATTTTCTACTTTTTTTACCTGACATTTGATTGGTTATGTACCTGAATATATATAAAGGAAGAGAAGGAAACACAGCCATTTTGACTACTACTTCCTGGTGTACATTTCAATTGGATTTTCACTAATCACTTCAACTTCTTTGTAAAGGTAAGTTGTTATTTTAAAAACTGAAGTATATTGTGCACTATCAGTTAATATGGTAAACTTTTTCTGATAGTTATATACTATCCCTCTGTAGTAGTTATGGATTTAGATAGACTTCTCTGTTATAGTTATGGATGGAGTTAGGTTTCTCTTGTATAATTATGAATTTACTTACGTTAAATCACATACACTTTTTTATATTCCTACTCTCACTCTGATACTATACACTGCCCAAAGATAAATTCACTGATAAAAACTGCCTATCTAAAATTAATCCCAACAGTGCCCTATCTCTACTAATATATAATTTTTTTATCCAAATTTCAGGCAACATGGAAGGCGAACAGAAAGTTTCATTTCAAATTGTCCTGCAAGAGAGCAGCCAAGAATTAATTGATCCAAATTATATAGAATTTATGGATGAAACTTGGGACCAAGAACTACTGCAATGTGTGCAAGCAGTAGATGACCTCCTTCAAAATGAGGACATTTTACACCCTCAGAGATTACAAGCTATGTTCAATGAAAATAACGACATTTCAGACAGTGAAATGTTAGAAATGTTATTAAATTTTGAAACACAATCACAATAATAAATAATTGCTTAAAAAATAAATAAATTAAAAAAGTAATCAACAAAACCAACAATCAATTAACATACAGTATTTGAAAAGTCTATCATTATTTTTTCCTTATAGTACGCTCCCCAGAACGCTTCCCGGTTCGCGGACCGGGCGCTCCCCACGCAAAAAAAACAAAAAAAAATTTTGTTTGTTTTTTTGCCCTGCGGGGACCTTTTAAACCCTCCACATCAAACCTAGGGGGTCAGGGAGGATCTACTATGCCCCCTTATGTTAATTTCCCCCTTTGTTTTGGCCTCCTCTTGTCTCTCGATCCTACCGAGAGACAAGATGGCGGCCGCTCCGGACTGTTTAGAATGTTGACAGACACCGGAGAGCCAATCAGCTTCGCTACGCGAAGTTCCGTTACGCGTCAAGTACGCGCACCGGAGCGCTGCCCGGAGCGCGCTTACAGATATATATCTTTTTTTGAACGTTAATTTCTCAAAATCCACTGGAGCACATATATTGAGACCTAGCAAAGGCACATCGGGCTAACAGTCCCTACAATTTTGCCAAGCTTCGTGCAAATCCATTCAGCTGTTCGGCCTAAAAGTGAGGCCAACCGCCCTATGGAAATTAACATGGGAAAAACACGTTTTGGGACCCCCCTTTTTTCTCGGCCACCCCTTGACGAAACCCCCCCAAATTTTCAGAGGCTGCTCAGAAACAAAATGTTCCATTTTCCTGAAAATTTCAGCCAATTCCGTCCACAAACGCCAAAGTTATTAGACGTAGAATGTTCAAAAATCCCATAGAGAAAAAATCCTAACTATATATACCTACTGGCGACCGCCAGTAGGTAATATATATATATATATATATATATATATATATATATATATATATATAAAGGCGTTAGCTATAACTCGTAAGCTTTCTGTATCGGGTGGTGAACAACTCCTGAAGTGAGAGCGATATATATTTTCGTTTGCAGTTTTATATAAAGTGAACTTGGCCCGAGGGCATCAAAAAGCTCTAAATGAGAATCAAATATTACATACACAAGGAGATTTATGATCTGATTACAACTATGGGGTCCTATGGACTGCTGTAGCCATGGTGGTGGTGCAAGTACCACCGCACTGATGGTCCGACCGCCCTAATACGAGTTTGGCAGTCAGACCACCAGAGGACCACTGCAACCGTTGGGGAACCATGATCCTTTGGCAGTGTTGCAGCGGTGTGAGGCCGCAATATTCTGGCAGTGCTGCTGAGGCACCACCAAGCATATTACGGGTTTCCTCACATCCACCCTTTTCATGGCGGTGAGCTTCCCATGAAAATTGTAGCCGTGAGGAAACTAAGGGGGTCTCTGGGCCTGGGTGTGCATACAGGGGGGTGCATGGGACTCTCAAAGCACCACCTGCCAGACCAAGATTGAACTCCTAATCTGGCAGGCTGGGTGCGGAAGGCTTTAGTGGTCTCGCAGCAGGGTGTTTGCGTGGCAGCCTGCTGTGAGACCGCCAAAGCCTTATTTGGGCCCTAAGTGATTTGCCTAGAATCATGGGATGTTAGCCAAGGACAAGATTCAGAGCAACTGTTAGTCTACTGCCAGGGCAGACCTGGGGTAGTAGTAATGCTAGAGTCTCAGGGGTGTTTTTGTTAATTAAGAGTGCTGGGGCATGGCCAGGGCGCGGACTTGGCAAGACACGTCGAGCCTGAGCTTCCTTAACAAGCCCCTATCTAGTGCTGAGGTCCAATTGTCAGTTTGCAGGACAGGGCTGTACGAGGTACTACATCCCGACCTACACGGTCAAGAATCAAATGGCCACCGAAGAAGCTAGCATGACCAGGAGGCCTTCGGCGGAGACCGGCAACCCCTCCCTGGCATCAGAAAAACAAGGAACCCCGCTGTGCTGCCACACCTGCATCAGAAAAGAAGGTACTGGTTGGGGGCGATGGTGGCGACGATGAAGGAATGATCTGCGGGGAGAGCTGGGAGACCTAGGGGAAGCAGCGGCTGCCTGGTGTGATCAGGGATTTCCCTGCGAGGGGCTGTTGCCCCCTCTGTTAGTTTTGGCGTGCTACAAGCCCTTTCACGCCACCACCAATGAAGCAGTTATAGGCTGGAGGCGGTGGTGGTGTGGAGGGGGTCAAACATGCAAAGGGATAGCAGGCTGGCGGAGAGCTGTGGGTGATTGGGAAGCTGTTGGTGCCTGCACCTAGAACGGGAGTGTGACTACATGACCCTACTGGTCCCCCAATGAGAGAGGCTTTCCCAAGTGCTGAGAGGGAGTGTGGAGTCTGCAGCCCTTACTACGATATGGCTCACTGACCTGGGACTCATTGGTTCCAATGGATAGGACTCACTGGCTTAGGGAACAGTGGAGCAAATGCCAGTGGGGAACTGATTCTCCCAGTGACCTGGAAAGGCCAACATCCAACATCAAGGCTTTGCTCCCTACCTATGATACACAGTGGGAGGATCATAACCCTATGAATGGCCCACCAGAGCCTGGGAGTACAGGTGTGACAGGCTGTACAGATGAAGTGCGTGAGCACCCTAGGAGACTGTGATTCTTTTAGCCAAGAATGCCGAAGGCAAAAAGGAAATCCACAAACATTAAGGACATTCTTCACAGTCTAAAATAAGACAAAGGGGGGAAACCTCCGGCCTCCTCCCTGTAGGTCTCCAACAAGATGATGACCCAGCACTGCAAGTCCTGGCCACAAAAGGCAACTTCCTTTCTCTTGTTCAAGAGTTCCGCAAGGAATTTTCATCTTGGAAATAAGATGTCAGCAAGGCGATAGTGGAAAGGGATTCCCAAATGCTGAGGACTGAAGCAAGACTGCAGCAAGGAGAGACGGACATGGCTTCCATATCCCAGGAACAGGATACTATGTCTTGCACAGTGGCCTTGCTGGAGTCAAAACAAAAAGAAATGTCGGACAAGCTGGATGATTTGGAAAATTGTTCAAAGAGGAATAATGTCCTTATATGAGGGATCCCAGTGAAAATCATAATAAGGAGTTGGATGACTATGCCCTGGATCTGTTCAAGCATCTCTTATGGGACACGGTCCAGGACAACTTACAACTTCATCATACACACAGGCTCTACTCAACTTTTCAGCAAAAACTGAATATGACTCCAGATGTCCTCAGCAGAGTGCATTTTTTCAAAGACAAGGAGACTATAATGGCAGCAGCTCATCAGCAGGAACCTGTGATCTTACATGGCAGCTTCCTTTTTCTTTCCCAACATCTCTCCGCACAGATGTTGGCGCGATGGAAGGATTTAAAATACATTACAACCTTCTTCAAAAGATAGGGAACACCATATTTCTGGTGCTACCCTTTCCGTTTAAGCTTCACCTGTAAAAGAACTTCGCACTTGGTAAGAGAGACCCAGGAGATGAGACAAATGCTAGGCCTACTGACCTAAGTCGACCAATTTTCCCCAACTGGCTCACAAGCTACAGTTGGCACTCAAATGGTATGACGCACTACATAAGCCAAAAGCTCCCAATTGGAAAAAAGAAACAACTGTGCCAAAAGGAAAGAGAGGAGCATTCACCCTCACCTCCAGAAGACTGACGAATGATGATCTACCATGGACGTCATTTGGGAGTAGCCATGGGAAGCAGCTGTGACCTCGAGCTTGCTCCCTGCTACTTCTGGCACATCCTTTGTGACCCCCAGGCCTTAGAGGGGGCAAAACCTGTGCCTCCTCTGCGGTCAGGGGTTGCAAATGAAGTGCCAGGATTAGTAGGGAGCAAGCTAGAGGTCACAGCTGCGACCCCTGACTACTCCCTAATGACATCCATGTGATCTACTATGGCATTAGAACAGGGACCCCCTGAGTGAGATCAGAATCCTGGATCAGGGCAAAGCAATTTCTAGCAACGAGATATATCCAGGCATTGACAAGGTAGACAGCTGGCACAAATTGAATATATCACATAAAACACAAGTAAAGAAAACTAACAGGTAATCATGATATCATAAAATTTAATAATAATGATAAAAGTTTGATGATCACATTCGATTAAACACTCAAAATGGTGAAAAATACACAGAATAATAAAAAGAGAATGCAATATTCGATTGTTATATTCTCTGTAGGGTAGTGAGGAAAAATGAGTTAAAATGATTTCCCCAGCTGATTTATACAAGTTGATGTCTCTCTGCCAACCGCCATTATACACGTCGTGGTACATCGCTCACAGCAGGGTCTACGACGGATATTTATTGCCGTGACCTCATACATCTTGGACGTCGCTACAATAGACGTTTTTTTCGTATCTCGGATACATCCCAAATAATGTGGACGCTTATGAAGTAATTCGAGGAGCGAATTTTAAAAAATAATTCCGGTTATCAATCCAAGAAATTCCCGAACATCATCACAAACGATCCTGCTTTTAATTAAGGAATATCTGAATATGTTTTAGAACAAGAAGTTCTCTTACCACGACGGAAGTTATTTAGATGATAAATTAAAAGGTAGCGGAGTAACAGCAGAACAGAATACGACATGCTGTTCCAGTGTGTTTTTTATTCAACGAATTGTAAAGAATGAATATATGAAGGAACACAGAACTATCCCCGAGTGATATATGCTGATATTGTCCTGACGAAGACACCCTGGTGTCGAAACGCGTTGGCAGAGAGACATCAACTTGTATAAATCAGCTGGGGAAATCATTTTAACTCATTTTTCCTCACTACCCTACAGAGAATATAACAATCGAATATTGCATTCTCTTTTTATTATTCTGTGTATTTTTCACCATTTTGAGTGTTTAATCGAATGTGATCATCAAACTTTTATCATTATTATTAAATTTTATGATATCATGATTACCTGTTAGTTTTCTTTACTTGTGTTTTATGTGATATATTCAATTTGTGCCAGCGGTCTACCTTGTCAATGCCTGGATATATCTCGTTGCTAGAAATCCATGTGATCTACTACATAGACATGGAGGGTCCCAGAGCCACTCTATTAAGCCCACTTGAGGGGGCGCCCAGAGTGTGCCCACCTCTGACCGTATTTGTAGAGAACATATTGCACAGAGAGAACAGCTTGGGCGTGAACTTTACCTCCCTTGGTAGATGTATAGACAGACCAGCAGTATCGGTGGGGGCTCGGAAACATTCAACAGAGTTAGCCCCTACGGCAGCCATCCCAGATGCAGTATTGTAACTTTATTTACCTTCTTCCCTTTTCAGTCTATTATTTGTGTTTGCATCTTGAATGTTAGTTAGCACATGATGACCGCTAGTCAGTAATGGTCACAGTTTTGTTTGTTAGACATTCGCACAAGTCAAAGACCATATTCTCGCTTTCTGTGCAACAAGTTATGATGAATGGGCCTAAGGTCCTTATCTATTCCCCGTCTTTATTAGGCAGTACCACACCCCTGATAACTTTACATTAGTCAGAGGTGAGTCTATGCAATACTACACGCCTCACTGATATGCACACTCTAAACATTCAGGGCCTAAAACCCAGATCGAAACAAGGGCTCTGTTTCAGGGATGTATGTCATTATAACACATGCTTTTACCACGCATGCTTTTACAACGCAGGTTTTACAACGCAAGTCGTTACAACGACTTGCGTTGGGGGGCGCTGGATTGTGGAATAGTTTAATTTACTATTCCAACTCCAGTCCCCGTGGATAGTAGGGAAGGTTTTGGATAGCAAATTAAACTATTCCCTATCCTACAGTGCCCTCCAGCGCAAGTCGTTGTAATGACTTGCGTTGTAAATCCTGCGTTGTAAAGGTACTGCGTGGTAAAAGTTGCGTCGTAAAGGATGTTTCCCCTGTTTCAGTAGTGAAAGGGCAAAGACATAGAATATAGTGATGCTGCAGGAAACGTATATTATGCAAAAGGACAAACAGTGACACATATCCTACTGTTTTCCATCCCAATTCCACGCCACATATAAGACAAAGATGAGGGGAGTGGCCATCCTTCTTCATTACGGGTTGAATTGGAAGCAAAATACCAAGATAGAGAGGATAGACACCTTGAGCTTTGCCTCTATCTAGGCACCCTGAGACTTATACTTATCACTCTCTATGCCCCAAACAAGGGAAAGGACCAATTCTATATGGCGCCACTGCCCACAATAGCACAATTTCCCTAGGAACACCTCATCAGAGTTCCTTTATGTCCTTGATCCTTCAGAAGGCACCGCTGGGTCTGAACATGACCAAGTGGATCATGGCTAATTATAAATCCCTCAAGACTAATATATGGGTCAATGGGGCTTAATCAGTGACATTACAGTTGACCAGAGGCCCACAACAGGAGGCCCCTTATCGGCTTAAATGTTTGCCCTTTCAATGGAACCTCTCACAGAGAAGATACAAAACAATCCGGCGATCAGAGGTATAGCCATAGGAGCGCTAACATATAAACTGGCCCTTTACGCAGATGACATTCTCTGCTTCTGTCATACCTCTCAAACTCCTTACCAGTTCTTAAAGAGTAGCTGGAGGCTTTTTAGGTAGTATCAAGATTTAAGATAAATTTAATGAAACCCATGTGCATGAGCGTTGCTGGGCATCACCAGGAGGACCTGCGCAGCACTGTACCAGAATGGCTTCACTTATGTCCCCACTGTTTTGCGAACATTATTTAAGGACTTGTATAGATGGGGAAGCTGGAAATCTTATAGCTCTGGTGCATTGCGAGTATCAAAATAGATTTCTTCCCCTACTCCTTTACTTCTTCCAGTGCCTTCTGTTCAGAGTGCATTACTCTATACTGATTTATACATAAAAAAAGCTGTTTCGCGTTTGTTTGGAAGAATCGTTCTCTTCGAGTCCCTAGAGCCACACTTCTGACCATGCCACACAGGGAGGATTGGGCTTTCCAAATATGTAAATATATGTGCAAGTGGCTCAGATACGGCGCGCATTAGAGTGGAATCATGGTAACATTCACAAAGGATGGATGCAGGTGGAGCAGAGCTTCTCAGATATTCCTCTTCGACATATTAACGCTCCCATTGCAAGCAAGAGGGTAGGCTTCTGCTCCCCTCTCCTCAAGGCTGATTGTTCGGGGGAAGGGATCAACATTCTTCCCCTCCCCAATGACCCCTTTTATGCATAATCTGGATTTCCCACCAGGCCTTCGAGAACCGACTTTCATGGGATGGGAATAGAAAGTCCAAATACAGTAGGAGAATTGCATATGGGGGGAGATCTAACTAAAAGTTGGAACTTCATGGACAGTACTATCATCATATAAGACAACTCCTACACAGGGCATGCTCTCGAGAGGTGGAAGCATTGGCGGGAAAGGAAAAAAACACCTCTAGAGGGCATATCCGTGAACAAAATAGTCCACATGGGCATCACATGGCTCCAACGAGCCTTATTAGATTGATACACGAAACCTAAACACAAATCTATCACACAATGGTAGTGAGACCAGAAGAAAGAGTTTAGATAGGAGACATGGGCTAATATCTGGCATAGAGTGGCAAAAGCATCAGTCAGCATAACACATAAGGAAAATGCCTTTAAATTTCTCACTTTCTGGTATTTCACTAGGAGTTCAGAACTTTGCTGAAAGGAATGCGTAGAGAGAGGCACTTTATACATTTATGGTGGTCCTGCACTCCTATTCAAGGATATTGGTGGGAAATGTTAACACATGTTTGCCAAATTACTGCAACCAGTTGCCTCTTGATCCCCTAGTGGTTCTATTGGGAGCCACAGGTTCCTGATAACCCTGATTCTTCTACGGGGGCACTGGTAGGCGTGAGTTCAGCGGCTACCTGGTAAAGGACATTTTATACACTAGATAGCGCTGTGCAGTTGCTGCAGGGGGTCCCTATCTAAGACACAGTGAGTAAATGAGTGTGTGTGATTTTATTTTGTGTACAACCACAGGTACAATACACAGAGAATCTAGACGTGCAGAGACTACGCAGATCCAACACCCTGATGAAATTGCCGGTAAATGAAACTAGGCAATGAAACATGTTGGTTTTTTAATAGAGTGGGCACACAGCATGGAATAAAATTAGTTGAGCCAGTGTAGCCCAGCTCTTTTTATTGGTGGTGGGACCAGATCTCGATGAGAGAGTTTGGCAAACCACATTGGGTCACTTTCACTGAACACGCAAAGGTTTTCTTTTTCTGCACTGTTTATATCCCCTTTATGTTGTCAGTTGGCAGATGCTGATGATGAGAACGTGAGGACACAGGCGAGCACCAGCCTGTACATTCCTCCCCGGGTGTTGCTCCCGTGAGGCTCTGCCAACTCCCCTCCCCCCTTTTTTTTGTAGGTCACATCCTCTTAGAAAGGCACGGTGAGGTGTAGTGAATTGTTACACGGTTGTCGAGCACACACACTTTTTATCCCGAAATCTGTGACTTTACTGAGCACGAATGTATGACATAATATCGACAGACAGAATATCTACATACAAAAATATCGACACAAAAATATCGAAATCAAAAATATCGAAATTATATCTACATAATGGTAAGTACAAAAATATCGAAAAAATAATATCGTTGTACAAAAATATCGAAATTAAAAATATCGTTTTTTTAATGTATTAATAATAATTTAAAATTAATTTAAAAATACATATAATTTTACAAATATTAACGCATGTTTTTACAACGCAGATACTTTTACAACGCATACCATTACAACGTAAGTATTGGTAAGTATATAATAATTTTTTTATGTAAATTAATTAAAATTAATATAATATAATTTAATTTAATTTAATTAATTTAATTTAAATTTAATTTTACTTTAATTTTTACACTGTACCCCTGTACCCCAAAAACCCAAAACTGACCCTGAACCCTAAAAATACCCCTTTACCAAAAAACTAAAAACTGACCCTGAACCCTAAAAATACCCCTTTACCCAAAAACTAAAAACTGACCCTGAACCCTAAAAATACCCCTTTACCCAAAAACTAAAAACTGACCCTGAACCCTAAAAATACCCCTTGACCCAAAAACCAAAAACTGACCCTGAACCCTAAAAATACCCCTTTACCCAAAAACTAAATACTGACCCTGTACCCTAAAAATACCCCTTTACCCAAAAACTAAAAACTGACCCTGAACCCTAAAAATACCCCTTTACCCAAAAACTAAAAACTGACCCTGAACCCTAAAAATACCCCTTTACCCAAAAACTAAAAACTGACCCTGAATCCTAAAAATACCCCTTTACCCAAAAACTAAAAACTGACCCTGAACCCTAAAAATACCCCTTGACCCAAAAACCCAAAACTATAACATTTTAAATATAATTATATACTTACCAATACTTACGTTGTAATGGTATCCGTTGTAAAGGTATCTGCGTTGTAAAAACATGCGTTGTAAAGGCATGCGTTGTAATAGTTTTTGCGTTGTAAAAGTTTCGTTGTAATGGTAGTGCGTTGTAAAAGTTGCGTTGTAATGGTTGATTCCCTATAAACACACAACCCACTACACATAAATAAATGAAATCATTTAATCACTTAATAATTATTAATTACCAATTAATTATTAATTAACAATATCAAAAATTAATAAATTAAAAATATTAACACATTAACTCTAATTAATTTAATTTACTACTTAATATTATTTCATTACAAATTAATTATTAATTAACAATAACACTAAATTAAATATATTAGCACAATAAATCTAATTAATGTAATTAACTAATTAACATTAATTAATTACCAATTAATTATTAATTAACAATAACAATAAATTATATATCTTAGCACATTAAATCTAATTAATTTAATTAACTAATTAATATTAATTAATTACCAATTAATTATTAATTAACAATAACACTAAATTAAATATATTACCACATTAAATCTAATTAATGTAATTAACTAATTAGTTTCAATTAATTACAAATAAATTATTAATAAAAAAATATTTAAAAATATATATTAATTATTTAATGATTATTAAATTACTTCCCACCCCATTCCCCTATAAACCCACAACCCGCTCTAATACTAAAACGCAAAATGTTAACATAATTACTAATTTTCAAACATACATTTCTAAACATATTTAGCAAACATATAAACAACATAATAAAATACATAACACTAAACAACAACATTTCGATATTACTAACATACATACCTTAATCTCGATATTCTGTCTGTCGATATTATGGCACATCGATATACTATACCATCGATATTAAAACATCGATATTATTGTATATCGATATTTTAATTTCGATATTTTGTCTGACTACCCTGAGCACATGTAGACAGGAGGCTGTAGAGTACCCTCTGTTGAATAGGTAAGAACATAGAAATCAGGGATCTTTGATCCCATACCGATAAGGGGCAGGTCATTTGTTGTTAGAGATGTATTGAGTGGAGGGCGGCCTGTAATACCCCTGTTTCCCCTTGAGGCTCCTATTTGTTGAGAGTATTGTGAATGGCAGCCTAGCCGTGAGGGCCAAGAAACGTTACGAATAGGTCCCAGATGGGACTTACAAGAGTGAGCATTAGTTTCCCTTACTCTTTTACTTTTTAATCCAATTTTTATTGAGGTGTCTTGGTTGGGCTCAGCAGCAACGTTATCTAGTCACCTAGAGGGACACACTATGGCAAATTTTTGCCTAGCATTTACGGATGACCACATAGCATCTATCTTAGCAGGACCATCCTTACTACTAGACACTCCGTTGGGAGGGACAACCACGGTCCGGGACGAATGGGAGAAGCTGTCTACATTGAGAAAACGGCAAATCAGGATCGCTCTACATGGAGCATTAATGACGGAATACCTAAGGGCTGGGGCAGCGCCAGCCAGCCTGTTGGTGAGGTTGGAACCCAAAATATTTCTGGAGGACAAGCGGTTCCGGGTGGACTGGAGCTACATAGCAAACAAGTGCACCCGGGACAGGCTTATCCTTATCATTAACACGGCCAAACGGTTAAGTGAGGAGCTACTCACAGAAATACTAGACCTTGAAACTAGCATAAAAAATAACACCACAATAAAAGATGCAAAGGAACAACTGTCTAGGATCCAGAATGATCTGGGCGAATACCAAGCATATATGGTTAACCAGAAGATAAAGGGTTTAAAACGCAATCTAGATAGATTCAGTCATGAGTGGGCCTTCCCATATACAGAAGACCAATATTACCATCAATCAGCTAACCAAAATGTAGGACCACCACGTGGGAGGGGTGGGCGAATTCCAGGTAAAAGAGCCCCGTACAGCTGGGCGTTTGATAACACAAGCAGTGAAGATGAAGAACAGGCCGCGCCACCACCACATGGTAACACCCGAGTAAGGTTCAACCCCCAAGATAATATAGATCAAGATCTGGGGGCTATCATTAGGGCTTTTTTAGGACAGCATCCTCCAGATCAGAGAGGGGCCAACTCCAGAGGCAGGGGCAGAGGCAGGGGCAGGGCACGCCAGAACCTCAACTTCAACTTGGCAAACATACTCCCCCAGAATCACCCGGAGCCGGGGACAAGCACCCCTATAGATTCTAGTAACAACATTGTGGTAAATCTATCGCATTATACACTCAGTGAAAGTGAAAACGTAGTCTTGAATAAAGGTTTGGGGTATGTTCCGACACCTAAACATGACAGTTTTCAACTCAGGGGTGAATTTAATGGCTTAATGCGCAAGATAAAACTCAGAAAGTTCTTTGAAGGGAAGGAAGTGATGCCGACTATATCTTTTGTTACTAACTTACGGCGACCTTCGGTCTTCACGCCCCTTAACCATCAAGTGGGCCCTGAAGTAACGGTCTTTGAGCAGAAGGTTCTTAAAGATATCTGTGATCTTGAACAAAAACAGAACAGGACGACACATAGCAATATGTCAAAAGCTGATTGGATAGCTATTAAATCACTTCAGGACAACAGTTCCATCACTATCAAACCCGCCGACAAGGGTGGGGCGGTGGTGGTGGTGATGAACACCACAGATTATGAGACCGAAATCAACAGGCTCCTAGGAGTTAGAGAACATTATAGACCGCTGGCTAAAGACCCCACAGAAGAGTTAAAAACCATCATACTTTCCATGGTAGCGGCAGCGAGGGAGAAGAAATGGCTCACAGCAGTAGAAGCAGAATTTTTGATTAATCCATCACCCAGAGTACCGGCGTTTTACATTGTGCCAAAAATACACAAAGCACAGCGCCCCCCCCCCCCCCCCCCCTGGACGGCCAATAGTCTCTGGCATAAATTCGGTGCTTGAACCCTTGTCGCAGTTTGCAGATTTTTTCCTCCGAGAATGCGTGGTATTACAAGCGTCCTATGTACAGGATACCACAGACATATTAAGACATTTACAGATTGTGACATATGACCCTGCTGAACAATTCCTAGTGACGATAGACATCGAGTCACTATACACAAACATCCCCCAGGAGGCAACGCTGGTGGCAGCAGCCCGCTCCTTGGGGGAATGTGAGTGGTTCTACGATACTGCACAAAAATTTGTACTACAGTGCATTGAGATTGCACTTACGCGTAACTTTTTTGCGTACAAAGACCAGCTGTACCTTCAAACGTCAGGGACTTCGATGGGGGCAACTTTTGCCCCCAGCCTGGCATGCATCCATGTGGGCCTTTTCGAAAATAACTACATGTACCATCCATCTAATCTCTTCCAGGGGAACATTGTCCTCTGGAAGAGATACATTGATGATATTCTGTGTATCTGGAGGGGCACTGAAATGGCACTGATCGAATTTCTGACATGGATTAATAGTCTAGACAAGTGTCTTAGATTTACGTGGCATGTAAATCAGCAAAAAGCCACGTATCTAGATCTGGACATACTGGCTAAAGACAACAAGTTATCAACTACGGTCCATCAGAAGCTGACCGATAAAAATTCACTATTGGATTATAGGTCTTTCCACCCGAGGGCGCTCCGGGACAATCTCCCGGTGGGACAATTTTTGCGATACCGCAGAAATTGTTCTTCCACTGAGAGTTATCTGGAACAAACTGAGGAGCTGGCTACCAAACTCACCTCCAGAGCCTACCCACGGAAAATAGTGAAACAAGCCCGTAAGTGGGTCCTCAACACCCCGAGGGAAGTTTTACTGGAAAGATACCCTAAAGAACAGAAGGAATGTATTTGTCATGCACGCACCTTATTGTCTCAGGAGTGCCGTGGAATCTCGATGCTAAACACCCTGCTTCACCCCTATCACCCAGGGAGTCAGGATATAACACCAACACACATGAGGTAACCAGGGGGAAAACAGGGGAACAAAAACAAGGGTAGAAGGGAAAGAAAACAGCACTCTGCAATCTTTACCAGGGGCGGATTCAGGTCAAGCTTTTCTAGTCTGGAACTGCATGAAGACAAAGTAGAAATTTAGTATAAAACCCCTCCCCACGCTGTTCGCAAATGACTTGTCTAAGACCCAATGGTGTACCTTCAGATTGTAGGGTGTAATCAGGTTTCTGGGAGGTATATGAGCTGTATGGATATGTCTGGTTCTGTAAGTAGGAAGAAACTATAAGAAACAGCACGCCTTCTATGTGAATGAACTACAAACTATCTGTCAAGTGCTCACCTATAACTATCAGGCTTGTAGACATAAAATAACGGAGGCCATACCAGAACTTGCCGGTGCAAATGCATTGTTAATAGCCACAAGGTCGGGATATCGAAACACACAAAGATAGCAATGTGCAAACACTTCCACGGGAGGACTAAAGAGAAATACGGTGTGCACACCATGCAAGCGATAGGAATCTCGCTCGCTACAAATAAGAAACAACGGAAAGCTAAGAAAACATATAAGAAGCAAACGGCTTCTTTTACTTGCGAAGCGGACATTTAGGAAACGCTGGAAACAACGAGAACGGAGGTCTCACCACTAGCTCCTCGGACGAACACCACACCGTGACCCGGAACGAATGCCTGAACGCTAGCTAATCGCGAAGCGTTTCCGGGAGCGTGAGGTGGGTCTAAATGTCCTGATTCGTTTTACTGCGTATGCGCGGCTCTCCGCGCATGCGTCCTAAGGTTGTCATCCTGAGTTTGCCAACCGTTAGAGATTGCCAACCCCATACTTTGGATCGGCTGCTGTTTGCTATACAACGGATCGGCGGTGGAGCATAAGCAGGCATGAAAGAACACCCCCCCCACAACACCCCCCACTGGTTTGGGCTTGTGAGGGTATCTTCTGTGGAATGTTCCTATCAGACGAGGAGCATATACCTGGCTAGCAGGCTCCCAAGAACGTTCTTCAATGCCATAACCTTTCCAATGTATGAGATATTGGAGTCGACGTCTTACACGTCTGGAATCAATAATAGCCCTGACCTCGTATTCTTCACTATTATCAATCAGTGTAGGGACAGGGACTGTTGGAAGGCGACTACCGGGCACAACAAGTTTTAAAAGGGATACATGAAATACAGGGTGAATTTTCATGGATGGTGGTAAGTCCAATTTCATAGCCACAGGATTGATTACTTGTGCAATAAGAAAGGGACCAACATACTTGGGCTTGAACTTGCAAGATCCTTTCAAGGCCAAATATTTGGTGGAAAAGCCATACCTTGTCATCTTTCTGATAAGTAGGTTCTAGGTGTCTATGTGCGTCTGCCTTTTTCTTATAGTCAGATTTAGCTCTGTCAAGATTGTCATGGATGTTAGAATGCACTGTCTGGAGGTGGCAGGCTAGGTCTCGCACAGCAGGAGTGTCACAGGGTTTTAATGGAGAGAAAGGCAGAACTCTAGGATGGAAACCATATGAACTATAAAAGGGAGTGAACAAGGTGGAAAAATGATGGCTGTTGTTGTAGGATAGTTCTGCTAACCAAAGCAACTCATCCCATTCTTTCTGGTCTTGTAAGAATTGGCATCGAAGGAACTGTTCAAAACTCTGGTTCACCCTTTCGGTTTGCCCGTCCGTTTGGGGGTGATGACTGGACGAGAGACGAACCTCGATATGTAATGTGTTACATAACTGTCTCCAGAATCGTGAAACAAATTGTGTACCTCTATCAGTGATCACAATTGATGGTAGTCCATGTAGTCTGACTATGTTGAGTAAAAAGACCTTTGCCAATACGGTAGATGTAGGAAGGCTCTTTAAGGGAATGAAATGGGCGGTTTTAGTAAATAAATCCACTACGACCAAGAGTGTAGTATTCCCCCCTTTCGTACATGGCAACTCCACGATAAAATCCATGGACACCGTATGCCATGGTGCAAGAGGAGTGGGAATAGGATGTAATAAACCCACCAACCCTTCATGTGACGTCTTTCCTCGAGCACAAATGTGACATGTCTTAACGTATTGCTGCACATCACCGGCTAAACGAGGCCACCAACAATACCTCTTCACTAATCCCAATGTCCTCTTATATCCAGGATGTCCTGCCACACCATGGGAATGGCACCATTCTAAAACCTGTTTCTGAAGGGGTAATGTAGGGACAAACAACCCGCCTTGCACATAATGTAGACCAGCCTTGACAAGGGACAGTTGTTTCCCTAACAATGTTTGCATTGAAGGATCTTGCTGGGCGTTCTTCACCTGCAGTAAAAAGCTTTCCTCTGTAGTGAGTACCCCTATGATTTTTTGGGGACCTATGATACAAGGAGGTTTGTCGTCAAGAGGGAAAGGCTCAAATCCTAGACGAGACAGAGCGTCCGCCTTTCCGTTCTGTTTCCCTGCACGAAAATGATTAACGAAGTCGTATTCGCTAAAGAACTGTGTCCATCTCAATTGCCTCATAGATAATGCTCGGGCAGTTTTTAGGTACTGTAGATTACGATGGTCAGTCAGAACAGTTACCGTGTGGTGTGTGCCCAGTAAATATTGTCGCCATTCTTCCAAGACTTTTTTGATCGCTAGCAGTTCTTTTTCCCCCACTGCGTAATTGACTTCAGCAGGTGTGAGTTTATGTGAGTAATAAGCAACGGGATGTAGCTCCCCTGTAACCAAATCAGCTTGAGAAAGGATGCCCCCCACTGCCACTTGTGAGGCATCTACCTCAACTACAAAAGGACTCCCAGGATCAGGATGTTTCAGAATGGGGGCCTGAGTGAAAGCCGTTTTCAGGATGTTGAATGCCTTATCGGCTTCCTCAGACCACAAAAAGGGAATACCCTTGCGTAACAAACGGATAATAGGAGCAATGACATCTGAAAACTGGTGGATGAAACGTCTGTAGAAATTAGAAAACCCTATAAACTGTTGAACTTCTTTCAAGCTTTTAGGGGGTGGCCATTGTAACACAGCATTGATCTTCTGGGGATCCATTCGCAAACCTTGGGCAGACACAATATACCCCAGGAAAGCAACTTGATGTCGATGGAAAAAACATTTATCTAATTTACAAAATAAATGGTTCGCCTGTAGTTTGTGCAACACTGCTTGTACATGTAGAATGTGGTCTGTTAAGGTCTTGGAATAAATAAGTAGATCATCCATATAAGCTATTACGCTTTTGTCAAGGTACTCCTTCAGCACCTCATTGATGAAATATTGAAATGCTGAAGGAGCATTACAAAGCCCGAAGGGCATCACTAAATATTCATACAATCCGAACTTGGTACAGAATGCCGTTTTCCACTCATCTCCATCTTTGACTCTTACAAGGTGGTAGGCTCCACGTAGGTCTAATTTTGTGAACCATTCGGCGTCTTTGATTTGGTCTAACAAAGAGGAGATGAGTGGCAAAGGGTATCTGTTCTTGCTTGTAATGGTCTTCAGGGCTCTATAGTCTATACAACAACGCAAGCCTCCCTCCCGTTTAGGGATAAAGAAAAGGGCTGAGGATGCAGGGGATCTGGAGGGTCTGATGTATCCTAACTCCAGCATAGTGTCAAGGTATTCTCTTAAATATATGTTTTCCTTTTCTGTTAAAGAGTACACTCTGCTTGTGGGTATACGTGCTCCTGGCTGCAGATCTATACGACAGTCGTATACCCTATGGGGAGGTAAGGTGGTGGCTTGTTCTTTATCAAACACCGAACAGAACTCTTGATAGTCCGAGGGTAACTCAGTGTCAGGTTATTCTACAGTGTATTTCTCTTCTGGAGATAAGGAGACTAGGGTGATTGTTCTCTGCCTAGGAGACTTAGAGGTAGAACCAGAGTTGACTTGGATTTCTGTATTTGTCTCCTTCTTGTGGGTACTACACTCATCTCTGAACTCAATATGGGTCTGTTGCCAATCAATTAGGGGATTATGTAGCCGCAACCATGATAATCCTAACACCACAGGGAACTGAGGAGAATCTATTAAATCAAACGTAAGTGTTTTCCAGTGTGTGATGGCGACATACAGCTCCAAAAAGATGGTAGAATGTGTAATCGGTCCTGATTTCAGAAGACTACCATCGATAGTATATACGTCCTCAGGAACTCTTTTTTGTACTTCAGGAATAGAATGGGCAGCAGCCCATTGTCTGTCCATAAAATTTCCGGAGGCTCCCGAATCTATCATGATAGGTTGATCTAAGGTGCTGTCAAGCCAACTCAATATTGAAGGAACAGAAAAGTGTCCGTTTTCAGCCACCAAAGAGGAGACCATATGACTTGTAGGACCCGACGGTGCGGTCTCTTTTAACCTCGGGTCGACTAGTTTTCGGACTTGCGGAACTGTCTTGGTTTTACCGGACATTCCCTTAAAAAATGTCCTGCTTAACCACAATATAGACATAACCGATTGTCACGTCTCCTTTGTTTCTCTGCTTCGCTTAGGGGACCCTTTATGCTGCCTATCTGCATAGGTTCAGGATCGTCCAGTTTAATTTCAGCTTCGGGTTTTCTTTCTCTGGTCCCGATTTTAGGATACTCATATCGGACCCTGTCTCTTCGCCTTTCTCCTAACCTATGATCCTACTTTACGACCAGGTCTATCAATTCAGAGCATGTGGCCGGGGGATCTACTACGTGAGCCAAAGCGTCTTTTAGTTCATCACTCAGGCCTTTGTAAAAAAAAAGGGCACTGCGTTTTTCTGTAGGCTAATCAGCTTCCACCACTAGTCTATTGAATGCAGAAATGTATGTAATAAGGTCTTTAGACCCTTGCTTAAGATTTAATAACTCTGTGTTTGCCGCATGAGTGAACGTGTACTTATCAAACATTTTTCGTAATTCACGCCTGAAAGCGTTATAATCCAGCAAAAGAGGATCATCTTTATCAATCAAAGGGATGGTCCAATTAGCAGCGGAACCCCCCAAATAGGAAAGGACAAACGCTACCTTAGCTTGGTCATTCGGAAAATAAGAGGCCTTACACAGGAAATGCAACTGACATTGTGTCAGAAAGGCGGCACATTTAGTGGGATCACCATAGAAACGCTCAGGGGGAGCTAAGGGAATGGTATGTGGTGCCACTACCTGCACTACTTGTGCATTGGTGCTAGAGCTAGCTCCCTCTTCTCTTTGGATGCGCAAGGCCTCTACTCTATCTGAGAGAGCTTGGGTTTCTCTCTGGAGGTTCCCCACCATATTAGCCACATCCTGTAAAGAGAGATCCATGGCACTCGGGAGACAAATCTATTAGGCTTCGTGATCTGTCATGCACTCACCTTATTGTCTCAGGAGTGTCGTGGAATCTCGATGCTAAACACCCTGCTTCACCCCTATCACGCCCCGGAGTCAGGATATAACACCAACACCCATGAGGTAACCAGGGGGAAAACAGGGGAACAAAATCAAGGGTAGAAGGGAAAGAAAACAGCACTCTGCAATCTTCACCAGGGGCGGATTCAGGTCAAGCTTTTCTAGTCTGGAACTGCATGAAGACAAAGTAGAAATTTAGTATAAAACCCCTCCCCACGCTGTTCTCAAATGACTTGTCTATGACCCAATGGTGTACCTTCAGATTGTAGGGTGTAATCAGGTTTCTGGGAGGTATATGAGCTGGATGGATATGTCTTGTTCCTGTAAGTAGGAAGTAACTATAAGAAACAGCACGCCTTCTATGTGAATGAACTACAAACTATCTGTCAAGTGCTCACCTATAACTACCAGGCTTGTAGACATAAAATAACGGAGGCCATACCAGAACTTGCCGGTGCAAATACCTTGTTAATAGCCATAAGGTCGGGATATCGAAACACACAAAGATAGCAATGTGCAAACACTTCCACAGTAGGACTAAAGAGAAATGCGGTGTGCACACCATGCAAGCGATAGGAATCTCGCTCGCTACAAATAAGAAACAACGGAAAGCTAAGAAAATATATAAGAAGCAAACGGCTTCTTTTACTCACGAAGCGGACATTTAGGAAACGCTGGAAACAACGAGAACGGAGGTCTCACCACTAGCTCCTCGGACGAACACCACACCGTGACCCGGAACGAATGCTCGAACGCTAGCTAATCGCGAAGCGTTTCCGGGAGCGTGAGGTGGGTCTAAATCTCCTGATTCGTTTTACTGCGCATGCGCGGCTCTCCGCGCATGCGTCCTAAGGTTGTCATCCTGAGTTTGCCAAGCGTTAGAGATTGCCAACCCCGTACTTTAGATCGGCTGCTGTTTGCTATACAACGGATCGGCGGTGGAGCATAAGCAGGCATGACAGTATTCCGGTGGTCACTACTTTTGGCCCATGTTCCACGAAAATACGCCAAATCATCAGGAAGCATTGGCATTTGCTAAACACAACTACGATGCAAATGCCACAACCCAGATTCGCCTTCAAACGGTCCTCTAGTCTCAGAGATCGACTGGTCCATACACGACCTACAATGCAGACGCAGGAATCTGGTATTCCACCTGGACACTACCCGTGTGGTGGATGCACAGTATGTGCACTAACAAGTAAAACCAAAATGATCACACGATCCAACGGAAAGACTTGGCATTTAAATAGATTCAGTAATTATAATTCTAATAATGTCATTTACAGACTTACATGCCCGTGCGAGATGCACTATATAGGTCTAACAACAAGGAAAATTAATATCAGAATCCAAGAACATCTGAGCACGCTTAAAGCAGCCAAACTAACTACTAAATTGGTGCAACATTTCGTCACACAAAAACATCAACCCAGGGATTTGAGATGGGTAGTGATTGAGAGATTGATGGGAGACCAATTTAACATGGAGAGCAGATTGTCAGGAAAGAAGCACGTTGGATTTTTGATAAGGGCACAGACCGACAAGGTCTTAATGATGTTATAGAGTGGAACAGAATAGCTGCCTCTTAGCTCACATAAATAATGTATATATGCATAGAGGCCGAAAAATCTAAACTAGGCCAGATCAACAGCCAATGGCAAATCGGGATGTTATGAATATAAATTAAATTTACAATTGACTATAGAGTGCCAAATTCATTCATTTTTTTGACCTAGGACTAACAGCGTTAACCAGTTAACAATATGTACATTATGGGTATGAGGTTTACGAGAGGTTCCCGTAATTACAACACTATATACTGGTGATGTAGGCCATTGAGAGTAACCAGCTACTCATTGGGAGGTGGAGAATTGATAGAGACGCCCCATTAGCTAAATATTTATATATTAGCGATTAGTTCCAGACGCATGCTTTATGAACCTGGTTGATAGCCCTGAGAATATCGGTAGACTGACCGCTATAGCGCAGTGTTATTGTGAACACAAACAAGAACGAGGTACAACTCTGGACCATTGTACTGCACATTGTACAGTGACGGCACCATGAACGGGAGCTGGCACGAGTATCACTGGACGGTTAGTTAGTTTGGTAGTTTAACATGTGGATAAGCGGCGGCATCTGTGCACTCTTGAGTAACAAATAAATTAACTGGACACAATCTAATCTAATTTAAAATGTTCTCATTTAAATTAATTAAATAGAAGTTGCTTATTTAAACGCACCGTACACCTTACACTAGTAGTCTAAATGTCTCAGCAAAACCTGGACAGTTTTCATACTTTTTTATGTCTTTATGCCCTTACTGCATTGCCTATGCTTGTAAACGCATAGGTAATACCAACAAAGCATTATTAGGTTATATTGCATTGTTTTACTTTGCTGTGATTTATTGCCCCTAGACATGGACAGAAAATAAGATGCTAATAATGTTGATTCTTTTGTCTCAATACTGTAGGGTGTGAAAGTTTGGGAATTGCCTCCAAGCGTACAAGGACTTGCTGCCCTGATAGCTTTGAACATACTGGAAAACTTTGATGTGAAAGGTAACTAGTATTCACAACTACAATATGTGAATGTTAGTTTTAGCAAACAATTAGAATGTTACCCTCTTTTTTGGGCCCTCCTCATTGTGAAGCACAATTGTCTTCTTTAGTTGCTGAATTTTTCAAACTACCAGAATTTTCAACTCGGATGCAACCCTCATCCATCGGTGATCTTGATTGGTCCATTGCCAGTGGGTGGGCAATCGGTTCGGTGCTCCTTCTCCTCCGAAGTGCTGATAAAGTCAACAAGTAAAGTAGAAAGTGTTGTGATGTAAGAGGGAGTGTGATATATCATACAATGATGTAGATCTGATCGCTTCCTGGGGTTCTGGCTAGTGCCTTTTTTTATCTTGGGCAATTGCCACTTGGGGTATGGTGATATAAAAGAATGCTAACTCTAATTTCTGTAATTTTCCTGTTTTAGCGCTCGCAAACATGTGAAAATGTCCATATTTCTGCTTTGTGAAAATTAGTTACCTTCTTGTAATGAGGGGCCAACCACCTCATATAAAAATAGGAACGCTTTCAAGCCTTCCTAAGTGCATAGAACTTTCCCTGTTTGAATCTTCCCCTTCCAGCATAAAAACGTTTTTGAGGGCATTCTCCTGGAGCAAGGAGGCCAGCACCAATAAGATGAGCTAGAATATTTTCAAACACTTCTGAAATAATATAATTTTCCTTATGGGAATGCTTCCCAAACAACATAAACATTAGAAGTGGGTTTTTGGTTGAGGAGGATGTGAACCCTTCTCAAGCATCAACCACAATCACTGTTAGGGGGAACCACAAAAAGTCATTAATTAACCTGTGCTTAACCCTCTCATAGCTTGCCACAGAAGCAGTTAGGCTTAACACTGAGGTAACGTGTAAAGCATTTATGCAGCACTTAAACAGTAATAAAGTGAAAACCCAACACAAGAAAATTCCCACACCAATTTAGAAAAATAGTAAATTGTAATAAATTATTTGACACCAAAATGACAAGCATCCAATCAGTAGAACCATATTTATGTATTTTTTGTAAAAACTAACACCTAGAAGATCAAAGTGCCAACCACAAGCATCTAATTGCGCGAGACCAGGGCAAAATTTAAAATTATGGATGATCGCAGTGGAGCGAGGTACGGATACATGAAGTGGAATTGGGTCTGGTCTCAGCTTGCCTTTCGGCTTAAAAGAAATTTTGAAGAAAAATGTCTGAGAAGGTAAAGTTCAGTGGGGTAATGCAGCCGGCGGTGTGCGAGGAGGAGGTGTCATCATCGGGAAGCCACTGGATGAAGTTGCGATGAAGATTTCTAAGATCGAACTTAGTCACTTCTCTGGAAGTCGAAGTCAAAAAGCTGCAGGCTGTTGCTGCTGAGGGCTGCACTGCTCCGGATAGTCCTTCTACAAGGAGCGTCCGAACAAGATTTGATGCTCTGGAGAAGAGCGTAGTGAAAGCCATCGCAAAGTTATGCCCAACAGCAATGCAACTTTGATGGATTGGCAAGCAGGTATGTCCCGGGCTTCTATTCGCTCTCAGAGCACTTTTTGGCTAAATATTTTCTGAGTCCCACGGTTTGTTTATTGGCTATTTGAGCACCTTTAGCCCCACTTTTCCAATGGTTCAGTGCGGGTGGACAACAACAGGAGGGTAGGACTCAAGCAGGATCCATGTTCAGGGTTCTAGTTGATTGAGCTTTTTGTGGCCCTGTAGCTCAAAACAGGAGGCCAGCCAACTAGCCCATCGATACACCTTTGTAGTTCTGGGTTAAAGCAGCATTTCAGCCCTCTGAGGGTTAAAGGCAGGCTTCAAGTTGCATGGCAGTCCTCTGGGGACAGGAGGACAATCTTCTGAAGTACAAATCAAGCCTCAAGCTGCTGGGTAGTCCTCAGAAGTACAGAGCAGGACTTCTGAATGCCATCCACGGGTCCAGGAGTGAACTGACCAGTGGGTCTGAGTGTCCTATTTTTATATACGGTGCCAGTTTTAAAGTGGAAGAAATGTCTTGAGTTTTCTCTCGATGGTTCTGGAATTCCTTTCCTCCCTGCCCAGGCTCCAGGGAGCTGGGGTGACAAAAAACTAATGTGAAAATCTTTGTGAGTGTGCTGAGGCAGCTCCTTTGTAATGCTAGTGGGGCAGGGAACAGCTCCGTCCCTTCCATCCTACTAACATCTAGTTCCCCCTTTGTCTCACTGTCTGGGAGGAATACTAAAAATGTCAACTGCCACTCTAATCACAGTCATGTGACCCAGCACACTGGCTGAAGTCATCAAATGGTTAGGACAAGAAACTGCCACTTTTCTAAAAGTGTCTTTTTCAGAATTGTGACTTAATATCCAAACTTTACCATTTAAGAAGATTCTAAAGTAAAATTCTTTAGAGACCAAACATGACATTTCTACCAGTTCTTAAACAAACGTTATCACTTATTAAATGTAATAAGGTAACCCAGTGTTATCCTATGTGAGAAGTAGGCATCACTGTAGTGAAACCCGAATTTAAGAGTTTTTCACTTCCAGGAGTTGCAAAACTAAAAGCACATGCCCAACATTTTAAGCACACTGCCCTCTACCCTATGTGCTGCTTAGGGTCTCCCTAAAGGGTGTTTATGTGTATTAAAAGGGAGGTCTAGGTTGAATTGTCAGTTTACACCTGTACACAGGCTGCAATGGCAGGTCTGGCACATGTTTAAAAGGGCTACTTAAGTGGGTGGCACAATAAGTGATGCAGGCCACTTAATATACAGGCCCTGAGTACATATAGTGCCACTCTACGAGGGATGTATAAGTAAATTAAATGTGCCAATTGAGTGTAAGCCAATGTTATCATGTTTACTGGAGAAAGCACAAGCACTTTAGCATTGGTTAACCGTGGTAGAGTGCCCAGAGTCCTAATGCCCAAAAAAAACAATTTAGGAAAACAGGATGGGTGAAGGGAAAAAGTATGGGGGTGACCCTGCAGGGAGGGACACGTTCAACAATAAATAAGCCCATACTATTTCATTTCATTTCATAGAGTTTTATTCGGAACATAAAAAGCATGTCCATAAAAGCACAAACAGTTACATGGCAAACATTTCATTATTAAAAGATACAAAGCAAAAAAATACACATATTACAATAATTGTCCAGTGCGGGATGGAATAAATATTTTAAAACAGAATCTTAAAAACACATTCTTTTCCTAACACCAATAGCCTTGAGTAGGAAAGTAGCTGTAAAAAAGCAAATGTCCGGATGATGCATATTAAAAAGCAATTTCATAGATTCTGTAATTGTTCTTACTCCAAATCTTTTCAAAATGGGTTTTAAATAAATTTTCCGTAATTCACTGTACAAGGAGCAAGAAAAAAGAAAGTGCATAGTACTCTATTTTATAGAAGGTGAACAGGTTTTAAAAGTAGACAATTTTTGCTATTTGGGGATTAATTTCTCAAAAAATGGTAGCTGGGACATCGAACACAGAGTGGTTAAAACTAAGATGATTAGAAGTGCCAACGGGGTTTTTGTTTTCGCAAAGAAACTGGGAAACAGACGTATAGCAGATATGCTAAAAATTTACCAATCTAAATGCCTATCTGCGGCCCTTTACGGGGCAGGAGTTTGGGGTGTGACATCTGCTGGTACAAGTCTGAAGGAATTCACTGCTTGCATTGCTCACAGTCCTAACCATTCTGGTTGGCTAGGAAACACAAGGAGGTCGTCAGCGTACAGTGTGACTCTGCCCCGTACCCCTGAAGCCTACTTAAATCCCATGATGCCGTCTCCTGTCTTGCAAATATATGCCAGAGATTGCATCACGACTGCTAATAGAAGCAGTGACGGTGGGCATCGGTATTGAGTGCTTCATTGTTTGAGAAATGGTTCCAATACTGTGTTATTTGTTCATACGCGTGCCCAGGGTTCCAACTATAGAGGCTGTGTATATGATAGGCAGTTGGATCCCAGCTCAATCATTCCAGGAGAGCAAATAGGAACTTCCAGGTCAGGTTATCGACTGCAAGCTGTGGGTGCCGTTGCCCATCTGGTGCCAGTGCTTTGATTAGACATTGAATGTTCGGTCACGTTGACGTGTTTGGCAAGTGAACAAATTACAACTAATTGCAGCTATCAAGTGATTCACTAGGGTTTTGGCAAGTACTTGGACTCCACATCGAAAAGAGATAGTAGTCTGTACAAGTTGGAGCAGCCAGCAGGTCTGCCTGGTTTCGGTGTGGTGGCAATGATCCCACTGCTTTAGAGTTAGTGTGCATTACTAATAAGTGGGATTCAACAGATTGGAATATGCCTAAAACAATGCAAAGAGGAGTCTATTTGGCCTGGTGTGTTTTCCCGACTGCATCTGGTTAATCGTTTTTGAAAACTCCTCAACTGCGAACAGTGAATATAATCCCTTTCCACATCTGAAATGCTCCCAATAAGTAAGTCAAGGAGGAATTCATCTAGAGCTTCTCCTTGATTGTCATGGCTTGGGCCATATAGTGTACAAGAGAATCTGGCATATTCCTTAGCAATTACCATGGGGTCTGTAATAAAAAGCCCTTCTGCATTTGTAATTCCTGCCACAAAGTGGTTTGGGCATTCTCTTTTACTGAGCCGATATAACAATTTGCTGGCCTTATCAACATGGTCATGGAGCCCACTCTGGGAGGCAAAGCCAGACTTTCGTGGCCTTGTGCATTACAGACATGTTGATGTGGCTCTGTTTTCTTTATTGTCTATGGAGGTTCAGGGTCATGACTCTACTTTAAGCATATTTGCCTGCCCATCTTTTTTGAGTTCTGCAATGTTTCCTGGGGCTCTGCTTCTCACTATGGGTTTATGGCTTCCCAATCCACCACTGATGAATTCAACATCCCTACATTTTTCTGGATATATTGTTTGGTCTCCTCTCTCAGAATGTTCCAAAGTTAAGTATTCAGCAGCCAACAGGTCCACACACAGTAGATGAAGATAAGATGTTTATTGGCAGATAAGTAGATAAGATGGTACAACCCCACCAGGAGCATCCAGCATGATGCTCAGCCCAATGACAACTGAAGACCTCAGCCCCCATATTCCCAACATTCTCTTGCGCATCATAGCTGCAACATTCTAGTGATGGAGAAAGCATTTATATTAAATAAACATTGTGCAAGGATACTACAAATCACTAAGCCACCACATGACAAGGTGTTGGACTTCTCGGTCCCCAATTAGTATGCAAACTGGTGCAAAATTTGAGGGCCATTTTGCATGTATATATGCCATATATGCCCCAGTAACTTTACTCACATTGGTCATTTGTGACAGGTAATAGACAGTTTGGAAAAGGGGTCGTTGGGCCCCAGAGAAGAACTTATACGCCCAGTCATATGGGTGACACTGACGCCATGTATCCTGCACATTATCTGCCATTGAGAAGGCTCCAAGAGGAGTTACCAGGCGTGGCCCGTGCAGGTAAGAACGGTTGAGGAGGGGGTGGGGGGAGGGATTTGACAGATGACGATGAGGGAAAATTAATTATTTATTTAATTTCCCCTCAGCATCGTCTGTCGAGTCCCCCCCCCCCACCCCGCCCCACCGCTCTTACCTGCCCAGGCCGCTCCTGGGAGTGGAGTAACAGCCTTGACACTCATACCTTGCAGACTGTGTCTATCTAATCACATGTTCAACACCCCGTTGAGGACCCCTGAAACAACAGGGAGTCCAAGTGGGGCTTCTATGGGCAGTACACCAAACATTTGCAGAAAAGGTTTGAACTACATCAGTGGGTGTGTATATGTTTAGGCATGTTACAGTGGTATCTCTCTCTGACCCGCACATTATTATACTCCTACAATGCCAAACTTTAATCAAGTGGAATAGGAATGGTCTTTGAAAGGGTATTGCTACCCCTCTTGAGCCTCTGGAAAAAGTACACTTGTAACACCTGCCCAAAACCATATCTGGCCAAGAAGTTGTGTTTTGATCCAATCAGGTGTCTTTCTTAAAGCATGAGACTATCTGGGCCACATTATTTTGCTGGCCAAATTGTTTCGCGATATTGCCCCTCCTTTTACTTTGTTTAGGAGCCCATCAACATTCCATGTTTTCTATTCAATACCCACCCTGCTCTCATCATGGTTTGTCTATGCGATTTTCCCATTTGTCTACAGTTTTAATCTGAATTAAAGGGTATCAGTTGCTGTGTACGAAGAGTTTGTAACCTATAAAATGCCAATCACTGCCACCCCTTATCCCCCTCCCTATACTTCATACAGTTAAATCTGTGATAGAAACTGGGTGGATGAGCCTCCCCTCAACCATGGGGCAGGCCATGAACCTTCCTAAAACTGTGATCTCCAACAAACTCCTCTTAAACGCAACTCAGTAAACCTAAATCAATGAGGTTAGTCCTTAGTGCCCCTTGTGCCTTCCTCCTTTTTGTACCAGCGCCATGACACGTGATCTTCATGCTGTGACGCTGAACTAGGGTGGCTTCCCGCACATATTCTAATCCCCTTCATATCTCTCTATTGATGCTATCCTTTCTCTTCCATAGGGTGGGTATTATCCTAATCTGAGGGTCATAAAGTAGTAGCCATTTGAGTCCGAAGTCTATCCTGTACCATAGTTTTCTAATTCATAAACTGGAGGCAATTGGTCTAGCATTGTAGGGTGAGGTGATGATTAAGGATCAGTCGATCTAATTTGTGAACATTGTGGACTCGCCCTTAAGCATTGTCTGTTTGAAAGCCATTTTTCCTAGATCGTCGTCTTCTTTTAGGCCTTTACTACTGCTCCTTGAGCCATACCCCTTGCTTGTTCTCCTGCCATTTGTCCTTGTCATTGAGTTTTTGCAGATTAGTTAGGACTTTTTTCTTCCCAAGTCCCAAAAATATGGTTTTCTGAAAGATGTCTGAGTTTTGCTGTGTAATCTGGGATTATCTTTATAATATTTGACCTCAGAGGACTCCTGCCATTTCTATTGTGCCTTCATGATTTTATAATTTGTGATAGGAGCTATGAGCGGCCATGACCAGGAGCCAGTGTGATTCCTAGGGGCGATTAACAGAACTAATCTGAGATAAAATCCTAAATTTACTACTTTTGGTATTCACAGAAGGCATTTAGTAGTAGTAAAGTTAGGACTCCTAACTTTACTACTACTAAACTGGGATAAAATCCTGAACTTACTACTTTTGGTATTCACAGAAGGCATTTGGTAGCAGTAAAGTTAGGACTCCTAACTTTACTACTACTAAACTGGGATCAAATCCTAAACTTACTACTTTTGGTACTCACAGAAGGCATTTAGTAGTAGTAAAGTTAGGCCTCCTACCTTTACTACTACTAAATGCCTTCTGTGAATATCAAAAGTAGTAAGTTTAGGATTTTATCTCAGATTAGTTCTGTGAACCAGCCCCTATGTGATAATTTATCTAGAAATGTTGGTATGTTTTTCCCAGTGGTTAAAACATTTTCAGCCCATCTCTGAAAAAACAGCATATAGCTAAATGATGCGGACCATCCCTGACATTAACATAAAGATCGCTTAATATATTTCAAGAAAGGAAACATTCAAAATTGTCGGAAAAAAAACTTGCTCTCAGTTTTATTTTTTTCCCCTGCCTTCTTGCTATTTTTTTAGCAATGCTTCATAACTCAACGGATTACATCCATGTTTTGGTGGAAGCTCTAAAGCTCAGCATTTCGGATACAATGTGGTATGTTGCAGATCCTGCCCACGTTCCCGTGCCCACCCAAGAACTCCTTTCCAAACAATATTCGAAAAGACGCTCAGCCCTCATGTCTCTACAGAGGTAAGATTTATTGCTGGCTCTCCCCTGTTGTATTGATTTATTGTAAACAAAAATGTTGTTCAGCCTTTAGACACTGGGTGAGGGTGTGGCCTAACGGCCAGAGCTGCCGACTTTGGAGCTGAGAAATCAGGTTCGAGCCTCGGCTCAGCATCCTGTGATTCTGGGCAAATCACTTAATCTCCCCGTGCCTACTAAAAAATGAATGTGTCCTCCTTGTGTAACATAACTGGTGCTCGTGTAAAGCGCTCCAATACCTTTGGGTCGAGTTCCTGCTATATAAATCTGCAACAAAAAACTGCTGTACATTGGGAATAATGTTTTCTCTGAATCTAGCAATTCACAGAGATATTGGTATGATTGTGTGTGACCTGCTTTTATAAAACGCCTATATTCCAGTAGTAAGCCGGGAGTACTCCTGGTGTATTCCCCGGATTCAAAAGTAAGCCAAAAGTAATACAAGAAGAGGTAACACCTACAATAATCATACCCACTCACAGCAAAATCTTTGTAAATGAGGTCCACTGATGTCTTAATAGTGGACTCCAACACTTTTCTACTCACAAGTGTCAGGCATAAAACATGGATTTCTGCATCAGAAAGAGAAACTATGATTTTATAGAATTAGCCTAAGGGCCGGACAGGCCTTTTAGTCCACTAGGCATTTCCCTGGTAAGCTGGAGCCATCAGAGTGCCATCTAGAGAGCCCGGGCTGCTACTGGTGCTGTCACATTCTCCAGCGTCCAGAGGCTAATTGCTGTAGGCACAGGGAGGCTTCAAAAAGTCGAGAGAAAGAGAGGGAAGGAGGGAGGGAGGGAAAGGGAAGATAGAGAGAAAGTAATCAGAAAGGGAGAAGAGCGAAAAGGAGAGAGCGAGATTGAATGGATAGAAAGAGAGAGCCTGAGCAAAAAGATGAAGAGCATGTTACTGGCTTGAGCATTTTTGCCAAGGGTGAATTTGGTTCCCTAATCTGTCCTGATCAGCATTTATGTCCATAAATCCATTTTCTCGTTGGGGATACCGGCCTATTTAGAAGTCCTTTCGTGCAGAGGTTAAGAGCGAGATTGGAAGAGTATAGCTCTAGTTCAGGAAGGATGGGCAAGCAAAATCTTATAGACTTATAGAAATGGACGGGCAGCTTTTGGTGTGATTCCCACCCTGGAAACTTTTGGAAAGGGACTGGTAGCCTTTGGTGTGATTCCCACCCTGTCTACTCATGGAAAAGGACTGGTAGCCTTTCGTGTGATTTCACCCTGGCTACTCATGGAAAAGGACTGGAAGCCTTTGGTGTGATTCCCACCCTGGCTACCCATGGTAAAGGACAGGTAGCCTTTGGTGTGATTCCCACCCTGGCTACCCATGGTAAAGGACAGGTAGCCTTTGGTGCGAGTCCCACCCTGGCTACTCATGGAAAAGGATTTGCAGCCTTCGGTGGGAGTCCCACCCTGGCTATTCATGGAAAAGGACTGGTAGACTTTGGTGGGAGTCGTGATAGAAAAAGAAGAGAGCACCTACATGTTCATGATGGTCTCGGAAAAGCGGTCTGTCAAAGGAAAAATAATTCCGCTCTGGATGAAAGAAAGGTCAAAAGAAAAGTGTAACACACACTGTACATCCAATTCCAAATCAGTGGCTTGGCTGCTAGTAGCTGGCTGTGTGGTTTCACAGTCCGTCTGACAATCGGCAGGAAAGGTGTGCCTGAAAAGCGAGTTACTGTGGGAGATTGTGTTAAATCCCAAAATATGAGTAAGCACATGCACGCATGTGCACACACACAACAACATAACCCACAAATGTCCAGTAACCTGATTCAGAGACATTGATTCCTCTCTGAAGCATTACTTGGAAGATTCTCACAGGTCTGAAGATACTAACCACAAAGAGACATCCTTGCAAAGATAAGACTCGCTTCACGCATCTAGGACTTGTGGAGAACAATATTCAACCCAACCGACTGCTGAGATCAATCAACATAAATATCCAGCCCCTCTTTTCCCCCACTGTAAGAGATTGAATGGACTACCTACACTTCACATGGTAAATCTTGCAAGCTCTGTGACTGGGTAGAAACACTTATTATAGCCTTATAGCACGCCGTAGAGGGCTATACCGGCTATTAAAGGCCCTCTCCAGCGTTCGGCTCGGGCCAAGGGAGAGGGACTTTAATAGCCGGTATAGCCCAGTACAAAGGGCTATAAGGCTATTAGAACATTCTGCCACTAAAGGGCAGAATGTTCTAACAAAAAAAAAACAAAGCCTTATGGGAGCGTGAGGGGATTGGAATCCCCTCTAGCTCCCTGAAGCCTATGTTCACAGCCAGAGCTGTGAACAAAGAAACATTGGAATGTCGGAGCTCCGGGTTTTTACCAGCCATTATAAGCCTGGAGCACTCCATTGTTTTCAATGGAGCTCCCAACATTCCAATGTTCTAATATATGGAATAAAGTACCCCGCAAAGATACACTGGAAAGATACTGCAAGTCAACCCTGAAATCCAAGATCTTACAAAGGCACTGGGTCTGCTACTTCATGGGCAAGGAATTCCTTGTCGTCTTCCAAATACCCAGGTGGTGGTACATTATTACGAATATGGTTTGTACACCAGTGCCGAATTAAACACTGTGGAGCATCTCAGGCCCCCCTTGCCAATTATCTCATAATACGTTTTTCATTTTACCAACCTACAATTTTAATAAGCCAATTTTATTACACAAAACGAAACATTAACAATTATTGTTATTAAACAAAAATGAATTGGAAACAATTTAAGAAATCTTGATTTAAATTTTCTTTCAAGATCAAATCAATATTATATTGATCCGTTGTCGCGGGCCCCTAAAAGGAGTGAGGCCCATAGACCAGTGCATACTTTGCCTATTTGGTAATCTGGAACTGTTTGTACCCGTCTCAAAACAAGCCAGATATTGTTTAAAATATCCCCTGCACCTATTAGGCATTGTAACTTTTTGAATACTAAATTGTTTACTTTTTAACTTCATCAGCAATATAATTCTAGAAAAGTAAACAGTCTGTCCGTTCTCTGTGCCACAGGCTTTTACAATACATGGTGTTAACACTGTTAATTAAAAATGCAGATAGGCTTGTGTTCTGCCGGGAAAATGTTATAACTCAAAATTGTTTGAAAAAAGTATAACCTCTATGTCTTTACATGTAATGTAAATGCCAAGTGAATTTTTTTTGCTCAGGTATTTTATAAACATGTGAGTTTTGCGCACAAAAAAACGTGGCCTGTTTCATGCTGGTCGGTCATTGGAAGTGCGCGATTCATTGTTATTGACTTAACGGAGAGTTTTCAGTGATTCCCAGCAGTCTAACAATTTACAGCTTCAGTGTCTCCATTTAAACGCCACAGCCGGCTGGTTGTTTTTCCCGACACTGGCAAGATATATATTCAAATGTATTGCTTTAGCAATTAAGTGAAATTATTAAAGTCTTAATCAATTTGCTAAATATTTTGTCGAGTCGAGAACGAGGTTGTCAGTTTGACCCTCGTGCCAGGCAGCATCAGGGTTTCCATTGAACTGATTTACATGACTCACCTCAGCTCGCCCAGGCGCGTAAACTCTATTTTGGAAGGAGCGGCCTCGAGGGAGTGTTTCGTTTGTTTCTTTTACCACCAAGATGGCTGCCGTCCAATTCTTTTGTTGTCATAAATTAAAGGGCGCGGTTTCGACATGTCAAAACTTGCAGAGTCTCACGGCTTCGAACCTAGTTAAATATGCCCAGAGTTTTGGATAAAAAAAGCTTTCAAAAGAAATTATAACGTGAGCAGTTTTACTTATGGGAAATGCGTTTTATTTTGAACAGCCCTTCCAAACATCCCTTCTCCCCATATCCACAGGGTCTCCAGTCCATTCAAAATGAGGCCCTCTGCTTGATGAAATACGCACCACATTGCCACTGCAGTGAAGATGTCTGTTTTTGTGACTCATGTAACCTTCCCCACCCACCTCCTCCTTGGAGCTGCTAGTTACATCTACCTGGTCACCATGAGTAACACTGCTTCATAAATGGTGACTCCATTTATAAAACGTCATTTTCAGGTTATGCCAGTCATCCTTGATGTTAGACAGCTGTTGTGTATACAGTGTAACTTCGATGTGCAAACAGTTCAGGCATTTGGAATTCTAAATGTTACATCCTGAGCTGTAGTATGCGCTCTAGTCTATGAGCGTGAACGCGATGACGCGTCACGCTATAGACGAGAGCGTGAGGCGCGCGCAGGCGCAGAAGCAAGTTAGTAAAGGCGCGAAGGGAGAAAACGGCAGTTGGCGACCGGAGCGATTGTTGGTCAGACGCTCGGCGCCCTAATGCTCGATTTGCTTGATAACTAATGCAAATAAAGAAGTTATCAATTACAGAGTCTCAGTGTGTGTGTGTGGGGGCAAAGAAGAAACATTACAGTGGCGACGAGGCTGGGACCACGAACACCAGGGAGCACAGTGGTCAGGAGCAGGGACTCTACAACAGCCCCACACCAACCAGAGGGACAAACAGCGACAAGGACGAGCAGAGGGCGTGGCAGTAGCGAAACAGCACCAATATAAGTTACAATACAGCTCCAACAACCAGGTCAGTGCTGGGATAAGGAACGAAGAGTACAGCTAGCACCCTGGCAGCCAAAGGCATCACCCCCAAGACAGAGGAGGGGGCACAAACTGACAACCCCACGCATGCCATAAGGGACAACACCCCAGGTAGTTCCAGAGGGCAAGGTGACACGGCAGGGAGTGCAGGAGCGTCCGGTGTACCCATTCAACAAGGTGCCCAGGTGGTAGACCCCAGAGGTGAGGCCAGGATGGCGAATCAAGCGTCGGCCCTGATGGCCCCCGTCCCATTCCTGCCTAGACCAGGAGAACCACAGTTAAAATGGGAAGATTGGAAGGAATATTTTCAAAATTACATTGAGGCACTTGAAGATGAAAATGAGGGGGCATTCACCCCGGAAAGGAAGAAGAGACTGTTACTCCACAACCTGGGCCCGGAAGGGGTGAGAGTGTTCAAGAACCTGGTGCCCAAGGAGAGGGGAGCGACAGAAACAGATGTCTTTAAAAACGCACTAGATGACTTGGACAGCCATTACCGTCCAGCAGTTTGTGTCTCCATAGACAGGTATAATTTCCAACAGAGGAGACAGGAGACTGGTGAATCGATTGATGATTATGTGGCAGCACTCCGGCGCCTGGCCATCACGTGCCAGTATGGTGCTCTTCAAGAGGAGTATATCAAAGACCAGATTGTCATGCATACCACCTGCAGGGCTGTCCAGGACAAACTTTGGGCGCAGAGCGAGACATCACTTAAAGAAGTTGTTGCTTTGGTCAAAAAGGCTGAAATGTCAAAACGCGGCGCTGATGCAGCCAAACGAGAGGGCGCACCGAGACAGATGATTAACAAGATAGACGAGGCGCCCCAGCCCAGCAAACCTAGAGGGATGTATGGAGACCAGAGGAAGGATTCAAGATGGACAGGGAAACAGACGGTCCGCCCCGGCTCAGACAACAAGTTTGCATGTTACAGATGTGTTGTATGATATAATGGTGTAGTTTTGTAAAAAATGTAAATATTTGAAACGAAATGTTCTCAAACTAAATGAATAAATCGCTATTTGCTGGCAAACATCTCAGGTTTGGATTAATGTCTTTACCTTACGAGTTAAAAATTTTAGTGTTGAATTCATACATCAGTTTTGGCGTAATTTTTGGTTTATTTTGTACAAGTGCTCAGCCTAACTGATTAGGAGCCAACTCTTTGTTGTTCATATAGTTTATAGCGGGATTTTTCTCGCGAAGTTTTTTCCTTGTTTGTCACAATTGTTGTGAACAAGTTGAATTAATTCCATTTGCGGACTACTGGGACACTTGGATCCCAGAGCCCTACATTGTGTGTTTGAACCTTTTTTCCCCTTTTGTGTTTAAATTTGGTTGTTTTTGTGTCAATTCCATTCCTTCATGGCAGAAAAGGACACTCTAGCCTTTTCTGAAGACCACATAAAAGATCTTTTGAGCAATCCACCAGTCTTCTCCTCAGTAACCCTCAGTGTCTCGGCCACTTCACAGAACGAGACAGACAAATTACTTAGGCTGAGAAAAAAACAAATTAGAACTGACCTACATGGTCATTTCCTTTTGCAACATTTAAGGGAAGGTACGATCCCGGGGGGTCTTCAAATTAAAAATATTCCGGTCATCTTTACGGAAGACCCTATATTCAAGAAAGGTTTCAGTCAGATAGAGACCAAATGCAGTAAAGACCTTATGGTCCTCACTGTAGAGACAGCTGTTAGAATCTCTAGACAGGAACTTGAACAAATAGCCCAACTTGAATCTGAGATACTTAGCAATCCTGCGTTAGTCGATGCTAAGGCCTTAATAGACAAAGTCTCTAAAGAAATACAAGAGTTTAAAGATTTTAGTGTGACTCAGAAAACCAACCAGTTCGAGAAGGACAAAAAGAACTTTTCCCTCGAAAACATATACCCCTTCTTACAAACCGATTTTTACACCAAACCAGATTCAAGGCGCTTCCTACCAGGGAACCGCGGCAGATCCCGTAATCAGTTTATCACTTTCTCAGACACCTCCTCCTCGGGTGGTGAAAGTGATAACAGTGGGAACAATAGTAGTAGCGGACAGAATAAGAACCGACAATGGAATCAGAACCAGCAACAACAAACCAATGCTCAGAGTTCTTTTTTAGGGAGAGGCCAAACACGCCCGAGGGCGAAAGTACGGTGGGAAATGAGAACTCGGCGTCAACACTATCAAAATCAGTAGTGTCACCCATTTTCAACCTCTCACCTAAAGCACTCACGGCAGCTGAAGAGAGTGTCCTTTCCAAGGGACTCTCTTTCGTTCCATCAAAACGGACTGATTTTACTCGTATGAAAACTGAGTTTATCGAGTTCTGCCGCAAACTAAGACTTGCTACTTTTTTTGCTGGTAACCCCAGTACCGCGAGTCCTGAAGTTACGGGGCTCCGGAATAAATCTGCTTTTTGCCCGCCAGGGCATAAAATACCAAAGGAGGTATTGGTTTTTGAAAAAACTGTATTGTCTGCAATTTCTGCCATGGAATCGCAAAAAACATACACTAAATTTAATACCTCTAAAGAACAGAAACAAGCTCTTCTAGATTTAAGGAATGATCCCACTATCACCATTAAGCAAGCCGATAAGGGCGGGGCTATAGTGGTATGGGACACTGTCTGTTACAATGAGGAAGTCCTAAGGCAATTAAACAACCAGGAATGCTATAAGAAAATTCTGAAAGATCCAACATCTGAGTTACAGAATCACCTATTCTCGATTATCAGGGAAGGCTATGACCAAGGTTTTGTAGGCCCAAAAGAACTTGAATTTCTACAGAAAAAACATCCCAAGATACCTTTATTCTATATCTTACCAAAGGTACACAAAGACGCCAACAAACCCCCCGGTAGACCGATTGTAGCAGGGTGCGACTCACTACTCGAACCAGTCGCGAAATATGTTGACGTGTTCTTGAAGGAATTCATGAGCCTAGTAAAATCGTACCTACAGGACACGACGGATTTTATTAATAAACTGGACACCATTGAGTTCTGTAAGGGTAGGGACATCTTAGTCACCTTGGATGTCAATGCCCTCTATACCCAGATACCACAGGATGAAGCCATAGCAGTCCTTACTTATTTTTTGGAGTTAAGAACTAGACCGGTACAGGTACCGACCAAATTTCTGGTCGATTTGGCATCCTTTGCCTTGAAAAAGAATTATTTTTGCTTCGGGAAGGACTTCTATTTTCAGGTAAAAGGAGTAGCGATGGGGTGTCCCTTCGCCCCAGAATTAGCGGTCCTTTTTATGGCTCTCTATGAGGACACCTTCATTTACAATAATAACCCCTTTAAAAACCACATTGGAGCGTGGCTACGCTTCATTGATGATGTTTTTATGGTGTGGAAGGGCAATGAGGACGAATTGGAATGTTTCTATAACTGGCTGAACGCACGAACAGTGGATATCAAATTTAGTATATCATCGTCAAAAGAAAAAATATCCTTTTTGGATGTGGAAGTCTTTCCTAATGAAGGAAAATTATTAACATCGCTTTTTGTAAAACCTACAGATAGGAATAAAGCCCTTCTTTTTTCAAGCAATCACCCAAGGAGTCTGCGAGAGAACCTGCCACTGGGGCAATTCCTTCGTATCCGAAGGAATTGTGCAATGAATAACGATTACAAGCATCATGCTGGTAATCTAGTAAAAAAGCTGTGTGATCGTGGATACCCTAAGAAACTGGTTTCTAACTGTATGAAACGGGCACGTTGGACTCCAAGGGAAACCCTTCTGGAACGACGTAACAAACCACAGCTAAAACGACAGGTGTGCGTCACAACGTTCTGTCCAAATGCCAACCAACTAAAAAAAGTGATAAAACAAAATTGGCACCTTGTGAAGAACCTTGAGGAATGCTTAAAGGAACCACCTCTTTTTGCTTTTAAAAAAGATAAAAGCATTGCCAATTTTGTAGTAAGAGCAGCCACTCCGAGACAAACACCTCCCACTATCAGACAAATGATGGGGTTAAACCCGATCACAGGGCACCACAAATGCGGCACCTGTGTTTGCTGTGAATCTACGATAGAGGGATCTCTGTTTCAACACAGAGGGATCTCATGGAAACACGACACCCATAGTAATTGCAAATCAAAATATGTGGTGTACGGTATCTTGTGCCCATGTGGACTCCTGTATATCGGGAAAACGAACCAGGAGGCCAGACAAAGGATTTCCCAACATAAATCCAGACTAAGAAATCGGGTTGAAACAGCTCCACTGGTTAATCACTGGAACAGATTGTCCCATCAGATTAAGGACCTCAAATGGACTATAATTTCCAAAGTCGAGTGCGACCCCAGAGGAGGAGACTGGGATGCCAGACTCTCCAAAAGGGAGGCGCTCCTCATCGTAAAGTTCAACACGGCCGTCACCGGCCTGAACGAACTATCAGAGATTTATAAATTGTAAACCATCCTGTCTTTGTTAAATCCACTTTGTCTGTCTCCCCCTGTTCTATAGCACACTTATCAGGCCTTTTACTAGTATAGACCGCCTAATGCTGTCTATAGAATGTAGAATGCAGTTGCCTGGAGAGTAGGCGCCACTAACTTAGGACACACGTAAGCGCGCATGCGCTAGAGATTAGCGTTCAATGTGGACGCGCTATATTAGAAGATTCCCGTCCTCTGACCCGCCATCCACGACGCATGCGCGAAGGATCAGCGCTCAGGAGACGCCGCCCGAGACTCGGACTCTGCTACTACCAGGTACAGGGTCTCTTCCATGAACGCGGTGACTATCTACTTTCAAGCCAATGATGCGAAAGGATTCCGGTTACTAATGCCTTGGGTTCGATTTCAGGATTCAGCATTCGTAAACATATGAAAGGGACGTTTTGCCATTTAAGCCCTAAGCCCGACTTTGCAGAGGAGCCTTGAATACAATCCAGCATTTGTTGAGATACGAAAGGGAAGTCTACAACCCGAGCCCTGAGCTCTAATTTGAAGAGGTGAGATTTCCTCTAGCCTTTCGTTTTCATGTTTTTTAGACATGAGTGTGCCATCACACCCAGGTGTGTTTCAGAGACTCTTACACACTGCTTGTTGATTCCCCTGTAGGCGATAAATCCCTCTCTGTACCCTGTTGGACTACATAGTGGAAAACACTGTACCCCTGATTCCGTGGGTCCGTTTAAACTTACGTTTAAACTTAGCGAGGTAAAAACCTTTATGCTCCACATAACGCTTCAACGTGTATTCGTTTAGTGTTAATACTGAAGGCTAAGGTTTGTCCTTTACTTTTCAGCATGACTACGTCATTTCCAAATAGTCCCTGCATTCTACACCTTTAAAGTGGCCTTGCAGACCAGTAGGGTAAGCAGTGTGAGAGGATTGGTGTTTATGCCAAAAAATCACTTTAAAAGGTCTTGAGCAAAATTTCTGACATGGAGATATATTTTTCTTTTCAGATAATTCCCCATGGCCCTGACGAGAGTCCCCTCATTGTATAGGACTCGAAACGCGTAGGCCCCTTCACAAAGTGCTGCTCTCTCTAAATTTAAAAATTCAAACAAGTGCTAACTTGAATGCTCTAATTTGTATATATACAGTGTGTTACGTCATCTAAGTTGATTATGATTAATTTTCCAGTGTACATATTGTATAGATAGATGGTATATTACAGATGTATATTGTTTGAGCAGCCTTTTGTCTCTTTCTTCCTATTATCACGGTTTTCTTTTTTCCTTGTGACAATTTCTTAATTTGGTGCATTTATGGATGTTTGATTTTGTGTGATTGTGATATGGATGACGAGTTGATTGAGTGTTGTATGATATAATGGTGTAGTTTTGTAAAAAATGTAAATATTTGAAACGAAATTTTCTCAAACTAAATGAATAAATCGCTATTTGCTGCCAAACATCTCAGGTTTGGATTAATGTCTTTACCTTACGAGTTAAAAATTTTAGTGTTGAATTCATACATCAGTTTTGGCGTAATTTTTGGTTTATTTTGTACAAGTGCTCAGCCTAACTGATTAGGAGCCAACTCTTTGTTGTTCATATAATGTTACAGATGTGGCAGCACGGCACATTCTGCACAGGATAAACGCTGTCCCGCGTTCCGCGCCAGGTGCTCGTTTTGTGGCCTGGTTGGCCACTTTGAAAAGGTATGCCGCAAGAAGGGGAAGAAGTCCACGGTCAAGTGCGTCGATGCGGCCACAGCAGACGTCAGCGAGGAGGACGACATGGAAGATGGAGATTTGGTGCTATGCATCGAGGACCAGGTGCTAGAAGTGGCGGGGAAGCGAAGAGATAAGCCCCGCACGGACATGCTGATAGGGGGAGTGAAGGTACATGTGGCCGTCGATTCAGGATCCCCTTGGACTATCGTGCAAAGATCCATTTGGGAAGAAGACTTCGTGCCAGTAGTGGGGCCAGACCTATGGCCGCCGGACATCAAACCAATCTCGTATACCGAGAATGCCATTCCACTTGTGGGGTGCCGAGACTTTGCATTTGAATTCAGAGGGAGGTCAGCCACGGGCACCCTGTATGTGGCAGAGAGAGGTCCTTCAGTGCTGGGGTGGAGAGACGCAGGAGATCTAGGAATCATACTCAACCCAGGTGGAAAAGAGCAGATTCTCTTGACGGACGAGTGGCCCCTCACGAGAGATGAAGACTGGAAATCTGCATACCCCAAAGTTTTCGATGGCTCAGTCGGAAAACTGGACAAGTTCGTCCACAGAATGGTCCTCAAGGAGGGTGCAGTACCAGTGGTGCACAAAGTCAGAAACATACCCATATCCACTAGCGGAGCGGTACAACAAGAACTTCGGAGGCTGGAAGAGCAAGGCATCATAGAACCGGTGGACAGTGCGGAGTGGCTATCCCCCTTGGTGGTGGTCAAGAAACCCAATGGACAGGTTCGTCTCTGCGTTGACCTCCGCGAGCTCAACAAAAATCTCATAGTAGAGAGATTTCCCCTACCCAGGATCGAGGAGATGCTCGCCAAGACGAAAGGTGTAACCCACTTCTCCACCATAGATCTCACATCTGCATACTATCAGATTGAGCTGCATCCGTCGAGTAGGAAGTACACAGCCTTCATTACACCCTTTGGGTGCTACCAGTTCCGGAGGATGCCCTTTGGCCTGGCATCCGCAGCGGCTGTATTCCAGAAGCTGATGCATCGGCTGTTCAAGGACATTTCGGGGGTACAGTACTTTCAGGATGACATCCTGGTGATGGGCTCTTCTAAAGGAGATCACGACAGCAAGCTGCATAGAGTCTTGGGAGTACTGCAAAACAGGGGGCTAACAGCGGAATGGAGCAAATGCAAGATTGGGACCCACACAGTGACATACTTGGGTCATGAGATTGGCACGCTTGGAATTTCACCCAAGGAACAGAATGTGAAGGCCATAAGAGATGCCAAGGCTCCCAGCACCAAGGAGGAAGTGCGGTCATTCCTTGGAATGGCCGAGTATTATAGTAAGTTTGTGAGGCACTTCGCCACCAGGACATATAGATTGAGGCAACTCATCAGAGACAAGACAAAGTTTGAGTGGGACTCAGAAGCACAATTGGAATTTGATACGATAAAAGACTGCATCAGCCATGCTGTTCCACTGCAAGGGTATGTCCCCATGGGCAAGACCGTGGTGACTACAGATGCCAGTGATAAGGGCTTAGGAGCGGTGTTGGCGCAAGTGAGAGAGGATGGAGCTACTGAAACAATCAGCTTTGCTTCACGAGCGTTGTCCCCGACGGAGCAAAGGTACAGCGTCATTGAAAAAGAGATGCTGGCAGTCACCTGGGCCTTAGGCAAGTTCCGGCAGTTTGTTTGGGGCACAAGATTCAAGCTTCAAACCGATCATAAACCCTTGATCAAAGTCTTGACGTCCTCGGGTCATGAGACAGCGACCCCGAGAATAGAAAAGATGACTCTGAAGTTACTCGATTACACCTATGATGTGGAGTACCTACCAGGAACGCAGAACAGGGTCGCGGATTATCTCAGCAGAGCTGCGGCGATGGAAGTGACGCCGGTGGATGCCCTGGATAAGGAAGAGATGGTGGCCAGCATGGAGGACCATGAGAAGTCTATAAGTATCCAGGAATGGGCGGCAGCCTATGATCAGGACGTGGAAAAGGTGGAGTTAAAGAGACATCTGACGTCGGGCTGGCCTGACAAAAGGAGGCTCACCGATGGAGTACGGAGGTTTTATGAAATGAGAGAGGAGCTGTCCCTGAGTGACTCGGGAGTGTTCATCTACAGAGGTGAGAGGGTCGTGCCTCCAGATTCAATAATACCCAGATTATTAACTCTACTTCACGAGGGGCACCTGGGTATCCTGAAGACCAAGGCACGTGTCAAGCAAATGTATTGGTGGCCAGGCATGGATGTCCACATAGAAAGGCAAGTAAGAGAAGGCAGCCAGTGCCAAGGAGCGGACAAAGTACTGAGACCACTCCGACCCGCCTTAGGGAAGTTTGACACGCCACAGGGCCCCTGGGAGAACGTGGCCATCGACATATTAGGACCTGTACTGGACAGCAAAGGTGTGAACAAGTATTTATGTGTGGTAATGGACAAGTATTCTAAATGGCCTGAAGTGGACATTCAAGAATCCATGGATACGGACACGATTCTGAAATTCCTAACGACGGTGTTCTTAAGAGAAGGTATTCCCAAAAACATCATCAGTGACAATGGCCCGCAGTTTGTCTCGGACAAATGGATCAGGTTCATGAAGAGGAATGGGATTGAGTCTAAACACACGGCAGTATATCATCCAGCATGCAATGGTCAAGTGGAGCGGTTCAACCGCGTGCTAATGGGCTCCATACAGGCGGCCATCACGCAGGGAAAGGACTGGGAGACCGAAGTGATGAGTATGCTGTGGGCTTACAGGATCACCCCCACGGCTGTGGGGTACAGTCCATTTCAAGTGCTGAGAGGACGGCATCCGTTCACCCGGGACAATGTAGTGTGGAGGGAGAAGACCATCACTAGCAAATGGTCCCCGGCGGTGGTTCAGCACAACTTGGAAAAGGCCCAAAAGATCTATGCTGCACACTATGACAGACGCCGCAATGTGAAAGAGGCAGAGCTGGAAGAAGGAGAGTGGGTCAGGGTTAAACTCCCTACCCTACAAAAGAAAGGTGAAAGCAAGTATAGCCAGCCGTTACAGGTCAAGGAGGTGCGAGGCAGGGCAGCACTCCTCAGCGACGGCAGGGTGTGGTCACAAGACCGCATGGCCAGAGTAAACAAGATAGTTGTGTGGCCCAAGATGGAGGAGATAGAGACACAAGTTGATTCCCGTGAAACCAGGCCTCGACCAGAGCAAAGTGATGAAGTCCTGCCCGATGGAACAGGAGAGGACAATGAGATGGAAAACCCAATCACAGGGTTTACAGCCAGAGATGGTGCACTGACCGAGGTAACACTGAGTGGAGATCAGAGAGATGGTGCGAGATCAGGAGGAGAAAGAGAAGTGGAAGAGAACATGCCGGTAAGACACACCCGTAGTGGCAGGGCGGTCACTGTGCCCTCTCGATATAGAGACTTTGAAATGAGTGGACACTAGTCATAGACACCCAGACATGAGTGCCCTCCAGAGACTATTGGGGACCATGGACACTCAGTGAGAGTTGGGAAAAAGGTTATTTTGGTTATTGTTGAAAAGGGGAGATATGTAGTATGCGCTCTAGTCTATGAGCGTGAACGCGATGACGCGTCACGCTATAGACGAGAGCGTGAGGCGCGCGCAGGCGCAGAAGCAAGTTAGTAAAGGCGCGAAGGGAGAAAACGGCAGTTGGCGACCGGAGCGATTGTTGGTCAGACGCTCGGCGCCCTAATGCTCGATTTGCTTGATAACTAATGCAAATAAAGAAGTTATCAATTACAGAGTCTCAGTGTGTGTGTGTGGGGGCAAAGAAGAAACATTACATGAGCTACAGAATTACGCTCTTTTAGAATTAGGAGCACATTTCTGCCTACTGTGCCATAAGGGTGAATTCCCCAACAATGTATGTTTATAGTTGGAGGTGGAAAAGAGGACAGTCACGGGAGTTGCCATGTGAAATGCACGGGGCACTCACAAGCACTTAAGTTTATGATTATTCACAAACATTTTGCATATGCACTATCACAGGACTCGCAAGTTTCCTGATTCCATGCATGAGTAGGTCGTCTTGTCCATAGGGTGACCAACTGGCATTGGTGAAAATTCAGGACGGTGAGTGTAAAAATTCAGGACAAAGGGTCAAAATTCAGGACACAAATTCAGGACAGGAGGTCAAAATTCAGGACAAAACTTCAGGACAAAAGGTAAGTTTTACAGACACATCAGAGGTCGCGCAATAGTATATAATTAAGCCCAGCCATTTCCAAACATATTCAACCATTTGCAAACCTATCCATCATGCATCCTTCCATCTATCATTTCACTCATCCACCCCTTCATCCATCCCTTCATCCATCCTTTCACTCATCCATCCATTATCCATCCATCCATCCACCCTTTCACCCTATCCATCTGTACACTTATCCATCCACTCTTCATCCCATCCATCCATTAACTCATCCATCCAGCCATTTACCCTTTCACCAATCCAGCCATCCTTTCACTTACTGACCCTACCACCCATCCACTCTTTTAGTCATCCATCCATCCTCCCTTTCTCTCTCCATCGACCCTTTCACTTAGCCATCCTTCCTTCCAACCATCCATCCACCCACCAACCCATCCATCCATCTACTCATCCACTCATGAATCCATCCATTGACCCTATCACTCATCCATCTATCATTTCACTCCTTCACACATCTCTTCATCCTTTTGTCCATCTACCCTCCCTTTCACTCACTCATCCACCCTTACATCCACCCTTTCACTCATACGTACATTCATTCACCCTTGCACTTATCAATCCATCAATCCATCTATCATTTCACTCATCCACCCACCCACCCATCATCCACCCAACCATCCACCCACTCATCCATCCTTTCACCCACCCACCCACCATTCAATCCACTCATCCATCCTTTCACCCACCCACCATCCACCCACCCATCCATCCTTTCACCCACCCACTCATCATCCATCCATCCATCCTTCCCCTCATCATCCATCCATCCTTCCCGTCATCATCCATCCATCCATCCTTCCACCCACCCCCTCATCGTCCATCCATCCCCTCATCATCCATCCATCCTTCCCCTCATCATCCATCCTTTCACCCACCCCCTCATCATCCATCCATCCCCTCATCATCCATCCATCCATCCTTCCCCTCATCATTCATCCTTTCACCCACCCCCTCATCATCCATCCATCCACCCTTCTCCTCATCATCCATCCTTTCACCCACCCCCTCATCATCCATCCATCCATCCTTCCCCTCATCATCCATCCATCCTCCCCCTCATCATCCATCCATTCATCCTTTCACCCACCCCTCATCATCCATCCATCCTTCCCCTCATCATCCATCCTTTCACCCAACCCATCATCCATCCATCCATCATCCATCCTTCCCCTCACCCATCTATCCATCCATCCTTCCCCTCCATCTATCATTCCCCTCATCCATCCTTCCCCTCATCCATCCATCCTTCCTTCCCCTCATCCATCCATCTTTCCTTCCTTCCCCTCCATCCATCCATCCTTGCCCTCCATCCATCCATCCATCCATCCATCCTTCCCCTCATGCATCCATCCTTCCCCTCATCTATACTTCCTTTCATCCATCCATCCATCCCTCCCCTCATCCATCCATCCTTCCACTCATCCATCCATCCTTCCCCTCATCCATTGTTCTCCTCATCCATCATCCAGCTACCCTTCCACCCATACATCCAGCTATTTACATTTTCTCTCATCCATCCTTACCTTCACTCATCAATCCATCAATCCTCTCATTATCCATTTATTCAATCTTTCATTCATCCATTCACCCTTTCACTAATTCATCCAGCCATCCCTTCACTTACCCACTCGCCCACCTTTCCATATTAATTTGAGCTGAGCCCTTTTGAGAAGAGGCCCATCAGTAACTTCACCCTCGCTGCAGGAGCCATTGCAGGACTGAGACAGAAGCCACCCAGGGCGGAGACAGGATCCACCACAGGGGGGGACAGGAGCCATCACAGGTGGGGGGTGGGTGGGGGGGAGGGGACAGGATCCACCACAGTGGGGGGACAGAAGCCATCACAGGGGGGGGGCAGGAGCCATTACAGGCGGAGGGGAGGGGACAGGAGCCATCACAGGAGGGGGAACAGGATCCACCAGGGTGGACACAGGGGTGGGCATGCAGTATTCTAGTATCATCTTGGGCTCCTCGCCCCCTCCTGCACAAGACAACGAGAGGACAGGCTCTCTGTCCAAAATGCCATCCCCCACTTTGATGTACAGTACTTACAGGAGATACTCTAAGAGAACTGGTTTAACTGATTGTCCTCCATACTTTGTTAATCAGTGTGGGTGCGATTGTGCCATTTCTTAATTTTATTACATTATAGACTGCATGTTTGAAGAACCAAGATTTGCTTACAATTTAGTGACAGTAATTAAGCTCTGTGAGGAGAGAGAACCACGTGCTGCCTCTGTGTAATCTGGCCGAGTCTAGGATGTTTGGGGCCCTGGGTAGAAATGGAATGTGTGAGGCCCCCTCTAAATTGCAGAGACATGACGCATTCAGGGCTGTTTGCATCTGAATAGATGCCCCTTCTCCTTGAAGCTGCAGCCCTCCTCTGTCACCTTCAAGCACCTCTTAACAGCTCATCAAGGGCTGAAGTCAAGGGCTGAAGGTGTGAGGGTTGCCATCCCGCTGTGCCTCTCTAATGCTGCAGGGTATCTGAGCTTTGGAACAGCATCGGTGTCAAGTAGGGAGGTGGGTGGAAGCTGTGCTGGCGTTAGGGTGGTGGGACCAGTGCCCGGTTAAAATGACAGACAAATGGCGTCCGTTAAAGAATCCTTCACGGACAACGGACAGACGGCCGAAATTACGGACTGTCCGTGAAATTTACGGTCGGTTGGTCACCCTACTTGTCCAAGTTTGTTGGCACTCTAGAACTCTTTATTGTGTTTATTCCATTATAAATTCAGGGCCCCAATTAACGTAATGAAAATAAACAGAATAGGTGGATGAGCTGTTCAAGCACGGAATCAAGAAACTTGAGAACTCTGTTACCATAATGGAATATTTGTAAAGTTTCCCTTAAAAATGGACTGGTTAATAATCTTCCATAGCGAATGTGTACCATAATCAGTTTCCTGGAACTAGATTCCAACAAGATCGGATGCAGGCTAGTGTGTGCGAAAAAGACGTTTGCAGCAATTTTCGGAATGAGACACAATTGCTTGTAAAACGTATTCTAAGAGGCAGATTTCCTAAAGATTTAGAGGCAAGATAGAAGGATCTTCCACCAAGCATAGCTTGAACATCAATAGTAAATCTTAAAAAAATGAGCGAAGGGTGTAGAAACTAGATGAGGTTTGAATTTTTCAGTAAATGTAAAGGCCCTTTTTCGATGAAGAGTCTATGAGCCAAGCAAGGGATTTAAAATATGCCATCCTCTCTACTGGAACCAACAGTTAGTAAGTTGCTGAAACATGTGTTGTGACTGGCACAGCTCCACCATTAGGTGAGCAATATCATCCTGAACCATCTGAACCATATGTGCTGGTACTTTGGTAGCTCAAACTAAAGGGGATCCCCGTTTAATGGCTATAGTAACTATGTTTCAAACTCCCAAATTCCACAGGACTGTAGAGGAAGGGTTTCTCCATAAGAGTTCCTAAACCTGACATGGGTGGACTCCTCACACTATGAGCCCTATGTTTGCATGATGTCTGGGCAGTATCTTCCTCCACTCCTGCAGCACCACTGGCACAATCAGCATCTGCCAGATTCAACCCCAAAAAATAGTAATTGGCAAACAAACATTTTATTCCTCGGTATTCGGAAGCGCGATAAACAGTCATCCTATGCAAGTAATACCACATTGTTCAACTGCAATACACGGTGAAAATCGAGAAAGAGAGAGAAGGAAGAAATCGAGTACAGGAAAGACAATTTGGCAGTAGATTGGTAGGCAACAGAGACGTGATGCTGATGTGTCTAACTATGGACTCTTTTCTGAGGAGACGTGGTTACACAACAAGCTCAAAATTCAAAAGGCCCCTGGAAAATCTAGAGTCTGTGATTCTATTACAGAAAAAACAAACAAATGGTCGAAAGTACAGATTATTGCAGAGGTAGCAGGAGAAAGAGATATTCATTGGCTGTAGGTATGGACAGATCAATCCCAGAAATCCCAGTGTATATTAGAGTTGATTGTTTAATTTACATAATATCCTGTAAACATAATATAATCTATGTGGTAAATCTTACAAAGCTAATTCCAGATTAAGAGGCTACACAAAAAAGTTACGGCTATACATTTCAAATGCCCCCAATAGGTTACCTGCCCACATGGAGGGTATATGTTTTATTCTTTATTTATTCTTCAAAGGTTGATTAACACAGGGCCCTTAGACCACTGTGTGATAACACACGCCTGTCTAATTAGCTCATAGGCTGGGAAAGGCTCTGGGCTTGTGTAGCAGTAATTAAAGTTGGAAGTCACACTTTTAATGAAAGGGAGATGCCCATGTACAGGTTAATTGACTTGACTAGAGTAAATTCCTACATAAAATTGTGTGTTTGTACATCTGGGGAAGTCAGTCCCTGTTACAGAATCACATATGTACTAGGGAAAGAATGATTGTCTCATCAGAGACCCAGAGGGCAGTAAAAACCAAACATATGGGTGTTCACACTCGTGGCAGCGAGGATCCTTGTGGAGACTATATTCTCATCAGTGGTTGTCTGGCTGATGAAAGAATTCAACTTCGCAACCCTGCCAAGAAATCCTGGTGGTTCAACAATTGCTACTATAATGTCCTAAATACCAGAACTACACACACCCACGTATTCACCAACAGATGCTTAGCCATTTCCCATTTTAGAACACATCACAATGGAAGAGGTAGCTACAGACATAGCAAGCACCAAATCCTCAATCTTTGCTCTACACACAGGACACGCCCAGCTCTGAAGAACTACACAATATATCTAGCTCGTTCCATCCTCTAAGTGACTGCTCACAGAAAGATACGTGCATTCTTTATTGAAGCACACCATTACCACCTACATGCGGAAAACCATGAACCTGGCTTCCACTCAATTCACCATCTCTGTCATCCTTTTCGTTCTCCACATCATTGAATGCCTGGACCCTGCTGCCCCTCATGCCCATTCATTTAAACTTCATCTCTTGGACAGTACCTAGATAGCAATGTATTACCTCCACTGTAGGGTGAACCATGAACTTGTTACCCATCTTCTTGACTTGGCTGCTTTCTCCATCCTGTACTAGAAGATCATTCTTTATAGACTTCAGAGTATGGCTGAGGTTAGTGACCCTTTTCTGACATATATGAAGTCTTCACCCAAGGACCAACAGCAAGGGATTAGTATGTATACCATATACTGATGACAAATGGTATGAACATTTTTAGGATGCCAGTGGACTGGAAACTTCACCAAACACTGAGCTGATTTCTCCACCTGGCCCTGCAACGGAAGACAGTGTTTCTTTCGCAATGGTGATGCGAAGGGTAGCTGATGTTCTTGACCTAGTTACTGACCATGGATTTGAAAATAGACATCCTCACTGAGGTACATCAGCAGGGGCAAACTAGTACCAAGGCCCTTCTGTCATTTAACATAGCCCTCACAGACACTTTTCTGGGGGCTTGGGCAAGGTCTTGTTCTGAACCACCAGTTATCAGGCAGATATCACAATGCCATCACCCGGCCCCAGAAGAACCTGTCTTTCTAACACATCCCCCAATGCCAGAAAGTCGTGTCATAAAAGTATCCACAAGCTGAATAAACCCTAATGCCTTCCCTACCACTCGATTGGATAAACAATCTAAACGCACTGAAACGTTTGGAAAGTGCATGCTCTCTTCCACCTGCTTGGCATTACGTTCACTCAATTCTAGCTGCCTGTGTATTATACCCATGGCTTTGGAACTCTTTTGCTCAGGTTCTACCTGCGGTGCCGGATCATCTATGTTCCACCCTTGTGCAAGCTATTCAAGATGACCACTGTGAGAAGCTGGCCTGATGTATGATGTCCACAATTCTGTGGGCACCTTGTATCAGTCCAAACAATCCCTTATGGTGGTGGTTGTAAGTCAACCTTAAAAAGACAAGCTATCCTAGGGGTAGCATGAACTAAGCAGCCTTCAGGCTAAACTCAAGAGGGCATGTGAAGCCAGCTGTTTTACCATATGCAATTCGGTAATATCAAATGAAAGGACACCACACAAGTTATATATTATAAAAATATATGTATTTATTACTAAAATAATCCCCTGTACTCAATATGAGTATAGAAGCACAAGCGTTTAAACAAAAGCACAGTTTAACATATGAAAGTTGCACGTTTACGGATGAGGCCGGTGGCCACTCAAACCATATATCAAAAAAGTGGTATAAGTATCACTTTACGAACAGTGGTAAGGCCTGGGGCCTTGGGAATCGCTGGGACTACACTGGACTAACAGCAGTTCGGACGGGAGTAGCCCGCGGGATTCGGGTGCAGCGCTAAAAGCAAACGCATGCACCAATGCAAAGTCAATGGTGCGTAAAAGTTATCGAGTTACAGTTTTAGGAGTCTTCCGACTGAAATAGAATTACCACACTTCAAACTTAGACACTAGAGGTGTAAACCACTACAGGAGCACCGGTGTTAGATCGTTACCTCACCCACAGGAAGCGGGTGCATAGGTGCCAAAGTGTGTCGGGTTTCGTCGTGTAAATCTATGGAGCCTGGAGATGAAGATGCTGCAGGCGGCCAGGAAAGAAGAGTCCGGCTGTATCCAAGTGTGGATCGAAGATGTAGAGTACCTGAAAGCAGAGGGGACAGAGTCTGGGTCACTAGCCAGTGACCAGGAAGGAACCAGGAAGAAACCAGGCGATGCCGGGCACAATCAGGTGGTTGTTGTGAAGCTTGTCTCCGCTGCCACGTGGACTCTGGGGCATCGAGGATGTCCAAGAGTGGATCACGAGCTGTCCCACAAAGGTTCTCGCTGTCGGCGGTGTCGGCTTCCGGATCGGAGTTAACAAGCCTTGGCAAGTGCAACCCACGCAGGATTGGAAGATCGCTTCTTTCTCGGACCAGCAATGTTAGAGAGGTTGCTCCTTTTCAGGGGAGCGAGGGTAAGTCTAGAGCAACCAGACTAGCAGTGTAAATTCTTTAGTTCGTTGCTACTGGGGCCACTAGCCAACGGGCAAGTGACCGGACCAACGCGTCAAGCAGGAATTGCAAAAGGGCCCCACGCAGCACTCGATGAGTGAGGAGAGAAGAGCTTTGGTGCAAAAGCTGTTTGGGGCTGGGGCTTCTCAAACCCTAATGCACAGCTTCGAGGGAGCCTCGGGAGCTGCACGGTCAGCACTTTGTAGTTTTTCCAAGATAGCCGGCCCCACGCTTCAGGTCGCCTCCACGGGTCTCAGATTCGCTGGGACTGTGGATCGGGCTGTTGGAAGGCAGGAACGCTGGGTCTTGTTGATCTCTGTTGCTCGAGTTCTGGTGGGAACTGCAACAAAGCAAATGGTGATGCACTGGATGGTACCTGTTTGCACAGAGTGGTCACTCCTAGACCACAAGGGAAATTTTTCAGTCTTCTACGTCGAGTAGGATGTCGAAGGGTCCAGAGTTTTGTTTCATAAGTTTCAGTCAGGATAATCTGAAGTGCATTGGCACAGCTCCTACCTTTATTGCAAATCAAGGGGCTGGATTACCTGCTAGGTCCCTCCTATGGGTGGGACCCAGGAAGGGGGTGGTTACACCCCTTTCCCTTTGTCCAGTTTTGCGCCAGAGCTGGGGCTGGAGTGCCCCAGAACTGGTTTGACTGGATTTTGCATGGGACACCTTGTGTGCCCCAGGCAGTGTCTAGTTTCTTTCAACCCTCCCTGCTCCAATCCACTATCTCCTGTCTGGGGTGGTGTAGCCCCTCCCTGTGACAGGAAACCTTTTGTCCAGGCCTCCCCTGCCAAGATTCGGTCAGCAGCAGTAGGTCAGGCTTGTGTCGGGGCAGCAGCATCCATTTTGTGATGCTGGGGCTCTGGTTAGGATTAACCGCGTTTTAAGTAAAGTAACATGTCTTCTCCCTCTAGAAGGGTGGAATTCTACCCCCGTCGCCAGAACTGGCGAGGGGGTAGTATTCCAAAGTGTATGACACCTTACACGACATGTTTTGATAAAGCCAAACCAAAGTTAGCAATAACCGCGAGGATTATAATGCACTTAAGAGTATATGGTATGGCAATACCCTGGAACAGCAGTAAGGAAATGGTTCCGAACGTTGCAGACAGGCTCAGCCCATCCTAGAGCACCAACTCACATAAAACCAAGCACTCTGCCTCCAGGATTGTTAAGGCCTGCCATAGGAGTGACTTATAGGTATATATGTGTCCAGATATAGGTTTAGATACAGGTATACTATATCTAAGCAAGGGGTGATTACACCACCTTGCCCCAGCTGAGTGATCAGCCAGTTGTGTCAGTTTGGATAGCCAGCCAGGGGTGGCAAAAGACATGCTGCAGCCCCTGGTAGACCTTGGATGCACCTATGCCCTGGGTACCTATAGTACACTGTACATGGGCTGATAAGGTGACCCAAGCCAATTAGTTATGCACCTAGGGTACATGGAGTCCATTTTAAAGAGAGAGCAGATAGCCTGGGGTCTTGATTAGCAGGATCCCAGGCCAACTAAGTCGAAAACCAGCTAAACACAAGGCAAAAAATCTGGGGTAACCATAGTCAGGTATCCACCTTCCTACAACCACGATGGAGCAAAGTTTATAATTCGTAAAGGGTTGGATACCCCAGACTGCCTTGGGCGGGCAATAAGCATCAGTGTGGCTCTCCAGAGAAACGATTGGATGAGATTCACTGCCTTCTCTGGGAATGTCCAATCTATCATGATGGATATGTCTGTTGATGTCTCTTCCGGTCAAGGATAGTGGAACACAGCACACTCTTTGGAGCTGTTTACTCACCACACTAGCAGTTTTGGCTCCACTGTGCCTATGGTAGGGGCTTTCCATACCACAGTGCAGTCGCTGAGCAGACCTGCAGCCTTTTTGCTGCCAAGGCCACATTACCCATAGACAACGCAACCAGCAGGTTCACCGAGCGACACAATCCACTGCCTCTCCAGCTCCAATAACTGCAGAAACTCTTTGGTGGGCAATTTAAGGCACGCATGCAAAAAGAACAGATGAAAGACGGAATGCTGAACAAATCAAACATTCACTCCAGTCACAGATCTGTGTTAAATCCATTGTTTGTTTGTTCACCATGCCCCCCCAGTTTGGACCCATTCATTTGTAAATCAGTATTGACCCTGCACCCCATGAGTAAACAATCCAGCCCGAACTGCCAGGCCAAGTCCTCCCTGGACCGGAAACAAGCATTCGGCGACGGGTTTCAGGGTATCACCCCTCACCAGCCAGGCTAGTTTGAATCTAGTGGCACTACGAGCATAGGACCCACATCTGGGCATACCGCTCCCACTTAGGGTGACAAATGCAAAAAGAATAGAAAAGGGACGGAATGCTGAACAAATCAAACATTCACCCTCAATCATAGACCCAGGTTAAATCTATTGTTTCTTTGTTCACCATGACACCCCAGTTTCGATCCCCCATATACAAAACATTCTTGCCCCTGCTCCCCTTGGGAACAGTCCAGTCCTAACTGCCAAGCCAGGTCCCAGGATGCTTGTTTCCAGTCCAGGGAACATCTGGCCTGGCAATTCGGGCTGGACTGTTCCCATGGGGAGTGTGAGAAGTTGGCCTGGTATATGATGTTCACTATTCTAGTGAGCACCTTGCACCAGTCCAAACAACTCTTATGGTGATGGTTGTAAAGTCAACCTTATAGACCAGCTATCCTAGGGGTAGCATGGACAAAAGCAGTCTTAGGCTAAACTCAAGAGGGCATGTTAAGCCAGTTGTTTTACCATATGCAATCCTTTTAATGCCAAATGAAAGGACACCACACAGGTTATATATTCAAAATATATATGTATTTATTTCTAAACAACCCGCTGAACTCTTTATGAGCACAGGAGCACAAGTGCATAACAAGTAACTTAATATAACATACAAAAGTTGCACAAATATGGATAGGCCCAGGTGGCCCGTAAAACCATATACTAAAATAGTGGTATAAGAACCACGTCACGAACAATGGTAAGGCCTAGGGCCTTGGGAATCGCTGGGGCTACACTGGACTAACAGTTGTTAGGGAGCAGGAGGCCTACGGGATGCGGGTGCAGTGTCTAAATGCACACGCATGCACACATAGAAGTCAATGGGTGCGTAAAGTTAGAAAGTTAAAGTTTTAGGAGTCTTCCGACTGGACTAGAAACTAATCACTTGAAACTAGGACACCAGGGGCCAGATGTAGGTGGCCAAATACCGGTCAGTAATGGCCGATTTTGGCCGTTACCGACCGGTATTTGGAGTTTCAGATGTAGGGGGCCTTAAATTTACCGATTTGGTAAATTTACAGATTTGGTAAATTTACTGAATCTGTAAATTACCGAATCTGTAATTTTACCGAATCGGTAATTTGTGATGTAGGTGGCACTGAAAACAGTGCCACAGGCCCTTCAGAATTCGTTATTTACCATCAAATACTATTTGATGGTAAATAACGAATTCCTGTGTACATGTACATCTGTGCATGTACACCTGTGCCATGTGGCACACATACATGCCCTAAGGGCATGTATGTGTGTCACATGGCACACAAGCCTGAATCAGGGGTGCAACAGGGTGTCAAAGTGACACCCTGTCCCCCTTGCAAAATCGGTAATTTTACCGAATCGGTATTTACCGATTCGGTAATTGACATTGATTCCTATGGGCCTCAAGGCCCATAGGAATCAATGGCAATTACCGAATCAGTAAATACCGATTCGGTAATTACCGAATCATACAGATTTGGTAAAAATTACCGATTTTTTACCTACATCTGATTTACCGAATCTAGAATACCGAATAGGTAAAATTCGGTATTCTAGAGTCGGTAAATCAGATTTACCTACATCGGGCCCTAGGAGTGTAAATCTCTACAGGAGCACCGCAGTACTCACGTTACCTCACCCACAGGAAGCGGGCGCATAGGTGTCAAAGTATGTTGGGTTTTGCCGTGGAGTTCTATGGACCCTTGGAGAAAAGATTCTGCAGGCGACCAGGAGAGAAGAGTCCGGTTGGATCCAAGGGTGGATCGAGGATGAAGAGTACCTGAAATCAGAGGGGACAGAGTTTGGGTCACTAGCCATTGACCAGGATGGAACCAGGAAGGAACCAGGCGATGTCGGGATACAATCAGGTGCTGTCGTGAAGCTTGTCTCCGCTGCCACGTGGACAAGGAGGTGTCGACGACAACCAGGAGCTGCGCACGGACTGTCCCACAAAGGCTCTCGCTGTTGGCGGTGTCGGTTCTCGATTCGTAATCAACAGGCCTTGGCAAATGCAACCCACGCAGGAATCAAAGATGGCTTCTGGATCAGACCAGCAAGGTCTGATGGGCTGCTCCTTTTCAGGGGAGCAAGGGCCAGTCTGGAGCAACCAGACCAGCATTGGAAATTCAAAGATTCGTCGTCGCAGAGGCCACTAGCCAACGGGCAAGTGACCGGACAGACGCGTGAAGCAGGAAAATGCAAAAGGGCCCCACGCAGCACTCGGTGAGTGTGGAGAGGTGATCTTCAGTGCAATGGATGCTCGGGGCTGGAGCTTCTCAATCCCCAATGCACAACTTCGAGGGTGCCTCGGAAGCTGCACGGAAAGTGATTCGCTGGCTTTCCAAGATGGCCAGTCCCACGTCTCTCGGCGCCTCAACGGGTCTCAGCTTTGCTGTGGCTGTGGATCGGGCTGTTGGATGTCTGGAAGTCTGGTTCTTGTCAGGCTCTGTGTTCAAGCTCCGGCGGGAGCAACGACAAAGCAAACTGTTGAGCGCTTGATGGTGCCTGCTTGCGCAGGGTGGTCACTCCTTGACCACAAGGAAGATTCTTCAGTCTTCTACGTCGAGTAGGATGTCGAAGGGTCCAGAGTTTTGTATCAGAGTTTTAGTCAGGATTATCTAAAGTCTTGGGACTCAGCTCCTACCTATATGCCAAATCTAGGGGCTGGATTACCTGCTAGGTCCCTCCTATGGGTGGGACCCAGGAAGGGGGTGGTTACACCCCTTTCCCTTTGTCCAGTTTTGCGCCAGAGCTGGGGCTGGAGTGCCCCAGCACCGGTTTGAACTGGCCTATACATGGGGCACCTTGTGTGCCCCAGGCAGTGTCTCCTTTCATTCAGCCCTTCCTGCCCCAATACGCTATCTCCTGTCTGGGGTGGTGCTAGCACCTCCCTGTGACAGGAAACCTATTGTCCAAGCCTCCCTCACTGGAAGGACTCCCAGCAGCAGGAGGTCAGACTTGTGTCTGTGGCAGCAGCATCCATTTTTTGATGCTGAGGCTCTGGTTAACTTTAACCGGGATTAACGGAAGTAACATGTCTTCTCCCTCTAGAAGGGTGGAATGCTACCCCCGTCGCCAGAATTGGCGAGGGGGTAGTATTACAAAGTGTATGACACCTTACACGACATGTTGATAAAGCCAAACCAAAGTTAGCATCTGACCGCGAGGTTCATAATGCACTTAAGAGTATATGGTATGGTAATATCCTAGAACAGCTATAAGGACATGGTTCCAAAAGCTGCAGACAGGCTCAGCTCATGCTAGAGCACCATCTCACATAAAACCAAGCACTCCGCATTCAGGATTGTTGAGGCCTGCCATAGGAGTGACTTATAGGTGCATATGTGTCTAGATATTAGGTTAGACATAGGAATACTATATCTAAGCAAGGGGTGATTACACGACATTGCCCCAGCTGAGTGATCAGCCAGTTGTGTCAGTTTGGATGGCCAGCCAGGGGTGGCAAAAGATATGCTGCAGCCCCTGGTAGGCCTTGGGTGTACCTATGCCCTGGGTACCTATAGTACACTATACAGGGGCTCATAAGGTGACCCAATATCCAGTTAGGTATGTACCTAAGTTACATTTAGTCCATTTTATGGAGAGAGCAGATAGCCTGGGGCCCTGATTAGCAGGATCCCAGGCCAACTAAGTCGAAAACCATTTAAACACAAGGCAAAAAAATCTGGGGTAACCATAGTCAGGTATCCACCTTCCTACAGGGAGCAGGGTCAAGACTGATTTGCATACGGCTGGGTTCAAACTGGGATGGCAGGGTGAGCAAAAAAACTATGGATTTAATCCATATCTATGACTCGGGGTGAATGTTTGATTTGTTCAGCATTCCGTCCATCATCTATTCTTTTTGCTTCAAGGCAAACAGCCACCCTTTAAGAGGCAGGATATGACATTGTGTGTCCAGGTGGAAGGCAATCACTTGAGACAAGTTTGTCCTGCAAATTGTTTAGTGATGTTACACCCTGCCATTTGTTCCCACCCTGCAGCACTTTCCACTATCCAGGACCATCTGTCCCTCTTGCAGCAGAAATCCAGGCTCTTTTGGCCAAAGGAGCCGTATAGAGTGTGTGGGCATCAGAATTGGGCACTAGTTGGTACTGCCACTACATTCGGGTGGAGAAGAAGGACAGGGGCCTCAGTCCTGTCTTAGACCTTTGCCATGTCTAGGTAAAGGACAAATTCAGGATGTTCACAATGGCCAGGTCTTGTCTGCCCTCGACCCTGGAGACTGGATGGTAGTGTTGGACCTGCAGGACACTTATTTTCACATCTCTGTCCTTAAGGTCCGGAGGCGCAAACCTGTGGTTCACGGTGGGGCAGGACCACTTTCAGTTCACTGTGCTCCCCTTTGGCCTCATCAGTTTCTCTCAGCTGTTCACGAAAGTGATGATGGTTGCAGCACATCTTCGAAAGCTGGGTCACAGTCTTCCCCTAACTTGACCACTGGCTGCTGAAGGCGGGCTTGCTTTAGGCAGTCTTCACCCTCCTTCAGATTACGGCAAATTTTTAAACATTGTTGGGGTTCATTATCAATGTGCTGAAGTCACACCTAACTCCTCCGCAGACACTCCCCTTCATCAGATCTGTTCTGGGCATGGCACAGATAGTCCAAGACATTTGGGTTATAATCCCGATGTTTCAGCCTCGGTTTGGATGACGTGGAGGCTGCTGGGAATTATGGTCTCATGCATCCTGCAGGTCAAGCACACCAGGTGGGATATGTGGGCTCTGCTATGGGGGCCATGGCTCAGTTGCACTGGCTCCCTCTGAGACAACGGGTGATGTTTAAGTCGCTTTGTTTGACCTTTAAAGCCCTACATGGGTTAGGCCCGGCTTGCTTTCAAAGGAAATTCTCATGGCATGTGCCGGTCCGCAATCTACGCTCCGCGTCCGCTAGGATGGTGACTGTTCCGAGATTTAGAAGATTCAGAGCAGGGGGCAGGTCGTTTAGCATGGCTGCGGCCAAGCTCTGGAACTCGCTGCCTATTGATTTTAGGAAGACCAACTGCCTTCTCACCTTCAGAAGACAGTTAAAAACCTTGCTCTTTCCCACCGGGCTTAATCTGTAGTCTGCAACTAATCACACCTTTCCCTTGGGTTCTCCAGCGCCAGGATGCCTCTCGAGGTGGTAGTGCGCTTTATAAGTATAATAAATAAATAAATAAATAAATAAATCTGAAGTCCTAGTGGGAACATTGTCAGGGGGACCTCTGCTATCACGTTCAGATATTGTAGGAGACTCCAAAACATCTGCAGGGGTGTCTGCTGGACTGAGATTCATTCAGTGGCAGACTCCTCTCCTTACCTCACCCAGTGTGGACAGTGGTGACCGATCCATTGCTTCTGGTTTGGGGAAGCCATCTGGGAGAAGTGGAGATAAGAGGCATTTGGGCTCCGGCAGAGGCCGGGCTCTACATCAGTCTAGTGGAGTTGTGGGCATTGCAACAAGCAGAGCAGAAGAGAGTGGGGTTATGGTCTCTGTGTCAAGAGGCGCTACACCTCTGGAACCGGCTGTACCACAAGGGGCTTTTTCTGGTGGCACACCACCTAGGAGGGTCTTTAAATGCTAGCGTGGATGACTCAGTTCCTAACACGTAGCGGAGATCGAATGGCAGCTACAACTTGAGTTGGCGCAAGGTCTCTTCCGGGGATTGGGAGGATCTTGGCTCAATCTCGAACTAGCAATGTCAGCAATTTTGGCATTGGAGATAGCTTTCTCTTGGGGGTGCATTCTGCCTGTAGTGGAGCTCAGGACTTCAATATGCCTCACCGCCTCTATCTCTCCTGCCACTACTTAAGAAGAAGATCAAGAATGACCGTCCCAAGTCATCCTAGTGACACAGGACTGGGCAATGAGAGTGTGGTATCCTGAACCCCTGGGCTTGAGCATCTATCCTTTGACCAGACATCACCTTCGGGAGGATTTTCTGCCACTTCAACAGGGCATGGTTCTCAACCCGAACATGTACACTCTCCACCTCCATGCTTGGAGACTGAGTGGCAGTTGACTGTATTTGAGCTTTGTCCTGAGGTAGTTGACATAATGTTGGCAGCCAGGGCTCCCTCTTTCAAGATGGTAACTTGGTACACTACTTTGCAGATTGACCCACTTCAAGCCAAACCTTCTGAAGTGTTAATTTGTGTGTTGTCCCTAGCCCTAGCAAAGACTTGCTTTGGGCATAGTTAAAGGATACCTGTTGGCTCCTCAGCTTTCGTGTTGCTGATGATCAGCCCTCTTTTTTTAAATTACGTGAGCCCATATTACATAGACTATGCACTTCCCCTGTGTGCACCACAGCATCTCCTTAAATAGGTGTGCATGTGCAAACAGGGAACGTTCACTGTATTACTGTGAATGAACTGCCCCAGGGTTGATGAGAACTCATGCTGCCCTGGGGGCAGCACATTCAAGTAAAATACAAAGGAACTTGCTTCAAAGCCGCTCCTTGTTTGACTGTACAGGCGGCAACCTGCCTGCACTTTAAAGAGGGGAGAGAGATTCTCTTGCAGGTGGGTGCAGTGAATGACTGCACCCGCCTGCAAGGGGATGTCTGGGTGGCACATGGGACCCCCTTTATCCCCTCCAGAGGGCTTCCTTTAAGAAGCACAATTTATGGTGCACTTTCAGTGTACCTCCTAAAGGCACTTTGCCTCTGCTCCTGCATCCATAATACTGCACAGGCGTAGAGACAAAGCGATTTCCTCATTTATATGTGACCACGCCCTCTAATGATAGCTATGGCAATACATGTGCACCAGCGCAATTTGTATTACAAAAGGAGCCTCACAAGCGCCTGCGGATTCTTCTATAATACCAAAGTGCCCCAGGGATGCTCAAAGTGGGCACACATGCCTTTTATGCCCCCTGGAAACTCTCTGTAAGATGACCCAGTGTATTAGGTGTTGTTAGAAAGGTTTGCAACATCAATCAATCATAAAAATTTGTATAGCGCGCTACTCACCCGTAAGGGTCTCAAGGCGCTGGGGGGGGGGGGGGGGGGGCGCTACTGCTCGAACAGCCAGGTCTTGAGTAATTTCCTGAAGGAGAGGTGATCCTGGGTCAGCCGTAGGTGAGTGGAGAGGGAGTTCCATGTCTTGGCTGCCAGGTAGGAGAAGGATCTTCCTCCGACGGTGGATTTCCGAATTCTTGGGATAGAGGCGAGGGCGAGGCTGGCGGATCGGAGCTGGCGGGTGGGTGTGTAGAAGGTGAGGCGGCTGTTGAGGTACTTCGGGCCCAAGTCGTGGAGAGCCTTGTGTGCGTGGGTGAGGAGTCTGAACGTGATCCTCTTGTTGACGGGGAGCCAGTGCAGGTCTTTCAGGTGGGCGGAGATGTGGCTGCGGCGCGGGATGTCCAGGATGAGTCGTGCTGAGGCGTTCTGGATGCGCTGGAGTCTTTTCTGGAGTTTGGCTGTGGTTCCCGCGTAGAGGGTGTTTCCATAGTCCAGACGGCTGGTGACGAGGGCCTGGGTGACCGTCTTCCTGGTTTCGGTGGGGATCCATTGGAAGATCTTTCGGAGCATGAGCAGGGTGTTGAAGCAGGATGATGAGACTGCGTTCACTTGCTTGGTCATCGCGAGGGAGGAGTCCAGGATGACGCCCAGGTTGCGTGCGTGGTCCGTTGGTTTGGGTGCGCTGCCCAGGGCAGGCGGCCACCGGGAGTCGTTCCAGGCGGAGGGCGATGATCCCAGGATGAGGACTTCCGTCTTGTCTGAGTTCAGTTTCAGGTGGCTGTTCTTCATCCATTCGGCGACGTCTTTCATCCCTTCGTGCAGGGTGATTCTGCCGGTGGCGGGGTCGTTGGTGAAGGAGAGGATCAGCTGGGTGTCGTCGGCGTAGGAGATGATGTTGCAGGATCACTCGGCTAGAGTGAAGGCTGCTACCACTGCGTTGGCATGCGGTCTGCCTGTTCTAGACACTCACCTTGTTGCTATGTGGGCGTCACTCCCAGGCACGGCCGGCACAGGTAACAGTGGTGGGGTGGGCCAGTGCGGAGGTGGAGGAGTGGACAGACGACGGGATAGTGAATGTAAAATGAATAGAACGCCTTACCTTGTGCACGCCGCATTGCCCACTTGGCAAAGCGGCGAGCGCAAGTTTTTATAAAATATTATTTTACTTTCCCTATTCCGTCGTCTGTCCACCTCCCCTCTAACTGCCCCACAGTTGTTACCTGTGACAGCTGCACCTGGTCACTTCACATGTTCTTGAAGCACTAGTGTTTTGACATCAGATCCCTAAAAACGGGCACTCTGTTAGCTCGGTCATGCAGGACGTTTTGGTTTGAGACAGTTTAAAAGGTATCTATTAAAAAAGTGAGGACTCTGCGGTTTGAAGTATCTATCAGAAGAACAAGTTACTTGCCTTCAGTAATGCTCTTTCTGGTAGATGGTCTAGCTAACCTCCGATTGCTTATCGACCCTCCTGCCTCCAATTTCTGTGAACTAAGTTATTTTTCCGTCTAAAAAGGTCTCCAGTTTAGAGATGTGCACTCTAGTCGAAGCCAATTTGTTGTTGGACTCTGTTGGAACAGACACCCTAGAAAGCAACTTTCATCAGCGTGCATGTGTGGCACTTACATGCAGCTTAGTTTGTTACTTCCGGAGCAGAACGACATTCCCTTGGAAACACACAATACCACCTACCGGCACACAGGGGTACTGCTAAAGATTTTCCAGATGCAGTGTGACGCCAGGGGAATATTCCAAAGGTGAGGAATCTACTGTTATATAGAGTGTATACCAAAAAGAGTGTTACCGAAGGTAAGTAACATGTTCTTTTATCAAATCAGAAAAGTCTTTAGTATTTAGTATCTAAAGCCAAGTACATACAAACTGTACGATTTTGTCCCAGTTTCTATGCAGCACTGTACCAACATCTGTCATCTGGTCCTAGAGTTTCTTTCCTTCGAACTCATTGAGCTTTTGTTACCCTGTGCTAGTTACAAGTTTGTGTCTTTTCCTTTAATTGTGTGTGCTTATATCTCCTTGTCCTGGTCTTCCTGTTCTAGTATTTGTCTTTGTGTTTCTGTATCCCAGGGCTTGCTTTTGTCTCTCCCTGAGGCAGGTCTGCGTTTGTGGTTCTCTGCTCAACTGTTGCTGGACTCTGCCCAAGTTTTAACGTCTCCGTTCTTGAGACTCTCTGCCCCAATTTTCATGTCTCTTTGTACCAGGGCCCATGTCTTCCTGTCCCAGTGTCCTTGTTTCTATGTCCCAGCCTTTGTGTCTTTCAGTTTAAACGTCCATAACTTCAGATAAGAGTGTCCTTGTCAAACTGGCCTACTGCCTGTGTGTTGGTTTTTTTTGGGGGGTCTTGACCCGAGAAAATATACTATGTGTGTGTGTATTATATATATATATATATATATAGTATATGAAGTAGACCATTGTACTCTCTACCATTCCTATGTGACTCTTAGAGTATATCCATTTGTATCTCTTCCTTGTGTGACTTTACATCTTGTACATTTGCAATTTTTTCTGTTTGTATCTTTTATATAACACATGTAATCCTAAGTCCTTATGTTTTGCAACTGGTTCTTATGTAAAGCGCTCTGACACCTTGGGGTAAAGTTTGCGCTATATAAAATCGCATTAAATAAAAATAAATGAAAAATTTCCAGATATATGTATCACCTGAGGGGAGCACTCTAGAGAGACACAGCTGCCCTTGGACCCCCCCAGACATCCACCTGTACACAGTGATATCAATCATTACCCGCCAGCAGGATAATTTCTGTTCCCTCTTTAACCCCTTCACTGCGGCGGCTATTCCGCCGCAGTGCTAAGGGGGCTGGGCGGAAGAGCGGCGGGCGCATGCTGATGACGGAACCGCTCCGTCACCAGCGTCGGTTGCGCTGTGCTTATGACGGAGCGGTTCCGTCATGGCCCGCCCCGCTCAATAGAACGATCAGCGCAGGCGCGGAATCCGCGCCGCCTGAGGCGTGCCGAGCGGGCCATGACGGAACCGCTCCGTCATCAGCACAGCGCGACCGCGGCTGATGACGGAGTGGTTCCGTCATCAGCAGGGGAGGGGTTAAAGTGCAGTGAAAAATAGCGTGGCTTGTAAACATGCCCTGCAATTTTCACTGAATGAGATGCTCCCCAAAGCAGCTACACGTTTATGGCTGTCCTGGGGCAGTGCATTCATGATAGTAGGGTACACTGTCCCAGTCTGCGGTTTTGCATCTCTATGTCTTGATGTCCCCATTGATTTCTTCCTCTCCCAGTATCAGTGCTTGATTCTCTCTGCCTCGTTTTCAAAGCCAACTCAACATCTCCCATTGTCCATTTCTACAGATTACAGGGTCAGCACTGGCATGATCCAGCGACTCTAAATATAGGCAATGAATACAATATGTAGACATACATTCCTTTCTATGGGATTCATGGGAGATCTGTTATCAAACATTTTACTCTCAATAAAAATGATTTCAAGCCTGTACCTCTTCATACCAGAAGATCCTTGTAAGTTACTATGATTCCTAGTTCGCATGTCATCAATTACGTTTACTAGAGATTTCAAGTTATAGCCACACAGGATCCAGAAGTAAGCTGTGTCGGTGTAGTGCATAATAAAAAAGAAACTATTATATCACATTCAAAATAATTTACCCTGAATGATTTTATTTTTAATGTTCTGCTTTTCTAAAGACGCTGTTTTATGCATCTGAAACGGGATATTTACTTATCAAATGTTGCGTGAGCAGTGTTGATCAAGAAGGTCGACACTATGAGGAGGTATTCAACACACAGTCTATGCATTATTTGTTTTAAATTCTAACCCTAAACCAATTAATAACATGTAAAAGTGGTAGTATGTCTCTTCTGTCTTATTTCTCCACAGACTGCATGTTAAGATAGCTCAGTACCTTCTGCATATATCAACGATGCACAGTATTATACTAATTAGATAACTGAGGTGGTTAAGGCACTTTCTGTAGAGATCTGCACAAAATCTTAGGTCATAGGTGTTTGGAACATGAAATAGTTCAGAGGGTTGCTGTGTCTTTTGCAGAGATTTACTTCTAGTGTTATGTAAAATAGGTTGGTGGATTAATGCTTCAGTTGTAAAGACCATTAGTTTGTCTGCAGGACATAAGTCAAATTGAGGTCAAACACCAAATGAGTTATGTACACAAGCACAGATCTGCATGAAACCTGCAGGGCATAATTATTAAATCATTGGAGTTTTTAGCATACTCTTTAATAATTTAAGGTTGACCGAATGGGTGTAGCAGGGTAGAGATACATATTTTCGTGTTAAAACCATTCACATTGAAGTGAGGCTGTATTAATGTGTATTAGAGTGATTACACAATCAGACATGCCGGACATTCCTAGAAAGCACACATTCTTACATATAAACAGAGTTCAAGTCAAAAACCGTTTTAAATCTCGCCTTATCTTTTGGAAACCTGTAATGCCAGAAGGTGCATTTGTTGTTGAATCTGGAAGCAAGATTCCAACTACGTTCACTTTGACCTCCATATGCTCCCAGCAGTGGTGGCCGACACGGATCGGGGGTGGCGGGGGTGGAACCGAATGTAAAAAAATAAAGTTCTCCTCCACATCGGATTCGGGCTACCGGAAACACACAGGCGCCCGTGACCAATCAACGCTGTGTTTGGTTTGAGTGCCGTGGGGCCTGGGCCTGGGCATGTTCTCCACCCAGGCTGTAATGCTGCCTGCGTGGAGAACATGCAAAGTGCGCAAGACTGTTATTGATATATTCATAACTTCTTGGAGTGGGCAAACTTCTCCCCTGCCCTGCTCTGAGAGCAGAGCAGCCCTACCCACCCCAGCCCCAAAGTTGCAGGAATAAATAAAATGATAATAGCATTGATTTATTATCATTTTATTTTGCCTTTAGTTACACTGCTTAAAAGTAGTGGCGCAAAGCTCCTCCACCTAAGCAGAGGAGCTGCCACTAGCTCCCTGTAGGACACGCAACATGCCCTAAAGGAATCAGTGATCGACCTTGAATTGACCCATTAAAAGGATGGCTACTCTCGTAGGAAAACAATGACCACTGCCATCATCGCAGGGTAAATGGAACTGAAGGTGCGACGGAACCCTGATTCATTGGGGAGAGCCTGGTCCCGATTCAAGCGCAAAAATAGCTGATAGATCCATAATTCGTCTAGATGCCTCTATTCCAAACAGGTTTTCCTCACCATGTTTCTCATTAAAATTATAAATTATAAGCATACAGATAACCATTATAGGGAAATGGTGAACAAAAACTTGTAATAATAACAAGAGTCTTTATAAGAATCATCTTATACAGGAGTGCTAAGCATTTAGCACTGCCAAGGTTAAGAAGGAGAAAAAAGTCATACCTTCTTATACCACCTCAAGAGAATTATGGGATTTAAATGGTATTGGAGAAGTGTAATCTTGATCCCATCTGAAATATTGTTGGAGTGCATCATATTCATGCTTAGTCAGCACTTGAATATATTTTGTGTAATTAATGTTACTAAAGGGAGTGGAGAATTGCATATTTAAAGTATTCCACATGACATACTTGTGTATAGAACATGATTAATTAAGGGTTTGTATGAAACTTACATATTAATGTGACAGGATAAGTAAACATAGATGTGTCCCATTCCATTGTGAGGTTATTCAGTTTGAATATGTGTTGAACAAATGTTTAAACATTTATACGAGTAACAAGAATTTATAAGATGCAGGTGCATTTAAAATGACATCTTCGTAATTCTTAATAATTTATATATGCATTAAGGAGCTGCATTTATTGTGTGTGTAGAAGTATGCATATATTCTGTAACCCTGTGCACTTCTAACATTGTCTAGAGTGGGCCTTGAGAAACAGTTCAGTTTATGCTCCCGTTTAGAATGTAATTAGTATGTAACCTTCAATGTAGAATGTGTGTACTTGTATTTTGTTTCCACTACAGGTACGGAGAGAGAAAGGCTCATTAGTTAGCATAGAAGGGTTTTGTTTTCCTTAGACAGCAAGGTATGAGAAGACAAAGTTGGCAAGGAGAAGTGTGGTAGCAAGCAAGGAGGCAAATTCTCAAGGTAAAATATTTGTTTGATGAAATTCCATTCATAACAGAAGCCATATTTCCAAATTTACCACCCAAATGATCTCACTCACATTAAGGCTCCCCTTAAGTCCTTCCTGTTAACCTTCATCCCAGTTCCTTAGGAATTCATACCTCGTCTTCCCACATTTAACCTAGGATAATGTCTTCGAAAAAGCTAAGATCTTTCTCTTCTATTATCTAGGCAACCTTAAAGAGGTATCCCAAAAGTCAAATCCCTTAGTTGACATTGCATTTGGTTACTGTTGGATTTAGTTGTTGCATATTACCTTTTGGACATTGGACTTGCTTTAATGTGACTTACTCCTGGCAATGTAGGAGTAAATTGGGATTAGATCAGTCTTATTTTTGGGAATTTGTCCAGTGTATGCTCAATAGACGGGAAATTCTGATGGCTAACCAGAATGCCAATAAAAAACAGTTTATAATATTAGCTACCTAGAACAAGAACCCAGGTTGAACAAAAATCATATAAAAGTTACTCCATACTGTTTTACTAGATGTCTAGAATCCCATATGCTTAAACACAACTGAGTCTATTAGAAATAAAAAGTGATTGGTCTACCTGGAAACTCCATCATTGGACAAAGAATACCCGGCGTCGCCTGGCAATGTTTACCATCTACTCCAATGACACATTCTTACATATAAACGGAGTTCAAGTTAAACACCCTTTTAAATCTCTCTTTACCTCTTGGAAACCTGTAATGCCTGAGTGTACCTTTTTGTAGTTGAATCTGGAAACAAGACTCCAGCTACGTTCACTTTGATGATGATGATGAAACTGATTAATAAAGCGCACAGATGCTTCTAGGAGTGTCCTGGCGCTAATCCAGCAGTAAGCCAAGGTACAAAGTGAATACCCAAATTTTTAATCCCTTCCTGAAGGCAGGTTCCAAAGTTTCCTGCTTCAGGTGGACCTCTAAAGTCTCCCAGCAGGACACACAACATGCCCTAAAGGAATCTGTGATCATCCTCGAATTGACTCATGAACTGCAGGGCTACACTCAAAGGAGAATAATGACTCCTCCCGTCATCGCACGGTGAATGTAACAGAAGGTGCGGCGAGACCCTCAATTAACTGGGGAGAGCCCAGATCCTGATTCCAGCTCCAGAATAGTTGATTAAACCACGATTCATCTGGATTCCTATATTCCAAGCAATCTTTGATAAATGGGTTAATGAGTCGCTACTGGAGATTCCTCCCCCAGCTATCACATGTTTGCCTAGCCTTACTATTTTAAAGAAGAGCTTCTATCTATCATTTTCGTATTGATCAATCAATCTATCTAGTCGGATCTGTACAGCGCGGCCAATCACCCCGGGCAGTATCCGGTGCTGTTCTGAGGGTATCATTCGAAGAGGCAGCTCTTGAGTCCCTTCCTCCAGTGAGTCAGCGATGCTGCAGTGTGGAGGGGGAGAGTGTTCCAGGCTTTGGTGGTGAGGAGGGAGAATGAGCGTCCTCCGGAGCAGCTGCAGCAGATACATGGTGTCTGAGTTAGAGCAAGGTGTGCGGAGAAAAGGTTTCTGTTAGGTCAGTGGAATAAGTGGTTCATGTAGACTGGTCCTTGGTTGTGGAGAGCTTTTTAGGCATAGGTCAGGAGTTTGAAATGGTATCTGATCTGGACGGTGAGCCAGTGGAGTTTTTTTAGGTGCTTGGTGATGTGTTTCCTTTTGGGCAGGTTGAGGATCAGTCTGGCTACTGCCTTCTGGACTGTCTGGAGCCTTTGCTTGAGTTTGGTGGTGGTGTTAACATAGACTGCATTGCCGTAGTTGAGTCGGCTGGTGATGAGGGCCTGCGTCACAGTTTTGCTTGTGCTGATGGGAAACCATATGAAGATCTTGCGGAGCATGTGGATCGTATGGATTCAGGCTGAGGAGATGACATTTACCTGACATTTCATAGAGAGTTCACTATCCCGGCTGATTCTGAGGTTGCAGGCGTGGTATTTCGGTGTGAGTCCGAGTTCCTCTGGGCACCAGGAGTTATTCCAGAGGGCAGTGTGTCTGCCGTAGATCAGAACTTCTCTTTTGTCCAAGTTGAGTTTCAGGTAGTTTCCTTCATCCATGTCACGACGTTGTTCATGCAGTTGTGGAAGTTGGTCTTTGTCGAGGTGGGGTCCGCTGAGAGTGAGAGGATGAGCTGTGTGTCGTCAGTGTAGGAGATGATGTTGATGAGGTGTGATCTGAAGATATCTGCGAGAGGTGTCATGTAGATGTTGAAGAGGGTTGGGCTGAGGAATGAGCCTTGGGGTACCCCGCAGATGGTGTGCTTTGGCTGCAAGGTGAAGGGAGGGAAACAAACTCTCTGGATGTGTCCAGTGAGGCAGGATGCCACCCATCTGAGCACCTAGTCTGTGATTCCAGTCTGGTGTAGTTGATCGATGAGTGTGTAGTGAGAGATGGTGTGAAGGCTGTGGAGAGGTCTAGGAGGATCAGGGCAGCTGATTTGCCTCTTTAGAGTAGGGCTCGGATATCATCTGTTGCCGTGATTAGGGCTGTCTCTGTGCTGTTGTTGGCTCTGTCTCTGATTAGAGCGAATCCAGTAGTTTGTTTCTTTCCAGATGATTAGTGAGTTGGAGGGTGATGGCCTTCACCAGGACTTTGGTGGGATGCAGAAGTGAAATGGGACGGTAGTTGTGGAGCTCACTGGGGTCTGCTGAATGTTTCTTGAAGAGGGGTCTGACCTCCGCGTATTTCCATGCATTGGGAACAGTGGCTGTAGTTATGGAAGCAATGTTGCTGAGCTGGTGGCTGATCTCGTTGCAACCAAGGTTGAAGAGTTGATGTGGGCCCGGGTTGGTCGGTGTTCCTGAGTGGATGGAGTTCATCAGTGTGGTTGTTGTCGGTGTGCAAAGTTGTTACCATGTGGTGAGGGAGTGGTTGGTGGTTGTGGCTGATAGGTTTCTGAAGAGATCAGAGGGTTGGGGGTCGAGGTTTCTGTAGATGGTTACTATTGTGTTGTGCTGAAAAAGGGGGATGACCGAGTGCTGCCAGAGTTCATGCACAGTGGGACATGACCCAATTCTTGATATGACACAAACCTATCAGTTGGTTTCACCCAAGAGCCACCAGAGTAAAAGGTAATACTTTTAGAATGGTGACGGGATTATGCCTTAAGTATGTGTCCAGGGTCCAGGGAAAAATCTGAATACACAAGTCCAGGTTTACGTTTCCAATATAGTGTTTCTGTATTTATTCGTTGTCATAAATACAGGTGAAACAAAGATCAGCCAACACGTATTTCGCCCGTGTGGCCCGCAAGCCAAGGGCTTTCTCAAGGCTGTTTCATGCGAAAATGTGCATATTTATACAACATAAGTGTAGATAAAATAGTCCGATGTGTCCAAAGAAAATATCATGTTGAATAAAAATCAAGCTAAGAATAGTGGAATAAGATAAGGATAGAATAGGAAGACTGTAAGTAAGATAAGAATAGTGGAATAGGATATGGGCAGAGTAGGAAGACGGTAAGTAACATATTCTGTGGCTGACAAGCAGGTGAACTCTGACGATGTGAAGAGTTTCTTGGTTTGGTTGGCGGATCAAGACATTCTGAGTTGCGGCTTTGAGCTGGCAGTGGTAGTCGTTGACTGATGATTTGTATGCAGCTCGACCTGTGTGGTTCCTACTGGTTTACCGTCTTCTCTCTAGCTGTTTACACCTGCGTTTTAAATCGTTGAGTTCTAGCATGTACCAGCTGGCTTGTTTGGAGGGTCTGTGCATTTTGGCTGGTTTGGTGGGGGTGACTTGGTTGGGTGATCTGGTGATCCAGGCGTTGAAGTTTTCTACTCTCTGGTCCAGGTTGGTGGTGATGTTGAGCTACACGGTGCTGAGGACGTCAGTCCATTTCTGCTGAGTTATCTTGGTCCAGCTGCGGTAGGGAGTGTTTTGTCAGGTGGGGGTGGGTGCGCGGAGGACCAGTGAGGGTGAAGTATACAATGGAGTGTCTGTCCAGGTGAGTTCAGTGGTGTGACTGTATCTGATTCTGTTGCTGGACGTGATGATGGGGTCTAGTGTGTGTCCTGCTTTTTGTGTGGTCAGTGGCTATTTGCTTGAGGCCAATTTTTCTAGTCTTTCCAGGAGGTCGGTGGAGTTGGTGTCGATGGGGTTGTCAAGGTGGAATGTGCCATGTGTCATTGTCATATAGCTTTCTGATCTTACCACACCTTCACAAAAGTCTTAACAACATTTTTTATTTGGTGTATAAACAGTTTAATCACAATTTTAGAAAAAAACGGAGATGTGATGTTTATTCGGGTGATTGCAATAGGAAGAAGGGGAATCTGACCTTCTGTATTTGGTGTGTTGTACTGAAGACCTTCTCTAATGGGTACTTGTTTTCTGTATGAGTTACAGTTTAAAATTGCAGTTTTGACCTGCCTGTGATTGCATATTCTATCACCTGTTTTGTGTTTTAAACTTGTGGTTTTCCCTGCCCATATTTGCTTGCATTTAACCTGTTGAATTGTGGAATTTGCAGTCCAACCTCTGTAGTTTGTCCCTCTCATTCCTTGGTGACAAATCTGTTTTCCCTCCAAATTTCTCCTTTGCTCTGTGCTAAGACCTGTGTGTTAAAACAGTGCACCCCCAGCCACCATTTTGTGTTCACAAGCCAGTGAGGCCAGCCCCCCTGCGCCCCCCCCCCCCCAGCAACAGGGATAGTCTACATCCGAGGGTGCTTCTGTGAGCTGTTTAAACTGTATTTACTGGGGCCTGTGCACTTCGTTTTTTTGACCAGCAGAGGGAGTAAAGTTTTATTCAAACAGTATTGTTAGATTTCTAGTTAGTGAAGACTTTACCTGCAGAAGTCCAAGGTGTGGATTGAGCCTGTCTGTCTCCTAGGAGATTCTGAACAGGAGAATCAGCTCCCCAGCCCCCACCCCCAGGCCAGCAGACCATTGGCTATTCAGCTACCAGGCAAGTCTGAGCACTCCTCTCACAACTGCTCAGGCCCCTTAAGGCCTTGCTGGGTGCACCCCAAATCATTCTCCTCCATCTTGTGAATTGAAGCCTACCTGTGCCCCAAATTGCAGTGAGCAGAGTCCAGGAAGTGGTAAGGAGACAGACTAGTGCTGTCTCTTCCCAAAACAAAAGTTGTTTAAAAAACGATTTTCCCTTTTTGTGATTACTGTCTTTGCATGTGGTTGTTACAGTTTAAAATTGCAGTTTTGACCTGCCTGTGATTGCATATTTTATCACCTGTTTTGTGTTTTAAACTTGTGGTTTTCCCTTCCCATGATTGCTTGCATTTAACGTGGGATTTGCAGTTCAACTTCTGTAGTTTGTCCCTCTCATTCCTTGGTGACAAATCTGTTTTCCCTCCAAATTTCTCCTTTGCTCTGTGCTAAGACCCGTGTGTTAAAACAGTGCACCCCCAGCCACCATTTGGTGTTCACAAGCCAGTGAGGCCAGCCTCCCTGCCCCCCCCCCCCCACCCCCCCACCCCAGCAACAGGGATATTCTACATCAGAGGGTGCTTCTGTGAGCTGTTTAAACTGTAATTACTGGGGCCTGTGCACTTCGTTTTTTTTGGCCAGCAGGGGGAGTAAAGTTTTATTCAAGCAGTATTGTTAGATTTCGAGTTAGTGAAGCCTTTACCTGCAGAAGTCCAAAGTGTGGATTGAGCCTGTCTGTCTCCTCTGAGATTCTGAACAGGAGAAGCAGCTTCCAACTCCCTGGCCAGCAAACCTTGTCTGAGGTTGCTGGGACCTTATATGGTCTGCTAGTGGTTGACACAAGTGTACACTGATTGGTGGTAGTATCTGGTGTTTCTATTGGGTTAAGGTTAATGTCCTCATTGGTTGGGTCTGTAATTCAATCATTGTAGGGTTGGGACTAGGGCTAGGGTTAGGATTTCTATTGGAAGTAAGGACTAGGGCTTCCTATGTTATTGGTTGTTGGGAGTAGGGTGGGACTAGGGCTATGGTTAGACCTTTAATTGGAAGTAGCTATTTAGGGCTTCTGGTGTGATTGGTTGTTGGACTAGTTGTGGGACTAAGTAGGGTTAGGCTTTCTATTGGAAGTAGGGACTAGGGCTACCTGTACCATTGGCTGCTTGGACTTGGGTTGGGCCTACTGGTAGGGCTAAGGCCTTTATTGGACGTAGAGATCAGGGTTTTTGAACTGATTGGGTGCTTGGACTAGGGCTAAGATTGGCTGTAAGGTCCTGGTCTTCTATTAGTTCTAGATTTTAGGGCTAGTGTTGTGATTGGATAGTGTTAGGGCTAGGGTTCCCATTGGCTGAAAGGGTCACCTGATTACTAGGGCTATAAAAGGCCAGGCTTAGGGTGACTCTGCCCGGGCGTCGAGGCTAAGGGCGGAGAGGACAAGGGTAGTTGCCTGTTTGAGCCTGCTAAGGGCGGAGAGGACAAGGGTAGTTGCCTGTTTGAGCCTGTTAAAGGCGGAGAGGACAAGGGTAGTTGCCTGTTTTAGCCTGTTCGAGGCTGACCAGGACCAGGGCCAGAAATGCTGCCCTTTTTCTCATTTAGCAATACCCAGCCCACACCATCCACATCCACAAACAGAGCAACACACTCACACCAAATATACACCATGCACAACACTATGCACAGATTAATGTACCAGCATGCACCACCAACCCAACCAAACCACATCTACACACCCTACTACCCCAACTACCACACATATCCACCATCACCCACAAACAGTACACAACTCTATCCTATACCACTAACCAATACACTCATCACTAACACAACGCCAATCAACACCATACATAACTACATCCCATTCAGACACACTCTCCCTGCTGTAATTACACCTAACAGACCACCTTTTATCTCCTACTCTATCCATCCTTGCATCATCTGACACCTCTTTTACTATACCGATCCCCTAAAACAAACCTTTCTAAACACTTTCCTCTGAGTCCTCCCCTCCAAAACTCCTTTTTACTCATCCAAAAGCCTCCTCCTATAGCTAAGACCAAAAAAAATAAAAAATAAAAAATCTTTCACTCTTTTATCCCTCTGTGGAAAAGTAAATTTTGCCATGTTCTGTGTCCCTACGTGTCATCCATCATATGTTATGTGTGCATGATTAATATGCATATGTTATTTCCCATGTTCGATTAAAAGACGCAATTACAGTTGTGTCCACCTCTAGTATGTCAGTTTCCAGTTCTCGTGAATAATACGAGTATTAGGCCTATGTAAAGTTATGTTGCCACGTTTCTCAGTGTGCACGTTATTTCATTGAAAGTCCACGTTTCCAGGCCTCAAAAGGGCCCGGACACCAGATTCAGCTCCTGTCTCCTGAAGCCCTCGCTGAGGAGCGACACGGCCCCCACCTGTATCCTCGACCCTTCACTTACTTCCTGCCTCGCAGTGCCCGGTGCAGCCTGGCTCTGCCTCTGAGTCTGCCAAGACTATGTTATGATTCCAGTTATCAGTTCAGCCCTCCTTCCCTGCATTCCTAAAGCTACTGAATCGCATCAATAGTTTCCGTCATTGTCTAGCCTTCAGGGCTCCATGTTAGAGAATACTGTATTTAATGGTCATTTAATATTCTTCATCACGCACTACATGTAGAATAATGCATGCTCCAGTCTTGGAGTCTGTTAGCCTTTCCCCTCTTGACTTCTAGTTTATATCAACATGTTCCCTAAACATCAGATACTAGATAGGGTTTAGGTACATGTCGCTCCGACCCTCCAGACTTCAGTCTCTGCTCCTAGCACAGAGTTCATAGCCCCAGCTTCTCCTAGTAATACGTCATTGCCAGTTTGCGCGCACCACTAGGTTAGAGGTCCCGGCTCCTCAGGTAGCCCCCTCCATGGTTTCCGCCCCATTCATGACATATTCTGTTACGTTTGCATCACATGTCTATGTATACGCCCTGTTACACCTTCTTCTCACCCTTATCTTTCGCGACTGCTACGCGTCACACCTACTGCTCCACCCACTGTTACGCCTATTGCAATGTAATGCTATGTGTTTGCGTTATGTATATATGCTCATGTTTTGTTATTAAAAGTTATTCCTTCCCTTGTCCAGATCCAGCCCCCGGCAGCGCTGCCATCCTATTCCTGTGCAGGTTGTCCTGATCCTGTCCTTATGCTGTAATAAACCTGCAAAACTCCCACTACCTCGAATCTTGACTCTTATTTTATTGAGCTATCTGTTATTCATTCATGCACTCAAAAATAGGGTATTATTTATTTATTTACCACATAATGGCGCCCGAATAGGGACTTGCCCTTTCCCCACGCGTCGGTGAAGCCACGCCGACCCCCTGACCCTCTGCAGTCGTGACGGAACTCTTCTGCGCAGTGGCAGATATTTCTGCTCAAGTATCCCTCAGGCCCACGGAGGAGACGGAGGAGGCGGTCCAGCATCCAGACGAGACGGTGGAGGAACGCGGCGAGTCCCGACCAGAGCCCAAGCCAAGAGTCCAAGGTCCGAGGTATCCGGAGGTCCACCCGTAACTGAAGTCCGAAGTCCGAAGTTCGTCGTCCGTCGTCGTAGCAGTCCAGTCCAGTCTGAGGCCTTCCGTTCTTGCTGCCCGGTGAGTACCGTTACTGGGGTGGTATCTAGACAGGGTCAATTTAATTGACTCTGGTCTGTGGGTTGGTGGTACACAGTCCCACAAACGAAGTGTCCACTTCGGTGGATGCGGGTCCTGACGTGTCTCTTTACGAGACCGGTAAGTTTCGTACTGTTTCAGCAGTGCATCTAGTTTCTGTTCTAGTCAGTTTCTGTTCTCGAGAAAATTTATGTGTTCTGTTCTCAATATTTCCAGGTAGTATTCTGTTCGAACTGTTATTTTAAATGTTTTTCATGTATTTTAATGTCGTGGTATGAATGGGGAATAAGTATCGTGTTCATTGTGTATTGTATTGTGTCTAGATTACAGTTCAGTCATGCCCATATTTTCCAAGTTACGTCAGTTAAAAACTAGAAAGGGTCTGCTGGAAGCAGCAGTTCCCGTCCCGCCCAGGGACAGTCCAGGTCACTTTATGTATCAGAAACATGGCATAAGCGCCATATTGTATCTAGATTTATGGGTAGAGTATACCAAACAGTTAGAAGAAAAGTATAGATGGCCCGTATCGGGTACATGGGATGCTGAGTGCATCATGAGAGTAGAAGAGGCATTATGGAAAAAGAAAGCCAGACAGTCACAGAAAGATGCCATCGAGTTATGGCGCAAAGAAGCTCATAAAAGAACCGAAAAAGAAATCAGAAAATCAGAATTAAGTAGAGAATCCCAAGAGCGAGCCCAAGAAAAAGAATTAATCGAGATAGGTGAACAAGTCAAAACTGAACAGAGAGACAGACAGAGGAATGCCCTTATTAAGGGTATGTACCCTCTTCTTGCCGAGGGCTTGCCAAAAGCGACCCCGGAGGCATCCAGTAATTTTCCGTCACCATTAGTTCCGACCAAGCTACGTCACAAACCGACCGCAGCTGATATTTTTATTTCGTCCTATCTGGACGACACAGTCCCTGAATATGCAAATCCTGTTCGCGCTCCGCCAGTCCCAGTAAATCAGGCACATCCTGCTTCTCCAGACACCGGGGCACCCCATGCAGTACCTGCTACGGTACCCCCGGTCCAGCCAGCATTTCAATTTCCCGCTCCGCCACGAAGAATATCAGTCGACGATTCTAGTCTAGGGGCCGCAGGAGGAGGTCCTCCTCAAACCCCGCCGCCACGCAAGCGTTTATCAGCACTCGAATTACATGCTCAAGCATCACAGCGTACTCCCAAGAGTAATAAGTCTGTCGCAGAAATCAGGCAAGCCCTTGGCGAATGTGCCTATGACCCAGTCCCAGGCGAGAATAATATGGTTTTATATTCAGTACGCGTAAGGAGGGTGACCGAGTATCTAGTCACCCTACCCAATATGAAAGAAGATCTAGACAGAATATATCGTTTCATCCGTACAGGGGATGATCCAGAAAGTATTAGTGATGCCATGTCTCAAAGGAAAGCTGAGATCCAGCGTATGATATTAAAGTTTTTAATTAACTGTCTAATAAGAGAACAAGATTACCCGTCTAAAGATCAGGCCGAAATGAAAATCCTGACAAAGTGGAGTGATAATATAGCCGAGGGTAAGCACAATACCATTAGTGCCATGGAGAGTATGTACAAGAAAATCCGTAGAGAAATAATAAAGATACACGAACAACGTAAAGCAGCACAAGTAAGCGAGAAAGAAAGTAACTCTGATCCTGAAGAGGAAGACGACGAGAATACCGCCAGGATAGCGTATGTAGGAAAATCTAGATTTCCAGATCGCCATTTACGCCTAGAACACAAGTCAAGTTTCCATCATTCAGCACCAGAACAAGGTTCCCTAGAACAAGTGTTCCAAGCTACCGATCACATTCTGAAATCACGAATCGGTTACAGTGAATTAAGTACCATGCATGAGCAGGAACTAGCCCGATCAGCAGTCCGATGGATTACTGATTCTACCACTTTTCCAGACGAAATAGTGGCACAAATGTTTCTGAAATTGCCCCCAGCCGAGCAACGACTGGTGGGTATGTATATGATCCAGCACCTCATTACTTTGTATGAGGGTCAGCACTCTGATCCAGGTCCGTTACATGATATCCTGAACGAGTTACTCCAGTATAGATGGAGAGGTTTAGGTACCGATTTAATTAGTGTCATTCTAGAACAGCGTCACAAATATAGAACGTTTCTGAACCCACATTTTGTTCATATCTCACCCCCAGAAAGTAAACCCTTTTACATAGAAAGACAGAACCCGTTACGAGAAGTGCATCCAGTTAAGACAGAGGACGGTGAAATGCAACGAGTGTTTGTTTACACCCCGATTACAAAGATGGAACTCCTCGAAATGAAGAAATTAATTCCCTGTCATGACAAAGATCCAGCAGGGTTCCATAGAGAATTAAAAGACATGCTCCGTATGGGAGAATACACTTACCCAGATATCATTAAAATGTTAAAGGTCCTGTTGCCCGCAGGGGTGTATGAAAAGCTAAAGGAAAAAGAATGGGAGGTGGGAGAGAAAAAGATAGATTGGACAGTTCTAGAAGCAGAAGATAAGTCACGTGTACCAGGTACCGGTCTAGGAGAGAAATGTAAAGAATTACCAGAATTATTGATTCAAGTTTTACCCAGATTATTAACAACGAAAAAGGAAGACTGGGATGCAATCTCAGCCTGTAAACAGAAACAAGAAGAAGACATTAGTGATTTTTATTCTAGGTTTGAAAAATGCTTTAGCATCAATAGTGGCCTCAAGACAAGTAGCGAGTCATACCCTCATCTCTTTGTTACTAAATTAGTCGAGAATTCAAGTCCACAAGTTAAAAATCGAGTTTTGAAAGTCGAAAGTACCTGGCAAGCTAATACCCCGTCCCAGATGCTCCAGATGCTCCAGTACCACCAGAATAGAATCAGGGAAGAGCAAGAACACGAGAGAAAACGTATGAAAGACACGAAAATGAAAGTACTAGTTGCACAATCTGTTCCTCAAGATAGTCAGAAGAGGGGTCCGAATCAAGCCAGTCATCCTGCAGCTCCCGTTAAAGGGAACTGCAACTATTGTAAACAGCCAGGTCATTTTATAAACGAGTGTGCAGTTCTGAAACACAACATAGCTACCGGTAAAACAAAAGAAAGACCACGTCCGCCTAGACAAGAGCAAGTTTCACAGACTCCTCAGCCACAGAATGCACAACAGACAGTTACAGTACCGCAGCCTATTGCTGCAACCCAGCATGTCACACAGCAGATGTACCAGTATGCACAGTCTGAGTATCCAGAGTACCAGCAGTATTCATGAAACAGCCTAGAGAGGGAGGTAGGCTTGCCTCTCATCGAGATACCTGTAGATCAAGAAGGTCCCTATGTTCATAGTCAAGTATTAGGGAAAGACAGAAAGTTCTTAATTGATACAGGGGCAAGTAGGACCACAATTAGTCACGCCGAAGTTCCAGGGGCTCCGCTCTCAGGCTCAAGAAATGTTTCCCTTGGATTTTCAGGAAAACCTATCGTAAATGAGATTTCAAAGCCAGTTACTCTAGAAGTAGGTCCATTGTCCCGTACTACTGATCTGTTACTTACTAAGTCATGTCCAGAAAATCTATTAGGCATTAAAACACTGAAAGAGTTAGGTGCAGTTATATGTTGTTCCCCAGAGGGAATACGTCTGTTCCTACGTGACTTTAAGGGTCACTATGTTTTACGTGATTTTGATCCCAGATTGTCTAATGTTCCGCAGCATTTATGGGCGCAAGGTCCAACTGATGTAGGGTACATGCAAATCACACCCCATCGTGTGACCCTGAAACCAGGTGTAGTGTTACCACGAATCAGACAGTACAGATTGCCACCTGAGGCTGTAGCAGCCTTATCCAAAATTATTGACGAGCTCATCGCTCAAGGAGTAGTTGTAGAAACTGACTCCAATGTATGTAATTCTCCGATCATTCCAGTCATGAAACGTACTGATCCAAATGCACCCCCAGTATATCGATTAGTGATCGACCTACGAGAACTTAATAAATGTATTATTCCTCAGTACCCAGTTGTCCCAGACATCTCTTCCCTATTGACAGCCATTGATTCCGAAGCCACGTTCTTTACAGTAATCGACCTCAAGAATGCATTTTTTAGTGTTCCAATTCATCCAGACAGCCAGTTTCTTTTCGGATTCTGTTTAAATGGAAGGAGCTATATGTTCACACGCGCTCCTCAAGGTTTCACAGAAAGTCCTAGTATTTACAGTCAAGCACTTAAGAGACAACTTGATAATGTTCACATGCCAACTGACACTGCCCTGCTCCAGTATGTCGATGATCTACTGATCACAGCCCGTTCCGAACGTGACTGCGAGCGAGCGTCACTGACGGTTCTGTATTTCCTAGCCGAGATGGGGCACAAGGTGTCCCCTTCGAAGCTTCAATTCTGTGTCCAGCAAGTGGTCTACTTAGGACACTTACTGTCCAAGAGGGGTAGGCAGTTGACACCAGACCGTATCCAGTTAATAGCGAGTCTTCCTCAGCCCAAGACCCAGAAGGAGGTACGTGCCTTTATCGGCCTTACTTCTTATTGTAGACAATGGATTCCTCAGTATGCATTTCTAGCCAAACCACTGATACAGTTAACGACACAGGAGGCAGCCGCATCGACGGTTCTCCCTTGGACATCTGAACATACACTGAGTTTCAACGAGTTAAAGAAAGCTTTATGCCAAGCTCCAGTTCTAGCCACACCGAACTACAGTAAGCCTTTTACACTTTTCGTCACAGAACGTGAAGGTACAGCATTATCTGTTCTCACACAAGATCAAGCAGGACAAAACAAGCCCTGTGCTTATTTTTCGAGCACATTAGATCCAGTCGCCCAGGCGTTGCCTGCGTGCCTCAAGTCAGTTGCAGCCACAGCACTAGCTATTAGACAAAGTGATTCCATAGTCTTAGGACACTTCTTGACAGTACAAGTTCCACACTCCGTAGAAGTTCTTCTGAACCGAACACAGACTCAGCACTTGACAATTGCACGTCTAACAGGTTATGAATTGACACTGTTCCAGCCACACATAGAAATCAGACGCTGCAACGTCCTGAACCCTGCTACACTGTTACCATCAGCTAAATCAAATCCTGACCCACATGACTGTGTGGAAGTAGTCAACATTACGACAAAGCCAAGACAAGATCTGACAGATATTCCATTACCAGACCCTGACCTGACACTTTATGTGGATGGTTCATGTATGAGAACTAGTACAGGAGAACTAGTCGCCGCGTATGCAGTGACTACTGACACTGACGTTATTAAAACACACCGTATTGACACTCTGTCCGCTCAAGCAGCAGAGCTAGTTGCTCTGACACAAGCCTGCATACACGCCAAGAACCTGAAAGTTAATATTTACACAGATTCACGCTACGCATTTGGAGTCGTACACGACTTTGGAGTGCTCTGGCAGGAGAGAGGTTTCATGACTTCTCATGGAACCAAGATTCAGCATGGTCTCCTTATCCAAGCTCTATTAGATGCAATACATTTACCGACATCCATTGCCATCATGAAGTGCAAGGCACACACGAAAGTCACTGACATTATTTCCCAGGGTAACGATCTAGCAGATCGCACAGCCAAGCTTACAGCCCAGACTCCAGACATTCCAGTTAACATGACACATACTCCAGATCCGATTACATGTATGACAGTTAAGGACCCTACTCAAGATGTCATAGATATCCAGTTACATGCTACTCCCGATGAAATCAAGAAATGGTCCGAACAAGGAGGGGTCCAGACAGATCAAGGATGGGTAACGAAGGGTAGAACCACATGGTTTCTCCCCGACTCTATGGTTCAAGTCATTATTAATACCGCACATAGTCCAGCACATTTAGGAGAAAAAGCTATGTTAGATAGTATCCAGAACATTTGGTTCAACAAGCATTTACGAGCTGCAGCTAAGCAGAAAGTCCGTACCTGTATGATATGTTGTCAGTTCAATCCAGGTAAAAGTGTCCCGGTGGAACAAGGTGGTTTCCAGCCCCCTGACCACCCTTTTGAAGTCCTCCAGATGGATTATATTCAGATGGAGCGATGTCGAGGTTTCAAGTATGTCCTTGTAGTTGTATGCGCTTTGTCCAGGTGGACAGAAGCATATCCAGTCCCAGATTACACAGCCGCGACCACTGCCAAGCAGTTGGTTCGTGAATTCTTCCCTCGTTATGGACTCCCTAGAGTCGTATATTCTGATAACGGCCAGCCATTCTCCTCAGAGTTAATGAAGCACGTTTCCCTTTTGTTAGGGTACCAGTGGAAGTTCCATTGTGTACGCCATCCTGAAGCAGCCGGTCTCGTTGAGAGACATAATCAAACCCTGAAAATCCGCATCGCCAAAGTCTGTCAAGAAAAAGGTGTGGACTGGCTAGTAGCTCTGCCAGTTGCTCTATTTTACATGCGCATGGTCGCACATTCCAGATCAGGCCTGTCCCCGTACGAGGTCGTATTCGGCCGCCCCCCAAATATGTGGGGTACTCCTAGACCCCGAAGTATTACCGATGTTTCAAGTAATATGCTGACAGATTACCTAGCTTCCTTGATGTCTGCCCTCAACTCATGTCGTTCACAGGTTGCCGCCGCATTTCCAGACAATACCGAGGTGGCACCGCATGAAATCGTTCCAGGATCCATGGTGATGGTCCGCAACTTTGACAGATCAAGTCCGCTGGAGCCTCGCTGGAAGGAGCCCCGACAAGTCCTCCTCACCACCCGTACAGCCGTGAAGTTGGAAGGACGCAAAGGCTGGGTGCACCTTTCTCATATAAAACAATTTAATGGACTGAAACCCGTCTTTAAGAACATTTCCCAGGATTTGAAGGATTGCCAAAGCATTGTTCTCAAGGACTGTCCCGCAAATGACATTGATTCAAAACCCCCCCTGTTAGAGAAAACTCCGCAGCAGGAGTATAAACAGAAACTCCGGTCTAGTAAATTAAGTCAGCCAGTTTGATTGTCTAAGTCCTCCCCTAGGTGAAACGGTTAGACTGTTTCTGACATGTATAAAATAGACCCCCATAGTGAGAGAGTCAGTCAAAACTCAATCCGATGTATCGTTTTTCTATGTTTCATATTGTTTCTCAGCATTATGATTTCCTGCACCAGTTATGCATTTTATCTGTGTTTCCCAGTTCTTCATGTAAATAAGTCTTCTAATGTTACAGCAGAGCACACGTTTAGTGATCTGCCCCCTCATGAACTCTCTTACCGCCTCGCTATGCGTAATAACTCCTTTATCCGCATGTTACATTACTCACACCAGACCAGCAATGCCACTAATTGTTGGGTATGTGGTCGACTCCCCCCTTTCCAGACACCGAAGGGAGTTCTGCCACTCTTTCCTTATCCTTTTTCACATAATGGTTCGTGTGGGGCATGGTCCACGTTAACGTCATCCTCAACAGATATGTCTTTTCTTAACAGTACATGTTTCCCAGACAAGCAAGGTCTTCCCCACAGAACCGGGTTAGATCTAGAGAATGAAGTTTACAATTTAGGTAATTATTCTTCGAATTTTATGGTCCTGAATGTTCAGTCTGATACTACTCCAGACTTACCTGCTATTTCAGTACTACCAGTCAAAGGCGAATTATGTGTCCGAAATAATGGTTCCATACATGTAGGACATAGTGATTGTACTACTGTTGTCAAGTATAGTGACAGTGGGAAATCTATTTTCAAAGCTTCACGTCATTCATATTTTATTTGTGGTCAGACCGCATATGTTCGTCTGCCCCTCGATTGGGAGGGAACCTGTTACATTGCCTTCCTACTGCCACCAGTTTTTCTAGCCCCATCTGATTATCATAGAAACACACGTCTAGTACACATTAGACATAGAAGGGAGTCCCCGATTGTCGATTACACTGAAACTACTCTAGAACAATATACCGATTTCAATAAAGGTTTCTTCTTCTTTATAGGCCCTGTCCAGAATAGTAAGTTAATCCGTAGATTAACAAGAACCCTTGAAGCTGTAGTAAATGAGACTGCCTCTGCTCTAGGTAACCTAACCGAAGAGCAATCTGCTATGAGATTTGTCGTTTTGCAAAATCGTCTCGTCCTTGACGTCATACTGGCCGATAGGGGCGGGGCCTGTAGAGTCATCGGATCTAGTTGCTGCATTTTCATTCCAAATAACGCGCCGTCTGTTTATTCAGCTATAACCAGACTCCATAAAATTGCCCATCTGTTACACCAAGATCCAGGCACCTGGACATGGTCCGGTTGGTTCTGGAATATAATTTCCGCATGGGGATGGAAAGTCTTGTCCTTTCTAGGTATAGCAGTAGCGATCATATTCAGCTGCTGCCTCTGTATACAATGTGGCCCTGCGATTTGCGGCATGTGTGCTACATCCTGTATTCCTAGTATAACTCCTAGTCCCAAGTCCCGTTCTAAATCCCGTTCTAAGAGAATTCGAGATGAGCAAATGATACTGTATGAAATGATAGATGGTATCATGAATATTGATGTTTCCTGATGGAAACGTAGTGACAAGGAGGGAATGTGGAAAAGTAAATTTTGCCATGTTCTGTGTCCCTACGTGTCATCCATCATATGTTATGTGTGCATGATTAATATGCATATGTTATTTCCCATGTTCGATTAAAAGATGCAATTACAGTTGTGTCCACCTCTAGTATGTCAGTTTCCAGTTCTCGTGAATAATACGAGTATTAGGCCTATGTAAAGTTATGTTGCCACGTTTCTCAGTGTGCACGTTATTTCATTGAAAGTCCCCGTTTCCAGGCCTCAAAAGGGCCCGGACACCAGATTCAGCTCCTGTCTCCTGAAGCCCTCGCTGAGGAGCGACACGGCCCCCACCTGTATCCTCGACCCTTCACTTACTTCCTGCCTCGCAGTGCCCGGTGCAGCCTGGCTCTGCCTCTGAGTCTGCCAAGACTATGTTATGATTCCAGTTATCAGTTCAGCCCTCCTTCCCTGCATTTCTAAAGCTACTGAATCGCATCAATAGTTTCCGTCATTGTCTAGCCTTCAGGGCTCCATGTTAGAGAATACTGTATTTAATGGTCATTTAATATTCTTCATCACGCACTACATGTAGAATAATGCATGCTCCAGTCTTGGAGTCTGTTAGCCTTTCCCCTCTTGACTTCTAGTTTATATCAACATGTTCCCTAAACATCAGATACTAGATAGGGTTTAGGTACATGTCGCTCCGACCCTCCAGACTTCAGTCTCTGCTCCTAGCACAGAGTTCATAGCCCCAGCTTCTCCTAGTAATACGTCATTGCCAGTTTGCGCGCACCACTAGGTTAGAGGTCCCGGCTCCTCAGGTAGCCCCCTCCATGGTTTCCGCCCCATTCATGACATATTCTGTTACGTTTGCATCACATGTCTATGTATACGCCCTGTTACACCTTCTTCTCACCCTTATCTTTCGCGACTGCTACGCGTCACACCTACTGCTCCACCCACTGTTACGCCTATTGCAATGTAATGCTATGTGTTTGCGTTATGTATATATGCTCATGTTTTGTTATTAAAAGTTATTCCTTCCCTTGTCCAGATCCAGCCCCCAGCAGCGCTGCCATCCTATTCCTGTGCAGGTTGTCCTGATCCTGTCCTTATGCTGTAATAAACCTGCAAAACTCCCACTACCTCGAATCTTGACTCTTATTTTATTGAGCTATCTGTTATTCATTCATGCACTCAAAAATAGGGTATTATTTATTTATTTACCACACCTCCACTATCCTTTTCAATCGAAATTAACAGACTAACATGTTCACTTCTCAAATTACATAATAAACTATAGTAATATACTACCCAAATAACTGAATAACATATCCACTACTCAAATAACTTCACATTTTTTACTATACTAATTTTCAACAGTAATCCTTTATGGGTTCCGGAGTGGAGTGCTACTCGCCAGAAAAGCGCTTCAACACCCATCAGGGGTAACACGTGCTATATTAATGCAAATCTTTCTTCCCCTTTTAACCCTCCGCTATCCTTCTCACTCCAAGTAACAGACTAATATCCACCACTGAAATTACCTCATATTTCACCACATTAATTCACCACTAATCCTTTATAGGCTTCCTGAATAGCGTGCGTCAACAAGCGATACATAAATACAAACCTTTGTCCTCCTCTATCCTTCTGCTATCATTCCAAATCCAAATAACTGACTAACCTATCCACCACTTAAAATGTACTTGCTTGTTTCACTATACTAATTCAACACTAATCCTCTATGGGTCCCGGAGTAGCGTGCTACCCGCCAAAAAAGAGCTTTGACGCCTCGTCAGGGGTAGTAAGCGCTATATAAATGCAATTACAATACAATACAATTACAATCAGAACTCTGCCTAACATGATCAACAAAAAAATTGTGTTTTCCCTCACCTTATACAACTGTTTGAAAATAATTTGTAGCATCAATTAAAGACCATCTCCAGTTCCGAAGAGCGTGAATCTTTCCTTTGTTGGTCCTATTGTATGTTGAGTCATGCTTTTCCCTTTTTTAGTGGCAAGTGATCATTCTTTGACACATGTGAGAGCTACAAAACCCAACAGCATAAGCTTAATGGCTAATCTGAACCACTCATAAAGTGTTCCTTTGATCCAAGAACAATACTGTGAAACTTATAAAACAAGCATTGACACAGCACAACACATCTGGCTTCAGTGTGGTAATTTGCACATGCCTGAATTTGTTAGCACCTTAAACCCAGATAGGTTGGAGTTTCCAATGCTTGTTTGTTTCTCTTGAAGCGGAGCTGAGTAGATTTATGGAACCACTGCAGATGTCAGAGTATTTAACCTGATAGCCACAGAGTTGAATCCTGGTTGGTGCACTGAGGAATAGTGAATTGTGTATTGCTACTGCTATGAGGTCTCATCCTGTGAAATAATACACCATGAATGTCAGGTATTGTTTTTTTAAATATGACATAGACATTAATATAGGCTGCATGAGTCAGTGTTTATAATAAAGTACAGTTTTAAAATATGTATTTTAGTAATACTAAATAGACCATAACTATACCAATTTTTTTTTAATCAGTTTCCATTAAAAGGACACACTCCAAAACTGTACTGGTAACACCCTTGCAGTACCTCTCAAAAAGAATAAGCTTCAAATGACTCCATCAGTTGAAGTCTATATCGGCTCTGAAGCAGGCTTTACATTTGCTGTTGACCAATTGCAAACATTTACATTTCTTTCAGGTAGCAGGTGCCCTGGAGATGCGGCTTGTTTCTGTTTCCGACGTATGTCTCTCCTCTCTGCTTCAGAGTACAGCAGATTTCTTTCTTTCCTTTCGGCCTGAAGCATCTCACACTCTACTTTAATGTTCAGTAAAGATTGCCATTTATAAAAAAGATAAGAGCTGGTTTTGCAAAATGAATGTTTCGCCCACAGAGATCTCTGCTGCCTTCAGCAGTTGAAGTCTGCCAGTGAAACCTTCCACACGGTATTCCACCGGCTTTACCGGGCGCTCCACGGGTTTTCTGAAATTTACAGGACGAGTCGTCAAAATTTTCCACCCGAATCACAAATGATAGCTTGGAAAGTCGCTCTCACGTTCCTGTTAGCAGAGGGGCTAGATATTCAAAGCATTTTTTAATAAGATATTTTGGGGGGATTTTTTAATTACTTTTTTAAATATTTAAAGTGAAACATGAATAGCTGCGGTGAAAAAAATCTTAATTTTCTTTAAAAGTCTAAATCTTGCTCGTGTATTTCACAAGAATTACCTGGGCGTGACAGCCCGCTCAATTTTACGTCACAGCGGTGTCACGTCACGTCACGTTTCTGTGCCAGAGGGGAAGGGCGGAGAGTTCCTCATTGCTTTTTATCCACGGGCTTTTATTACCTGGGCTGTTAGCGCATATGGAGGATGTCAAATCCTAACGATAGTGTGTGGGGCGGGCTAATCTGGGGCCTGCTTTTATGGCTTGTACCAGCGAGTGCTAGCCTCCTCCGTGTACTTTAGATAAGGAAGTTTACTTAGCTCTGCCAGCAGGATTGCACACGGCCCTAACATAACACCAGCCATGTCATGGAAATAACTTGTCGGTTTAACTTCCCAGGGTATAAATGGACTCTCTGCCCCCGCAACGTGTGTGCCCTCGCCTCGCGCTCATTTTACGCGCTGCTTTTGTGGCATATGTCATTAACCCTTTAGGAAACGAGCACGCCTGTTGAATATTTCTAGGCCGTTTATAGCGCTTGATAAAGCCATGTCAACTCTTGAAGCACAAATCTGGTACTTAATTTTATTTCGGTAAGATTTCCACCGATTGCATTTGAAAACAAGAGGGGTTTCTGTAGTAAGTTACACCAGGCAGTATAAGGTGTAGAATTAAGGTTTATTGCGCAGTACAGCAGAAAGGACCCAGCGCCTGCTGACCAGTCAACCAACTGATTCATGCAGAACCTGGAGTCCAGAACATAACCACAATTCTAGAACATGTAACATAACCATAGAGGTATACTGATTGCAGAAACAATGAAAGCTACTGTATCATAGAGTATGTAATTTACAACACATCTCCTATCTTTGTAAACAAACAATAAAATTGAAACATGCAAGCTTAAACAAGCTAACATAAATAATCACTTAAATATTAGGGAGGTTTGCGATACCTTTGGACTCTAGGAACAGAGAAAGATGGGGGAAGAAGAGTGTGAGAAATGGGGATAGAGTCAGGAGTAGAGCATGAGAGAGAAGAATCCAAAGCATCACCAGCTCCATTACACCGTCTGCTAGAGGATGAAGAAAAAGAACATCCTTGAGAAGAAGGGGAACATTCTTGAGACATGAACATGTAACCACTACCACCTTCTTCACTTGAGGAAACAGAAGAAAGAGAATTGCAAGGAGTAAATTTTGAAACATCAGAAACAGGCTGTACATTAGTTATCCCATTTTTTTGATAAATGGCAACCCTCCTCAAATTCCATTTCTCACCATTGTTGAGAAGCACATAATTAGGAAATACCTTCTTGACTAAAAAGGGTCCCCTAAATTTGCTTAACCCTTTGGAGCATCTCCCTGGTTTGACTTTAACTAAATCTCCTTCCGAAATCCCACGACCCACAGAGGAGGAAGGCAAAACTGGTTTCGAATCAGAAGTATCAGTACTGTTAAATATTTGCTTGACCCAAGAAGGAACAAGCTTCGAGCCAGGAGACCTTCCACGCAAAATTTCAAAAGGAGACTTTGTAGAATTCCCATGGATGGTTGCACGATGAGCACAGACCATTTCCTCAACAAGATCAGACACACAACCCCCACTAGAGACAGCTAATTGTATTGTCCCTTTGACCAACCTATTGACCCTTTCACATAGGCCATTCCCTTGGGGGTTGTAAAGGGAAGTTCTATGGTGAGACACTCCTGAATGTGACAGAAATTGCTGCATTTTCTGTGAGACTAACTGAGTCCCATTGTCAGTGACAATGACACTGGGATAACCCTCAGAAAGAAACAAGGCTTTCAAAAACAGAATAGTGGTGTCAGTAGTAATGTCTTTGACAAATTTGACTATAACCCATTTTGAGAATACATCAACACAAACAATGGCAAAGCGCTGATTGATGCTTAATTCGGACATAGGACCAATAAAATCTAGGCATATGGTATGCCACGGTATGTCTGGACAAGTAATACGCCCCATGGTACTATTTACAGCCACCTTTAGACGTTTCTCGCCTTCCTTACACATGTTACACTGCTCAACCCACAGAGCAATTTGTGCATCCATTGCAGGCCACCAGAAATTCTTTCTGAGTCTTTGCTGAGTCAGTGTTTGCCCCAGATGTCCTTCATGAGCAATGTCAAAAAGCTTTCGACGAAGACTGTTAGGAGGAACAAATTTGTCATTTCTAAGTAGTATGTCATCTCCACAAGTAGATAATTCGTCTAGAACTTTGACAAAAGGACGAACCGGAACTTGTAAGCAACTTTCTCTTCTAGAACCCTCTTTAAGAAGTCTCATTACATCCTTAAGAACCTCATCAGTTCTCATTGCATCCATCCACTCTTGGTGTGAAAAAGAACCAACACCAAAGGATGCAAGATCCTGTACCCAGGCAATACTTTCATCCAACAAATCTAAAGTAATATCAGATTCCATAGATTGCTGAGGTAACCTTGAAAAACAATCAGCTTGGAGATTTCTCCACCCTTGAATGTGTTCAACCTGAAAATGAAAGTCTTGTAGTTTTGCCGCCAATCTTGCCAACCTAGGAGAGTCTCTGACTGCGCCTCCAGGTGCAAGAATCCTAATCAATGGTTTGTGGTCAGTTTTAATAACAAAGTTTATTCCCCAAAGGTAAGTGCGGAAATAGTATGCACCCCAAACAGCAGCCAAAGCTTCCTTCTCGATGACACTATAATTTCTTTCAGCGACAGATAAAGTTTTGGAAGCAAATGCAATTGGACGCTCTCTATGGCCATGCTTTTGGATCAAAACTGCTCCCAAACCATACGCACTGGCATCCACCATAAGTATTGAAGGAAGTGTAGTGTCGAAAGGAGCAAGGACGCCAGCTTCACAGATTTCTTTCTTGACTAAACTAAAGGCTGAAATTTGTTCAGGACCCCACAAGAATTTTGCCCCTTTTTTTAGTAGAATTCTCAAAGCAATAGTTTTCTCTGAAAAATTGCTTACAAACTTGGAATAATATTCTATAAGACCCATGAAGGATCTCAACTGGTCCTTGTCACTTGGGGGAGGAGCTAACTTTATTGCTGATAGAAGGTCTTTCTTTGGCTTGATTCCTTCCTCTGAAATTTCGTGGCCAAGATATTCAATTTGTCGTACAAGGAAAGAACATTTCTCCTTACGCAAAGTGAGGCCAGCATCATTAATTCTATGCAATACCTGTCTGAGAATTATATTGTGTTCAGGAACAGTACTGCCAAATACTAGGATATCGTCCTGGAAGTAGACAACCTTTTTCAAACCCCTGAACAATTCATGAACCATACGTTGGAATACACTTACTGCTGATATTAGTCCAAACGGTAAGCGTGTGAATTGGAAGATCCCTTCCGTGGTAATAAACGATGTAATATGCTTACAGGATTCGTGTAACTTAACCTGATGATAAGCGCTTTTTAGGTCAAGTTTTGAGAAGAACTTCGCCCCCTCAAGTGTGGATACCAGTTCATTTATGTTCGGAAGGGGGAAAGTATCGGCAACAACGCATTTGTTTACTGACCTGAGGTCAACACAGAAACGCAATTTGTTATCAGGTTTCTTTGAGATTACTACTGGAGAAATCCACTCTGACCCCTCAACAGGTTCTATGACCCCACTCTGGAGCATTTCTTCAATCAATTGCTTCACTTCACCCCTAATGGCTAAAGGAATTCTTCGAAGTTTGTGTTGAACAGGTATACACCCTTCCTTTAATTTTATCAAGTGTGCATAACCTCTAAGTTCACCTAGTTCACTTCTGAATACTGAGTTGAACTCATTCACAATGTCGTCTATAGAATCATCCTCTAGTACCATAACTTGGTCAGGAGCCCTTGGGTTTATGATTATATACAAGTCGTATTGATGAAACCATCCTAAGATTGGTGGACCATCAATGGACACATATATTTTTCCAATTATAGACCTATTCTTGAAAATAATATCAGATTCAAAATATCCCAGAATGTCTATAACCTCCCCTTGAAAACCTTTAGGAGAAATATCACTTTTGCGTAAGGGCATATTCGACCAAAGTTCATTGAATGTGCACTGAGGAATGATTGTATGTCGTGAGCCAGTATCAACCATCAATTGTACTTCACGACCATCTATAGTAAAGATAGCTTTAGGCCTGTTCAACCTTCGATCATCCAAGTTGGCAATTATGTCAGATTCACAGATCACCAATAATTTCTCACTGATAGAAGATCTGTCAATGGGATAATCTTCTACTACAGCAATTTTCTGTTTATTCTTTGTTTTGCACATTTTTGAGAAATGTCCAAGTTTTCCACATTTGAGGCATTCTTTGTTGGCTGCAAAACAGAATCGTGCTTCCGATGAATGTGAATTACTGCCACACCTACTGCAAAATCTGTTGGAAGTTGTAACCTTCTTTGGAAATGTTCTAAATCTATTCTTGACAACAGCAACTGCATCATCAGAGTAATATTGAGAGTCATGCTCCACCTCTTTGTCTGAAACTACCGAAACTTCTTCTGATTGCCTCTTTTTTGCGTTTTCAATCACTCTGATGCATTTCTCTGATTCTTCTATTACTTGTGCCAGTTCGATAGCTACTTTAAGGGTAGGATTTTTGGCAGCCCACAGTCTCTCCTGGATTTTTCGGCTGCTACATTGGACTATAAGTTGATCTCGTATTAACTCTTCAGCCATATTTCCAAACTTGCACTTTATTGATAATTCTCGTAAACGAGTGACAAAATCATCAATATTTTCTTCTGACCTCTGTTTTTGGGTATAAAATTTATACCGATGCATCACTAAATTTTCTTCCTTTGAAAATTTAACTTCTAAACGTGAAATAGCCTCTTTGAAAAGATCTGGTATTGCCTCTCCATTAGCCTGTAGCGCAATTGGTAAAAACCTAAAAATTCTCTGTCCTTCCTTTCCAAGAGTACTTAATAAAATAGCTTTTTTTCTTTTGGATGAGAATTCTTGTCCTTCTATTGCCTCTAGGTAGTTATCAAATATCACATACCAATCCTCCCATTGTATTGGAGGATTCCCTGGTTCATTTAGAAAAGGAGGGGGAAGTGTTATGTTGATGTTTTGTGCTGTGGCCATTGAGGTGGTGTGATTTCAAAACAAATTAATTATAATTTTGATAAAAATTACCTGACTGTCACTGTTTACCTCGTTTTGGTGAGCGCTGTGATGAATGCTATTGAAACGCTTTTTGGGTGTCGCTGTGTCCTTCGTTTTGGTGAGCACTGTGATGAATGCTATTGAAACGCTTTTCAAAGCGGTAAATTTAGACGTTGTCAGTCTTAAAATGGCCGCCGTACCACAACGAGGCTTGGTTAGCGCTAAAGCGAGGCTTGGAGGGCAAGTGACGAGTGACTTCTCTATGAGGTATCTCCTTTAGAAACAAAAGAGAAACAAAATGGCCGATGATGAAAACGAGGCTTGAGACTCACGTTATAGCTGCGATGTCATCAGTCCGTAGCGAGGCTTGTACACGGTGACGCGTTGCTAGGAGACAGCGGTACTTACATTTGTAAGTTGAAGCTCTTGAAAATGTACTTAAATGTCACCAAAAAAGGAAGCTTCCCGACGATCTCCGATTGGTTTCCGATGTCACATCTCTCTTCTGGCGAGAATTTAAGACATCACTGGGTTCGGTTTGGCTGGATCCAACTGCCGTAGTTGAGTATTTCTGAAATCCGCTCCTGAAGAGATATAAGGATATTGGAGGGCAGCAGGCTCAAGTCGCCAAAATGTAGTAAGTTACACCAGGCAGTATAAGGTGTAGAATTAAGGTTTATTGCGCAGTACAGCAGAAAGGACCCAGCGCCTGCTGACCAGTCAACCAACTGATTCATGCAGAACCTGGAGTCCAGAACATAACCACAATTCTAGAACATGTAACATAACCATAGAGGTATACTGATTGCAGAAACAATGAAAGCTACTGTATCATAGAGAATGTAATTTACAACAGTTTCCATCTCTGTTATTCAGTACTGGCTTCTTTTATCTTTTTTTTGTCAGGCAGGTGGTAATGATTTGCTAGTGAATGGATTGTCAAAACACTCCTTTGTCCTCTGTGTGTGTTTTTAAGAGTCTGGGCTTGCACAAAATAGCGGTTATATGTAATCAGTTAGGTCACTTTGCTTTTGTAACACTGTAAAAACAAACCATAAATAGGCTTGCTTGTTATAGATGTAATAGGAAAGTAAATAATGATCATGGGGGGTGTTGCGCAACTAATCTGCTGGGATGTGAGTGACGTAACCCGCATTCCCCTCCTTTTTGGCTAGGTTTACACTATATAAATACCACACACATTCATATAACATAATGCTAACGTAGGTAGTCCTTGAGGGACGTATTGCAGTCGAGCCAAATGCTCATGATGTGAGGTGAGAATTTTTGCTGCAACAGGACAGGTCTGTCCTTACAACACATGTACACCTGGCTGTGTCACTGTAGAGACTGATCTGAAATCTAGCCAATAAGTACATAATTACACCACCCTACTGTAAGATCCCACCCACTTGGACCTACAGCCACCCTTTTAAATCCAGTGGTTCGCTTCTGTTAACTCACCTGCCTCTCCTAAGACTTCTCAGTCGTCTGTTCCTTCCAAAAATCTATTTTTCCTCTTAGAGCCTTTCGATAACACCAATTCCACCTAATATTTCCAGACCTGTTCCTTTGACACATATTGACTTTTCCTCCCATTCACCACCTCATGGGCTTCCCTGTCCACATAGGAACACTGCCAAACCTACCGCACCATGTTAATGTAGAAAACCTTAACAAACACAGTCGTGTAACCTTGCAACATTTGTGTAGAAATAATGAGAAAACCTTCCCCTCTGTTGCCAGTCAACAAGAACTCAGCATTGACTTGCAGCCAATAAAGAAGAAAAACTCAGCATTGGCCTGCAGCCAATCAACAAGGACCTCTCAATGACCTCCTCGGGATTCCCGATCAACCTGGTCACAGTTGTCCTGATCTCCACCAATCTGGCAGGTGATAGATCAGGGCTGGCCCTGCACCCCCAGCCTCTGCCAAATTTGGAGCATCCATTATTTGTCTTGTTGATTATTTGTATTTCTCTCTATGACACCAGAGGGTCACCTCAAAGGGGTGAGTGGGGAATGAGAGATGGAACAGGGGTCAGAAGGGGGGAGAAGAGGAAAACCTATTTTTCTTCTTCTACAGCAGGACAAAGGAAATAAGAAGAAAAGCTTGTTTTATTGTTACCACATTTAAGTGAAATGCTTTGCATTATTTCATCCGTCCCTGCTGGTAAATATGCAAATGATGGCTGTACTTAGCTCTTTTGTATTATATATATAGAACTTGTCTTAGAATCTAATGCCTGTACAAATAGGCAGATGGCAAATAGCGGATGAAAATTATGCCCTGACGTTTTGTGAGGTGACATTTTGCGATGTTTATTTAATTTAATTTATCGACTTTTGTATAGCGCAAACTTGATCCAAAGTTATCAGTGCACTTTACAGAGTTAGCACAGTAGCAATTACACAAGCTATAAGGAGTAAATAAAAATTCATATTAACAATATAAGAAAGAAAAATATGATAGACAATAGGATATGTGGACGATATCGTTTGGAGGTAGTTATGGTAGGGTGTAATGGAGGTGGGGAGAGAAGAGGCACTGTTTTTTCCATAGGTAGAGATGCTCAGATTTCTTTGGAAGGTGTGAGGGAGGAGCATCAGGCAAATCAGTTGATTTAGGGGTGAGGGTTTAGGTATTTATTGAGAAGAAGTTTAAGTTGTATTCTGAAGTGAGGGAATAATTGGCTGTCACGTAGGTCCTGTGGCAGTGAGTTCCAGATTCTAGGAGTGTTCCCAGAGAAGGAGCTGGTGAAAGATTTGTCTTTCTTATATTTGGGCAGAATCAGGAATAGAGTGTTAGGGCTTTGAAGAGGTCTCTTTTGGCCGGCCTTTGATAGCAAAGTAGATTTTGTTTTTCAGTGTAGATAGCTTTGTTGGTGATGCCGGCAGTTTTGAGTATACATCTTGCCTCGATAGTTAGGCAGTTGAGTTTCTTGAGAATGGGGGCGATGCGGTCAAAGCAGCTGCCCCCGAGTGTAGCCTGCCTGCTGCATCAAGTTTAGCTTTCAGAGGGATGAGGTATGTTTTTTTCGGGAGCCCGTGATCATTGCGTTACCGTAGTCCAGCTTGGATAACACTAAGGATTGCACCACAATCTTTAGGTCTTTGAGGGGGATGAAGGGTTCGAGTTTTTTTTAAGATGCTTCAACATGTAGAAGGCACTTATATCTGAGGCATTAATATGCTCTTTCTTGTTCAGGTTTCTGTCTAGTTTAAATTCCTAGAGATTTGACAGAGTTGGAGATGGATAGTTTGCAGTTTAATGCTGTGAGGTTGTCGACCCAGACATCTATGGGAAAGGATTTTTCTTTTGGTTGGATGAAGGGGAGTTCAGTTTTGTTAAGATTGATCTTAAGGTGGTTGTTGGCCAGCCAGGATTGTACCATGGAGAGAGTCCTGTTTAGGTGCTGGATATCTTTAGCTGACAAAATATAGATGTAGAGTTTGGTGTCATCTGCACAGAGATGGTAGGCAATTTTGGCTTATTTCAGGATCATTGCAAGGGATTCCATATAGAGGTTGAGTAAGGCAGAAGACAAGGTTGATTCTTGTCAAACTCCTTGTGAGACTGGTGTTGCTTTTGAGGTGGAGTTGTTTAGTTTGGTTAGCTGTGAGCGTTGGTTCAGGAATGAAGCAAACCACTGCAGGACAATTTCATTGATGCATGCACACTGTGAGAGGGTATTCAGGAGAATGTCATGGTTGACGGTATCAAAGGCAGCCGAGAGGTCCAGGAAGACTGGAAGGCTAGCCTGGCCATCATCCGGAGATCTGTATAGGTGGTCAATGTTGTTCAGTATTGCAGTCTCTGTACTGTAGCCTTTCCTGTACCCAGATTGGAAGGTATTGTAAAGGTTGTATTTTTCAATGTAGTTGTTGAGATGTGTAAGCACACATTGTTCGATAGTTTTGGCGAGGAGAGGATGTTAGTTATAGGTCTTTAATTGTTAAGGTCATTCTGGTCGGCGTCTGGCTTTTTGATGAGGGGGTAAGTTGGCCCAGTTTGAGGGAGGCCGGCATGGAGCCGCTCGATAAGGAGGAGTAAATGATTTTGGTCCATGTAGAAGACATGGTGTGACTGAGATTTTTCACTGGCGTAGCAGGAAGGGAGTCAGAGAAGTGAGATGTCAGCTTCATGCGATGATGTGATGTACGTGCTAATAAGTCAAGTCCCAAAATGTTCAGTTGAAGAACAGCCTGCCTAATAAATATTCATTAATTAAACAGGTAACTTTTAGTGATCCTTTGCGAATAGTTAAAATCGCAAAGATGGTGGTCGGCATTGGACAGCAGACCATCTTCCCTGAATTAACATTCACAAAGGGGAAATGGATTTTGTAAAGCAACCCTTGTTCCTTAAAGTAGCAGGAACTGCTATAAAAAAGATTAATATTTGGGAAGCTATTGGGGAGAGTAGGCAATGCTTTACTGCTTGCTCAGAGGGTGCCCAACACGATTTTCAAAGGTGAAGCCATGTCACTGAGACAGATTCCACATTGTTTGGAGGTATGGGGGAGTGGGGTTTTTCATTGAAAATACAAAAACAGAGCCATACAGTCATGAAAAGGAAGGCATCACAGTTTCCACCAGCTGGCTTGTTTGGTGGAGGCCTCTTTCATGCCCCTTCTCTGTGATTCAAAATGTGTCTCATTTTAAAATCTGGAAAAACCTTTCAGATGCATGAAGTACCTTTAGTACATTGTGACTGTTAGACCTGACACCTTTGGCGTGGTTCTTCCCCCATCTTTTTGCCTCTGACTCATGTGTTTTGATGCTGTGCTGGATTGCGTTTTTGCTGATTTAGATGCTTTGAACACTCTGCCACTGCTGATCAGTGTCAGAGTGTAAGTGCTCCCTCTGTAAATTGCCATATTTATTTATTTTATTTATGGGTTTCTATAGCGCTGGAATCGACTCCAACCGGAGTATCTCTGCGCTGTGATACCAGATAGAGTCCAACACTATGCAGATGAGAGAATGGGTCTAGATATTAATTGAATATACCTGATCGGCATATTTGTATCACCATGGAGTCCCTAGTAAAGTGCACTGTGTGTGCCAGGGCTGGTGATGACAGATTCTACTAGTGGGCCTGCAGCGCAGATTGCGCCACCCACATGAGTAGCCCTAAAAAGGACTCAGGCCTCCCAGCGCAGGGCCTGTGTGCAGTCAGTGGACTGCCCTGTCCCCCTGGCCAGTGTCTCCACTGGCTGGGCCTAACCCTTCCCTGTCTGTGCACCTCAGTCACCCCTATGGAAGGCTCAAGGTACCCCCCTGGGCAGGGTGCAGTGTATGGATAAGGTAGAGCATGTACTAGTGCAGGTCACATGCTCTGGTAGTGGGCAGCAGCCATTTTATGTGCTCACTGCTGTAAGGCTCTCTTGCTCCATAGAGTAACATGGAGGTGGCTGGCCCCATGTGATGCCAGCCTATCTCCCCATAGGAACAAGATGGGACATAAGTGAAAGATATCCCTGAACTCAGAATTTAATGACACATCTTTTAGTGAAGGGTGTTTTTGAATCCTGTGTTGGAGAATAGCACTTTTAGAAAGTGGCTGTTCTCTTGTCTAAAACCTTTCTGTGTGCCTGGGTTTGTGGAATGCCTGTCTGGTCTGGGTGTGACAGGGGGGCTGCAGAGCCCCCGGAGGAGAGGGTCGGAGCCAGCCCGGGGATGAAAGGGCACATCTGCTGCCAGGGAGGTGGGAGGAAGAAAAGCCTGATAGTGCTGGGCTGTGCCTGCCTGCCCCCCATGCTAGCTCTCTCCTGCCGGCCAACTGACATCTCTGACCCTGGAGCTGACAGGAAGAAGAAAACCAGAAACACCTCAGTGCTTCAGCAACCCCCAGAACTGGTTTAGACTGGAGTCAGGGCAGCTTGCACAAAGACTTCAAAGGACTTCAAAGACATTGAGGGGTATAAGGAAAGGACCCCTGACTACAGAAGATTAGATTCTAAGATCCTACAGGAAGAAGGAAACTCGGCTGGAAGGAGGACGGCTGGAGAACTAAAGGAAGATTGCCTTGCTGTGTGCTCTAAGGGCTGACCTGTTCTGCTGTCTAACTGGAAGCTGAGGAGGAGAAAGGGACTTTGCTGTGTGCTGTGACCCTACCTACTTGAAACTGCCAAGACTCTGCTGTGTGCTGTGTCTACAACTGAATCTCCAAGGGCCTGAGAAGAGCTGGCCTCCTGTTGGGAACCCAGGGCTAAAGGTTCCTAAAGCTTTGCCAGAAAACAGCTGCAAAATCGTGCTGTTGTGACCCGAGGCGTCTGGTGCTGACTGCGGAGCGTGAGGAAGGGAGCGGTGTGTTTATCGACACATTCCCGACGAGGGTAGGAGGCCTGTGGTGTCTCCCCTCGTGGAATCTGCTCCAACGTGGTGGTGAGCCTGAGAGGGCAGTCGATTCGTGACCGGCGCCCTCGAAAACCCTTTTCCGCCAATTCACCGCCGCTGCCTGGGGCCAGGATCATCGTTCCAAGCCGCCGCTCGTGACCGGGAGCTGTAGCGGCGAAGATCGGAGCCGCCGCGCTCCCATTGGCTGCTGGAATCGAGCCCCCTCACTGACGCCGCGACGGGATTGGCCCGTGCGGCGTAGCGTCATCAGCGAGGCCGTACTGTCATTGGTTGATGGCCCCGCATCATCAGAGCCGAGTCCCTGGAGCCGCTCTGCCATTGGCTGACTCCCGGGTACTGAAGGGGCTCGACCGAAGGGCCGCGACCTGATTGGCCCGCAGCCTGAAGCAGCCTACAAGCCGCCGAAGAAGCCGTGATCTTGTCACCCCAGCGAGGAGCCGACAGCCGGAGCAACTGCCTGACCCGTCCTCGCCGAGGGAGTCCGCGTGTGTTCCTCGCCCCTGGCCTGTCGTCCCCCGAGGCGTGCTGCATCCCCCGCCGCTCGTTGGATTGTCGAGAGCGGGCGGGAGAGCAGAGGGGACCGGCCGGGGCAAGGAGCAAGTGTGCTCTGCTAGGCGCGAGGCGCCGGAGGCCAATAACGACGTAGGCAGTGCCGGTGAGGAAACAAAGAGTCCCCAGGGACGCTGGTGAGGCGTGCTTTCAGCGTTAGGAGCCCATTGCTTTACGGGCTCGAAATTAACAGAGGAGAATCAGTGGCATAGCTAGTTGGCTCATTTTTAGGGAGCTAATTTTAGATAACTACCTAGTGTTTTTCTTAATTACTGATGAAAGAGACTTGAGACATTTTTTATAAGAACTTCCTAACCATTTAACTGCAACCATTAAGAAGAAGTGCAACCTTTTTATAATGAAGTAATTATCGTGCAACTGCTTGATTTACCTTGCTGAAACTAGATAAAGATAAAGTTATATATTTTCATAAAATACATTTACCTGTGTGGTCTCAGTTTGTGGTGGACTGGGGATTATTGTTGTGTTAAGTGCAAATGTTATCCACATTGCCTCTGTTTAGCCTAGACTGCTCGCGCCATGCTACCTAGAGGGTGAGCAGGGGTTATCTCAGAGGGTTATTCCTTCACCCTGACTAGAAGCAAGGGTCCCTACTTGGTCTAAGGTTCTTACCTCTGCCAACTAGAGACCCCCGGTTCTAACATTGTTGGACAGCGGTGCAGATTTTGAACTAATAATTGCACTTGACCTGCAGTGATTTTTTGTACATCACTAGTCTAGTTTAGCAGAACAGGTTGCGCAATATTTTTTTTCTTTTTTGGTGAAACCTTTTTAGTTGAAAAGGTTAGGAAGCATCATGTCTCGGAAAGCGCCAAGCGTGAATGGAGAAGTGGAAGTGGAATTTGAAATCCAGGAGTTGGTCACCTATAACAAGGAGCAACTGAGAAACTTCTGCAAACGGCTTGAATGCCCAGTAAGGGGCGGCGTAAACAAGGAAGAGCTACGGAAAGCTCTGAGGGCCTGGTGGGAGGCCAAACATGGTGTTCCAGAAGCTACTATTGGAGAGGGAGGTACACAGGAGAATGGTTTTTTGTCCAGTGAATTGCCAGTGGGGAAGCCAGCGTCTAGGCCCGGCAGCAACCACTCCGGTAGGGTTATTTCTCCAGAGGAAATAGAGGAGAATCAGAGAGCTAGGGCCCATGAGATTGAGCTTTTTAAGCTCAAAGCGCAAGCAGAGGCGGAGGAGAGAAGAACCGCTCTCGCTTTGGAGAAGAGGAAACCCCAATTGGCTCATGAGTTGAGCATGAAGGAGTTGGACATCCAACCATCTAATGGTGGCAGCGCACAACCGGTACAGGCGGGTAAGGTATACATACCAAAGGATCTGGTACAGAATTATCAGAGGGGTGAGGATATTTATGCGTGGTTCAGAGCGTATGAACTTGCCTTAAAGATGAATGAAGTGCCTGAGAAGAATTGGGGGGCAGGATTGTGGAAGCATTTTGAGGCCTCTGGGAGGGATGTTTTGGCACCATTAGAAGCAGAGGATGCTTTATCCTACCACGCAATGAAGGAGGCTTTGTGCCTCAGGTATGGGCTCACTGCAGAACAGTACCGCCAGAAGTTTAGGAACTTCAAGAAGCTTGATTCAAGTACTTGGGTGGAGTGTGTGAGTATGTACACGCGTGCACTGGAAGGTTGGATAAAGGGCAGCAAAGTTACTGATTATGTGGGGTTGTGTCACTTGATTAGTAGGGAGCACTTAAGTAGCTTATGTGTTCCAGAGCTGCGCCAGCATCTTTTGGATAGCAAGTTAACTGATCCCAGTGAGCTTGCTAAAGAGGCGGACCGCTGGACTAGCACCAGGGTCCACAAGGGGGTGGTAAGTACCCCAGCCAAAGGTGGACAGGGTCCCCAGCAGAAGAGTGGGGGGGACATGGGTAATCACAAGGAGTCTTCTAAAGGGCCCCAAAATGGTTCCCAGGAGAAGGTGTCTCAACCCCCCCAGCCTAAGAAGTCCTGGCCCCCTAAGGGCACGCAGGACAGAAGGGCCCCACTTACTTGCTATTCATGTAGGGAGGTGGGGCACATTGCCCCCAAATGTCCAAAGAAGAAATCAGCACCCACTGGTGCTCCAGCTCCAGCTCCGGCGTTAGCCAGTGTAGCTTTGGGAGGGGATTTGATTTCTAGTGGGGAGAAGGGGTTAGCATTGATGACCCTTGTCTCTCTAGGAGACCAAGAGATGGCCCCGGAAACCTTGCTGCCCCAAAACACTAAGAAATACGGGCAGAAGGTGACCATCAATGGACAGGAGGCGGAGGCTCTGAGAGACACAGGGGCCAGCGTGACATCTGTCAGGTGTCGGTGGGTGACTGAAGAGCAAATTGTTCCCAAGGTACTCCGGCCTGTGGTGTCATCTGACAGTTCAGTGCGCTACTGCAAGTTGGCAAAGGTTCCATTTGAATGGGGAGGAGTCTCCGGTATTTTGGAAATTGTTGTAAGTGATGCCTTGCCTGTAGATTGTCTATTAGGTAATGACCTGGAGAGCTCCCCATGGAAAGAGGTGGAGCACCGGACTCACTTGGAGATGTTGGGTTTGCCTGCGTGGATCTGTGTGTCCACCCGTGCAATGACAGCCAGAGAGGGCGGTCTAGCAGAACTGGAGCCTGGAACCATGGCCCAGGAACCTGCCAAGAGAAGACGGGGTAGAGGGCGCGGGAAACCGGCCCCCACTGTTCCCACGGTCCCGGAGGAAGCAGACCCGGAAAGGGATGCCCTGGAACCTACAGGGGAGCAGGTGGCCGAACTGGGGGAATTGCCGGAGCTGTCCCAGTGGCAGCAAGAGGGTGGTCCCTCCAGGGAGGAATTCTGCCAGGCTCAGAAGGAGTGCCCTTTTCTCATTGGTGTGCGGCAGCAGGCTGCGGACCAGGCAGCAGGCCTGGGGTCCAAGGAGCATTTGATCTACTGGGAGGATGACTTACTTTATAGTGAGCCTAAGTTCGCTGAGCCCGGTGCAGCCCTTGTGCTGGTAGTACCGGAGCGCTTCAGGAACTTCCTACTGGGTCTGGCTCATGACGTGCCTCTCGCAGGACATCTGGGGCAAGACAAGACCTATCACAGGCTTGTCACCCATTTCTACTGGCCCCAGATGAAGACGCACATCTCTGCCTTTTGTAAATCTTGCCAGACTTGTCAGGCCAGTGGCAAGAGCGGAGGGAAGCGCGTGGCCCCCCTCCAACCCTTTCCCGTGGTGAGCACCCCTTTTGAGCGGGTGGGCATTGACATCGTGGGGCCCCTGGACCCCAAGACGGCCCTAGGCAACAGGTTTATCCTGGTCTTGGTGGACCATGCCACTCGATACCCGGAAGCCATCCCGCTCAGGACAGTCACCGCCCCAGTGGTGGGCCGTGCCTTGATGGGAATCTTTTCCCGGGTGGGATTTCCCAGGGAGGTGGTCTCAGACAGAGAGACTAACTTCATTTCTAGGTATATGAAGTCCCTGTGGGCGGAGTGTGGGGTGACATACAAATTCACCACTCCGTACCACCCTCAAGGAAATGGGTTGGTTGAGAGATTCAACCGCACATTGAAGGGCATGATTATGGGCCTGGAAGAGCCCATGAGGCGGAAATGGGACGTCTTGTTACCATGCCTGCTGTTTGCCTACAGGGAGGTGCCTCAGAAATCCTTAGGGTTCAGTCCCTTTGAGTTGCTGTATGGCCACCCTGTCAGAGGGCCTCTTGCTCTGGTGAAGGAGGGGTGGGAGAAATCCCGTGGGAAAACCCCTCAGGATGTGTTCAGCTATGTGCTGGCCATTCGCAACCAGACCAAGCGCTTCAGGAAGCTCGCTCAAGAGAACCTGGAGGCTAGCCAGGAGGAAATGAAGAGGTGGTATGACCAGAACACTTCTCTGGTTGAGTTCCACCCTGGTCAGAAAGTGTGGGTGATGGCGCCAGTGGAGCCTTGTGCGCTCCGTGACAAGTGGTCTGGGCCATATGAGGTGGTGGAGCGCAAGAGCGAGGTTACCTATTTGGTTAACCTGAAGACTCCCAGGCCGCCCCTGAGAGTGCTACATGTGAACCGCCTCAAACCCCACTTTGAGAGGACCGAAGTGACTATGCTTATGGCTACAGATGCTGGAGAGGAGGAGGATAGTGATCCTCTCCCTGACCTCCTGGTAGTCAAGGAGCAAGATGGGTCAGTGGATGGTGTGGTCCTCTCCCCCACCCTGACTCCAGAGCAGCAGGATGACTGTCGCCAAGTCTTGGGTCAGTTCGCCCCCTGTTCTCACTGACCCCAGGTGTCACCAAGTGGTGCGTCCATGATGTGGACACTGGAGACTGTCTGCCTGTGAAACAGAAGTTTTACAGGGTGGCTGACAAGGTCAGAGCCAGCATCAAGGAAGAAGTTTCCAAGATGTTGGCGCTAGGGGTTATTGAGCCCTCCAGCAGCCCCTGGGCTAGCCCAGTGGTCTTAGTGCCTAAGAAAGCTGCTACCCCCGGTGGCACCCCAGAACTTCGGTTCTGCGTGGACTACCGTGGGCTCAATGCGGTCACCAAGACTGACGCGCACCCCATCCCCAGAGCTGATGAGCTGGTGGATCGGTTGGGAGCTGCCCAGTACCTGAGCACTTTTGATTTGACTTCAGGGTACTGGCAGATTGCCCTAACTGACGGGGCAAAGGAGAGGTCAGCATTTTCCACACCAGAGGGGCACTTCCAGTTCCGTGTCATGCCCTTTGGGTTGAAAAATGCACCTGCCACATTTCAGAGATTGGTCAACCAGGTACTGGCGGGGCTGGAGCAATTCAGTGCAGCCTACCTGGATGACATTGCTGTGTTCAGCTCCACTTGGGAGGAACACCTGCAACACCTCACTGAAGTGTTGAAGGCTCTGCAGAAGGCAGGCCTCACTATCAAGGCCAGTAAATGCCAGATAGGGCAGGGATCGGTGGTGTACTTGGGACACCAGGTGGAGAGCGGCCAGGTGGCGCCCCTACAGGCAAAGATTGATACCATTCTGGCTTGGGAGCCCCCCAAGACCCAGACTGAGGTGAGGGCCTTTCTAGGTCTCACCGGGTATTACAGACGGTTTGTCAAAGGTTATGGCACCATTGTGGCCCCTTTGACAGAGCTGACATCTAGAAATCAGCCCAGGAAAGGGAATTGGACTGAGGCCTGTCAAACTGCTTTTGACACCCTCAAAGCTGCCATGTGCACAGCACCGGTGCTTAAGGCACCTGACTTTTCCAGTGAGTTCATTGTGCAAACTGACGCTTCAGAGCAAGGCGTGGGAGCAGTACTCTCCCAGATCAATGAGGAGGGAGGAGATCAACCAGTGGCTTTCATTAGCTGGAGGCTAATCCCCAGGGAACAGAAATGGAGTGCCATTGAAAGAGAAGCTTTCGCTGTGGTCTGGGCTCTGAAGAAGCTGAGGCCCTACCTGTTTGGGACTCACTTCCGTGTTCAGACCGACCACAGGCCCCTCAGATGCAGATGAGGGGTGAGAATCCGAAATTGTTGAGGTGGTCCATTTCCCTGCAGGGGATGGACTTTACGGTGGAGCACCGCCCTGGTACAGAACACACCAATGCTGACGGTCTGTCCAGATTCTTCTGCCTTAGTGATGAGGACTCCCAAGAGGATGGGTAGTTCTCCCCACTTTCAGCTGGAGGGGACACGTGTTAGACCTGACACCTTTGGCGTGGTTCTTCCCCCATCTTTTTGCCTCTGACTCATGTGTTTTGATGCTGTGCTGGATTTCGTTTTTGCTGATTTAGATGCTTTGGACACTCTGCCACTGCTGATCAGTGTCAGAGTGTAAGTGCTCCCTCTGTAAATTGCCATATTAATTGAATATACCTGATTGGCATATTTGTATCACCATGGAGTCCCTAGTAAAGTGCACTGTGTGTGCCAGGGCTGGTGATGACAGATGCTACTAGTGGGCCTGCAGCGCAGATTGCGCCACCCACATGAGTAGCCCTAAAAAGGACTCAGGCCTGCCAGCGCAGGGCCTGTGTGCAGTCAGTGGACTGCCCTGTCCCCCTGGCCAGTGTGTCCACTGGCTGGGCCTAACCCTTCCCTGTCTGTGCACCTCAGTCACCCCTATGGAAGGCTCAAGGTACCCCCCTGGGCAGGGTGCAGTGTATGGATAAGGTAGAGCATGTACTAGTGCAGGTCACATGCTCTGGTAGTGGGCAGCAGCCATTTTATGTGCTCACTGCTGTAAGGCTCTCTTGCTCCATAGAGTAACATGGAGGTGGCTGGCCCCATGTGATGCCAGCCTATCTCCCCATAGGAACAAGATGGGACATAAGTGAAAGATATCCCTGAACTCAGAATTTAAGGACACATCTTTTAGTGAAGGGTGTTTTTGAATCCTGTGTTGGAGAATAGCACTTTTAGAAAGTGGCTGTTCTCTTGTCTAAGACCTTTCTGTGTGCCTGGGTTTGTGGAATGCCTGTCTGGTCTGGGTGTGGCAGGGGGGCTGCAGAGCCCCCGGAGGAGAGGGTCGGAGCCAGCCCGGGGATGAAAGGGCACATCTGCTGCCAGGGAGGTGGGAGGAAGAAAAGCCTGATAGTGCTGGGCTGTGCCTGCCTGCCCCCCCCCATGCTAGCTCCCTCCTGCCGGCCAACTGACACCTCTGACCCTGGAGCTGACAGGAAGAAAAAAAACAGAAACACCTCAGTGCTTCAGCAACCCCCAGAACTGGTTCAGACTGGAGTCAGGGCCGCTTGCACAAAGACTTCAAAGACATTGAGGGGTATAAGGAAAGGACCCCTGACTACAGAAGATTAGATTCTAAGATCCTACAAGCAAGAAGGAACCTCGGCTGGAAGGAGGACGGCTGGAGAACTAAAGGAAGATTGCCTTGCTGTGTGCTCTAAGGGCTGACCTGTTCTGCTGTCTAACTGGAAGCTGAGGAGGAGAAAGGGACTTTGCTGTGTGCTGTGACCCTACCTACTTGAAACTGCCAAGACTCTGCTGTGTGCTGTGTCTACAACTGAATCTCCAAGGGCCTGAGAAGAGCTGGCCTCCTGTTGGGAACCCAGGGCTAAAGGTTCCTAAAGCTTTGCCAGAAAACAGCTGCAAAATCGTGCTGTTGTGACCCGAGGCGTGTGGTGCTGACTGCGGAGCGTGAGGAAGGGAGCGGTGTGTTTATGGACACATTCCCGATGAGGGTAGGAGGCCTGTGGTGTCTCCCCTCGTGGAATCTGCTCCAACGTGGTGGTGAGGCTGAGAGGGCGGTCGATTCGTGACCTGCGCCCTCGAAAACCCTTTTCCGCCTATTCACCGCCGCTGCCTGGGGCCAGGATCATCGTTCCAAGCCGCCGCTCGTGACCGGGAGCTGCAGCGGCGAAGATCGGAGCCGCCGCGCTCCCATTGGCTGCTGGAATCGAGCCCCCTCACTGACGCCGCGACGGGATTGGCCCGTGCGGCGTAGCGTCATCAGCGAGGCCGTACTGTCATTGGTTGATGGCCCCGCATCATCAGAGCCGAGTCCCGGGAGCCGCTCTGCCATTGGCTGACTCCCGGGTACTGAAGGGGCTCGACCGAAGGGCCGCGACCTGATTGGCCCGCAGCCTGAAGCAGCCTACAAGCCGCCGAAGAAGCCGTGATCTTGTCACCCCAGCGAGGAGCCGACAGCCGGAGCAACTGCCTGACCCGTCCTCGCCGAGGGAGTCCGCGTGTGTTCCTCGCCCCTGGCCTGTCGTCCCCCGAGGCGTGCTGCATCCCCCGCCGCTCGTTGGATTGTCGAGAGCGGGCGGGAGAGCAGAGGGGACCGGCCGGGGCAAGGAGCAAGTGTGCTCTGCTAGGCGCCGGAGGCCAATAACGACGTAGGCAGTGCCGGTGAGGAAACAAAGTCCCCAGGGACGCTGGTGAGGCGCGCTTTCAGCGTTAGGAGCCCATTGCTTTGCGGGCTCAAAATTAACAGAGGAGAATCAGTGGCATAGCTAGTTGGCTCATTTTTAGGGAGCTAATTTTAGATAACTACCAAGTGTTATTCTTAATTACTGATGAAAGGGACTTGAGACATTTTTCATAAGAACTTCCTAACCATTTAACTGCAACCATTAAGAAGAAGTGCAACCTTTTTATAATGAAGTAATTATCGTGCAACTGCTTGATTTACCTTGCTGAAACTAGATAAAGATAAAGTTATATATTTTCATAAAATGCATTTACCTGTGTGGTCTTAGTTTGTGGTGGACTGGGGATTATTGTTGTGTTAAGTGCAAATGTTATCCACATTGCCTCTGTTTAGCCTAGACTGCTCGCGCCATGCTACCTAGAGGGTGAGCAGTGGTTATCTCAGAGGGTTATTCCTTCACCCTGACTAGAAGCAAGGGTCCCTACTTGGGCTAAGGTTCTTACCTCTGCCAACTAGAGACCCCCGGTTCTAACAGTGACTCATTATTTTGATGTTACAAAGCCTGTGATTTTGCGAATAGCAGGCTTTGCAACCTCAGTAGCATTTTACATCAGGCCCCTACGAGAAAACTGCAGAGCAGTTGGGGGCATTTCAGAGAACATTTTATGCTGCAACTAGAGCATCTCAAACACAAGCTACTGTACATAGAACTAAATCAAATTAAATCAAATAAACTTTATTTGGTTACACAAAGGCAACCATAACATTTAAAAATGTACAATACCTTAAAAACACCGTAAAAAACAAGCCCACTCAAAAGTACTACTCGATATAAAGTGCGAGGTGCCAGAGTATCAAGATGTACAAAGCTACTAATTCATAAGGACCAAACTACAATGGGGGTCCCAAATTACCAAGAACAAGGGAGCCTTGACTAGGGCTAATGTGGCAATTTTTAATTTCGCCACAAAGGTAGGGAAGAAACCAATAGGTGCTATGTTAAAGGTATATCAGGCTAAAAGCCTGGCTATAGCCAGTTACGGGAGTGAAATCTGGGGACACACGATGGTGAGCCCCTTACAGGTGGCAGAGAACACATTTTTAAAGTGCCTGATGTGCGCCCCACAAAGTCTTTTTAATTTGTCGGCCCACAAAGAACTAGGGGTTCTGTTTTTGTGTGATACTCTAGCCTCGCGCCCTATTGTATTTTGGTTAAAATGCTGGCTGAATCTTACTCACACTATAATGAGGGAGTGTTTGACTCTGGATAAAGTACTTCAAATTCCATGGCTTAATTATATCAAAAGAAGCCTGGAAGAGATAGGACGTGTAGAGCTATTTCATAAGCCTGAAACAATCACCAAGAAGGACGTGAAGTCAGTAAAGTTAGCCTATCTGTATTTAAAGAAACTGGATAGGGATGAGCAGGAACTCAAGAAAGTAAGTGTCCGCAGGTTCATAATGCTCAAAACAACCCCACTTACGAAGCCCCACCTCCTGGGGTCCCTTTCCACATACGAGAAGTTCCTCCTAACCAGGTTCAGGATTAATCTCTTCCATCTTTTGCTGGCTTGACCGAAGGGCTGTCACAGTGGTCAAGTGTTAGCGTCCTGTGGCTGCAACGGTTTGTCTCCACAGGATTTGCTGCACTTTATGTTCTTCTGCAAATTTTACTCTGTACCACGGAAACATTTCCTGGTCCCTATCTTGAAAAAGTAGAATTTTAGACAAGCTCGCCCAGGCCTCTTGTACTTACAACTATTGAATGATGACTGTTTGTTCTTTGTTGTGGGGTATTTAAAATCTATAATGAAATCAAGGGCTTGTATGGATGTATAATGTGGGGGCTGTTGGTCTACAGGCAATTCATAGTATGTTGACCTAGCTTTCTTTAAGGTGTAAATGGAAAGGAGGCCCACTCTTAACTTTTTTAAACTTTTATGATGTCTTATGGGGCTTTTGGTCCTCATGAATTAGTAGTACATTTTGATACTCTGGCACCTCGCACTTTATATCGAGTAGTACCTTTGAGTGGACTTGTTTTTTATGGTGTTTTTAATATGTCTGAATCTTTCTAGGTATTGTACATTTTTTACTTTTATGGTTGCCTTTGTGTCACCGAATAACGTTTATTTGATTTGATTTGATTTGATTTGATTTGTACATAGAACTATATTGTGAAAATATTTTGAGGCCCCTCTCAGATTCCAAGTCTCTCAGATATACAATGCTATCTGGGGACGCCTGAAGGCAGTGTGATCTACATTGATGTTTCCCTCTAAAGTCTAATAGATGGTTGAGATAATATTTCTGTCCTGGAATTGTAAAGATGAATGCCCCTACGGGTCCTACCAGGCACTTTCTAACAATGAATTTACATCTTGAGCTTACTTGCAAATCTCACTGATTCTAGGCTTATCTCAAAGTCACCCCTTCATCTAAATGCTTATGCCATCATAATAACACTTTCCTACTTGGTGAAGATCATTGATTCAGACGGTGCACTAGGAGATCCAGGCAGTGATCTGAACTTTCCCTCACCATGTTTGTAATGTGACTTAATGTTAGCAACAACTTAACTATTTCCTTGTTTCCACATTTCACTTCTATCTGAGGGTAACCCCTACTTCCAAATGCATGTTCCATTTGTATTCATTTCATTCCATTTGCAACAGTTACTCACAGGTGCTAGCTTGATGTAGAATATCATTTAATAAGTTACACTACAAAGGTCCAAGCACTGATTTAGAGTGATCCCCACCATTTTTGCTGACTCGCTATCCGCTACAATCCAGGCTTTTTTCCTAGAAAAATATATATATATAGCAAATTAGAAAAAAAGTTTTAAATAAATTATACACTACATTAACTAAAACGGTAAATATAGGATAGCGTAGGGGAAAAAAATTACTATTCCCACTCCAAAGAGTGCAAAAATAGGGAGAGTGTTGGATAGCGTAGGGGTAAAAATTACTATTCCAACTCCAGAGAGTGCAACAGTAGGGAAAGTGTTGGATAGCGTAGGGGTAATAATTAATATTCCAACTCCAGATAGTGCAACAGCAGAGAAAGTGTTGGATAGCGTATAGGTTAAAATTACTATTCCAGCTCCAGAGAGTGCAACAGTAGGGAAAGTGTTGGATAGCGTAGGGGTTAAAATTACTATTCCAACTCCAGAGAGTGCAACAGTAGGGAAAGTGTTGGATAGCGTAGGGGTTAAAATTACTACTCCAATTCCAGAGAGTTCAAATGTAGGGAAAGTGTTGGATAGCGTAGAGGTTAAAATTACTATTCCAACTCCAGAGAGTGATACAGGGGGGAAAGTGTTGGATAGCGTAGGGGTAAAAATAACTTACTAATAGTTAAAATACTATTTTTAACATAAATAATAATTTAATTAGTAAATAATAATAAAATTATTAACAATACCAATAAATAATTACTTAAAAAGAATTACCAATTAATAATTAATCAACAATTTCATTGATGATACATGCAATGAAATGATAATTATTAACAATTAATTACCAAATAATAATTAAATACAAAATAATTAATTTTCAATACCCCAAAACAATAACTATTAAAAAATATTTAGCAATTCATAAATTATTAACAATACATTATTGATAAATACCAATAAATAATCATGAATACCAATGAATAACCAGTTATTAATGAATGAACAATAAATTAATTTCCAAAGCATAAAATATTAATTATTAAAAAAAGTTATTCCCAATTAATAAGGAATTAACAATAAATGAATTATCAATAGTCAACAATAAAATAAATAATTACTTAATTACAATTAAATTACTTCCCACCCTATTGCCCTATACACTCACAACACACTTCAATAATAAATTAAAATAATTGATATAATTACCAATTAACCAATTAATACAAATTAATTACCAATAATAAAAATTAATCACCAATTAATAAATATTTAACATAAAAGTAATTATCAATACCAATAAATAAAAATGAATAATTACTTAATTACAATTAAATTACTTCCCACCTTATTCCCTTATAAATCCACAACCCGCTACAGAACTAAAACGCAAAATTTACTTAAAAATAATTACCAATTCCTTAAATGTTTTAAGTAATTTAATATAATTAATTTACTTCCCACCCTATTCCCCTATAAACCCACAACCTGCTACGGTACTAAAAGGCATAATTTACTTTAATTTTTTTTTACTAACTTCTAAAAATTGTATTCATATATTTTAAAACTAGTACAATAATTAACAAAAAATTTAACACAAACATATAAAATACATAATAAAATACATAACACTAATATAAATATCGATATTAGTAACATCGATATTTTTGCTATCGATATTACTAACTCCGATATTAACAAAAACAAAATTGCTTACCTTCAGGTCGATATTCTGGTTGTCAATATTCTTGATTTCGATATTGTGTCCCTACGATATTTCCAACTCAATATTATTGTACGTCAAAATTAAAAACTCGATATTTAGACTGTTTACCCAACATTACATCCCTCTGTTGACCGCAACCTTACCTAGGAAGCTGTGGAGACTTCAGGCATGATCTACACCCCTTCAAGGTGGACCTCTGACCCGGGTCAAAGGCAAGGGGAAATCCAAGAGCATCCTGCTATAGGTTCCAACCACCACCCCACAGTCAGAGCCCGGCAGACACTGGGAATCAAGGACTCACAGTAAGGTAGTGTAATCCTGCACACCATGTTCATTACCTTCAGGTGACCCACACAGAGGTGGGGCTAATTTGCCTACCCCAACTCCACATACTTCCAAATCTCATTGGACTACTAGGTAATTTGCCCAAACTTTATCTAATTGGTTCCATCTTATTGCATTCTTCTGTTCTCATGTGTGCATCATGGTAGCACACTAAAAGTAATTTCCGGATTCAGTTTGACACCTTGTGAATATTCAAAAGTTATAAGGAAACTAGGATTTGAGAAAGAATGTTACCGAAAGTGACTTGTTCTTTATTACTGCAAATTTTGTTAAGAGAATTGTTAAAAGAGAGTCTATTGATGAACATGCTGGCCACCCTTGAAAATCCACGCTCCTCAACCCTGTCCTCAAAGTTATTACTTCACAGATCATTTTATAACCACCATTGCAATCTCTGTACTTTGATAAAACCAATAAACGTAGGATGTTTTTGCTCTTCACCTCGTTTATGATAAAACATATCTGTTGTGACGTCAGTGATAAAAATGGGATTTAAATAGAGCTGCGATATGATTTGCTTGTGACTGATAAGCTTTTGACTTTCATAAGTTTTGTCAGATGTTATTTTGTAAAATGTCAGTTTTTGTACATATGCAGTTTCTTAGGATTTTAGACAACACCAACTCCACACTTAAAGCAATTTTCACAGGAAAGCAGTCAATGCAGACTTATGGGAGAAAACAATGTTATCAGTTTAATTGTAAGTACTTAGGTTTGGGAGTTGGTTTTCGGGCGTTAGAACCAGGGTTCCCCCAGGATCAAGAATGCACTCTCAAAGCACCGTTAGCAGCACTAGGGCTTCCGGTTGTAGAGTGCTGAGGCCCAATGTTATCCAATGGTAGTTAGGGGGCCTTCGGTTGGTGGCTGCTCACAAGCAGGCCACAAAGTTGTGGGAGCGAAGCTCCTGGACTTAGGCTCAGGGCAAAGGGGGATCCGAGGTAGCACACAAAGTGCACCCACAGCGACACAGGGGCGGCCGGGTGAAGTGCAGGGTGCTGTTTTGGCATTGGGTGCCCTGTTTTGGATTTTGGTTCCAGGCTGTGTCCAGGAAGTCTTCCGGGAGGAACCAACAGCTGGGCAGGCAAGTTGGAGGGCTTGGGAACGTAGGTGCACCTCAGGTCCTCTTCTCCAGAGCACAGGGCTGCTGGATGCAGGGGTGTCTTTTGAGGTTGGATTTAACCTTACCGGGCTACTCGCGGTTGGGTGAGTCTTCGTGCAGAGGCTGCAGGTGACGTCGGGGAGTCTTGGAGGGGTCAACCTACGGTGGACTCAGACTCTGGAGCGCTGGGGAAACCTCGCTGGGACTGGTGGGCCACTCTGATTCGGGCCGTAGGCGTCGGGTGCATCGGGTTTCTTTGTCCTCAGTGGGCTCGGAGTCTCTCTTTGGTGCAAGGGTGAGAAACCGTGGGCTCTAGCTAGATTAGAGAATAACAGAGTGTCAGTTGCAAGGAAGTGCCAAGTCTTTAGACTCTTTTTAAAGCTGGCTTCACTGTCCATAGAACGAAGTGGACCTGGAAGTTGGTCCAGGCTGTGGCACCTAGAAACATGAAAGACTTCCTACCCCGGGATTTTATTTTGAAAGGGGGAAGTTTTGGATGGTTGGTATTAGAGGATCTCTGCATCCTCTCAGTTCTGTGGCAGCAGAACCAGGCAGTGAGGTATTTTGGATGGTAGAATTAAAGGCACTGAACACCAGAATGATGGATCTTGAACAAGACCCTCTTATAAATCGTTAGCCAGTGAAGTCTTCTAAGCGGTTCAGATTCCGAACTCTGGGTAGTTTGAGCACCAATCTGGCAGCTGCATGCTGTACCATCTGAAGTTTGTGAAGCAGCTGCTTTGAACTTCATGCATAAAGACTGCTGCAGTAGTCAAGTCTGGAAGTTATTAAAGCGAAGGTAACTGTTTCTAGCATCTAGGGGGAGGAAGTCGAAGATTTTGTTTGAGATTTGATCAGATTGAAACACATGCCAGCCACTGCTAGAGGTTGTGGGGTAAATAAATATTGATTTGGAAGATTAGTCTCATCACAATTACGAGGTACAAAATTGCACTTCCCAATTTTAAGTCTTTCAAGGCAAAATCCTGACTTGCTCACAGCGCCATAGAAAGGGTTACATTCTCAAGCAGGATCTCCACTTGTTGCCTTCTTAAGAACTGCTCCACGAATTAAAAAAACAGCCAAATAATCTTTGAAGAAGCACTACTCTCCTACACACTTCCTAAAAGCACACACAGAATCTGCAGGATTAATCTGCCTCTACAAAGCATCAACCTCGCCCCCCCCCCACCCAGTGCCACCCTGGTAGATGAGTCAGAGTACAACAATGACTGTGTCCAATTCCCGCCAAAGCCACCATGCAGGAACCCCAAGATGATATACAAGATTTCAGCTGTGTTCATGGTGAGATGAAAGACTAAATTGGCTATGAATAGATTGTGGTTCCCAAAAAGAGAATTAAGAATTGCATTTCATACATACATCCCACTGATATGAAATGGGATCGTACAATGCTGTTCTGCAAAAAAGAGACGGTTTTATGTGGTTTGCAATTAGAAGTGGAAGACGAGACTCTGCCTTCTCTTTCGCTTGCTCTTCCACAAGGTATTAAACACCAATTGTTATCAGTACCCCCACGGGTAATGCAGCTATGGGCAGACGTTTGTAAGACAGCATACACTGACAAGACAGAGACCTCTTGGGTGTGTTTTAGCTTTTTCCTGTACCTTAGGGTCAGCCACTCCTTAGTTTCCATTCATAGCTTTACTCTGTCTTTTTAACAACATCCTGAAAGAGGTTGGTGATCTCCTTCACCACATTGGAGTCTCCTCCAGATAGAGCGCAAATGGTAAAGGAAAGAACTTTGAGGCAGCATCAGCCAGACTGTGGGATGTTGCTTATTCTGTGGCACTTCTTGACGGGTAGGCTTCCCAGCAATGGGATATTACAGATAGAAATGCTTTTACAACATTTCCCTGGGGAACATATACTATAGGCTACATCTGTGGCACATGTACGTAAATAATTTTGATTGCCTGCTTCGAAGACTCCCTTGATTCTCCTGGTACTGCCAGTATGAAGAGGACACCTGACTTAGTTTTGAGACATTGGTCCTAATTGACGTTCTCAGGCTTTCGCCCAAGGTGCCAAGTCACTTTATAAACTTTCCCTTAGATCCCAAATATCAGGAATAAGAGCACGCTGTAACGCTTATGAAAAGTACAACAAAGAATTTACTTGAAGAGATTTTACAAAGCTCACTACATCAGCATCAGATTGACACACAGACGAACCCCACCCTTTATTCCCCCCCATTCTCAGCCCCCACTTCCACACATTAACCAATCACACAGAACACGCCGCCTCTATCAATTCAACTCCGCCTCCTCAAAAAAGAACCACATACAACCCAACTCCCCCCCATTCTCACCCCCCACTACCCTACATGCGCCCCCATCACCACTAACATACGCCCATCCTCCACCCTGCACTCTCCGCCTACCACCAATACTCTCTTCCTTACCAACAACCTCCCCCCTATGTCATCCACCCCCAACCCTCCCATCCCCACCACCAACACATATCACACACTAGAGCACGTTATGGCCTCCCTCCACCAGCTCAAAGAAGACATTCACATCATCAAACAACTACTCTGCGCACACTCCAGTCACTTCTCACCCACCACCCTCCTCAAGCTCAAAGAAGACATTCACATCATCAAACAACTACTCTGCACACATTCCAGACACCGCTCACCTGCCTCCCCCACCAGCACCACCCCTCCCAACAGGACCTCCACCCGGTCGGCTGACTCTCCTACTCAACGCCCCTCACACTGGACCTCAATCCCCGTTCGCGATCGTGAAAACCGTCCCCACCGCTCCTGCAACCGACTATCGGACCTCGACACAGTCACCCTCCTCCGCTCCTTCGACCCAGCTCCCCATAACAACACACCCACCACCCTCCGCGCCATTCCAACGATTCATCCAAACCCCCTTAGACCCCCCACACTGAACAACAGAATTTCTATCCTTAGTAACCTGAGAAAAGTCCCCCTCTCGCTAGAACCCCCCTCCACCTTCGACGCACCCCGTTTCAAATGCACCCTCATCAACTGCAGATCGGCCTCTAGGCACTCCTCCGCAATCGCTGATCTCATCCTAAAAATGGACCTTGACCTAATCATCATGACGGAAACCTGGCTAACTGAATCTTCTACACCTATAATGGACATACTGGTTCCCCCCAACTACCACATCACTAGACTAGACAGGGTTGGTCAAAAAGGTGGTGGTGTCGCATGCATACACAGGAGTAACCTCTCTGCCCTGAAAGTAACCTCCCCTTCCCTACCCTCCCCAACCTCCTATGAATACATCTGCCTCGATATTATCAGTGAGGGCAAACCGATATGCACTCTTCACGGCATTTACCACCCACCAGGGGACAACCGTACCTTCTCGCAACAAATCATGGATTTGATTTCAACCAATTCCGGTCGACAACTCACACAAATATACCTTGGTGACTTCAACCTCCATTGGAACGATCATAATGACACGGTGGTAAATAGTCTTAAAAATTTCCTCAACGCCCTTGACCTCACCCAAATATACGACAGCCCGACCCACGAGAAAGGCTCTATCCTTGACCTTATCATCTCCAAAGAAGACTCTATCCAACTTGAATCTATCCAACCCTGTGACTGGTCAGATCATCATATTGTCACATTCTTCATCAAGGAAAAAGTCAAATTTAACCCGGTTCAATCCTTCAAGCCCAAAGTCTGGAAAAGAGACCTGAAAAAACTCAATCCAAACTCTCTACCCCCCAACAGCTGCAACCTCCTACTTCCTCCTAGCGGCGTCACGGATGTCCAAGCTTTGACTGATCACTATCTCAACGCTATGACCTCAATAGTTAATGAAGCTGCACCTATGCAGCTAAAAAGAGCCTCCACAAAAATGTCCAATCCCTGGTACGACGGGAGTCTCAATGACGATAGACGGGCTATGCGAATGGCAGAGCGCACCTGGAGATCAGCTCCCTCCGCACTGCACCTAAAAGCGCTGAAGAAAAAGAGAAATGCCTACTTCAGGAAAATAAAACGGTCTAAATCAGATTTTTTCAGCCGTCAGCTCGACCATGCCAAAAATCGTCCGAGAAAGCTGTTTGAGCTAATCAGAACACAATCCAAGGAACAACCCCAACCACTCAGCACTGTGGACAAAGCACCCTCCTGTGAAGACTTCGCCTCTTTCTTTATCCAAAAAAACGATAACATAAAGAACGATCTCCTCGTTGACGTAAGTCTTTACTCCAAACCCCATTGCACAGCACCCACTGAACCAAAAAACAATGCCACATGGTCATCCTTTGCCACCTATTCGGAAGAAGAAATTGGTAGACTGCTCAGCACTGTGAAACCAGCCAATCACCTCACGGACCCCCTTCCTGCTAACGCTGTCAAAGACCTTACCCCGTCGCTCCTCCCACTCTGGACTAAAATTATTAACAGTTCACTTCAACAAGGGACCATCCCCGACGCCCTTAAAGTTGGACAAGTCACACCTCTACTAAAGAAACCTACAGCCGACCCCTCTGATCTAAATAATTACCGTCCCATTACCAATATTCCGACTCTAGCCAAACTGTTGGAAAAATGGGCACAACTACAATTGACTAAACTCATTAATCAGTTTGATCTACTTAACCCTCATCAATCAGGCTTCAGAGCAGATCACAGTACAGAAACTGCTATGACTCACATAATTGACGACGCCCTTCAAATCCTAGATCAAAATGATACCTGCCTCCTCATCCTTCTTGATCTCTCGTCTGCATTCGACACCGTCAAACATGAGAATTTACTCGAACTATTAAACACAAGAATGGGTCTATCTGGAACTGTGCTCAAATGGTTCACGTCCTTTCTACACAACAGATCGCAGAAATTCAAGAGTAACAACTTGATGTCTTCGCCAATACCTGTATCGCTAGGCGTCCCACAAGGATCCTCCCTTTCCCCAACTTTGTTTAACCTAGTTATGGAGCCTCTCACCACCTTGCTAGAAGCATCCAATGTTCACTTCCACATGTACGCCGATGACACCCAACTGTATCTCAAATTACAATCACCCAAAGACATTATGCTCTTGAATTCTACGATCAGTAGCACCCAATCCTGGCTGGCCGCTAATCATCTCAAACTCAATGCTCTTAAAACAGAGTTCCTCTTGATCTCACCTCCCGCGAAGATCACTACCGCTCAAATCTGGCTTAAACACCTAACGGCACTCAATGTTCAGCCCACCATCGTGGACTCAGCAAAATCTTTAGGCATAACACTTGACACCAACCTCAACATGCAGGAACACATCAACAAAGCAACTAAGGGTGCGAACTATCAGATCAATACCCTAAGGAAACTCAAACCCTTCCTTCCAGCCAAAGATTTCCAAACTGCGGTACAAGCACTAGTCATCCCTCGAATAGATTACGGCAGCATCGCCCTCTGCGGTCTCCCCCTAACTACTACGGCACCCATAAGAGCTTCTCTAAACGCAGCTTCGAGACTCATCACTGGATCAAAAAAACACTCACGCATTTCCCCTGACCTGAAATCGCTGAACTGGCTGCCTTTTGAAGCCAGAATACACTTGAAAATCGCCTGCATGACGCACAAGGCTGTCCACCTGAGCTCACCCGGATACCTCGCTCAGAAGCTGACGATTTCTGGAGGCTCCAGAAACACTAGAGGCACAAACAATCTTTTGCTAAAGCCCCAGAAATTCCGCAAGGAAAAAACCTATAAACGCTCCTTCTCAGGAATGGCACCCAGGATCTGGAACTCACTCCCCCCTGAAACCAGGCTCATCTCCTCCACCATACTTTTTAAGAAAGAAGTAAAGGCTATCCTCATGGCTAAATACACTTGAATTATCACTAGGGAAGATTTTTACAAACGCTGAACCATCCTGTTCTACTGATCTTTCGCATTTTTGTATGACTCGTGTTATTGACTTACCTGATTGTTTACGCTACCACCTATTTTTATTTGTATCACCATTGATGTATCTATCTGACTACGCTCCTGCATTTACCCTCCCCACCCCAATTGTTATTTACTCACATGTTGTACCCTTCGTATGTAAAGCGCTCTGATATCTGCAAAGATATTGTTCGCGCTATATAAAACTTTCAAAATAAAATAAATAAATTATCTACAGTATTGCTGTAATATATATATATATATATATATATATATATATATATATATATATATATATCCAACGGAAAATTACTCCTTCTGGATCCCTCCGACCCGTGGAAGGTGGCGTGCACGCCGGCGGAGTTACTCCGGTTTATAAATTGTTACCAAAAATCAAAAGATAAAGCGCGCTCTCAGGACAAAAGAGGAGTATGCCAGTATCCGTAAAGTGCTGTTTATTCACAACGCGTTTCACCAAACAAATGGCTTGATCACGTGAATGAGTGCTTGCAGTTCATAGGTTAAATAACTTGAACAGTGTAGTAAACACAAACATGGGACTACGGCAAGGGTGATTTTCAAAGGTTTGGCATATAACATCACGGACACGCCAAATAAAATGTTAAACAAACCAACACAATGTTTTAGTTGCTATGTCAACAAATAATCACATTTGCAAATAATAAATTAGAAAGAAAATAATTAACAATGTTGTCCTATTATCAACATTTACTCCCCGTATAATCACACTGTAATGCGATATAATTACCGAACATAAACCATGAGATACAAGATCCCATCTTGACCCGAGAAGTCTCGGGACTCCGCCCTGCGAACACCATAAATTAGTCACCAATATTAACATGACTGTGACTGAGGACGGGCAAAGTAAAAAGGGGGGAGAGGAGCAAATCATACTACGCTGTAGCATCATTAAATAGACAAATGTCTTGCGTATGTCCTGTATATCAGAGTCAACAAAGGCGGAGTGCCACTGTCACCGATGTTGTCCTTGAGTATTGGCAAGTGCCAGAATTCATATGTAATCCAATAAATCCAATATATCAAAAATTACCCTCACATGCCGGTCTCCCGTTTAGCAAGCATATCAGTGCCCATGTGAACAGGAAAATGTAGAGAAGGGGAGGAGTCCCGTGAACGTGATGTGTGAGTGAAAGGGCCCCTTCTCTAATTCCTGTAAAAGATCAAATAAAAACATGATTATAACCAATGCTACTTGGACTACTCATAGCAAAGTATGCATTTAAAAAATCAGAACTGACGGTACTGACTATACAAAGAGAAAAGAAAGAACGAACTACATAAGAAGCTGCAAAAGACTAGAGGAGGTAAACAGTTACACCAGAGCCCTGGTGTTGGGAGGAGACATCAACATATATCAATGCATGTTAATTCTTAAGATGTACCGATAACTCCTCATTCTCATTCAATCCCCCTGGGGTTTTCGTTTGGAAATCAATAATGAATTTGGACTCCCTTTGGCGTAGTTTGAGAACTCTATTCCCGCCCCTAGGATTTTTAGTAATTTGTTCCAGGATGATGAAACTTAAGTCCTTCACATTAGAGAAATGAGTTTCTCTGAAGTGACGAGCCACCGGATATTTAGGATCAAAATTCGTGATGGCTCTCGTATGCTCCAGTATCCTTTTCTTGGCCATGCACGTTGTGCTGCCAATATACCATTTGTTGCACGTGCATATAATAGCATATATAACAAATGTGGAGCTACATGTGAGGAAAGGTGTAATTCTTTTGTAAATCCCATTGTGAGTGACCTCCTTGCATGATTTGCTGTTGGCACAGGCCTTACAGTGTCCGCAAGGGTAGAAACCATCAATGCCCTCTATGTTGGTTGGTGGATATACCGTGATGTCACTGTGAACCAACATATCACGTACTCTTCTACCCCATCTGTAAGTGATACTGGGTCTAGTGGGTAGATCTGCACCTAATACATTGTCACTTTTAAGAACATCCCAATTCTTGGTTATAATTTTCTTTATAGATTGGGCATCTGAACTGTATGTGAGGATGAGTCTGGTAGTTTCTCCATTCTTGTCATCCTCCCCTGGTTTATCATTGATGGTTTCAGTTCTGTCTATGGTGTTAGCTCTCGTCCTGGCTTTTTTAAGAACCCATTCAGGGTAGCCTCTCTCTCTGAATCTCTTTATCATGATCACACTTTCCTCCTCAAATCCCTGGGTAGTGTTGCAGTTGCGTTTAGCCCTCAGCAGTTCACCAAACGGAATACTCCATTTCAGATTATCTGGGTGACTGCTGAGGGCATGCAGTATACTGTTTCCTGCAGTGGTCTTGCGAAATAGTGAAGTGTGTACCTTACTATTTTTTATCTCGACTTTGACATCAAGATATTCTATTGCAGTTTTGCTCTTATTGCCACTTAAGACAATATTCCTGTCATTGAGGTTGAGTTTATCAATAAAGATATCAGCTTCTTCCATAGTCCCTTCCACACAATAAAAAGGTCATCTATGTACCTCAGCCATACAGATACCTTCTTGAACTCTTGATTGTAAATTGATGTCATTGCGTATATCCATTTCCCATTTTCCCAGAAACAAATTCGCAAAGCTGGGCGAAAAACATGACCCCATGGCCGAACCACTCACTTGTCTGAACAATTCTCCGTTAAACATGAAGATATTATTCTGTAAACAGTATTTTATCATATCTAGTATCATACGAGTGTGTTCTCTAAATCTAACATGTCTGCCTTTCAGAAATTCTTTGCAGGCGTTGAGTCCTTGATCGTGGTCTATTATGGTGTACAGACTCTGCATGTCTAACGTTATCAATATCGAGTCTGTATCCCATTCTAGGTTCTCAATCTTTTTCAAAAAATCTTTGGTATCTTTTACGTAACTGGCTAAGTTCATCACAGATGCTCTCAGGAAATAGTCAATGTATTTAGATACCATCTCTGATGCACTCCCTCTGGATGACACTATGGGTCTCCCTGGCGGTCTAGTGTTGCTCTTGTGTACCTTGGGTAACAAATAAAGTACAGGTAGTACTGGAAAATCACATTTTAAATATTTGAACTCTTCCCATGTCAAAATACCTCTTTCTTTCCATTCCAAGAGGGAATCACACAAAATGGTAATGCTTTCATGATATCGTATTGTGTCAATCGTCTCATAAAAACGGCTATCAGAAAGTTGTCTGGTCGCTTCATCAATGTACATGTCTCTATCTAAGACCACAATATTGCCCCCCTTATCTGCTGGACAGATAACAATGTTACCATCCTCCATAAGGGATTTGATGGCTTGTCTCTGTTTGAATGTCATATTCTGATTTTCTTCCTTCCATTGTTTTTTATGTCTAATTCATTAAGACTCTTGTTGACACACTCGTGAAAAGTGTCTATACTGTCGTGTGGTAAAATCGGCACAAACTGAGATTTAGTTCTAAAGTCAGTGTTTGCTGCCGTGTCAGTACAAATATCTAAATCAGACAGGAGTTGCGTGGTACTGATGGGTACTAGCTCATCATTCTCATTCATACCTAATTCAATTACAGTATTCAAGGTCTCACTGTCTCTGATGTCAAAATACATACATTGGATAGATCAGAACCAGTATAGGGGGTGTCTTTGGATTGGCCTTTCAACTTAAACCATTTTTTGAGTTTCAATTTTCGGGTGTATTTAAACAAATCAATGCAACTGTCTGTGTACCTGGATGGGGAAGAGGGGCAAAAGGATAATCCTAGGCATAACGTCCTTTTTTCCATCATGTTGAGTTCTCTTTTGGATAGGTTAATGATAGTACTATTTACCATTTTGTCACCCATTATTTTCCCTTCTTGGCGCGTCCTCTGTTGGTTCCCATGTCGCCACGTCCCTTGCCTCTTTTGCCACCGTTGTCTGATCCGCGATTTCCTGTTTCTGCGTTTCCCTTTCCGCGTCCTCTTCCTCGTCCCCCTTGTCCCCTGGTTTTGGGTACTGGTGTTTCCCTCGTCGTGAATCGTCCCCTCCTTAGGGTCCGGTACTCGTCTAAAAAATTCAGCTGTTTTTTTCCCATTGTTGGTTCCATTTCATTGATAGTGGAGACATCTGATTCACTGCCACTGGTGGGATTTTCCTCATTGCTCATATTGACATTGCTTCTGTCTGCAGACATGCTGTCTAATCCATCTTGTTTGTATAGATGATCATATTTATGACTGAAAGTTAAAATGCGGCCACTGTCATAATCTGCATAATCGCGATTCCATTTTCTTTCTTTACGTGCTTTAATGTCATCCTCATGTTTGGCCAGTCTTTCCTGGATTACTTTTAATTTCTTTTCCAAACTTTCAGTGTCCGTACTTTTTGTTATCTCATCCATAAGTTCTCTAATTTCTTTAATGATCTCATCACGGTCTATCCAAGCGTATTTGATGAGGATTTCCAGCATCCTGCGTGAGCTATTAGCTGAATTTGATGACCACTCTTCCAGCATCAAGGGATTGGGTTTCTCATATGTTGGAATTGTAAATATTCTTAAACCTCTGGGGACCATATTTTCATCCACATAATGTTGCAGTGATGTAGCTTCCCACCATTTGGTGATTTCAACTTTTTTTAGTTTCTCTAGTGTTTTAAATTTTTGATCTATGGGTTCAGTTCTCGCAGTTCCTGTACTGCCCCCAGTCGTGTTATTGGGGAAAGTTTTACGTACAAACATGATTTTAGCAGCTTTCATGCGTTCCTCGCTTTCTTCCATATTTTCTCTTTAAACAGCACTATATATGATTTAAGGCACACTCCCTCTATCGCCCCCCCAGTAAATACCGGGTTCCTTCTGCCAATATTAGTCCAGAGATGCAGAGAACATATAACAGGATCATGAAAAGATATCCGTGAGTCCGGTTCGTTATTAGGAACCTCTGCCAAGGGGGTGTAAGGCTGACCAATATTAACCCCAAGGTATAAGGCACGGTATGCCCGGAGTTCCCCGCTGCCCCAGAGAGTAAGGTGTAGCGTGCAACCTTCGCCGCTCGCCTCCACCCCTCTCCCTTAAGGACGGAAAAACCCGGCTCCCGCTTACCTTGTATGTGGGTGTAAGTGGTCTCGTCACCTCCCTCACTGCTGTAACTGGACGCGTCAATGGCCGGCCTTGAATGGAGATCCTCTGTCAACATCCAACGGAAAATTACTCCTTCTGGATCCCTCCGACCCGTGTAAGGTGGCGTGCACGCCGGCGGAGTTACTCCGGTTTATAAATTGTCACCAAAAATCAAAAGATAAAGCGCGCTCTCAGGACAAAAGAGGAGTATGCCAGTATCCGTAAAGTGCTGTTTATTCACAACGCGTTTCACCAAACAAATGGCTTGATCACGTGAATGAGTGCTTGCAGTTCATAGGTTAAATAACTTGAACAGTGTAGTAAACACAAACATGGGACTACGGCAAGGGTGATTTTCAAAGGTTTGGCATATAACATCACGGACACGCCAAATAAAATGTTAAACAAACCAACACAATGTTTTAGTTGCTATGTCAACAAATAATCACATTTGCAAATAATAAATTAGAAAGAAAATAATTAACAATGTTGTCCTATTATCAACATTTACTCCCCGTATAATCACACTGTAATGCGATATAATTACCGAAAATAAACCATGAGATACAAGATCCCATCTTGACCCGAGAAGTCTCGGGACTCCGCCCTGCGAACACCACAAATTAGTCACCAATATTAACATGACTGTGACTGAGGACGGGCAAAGTAAAAAGGGGGGAGAGGAGCAAATCATGCTACGCTGTAGCATCATTAAATAGACAAATGTCTTGCGTATGTCCTGTATATCAGAGTCAACAAAGGCGGAGTGCCACTGTCACCGATGTTGTCCTTGAGTATTGGCAAGTGCCAGAATTCATATGTAATCCAATAAATCCAATATATCAAAAATTACCCTCACATGCCGGTCTCCCGTTTAGCAAGCATATCAGTGCCCATGTGAACAGGAAAATGTAGAGAAGGGGAGGAGTCCCGTGAACGTGATGTGTGAGTGAAAGGGCCCCTTCTCTAATTCCTGTAAAAGATCAAATAAAAACATGATTATAACCAATGCTACTTGGACTACTCATAGCAAAGTATGCATTTAAAAAATCAGAACTGACGGTACTGACTATACAAAGAGAAAAGAAAGAACGAACTACATAAGAAGCTGCAAAAGACTAGAGGAGGTAAACAGTTACACCAGAGCCCTGGTGTTGGGAGGAGACATCAACATATATCAATGCATGTTAATTCTTAAGATGTACCGATAACTCCTCATTCTCATTCAATCCCCCTGGGGTTTTCGTTTGGAAATCAATAATGAATTTGGACTCCCTTTGGCGTAGTTTGAGAACTCTATCCCCGCCCCTAGGATTTTTAGTAATTTGTTCCAGGACGATGAAACTTAAGTCCTTCACATTAGAGAAATGAGTTTCTCTGCAGTGACGAGCCACCGGATATTTAGGATCAAAATTCGTGATGGCTCTCGTATGCTCCAGTATCCTTTTCTTGGCCATGCACGTTGTGCTGCCAATGTACCATTTGTTGCACGTGCATATAATAGCATATATAACAAATGTGGAGCTACATGTGAGGAAAGGTGTAATTCTTTTGTAAATCCCATTGTGAGTGACCTCCTTGCATGATTTGCGGTTGGCACAGGCCTTACAGTGTCCGCAAGGGTAGAAACCATCAATGCCCTCTATGTTGGTTGGTGGATATACCGTGATGTCACTGTGAACCAACATATCACGTATGCTTCTACCCCGTCTGTAAGTGATACTGGGTCTAGTGGGTAGATCTGCACCTAATACATTGTCACTTTTAAGAACATCCCAATTCTTGGTTATAATTTTCTTTATAGATTGGGCATCTGAACTGTATGTGAGGATGAGTCTGGTAGTTTCTCCATTCTTGTCATCCTCCCCTGGTTTATCATTGATGGTTTCAGTTCTGTCTATGGTGTTAGCTCTCGTCCTGGCTTTTTTAAGAACCCATTCAGGGTAGCCTCTCTCTCTGAATCTCTTCATCATGATCACTCTTTCCTCCTCAAATCCCTGGGTAGTGTTGCAGTTGCGTTTAGCCCTCAGCAGTTCACCAAACGGAATACTCCATTTCAGATTATCTGGGTGACTGCTGAGGGCATGCAGTATACTGTTTCCTGCAGTGGTCTTGAGAAATAGTGAAGTGTGTACCTTACTATTTTTTATCTCGACTTTGACATCAAGATATTCTTTTGCAGTTTTGCTCTTATTGCCACTTAAGACAATATTCCTTTCATTGAGGTTGAGTTTATCAATAAAGATATCAGCATCTTCCATAGTGCCCTTCCACACAATAAAAAGGTCATCTATGTACCTCAGCCATACAGATACCTTCTTGAACTCTGATTGTAAATTGATGTCATTGCGTATATCCATTTCCCATTTTCCCAGAAACAAATTCGCAAAGCTGGGCGAAAAACATGACCCCATGGCCGAACCACTCACTTGTCTGAATAATTCTCCGTTAAACATGAAGATATTATTCTGTAAACAGTATTTTATCATATCTAGTATCATACGAGTGTGTTCTCTAAATCTAACATGTCTGCCTTTCAGAAATTCTTTGCAGGCGTTGAGTCCTTGATCGTGGTCTATTATGGTGTACAGACTCTGCACGTCTAACGTTATCAATATCGAGTCTGTAGCCCATTCTAGGTTCTCAATCTTTTTCAAAAAATCTTTGGTATCTTTTACGTAACTGGCTAAGTTCATCACAGATTCTCTCAGGAAATAGTCAATGTATTTAGATACCATCTCTGATGCACTCCCCCTGGATGACACTATGGGTCTCCCTGGCGGTCTAGTGTTGCTCTTGTGTACCTTGGGTAACAAATAAAGTACAGGTAGTACAGGAAAATCACATTTTAAATATTTGAACTCTTCCCATGTCAAAATACCTCTATCTTTCCATTCCAAGAGGGAATCACACAAAATGGTAATGCTTTCATGATATCGTATTGTGTCAATCGTCTCATAAAAACGGCTATCAGAAAGTTGTCTGGTCGCTTCATCAATGTACATGTCTCTATCTAAGACCACAATATTGCCCCCCTTATCTGCTGGACGGATAACAATGTTACCATCCTCCATAAGGGATTTGATGGCTTGTCTCTGTTTGAATGTCATATTCTGATTTTCTTCCTTCCATTGTTTTTTATGTCTTAATTCATTAAGACTCTTGTTGACACACTCGTGAAAAGTGTCTATACTGTCGTGTGGTAAAATCGGCACAAACTGAGATTTAGTTCTAAAGTCAGTGTTTGCTGCCGTGTCAGTACAAATATCTAAATCAGACAGGTGTTGCGTGGTACTGATGGGTACTAGCTCATCATTCTCATTCATACCTAATTCAATTACAGTATTCAAGGTCTCACTGTCTCTGATGTCAAAATTACATACATTGGATAGATCAGAACCAGTATTGGGGGTGTCTTTGGATTGGCCTTTCAACTTAAACCATTTTTTGAGTTTCAATTTTCGGGTGTATTTAAACAAATCAATGCGACTGTCTGTGTACCTGGATGGGGAAGAGAGCAAAAGGATAATCCTAGGCATAACGTCCTTTTTTCCATCATGTTGAGTTCTCTTTTGGATAGGTTAATGATAGTACTATTTACCATTTTGTCATCCATTATTTTCCCTTCTTGGCGCGTCCTCTGTTGGTTCCCATGTCGCCATGTCCCTTGCCTCTTTTGCCACCGTTGTCTGATCTGCGATTTCCTGTTTCTGCGTTTCCCTTTCCGCGTCCTCTTCCTCGTCCCCCTTGTCCCCTGGTTTTGGGTACTGGTGTTTCCCTCGTCGTGAATCGTCCCCTCCTTAGGGTCCGGTACTCGTCTAAAAAATTCAGCTGTTTTTTTCCCATTGTTGGTTCCATTTCATTGATAGTGGAGACATCTGATTCACTGCCACTGGTGGGATTTTCCTCATTGCTCATATTGACATTGCTTCTGTCTGCAGACATGCTGTCTAATCCATCTTCTTTGTATAGATGATCATATTTATGACTGAAAGTTAAAATGCGGCCACTGTCATAATCTGCATAATCGCGATTCCATTTTCTTTCTTTACGTGCTTTAATGTCATCCTCATGTTTGGCCAGTCTTTCCTGGATTACTTTTAATTTCTTTTCCAAACTTTCAGTGTCCGTACTTTTTGTTATCTCATCCATAAGTTCTCTAATTTCTTTAATGATCTCATCACGGTCTATCCAAGCGTATTTGATGAGGATTTCCAGCATCCTGCGTGAGCTATTAGCTGAATTTGATGACCACTCTTCCAGCATCAAGGGATTAGGTTTCTCATATGTTGGAATTGTAAATATTCTTAAACCTCTGGGGACCATATTTTCATCCACATAATGTTGCAGTGATGTAGCTTCCCACCATTTGGTGATTTCAACTTTTTTTAGTTTCTCTAGGGTTTTAAATTTTTGATCTATGGGTTCAGTTCTCGCAGTTCCTGTACTGCCCCCAGTCGTGTTATTGGGGAAAGTTTTACGTACAAACATGATTTTAGCAGCTTTCATGCGTTCCTCGCTTTCTTCCATATTTTCTCTTTAAACAGCACTATATATGATTTAAGGCACACTCCCTCTATCGCCCCCCCAGTAAATACCGGGTTCCTTCTGCCAATATTAGTCCAGAGATGCAGAGAACATATAACAGGATCATGAAAAGATATCCGTGAGTCAGGTTCGGTATTAGGAACCTCTGCCAAGGGGGTGTAAGGCTGACCAATATTAACCCCAAGGTATAAGGCACGGTATGCCCGGAGTTCCCCGCTGCCCCAGAGAGTAAGGTGTAGCGTGCAACCTTCGCCGCTCGCCTCCACCCCTCTCCCTTAAGGACGGAAAAACCCGGCTCCCGCTTACCTTGTATGTGGGTGTAAGTGGTCTCGTCACCTCCCTCACTGCTGTAACTGGACGCGTCAATGGCCGGTCTTGAATGGAGATCCTCTGTCAACATCCAACGGAAAATTACTCCTTCTGGATCCCTCCGACCCGTGGAAGGTGGCGTGCACGCCGGCGGAGTTACTCCGGTTTATAAATTGTCACCAAAAATCAAAAGATAAAGCGCGCTCTCAGGACAAAAGAGGAGTATGCCAGTATCCGTAAAGTGCTGTTTATTCACAACGCGTTTCACCAAACCAATGGCTTGATCACGTGAATGAGTGCTTGCAGTTCATAGGTTAAATAACTTGAACAGTGTAGTAAACACAAACATGGGACTACGGCAAGGGTGATTTTCAAAGGTTTGGCATATAACATCACGGACACGCCAAATAAAATGTTAAACAAACCAACACAATGTTTTAGTTGCTATGTCAACAAATAATCACATTTGCAAATAATAAATTAGAAAGAAAATAATTAACAATGTTGTCCTATTATCAACATTTACTCCCCGTATAATCACACTGTAATGCGATATAATTACCGAAAATAAACCATGAGATACAAGATCCCATCTTGACCCGAGATATATATACTACTATAATAAAGGAAGAACTTTCAGCCTTTGAGGCGGGTACACTCGGGAACCACAGCGCCAATCCACACACCCGGTACACCGTTGGAATCGTCAGGGTGTTTAGATGGTTATAGGCTATATAAATTTTTTAAAAAAACGTGATTTAAAAAATGTATAGTAAAAAAAAAGTAGTCCCTCCGAAGTAGCGCCGGCCGCGACGTGCGTGCTCACGTCAGGAGCGCGGGGAGGAGCGGCGTCCAGGAGCGCGACGAGGAGTGGCGGACATGGCGCGGGGGAGGAGCGGTGACGTGAGGAGCAGCGGACAGGCCAGCGACGGTGCGAGCAGCGGACAGGCTGGAGCAGCGGCGGCTGAGGTAAGGGAGCGGCGGACATGGCACGTGGAAGGAGCGGTGACGCGAGGAGCAGCGGACAGGCCAGCAGCGGACAGGCGGGAGGAGCGGCGGCTCAGGTAAGGGGACCCACGACAAGGCAGGCAGGGGTCGGGGCAGGAGGGGGACGGGCCGGGCAGGCGCCCGGGCTGCTGCACAATGTCGGGGCGGGCGGGGGTCGGGGAAGCCTGTTTCACCCGGACAAGGTCAGGACGGGCTCCTAGTATATATATATCACACACCTCCTCAAATGAAGACTTGAGTACGCACTCACAAAGTTCTTTCTTTTCCCAAAGGTTTATTTCGCAATTGTTTCCAGCATATCAGCAAAAAAATCTTTTTGGGAAAAGAAAGAACTTTGTGAGTGCGTACTCAATTCTTCTTTTGAGGAGGTGTGTGAAATAATTGAAGGCTTGGCTCTGCTGAGGAGTACGGCACCGGAAACGGGAGCGCCAGGGGTCTGCAACCTGAGAGCCGAATCGGTGGATATATATACATATATATATATATATATATATATATATATATATATATATATATATATATATATATATATATATTTCTTGGATTCTTCTCGCCCTTCCACTTGGCAATCGAAGTCACGGCACAACAACAGGTAGGTTTGAACAAAGATTTATTTACACACCATGTGCAAAAATAATAGTGCACATTAGACATTCCTTGTTCACACAGGGATATAATATTAGTGAAATACCTTCTACACTCTGGCAACCAGTGCAGGTACTTGGCTCTGTTCCAGAGGCGGCCAGTGCAGATCTGGCATGGTGAGGCGAGGGGTAAGGAGGTATAATCTAACAAAAGAAAAAATCACCTATCTCCTCGCCACTCTGTCCCACGTCATCTCTCCTCCACCGAACAGGAAGCAGCCAAGCTCCCCTGAGCCAATCATAATGCTGCAATGCAGCGCTGTGCTTGGTCTGAGCGCCGTGAACTCTATGGAGCGCATACAAAAATACATGGAAATCAGGTTTCATCAAATGTGTATCATTAAAGTAAAGTGGCTTGATTTGTTTTGATGCTTTCTTTATTGCTGATACATTTTTTAAAATGTGTATATTTCATTTACAGGTATTTAAATGTTGTGTGTTAGAAAAAAGCTGACACCTCACAGCTTTGCCTTTCAAAAGGGGGACCATGGTTAACAACGCGGTCACTACACCGCAATGCTGTTACAACGACCGCGATGTAACCACGCTATGCCATTACAACGCAAGTCTTTATATCGACTTGCGCTAGATGGCGTGCTAACATTACAAATAGTGTAGTTTACTATCCCAACACCTTCCCTACTGTTAAGTGGACTGGAGTTGGAATAGTAAATTACACTTTTTTAATGTTAGCACGCCATCTAGCGCAAGTCGATGTAAAGACTTGCTTTGTAATGGCATAGCGTGGTAACATCGCAGTAACGACTGCGATGTAACGGCACGCGTTGTAATAGCTAGCTTTGTTCCGTCATACATCCTTCAAAAGTCCTGTACCCCAGCAAGATTGTCACCTCTTCTCTCACTTTGCATGCAGAGAATTAAATAACACCAGTTTCTGAATAGGCTGCAATTATCTGAAGATATTGACTGACATTTGTCCTTTGTCTTGAACGTGCAGCAAATGTGACTAGATAAACACAACATTTAAAGGCTTCTTTAGAGCTCATTCACCTTCTGAGTTCCAGCGTGGTTAGTTTTGCACCCCCTACCTTACAACCAGCACCTATGCCTGTGGATAAGTGCTTGAACACCCCACATAGGGTGGGAAGAGATCCTTATGTACTAAAATACAATATAATTCAGTTCCCTTTACTCTACAGAGCTTCAGCCTGCAGGGGAGTGGGGGCTATTAGTAGATAACTCACCTTCAGGACCATCCCTATTTATTTCCTCTACCTTGAGTGTTCTCCTGGGAGTGGTTGGAAGTTAAAACGGAGCACAGCTGGAACTGCTTTCAGATCCATCAACAAACAAAGGTGCATGTGGCTCCCTAATCACAAGTTTCCAAAGAGGTAAAGTGAGATTTAACAGTGTGACTCAGACTGTTTGTATATTTAAGAATGTGTGCTTTGTAGGAATTTCAGGTTCATCTGCTTCTTTCAGTAATTCCACTAAGAAAAATTTAAAGAGCACACACGACAAGGTGAGTTTTTTCAACACTAAGGGGTCGATTCCCATTTCGGCCGGAAGGGCATTGTTCTGACCAAATCGGTCAGTGCCGGCCGGATTCATTTCCGACCTAGCCATTCCGATGGGCTCGGTCGGAAAGGAATTTGACTCAGATTTCTGAATTGCGGACGACAGGCTGCCCGCAGTCCGGAAATCCCTCAGTACTCCCCGGTCGCCTCTTTACGACTGAGGGAGTACGATAGCAGCTTTTCACTGCCTTTTCGTGCCGATGTGTCCGGCACGAAAGGCAGTCGGAAGCTGTCTTTGGGGGCCCCCAGCAGGGCCCCCTTGGGTGTGAGGCTGCCAAATGGCAGCCTGGGGGCACCTATGGTGCCCCTCCGTTGATCCCTGCACCCGGTGACAGGCACCTTGGGGTACTGGCCACAGGGTGCAGGGATGAACTGCACCCCTGCTTTCAGCACTGCAGGCATGCATTCCGCTCAGAATGCATGCTTGTATTGCAAAGTATACGATGGTCGCATTGTACTAGCAGGGCTGTAACCGACAACAGCGGGTCGGTCGGTTACAGCTCCTGGCTGATGTCGGACGGACTCAGGTCCGTCCGACATCGGAATCGGCCCCTAAATAGTGAGGGTAGTTTATTACCACCTGACAGAAACCATTTTATCAGCCTTAAAAAATAAAGCAATGGGGTTGATTCACAAAGGCATTTATGGGTACGGGAAGATGCACTACTGGAGTCTCTTTTGCTTACTGTTACATGCCTTTGTGAATCAGCTCAAAAACATTCCACTCTCTAGGCAAGATGTACGACCTTCCATTTTGCGAGTCACAAATTGCGATGTTTTATGACTCACAATGTGCGACCCGCAAAATGCAATGTACATGGGTGTCTGAGACACTGTGTGCGATTCTCAAATGTGTCGCAAGGGACCTGCCTCATTAAAATTCATGAGGCAGGTTGCAATTTGCGACCCATTGGGAATAGCCAGCCCTCACAGGGATGGTGGCTTGCTAGGGTCCTCAGAACAGCATGTCTGTGCCTGCTTTTTATATAAAGCATTTTTTTTTAAATGCAGCCCATTTTAACATAAACGTTTCAGTTTCATTTTTTAAGTGCAGGCAGTAGTCCGTGGGACTACTGCCTGCTCTTAAGAAATATCTGCACCCACATTCGCAAAGTGAAAGGGGTCCCTTGGAAACCCCTTCCCATTTGTGACTGGTCGACCAGCAACTTACCTTTGGCAGTAAAATGCAAATGTTTTGCGACCGCATTTTGGTCACAAAACATTCGAACATGGCACTGCAAGTCGCTTTTTAGGAAGGGACACCCTTGCCCACCCCTTCCAAATAGCGAGTCGCGAACCCTATATTGCGAGTCAGTAATAGGTTACCGACTCACAAAATAGGGTTTGTACATGCCACAAACCTCTTTAGGGGTCGCAAATGGGCCGATTTCCCATTTACGACTGCTAGAAAAGGTTGTGCATCTCGCCCTCTATTAAAAGTGCAAATAGTGGGCAGCCCTTTCTATTTGTTCTAACTGTTCATGAATATTCCAATTTTATTCCCATTTCAGATGTTTTGGAGCCAATTCACTAAGGCTTGGAAGAATACTTAAGATGTACTTTATGGGTGCTATTTAAGTACTTGTACACACCTTTTAAAATCAGCCTCTATTGTATAACATTCAGGGCCCGATTCCGATCTCGCTGGGAAAGCCGTACGGCCGACTTGCTCCCCGTAGAGCTTTCCGAGCTATTCGGGCTGCTGGGCTCCTAGTGACCGAGTACGATGCAATTCGGCTCTGACGGACTCGGGTCGCTCAGACCCCCATTGAAGTTAATGGGAGCCTGTTGTACAGAGCGTACATAGGATTCCATTGACGAAAAAGGCACGTCTCGGAAAAGGGACCCTGTTCCGGGGTCGCCTTTGTGCACCCATCACCGTGCATGCATGTGAAGGGGGGACTACTGGTTCCCTCCACTGGCTGAGTCGTAGGGTCTCGGGTGAAGGGGGTCCTCCTCGAAGGCCGCTTCTCAGAGCTTTTTCAAGTCGGAGGCTCCGACTCACTCCGGCTGCTCAAAACGCGCATCGCAATCGCTCGGTCAGAAATTGTACGCATTGCATTGTATGCGTCAGCCATTTTGGAGTCTCCCGAAAGGCATCGCTGATGGGTACGAGTTAGTCGTAGCGCGAGGCTTAGAATGCATCATACTTGCTCGCTCTTACAGCAGTACAAGTCGGTCTGAATTCGGGTCTACAAATTAGGCTCGCTTTATGGATGCGATTCGTAGCCCTTCCAAGCGAGCTCGGAATCGGACCCTCAGAGTTAACTAAAATTGTTCTCACTTTGTTGACTGAAAGGCGTAAGCATTTGACCCCAGCTGAAGGTGCTATATTTTTTCTTTTTCACATACATTTGGACAAAAGCCAGTTAAAGCTATCATAAAAATCTGTGACACCAAATGCATTTTAACTGCCATATATGATGCTTGAATATGGGTATATTCCAATCCTGCCCCCATACAAACCAAAGAGAATAGGTGACTCAGAAGGCTTCTAGTTCTCCCTCTACCAACCTCCACTTATTCTCTTCAAGGAGATTTATACGTAAGATGCATGATAAGACGAGATAAGGCGTGTCCTTTTATTACTGTGGGTGTCAGTGTGGCACAACCCAGAAGCCTAATATAAAGATATTCTACTATTGGACAATGCTCTCAAATTAAGTTTACTTCTGAATGCTCTCAATAGTGATGTCATCAATGCTGTAATTGAACATGTCAAGGTTAATGGTATATGTTAGGTCTTAAGCACTGCATGGCTGGGATGAAAGCTTGGGCTAGTTTACCTACATTATCATTTTGATTTCAATAGTTTTTCGTTTTTGTTTTGTAACCATAACTGCACTTTCAAAGTGTGTTTTTTCCGTCAATTTTAGAGTTTCCTCTTTAAATGGACACCAAGAGATTATAACAAAAGCTTAGCTTAACTTCACTTCAACCTTGGTTTTTTCAGTTAATTTATAAGTTTTCTGACCACATTCAACTGCTCCTCGTGTCAAACCTTCAATTTTACAGCCAACTATCACAGTGCATGTACTTCATCCTGTGAAATGGGTTGACTCCACGGCGTGGCCAGGCACTGTGCCTAACCTGGAGCAGGTGGCAAGCCCTGTAGCCCACAGCCCTCTGTTGTGTGCAATAGGTGCTGGTCACAAGGCCTGGTCAACTGCCAGGCCCTGCACAGAACCCCTCAGTTGTTAACCCTCACAGGCTGTTTTTTCCATTCTTTTCGGATTCATGAGTCCTTTCACATTATTTCTGAACCTGCTCCACAACCTATGATGCACACCTTGAGGGGTCCACAAACTTTGCTTCAGATGTGCAGAATCCACAAATGAGCCAACATAGGTTCATGAAGTTTTCCTTTGGTTCACAGTCCCTCGCCTATGAATATTGTACTGGGTTTGAAGCTACCTGCCAGAATTCCTGGATCTTGGAGGCCATGGTGAGAACCCAGAACCCAGTTGCAGGGTCCGCAGACCCCACACCAAAATGAGTCGGTTGTTTTCACAGCTGGTGAATTTTGGACCCCCTCTATGCCTGAGCCTGTGGGTCAGGTTGTACTCACCTTCCTTCCTTATACACCCTTTCTTTTTTTAGGATGCAGAGATCAAGTCCTTGTGTCCTTTAATGGGATCCATAACATTTTCCCCACATTTTTTGTTGCCAGACAATTAGTTGGCTTAGGTTCCTTAGACCAGATTTTCGGTTCATGGACCAAGAGAGACAAGGGGAGAAAAAGCTCCCTCGTCCAATCAGTTTTCAGTATTTTGTTTTTTAATTTGTGGGTTCTGGAGATCCCAGGATACTGGTTTTGTGAAGCTCTGTGAAGTAATTTGTAAATGGCACCAGAACCCCAAGATGGTGATGTAAGACCATATTGCTAAAATAGTGTACAATGGTTAGTGCCAGTAGAATTATGTGATTCTCTGGTTGCAACGTTTAATGTATAATTATGGGCTTACTGCATTTGCCACATAATTTCGCACATAATTTGCAAATTTCAGCACAAAATAGTCTTTCTCAAGTATATCACAGCTATACTGCCAGATGATTTGCCACATAATGCCAGATAATGTGCTTCTTCATGCTGTGTAATTTGGATAACCCAGATGCATAATGTTGTGCTCCATTGCTGCATAATACGACTAGTGGCCTTGACAATGGTAAACCTCTGCAGAATGTGATGAAATCCATATTATACTGGGAATGGTGGGATATTTTCCTTATTTCACAGTTCACTGTGAATTGTGGGTCTTTATACCACTGCATTTTGTGCAATAAAAATGCCCATTGCTGGCACTGCGACTGCCCTCCTTTCTCTCTAATCGCTCATTCTCTGTGTTCTGTTTCTCAGCACTTTCATTTTCAACCTCCTTTTATAAGTATTTCACACCAGGCTTTATGCATGTTTTTCTAATCTCCAACTGCCTCACATCTATCAGTAGCTGAGGATTCCGACATCTATCATCTTGAATTCATCCAGCAAACACCGCCCCCTTTTTAACATACCCCAAATTGTGTGCTACCTGACTTTCCCTCATTTCGTCTATGTTAGCGCTCTATCCATTCCATGAATATTCATTCATTCAGAGAACTTTATTTCGATCACTGTGGATCATAAAAGTACAGACACGCATAACAACCAACATCACACATATACTTAAAAGTACAAATATAAATAACAATAAATAAGGCTATGCACTCCATGATGCTATGTATAATACTCCTGGGCTAACCTCAAGAAATAACATAAATGTTAAAACAATCAAGTACGATCCTGTTAAAAGCAATATCAACTGCTATGTTAAAACCTTTTTTAATATTCATATTTTAGAGCAGATGAGAAGAGTGTTCACGGAAACCCATTCTCAACTGGGGATGACACTGTTTACTTTACCGTCGTGGATTCAGAGGGCAATGCCTGTTCCTTCATAAACAGCATCTACAAGAATTTTGGCACCGGTCTAGTTCCTGCTGGCTGTGGGTTTGCATTGCATGTAAGTTCAAAGATTTAAAGGTAGGTTTACATTGCGTGTAAATACAGCTGTGGTTCAGGTACGTTTGCGGCTGCATATATACAAACGCCTGTTTTTAAGTTGCAATGCTCCTTGCATTAAACAAATACATTTGTATTGAATTGCAACTTCCTTGTAAGGTCATGCCATTTCGATATATTGTAGTGAATCAGTTCTTCACTCAGCTCTGTCAATGTCCAATTTATGTATCACTTGAGCTGATCTTCAAGAAAAGAGAATTTCGAGCTTCTCCACACTAAGAGGATTCAACATATAAATTGCCATAAACAAATACCTTTTTTCTCATTTTTTGAAATAAAGTTCTTTTCAGTTGACAGCATATTGCAGTTGCCTGCACAATCATTCCACTTTTATATGTATATGCGCAGTCAATGCAACCCTTAAGTGGAAAAACAAAGCATTATATGCCGCCCAATTACTGCACATCGACCTGATGTATCAAAGGGTCTCAAGGATACTTCTAACAGCAGATTTCTCACCTTCAGAATATCCCCAGCTGTCAGACAGGCCCCAGCCACTTTTACAGCAATTGTCCCAAATGCAGATAGCTACCGCCATGTGGCTCCACGGTGACCCCATTCCGACCCAGAACTGACAGAGCAGTACCGTATAAAGCTCTACCCCAGTGCACTGCCGCCCCTCTCCGCAACTTCCAACAGATGCTGAGCTTTGCTCCCAACTTTGTCTTTCAACGACTTTTGACTTTACTTCAGACAGAGTGCCAGGTATAATGTCTCTCCCAAACAATCACAGGATTCAAGCAGTGCTGTGACTGCAGGAAGCAGATGTTAGTCACTGACCTGCACAGTGAGTGTCTTCTGTTTTTGGGCTCACATCACAATTTTAAGTTGGGTGATAAATGTGCTCTCAAGCGCCCAAAGGTTCACCCCGGAATCAGGAGGTGGAACTCTACATCATCGATTATTCGAAGAGGATAGTGGTCAACACATACGTCTCACTACAATTGTCTGTGTCGCAGGAAACCCTGTTCAAGGAGCTGGTCCTTCATGAAGTCGTGTACCTGCTTAAAGTCATCTGGTAACTCAAAGTCAAAGATGCATCATAAGATCAAACAAGCATTGGAAATGCAATAGGTCTCGCAATAACGCGAGTCTGAACTATTAGCATTGTAAATGATAATGCCCTTTATTTTTGCGTTCTGGTTTTTGGAACATAAATAAAAGGCTTTGTCATTTACAAGGCCTATAGCTTAAATTTGCGTTAAAACGAGACCTATTGCATTGCAATGGTGGTGGTGCTGCTGAGTTTTCTCTGAATCTGCACCCACAATCTGCACTCTGAATCTGCACTCTGAATCTGCACTCTGAATCTGCACTCTGAATCTGCACTCTGAATCTGCACCCACAATCTGCACCCACAATCTGCACCCACAATCTGCACCCACAATCTGCACTCTGAATCTACACTCACAATCTGCACTCTGAATCTGCACCCACAATCTGCACTCTGAATCTGCACCCTCAATCTGCACCCACAATCTGCACCCACAATCTGCACCCACAATCTGCACCCTGAATCTGCACCCTGAATCTACACCCTGAATCTGCACCCTGAATCTGCACTCTGAATCTGCACCCACAATCTGCACCCACAATCTGCACCCACAATCTGCACCTACAATCTGCACTCTGAATCTGCACCCACAATCTGCACTCTAAATCTACACCCACAATCTGCACTCTGAATCTGCACCCACAATCTGCACTCTGAATCTGCACCCACAATCTGCACCCACAATCTGCACTCTGAATCTGCACCCACAATCTGCACTCTGAATCTGCACCCACAATCTGCACCCACAATCTGCACTCTGAATCTGCACCCACAATCTGCACCCACAATCTGCACCCACAATCTGCACCCACAATCTGCACTCTGAATCTGCACTCTGAATCTGCACCCACAATCTGCACCCACAATCTGCACCCACAATGTGTGAGTGGCGTTGCGTGTGTGAGTGGCGTTGCGTGGATGAGTGGGGTTGCGTGGATGAGTGGGGTTGCGTGTGTGAGTGGCGTTGCGTAAGTGAGTGGCGTTGCGTGTGTGAGTGGCGTTGCGTGTGTGAGTGGCGTTGCATGTGTGAGTGGCGTTGCGTGTGTGAGTGGCGTTGCATGTGTGAGTGGCGTTGCATGTGTGAGTGGCGTTGCATGTGTGAGTGGCGTTGCATGTGTGAGTGGCAACGTGAGTGGCGTGAGTGGCGTTGCGTGTGTGAGTGGCGTTGCGTGTGTGAGTGGCGTTGCGTGTGTGAGTGGGGTTGCGTGGATGAGTGGGGGTGCGTGAATGAGTGGGGTTGCGTGGATGAGTGGGGTTGCGTGGATGAGTTGCGTTGCGTGTGTGAATGGTGTTGCTTGGGTGAGTGGCGTTGCGTGGGTGAGTGTGGTGTTGCGTGGATGATAGTGGGCTTGCGTGGGTGTGAGTGGCGTTGAGTGTGTGAGTGGCGTTGCATGTGTGAGTGGCGTTGCGTGTGTGAGTGGCGTTGCGTGTGTGAGTGGCGTTGCGTGTGTGAGTGGCGTTGCGTGTGTGAGTGGCATTGCGTGTGGCGTTGCGTGGGTGAGTGGCGTTGCGTGGATGAGTGACGTTGCGTGGGTGAGTGGCGTTGCGTGTGTGAGTGGCGTTGCGTGTGTGAGTGGCGTTGCGTGGATGAGTGGGGTTGCGTGGATGAGTGGGGTTGCGTGGATGAGTTGCGTTGCGTGTGTGAGTGGTGTTGCTTGGCTGAGTGGCGTTGCGTGGGTGAGTGTGGTGTTGCGTGGATGATAGTGGGCTTGCGTGGGTGTGAGTGGCGTTGCGTGTCTGTAAGTGTTGCTGTGTGGGTGAAAGTGGCACAGAGCCTTTGATGTGGCCTGGCGCAGGAGAAATGCTGCTGCTGCTAATTAAATACAAGAGCGGCCGGGAAGCGGCCGGGAAACACAAGTACGGCCGGCCACATAATTAGGGGAGGAGAAGCCGCACAGCACACGCTGGGAGAAGCCCTTTGATGTGCTGTGCGGCCGCGATGCGCGCTCTGTGCTGGGGGAGGGGGGAGGGCCATTAGCCTGAACTCGCGGCAAGATCAAACGAAGGGTGGGAGGGACATTGAGGAACAGATGGCCATGAAAGTGAATGGGCCAAAAGCGCGTGCCTGTGGCCACGTGCACTCGAAGAAAACGCCACGAAAAAATGCGGTGGTTTGACAATCAGTTCGAGCACTTGAATTCTCGCCATTTCCCATTCCTTCGGAATGGTAAAGGACGAGACCTAAAAATCCATGTGGGACTTGACCCTATCCCGCCATGTGAAATCAGGTGAGAATCAGTGAGGATGTGAATCGAAAGATCATACCTCACAAGCATTTTCTGATAAGGATCTGGACCTGCTACCCTTGCATGCGTCAAATTTCCTGGCCTGTCTTCAACCTTGCAGCAAATAGCGGCCTTTAAGGAGGCCATGCTGTAGCTTAGCGCTTTCTGATGCTTCTGACATTCTCTGGCATGCCTTTTGGTTCTCTGATTAATATTGGCCCCCGGTTGGACTGCTGCCTCGGGACCTTCCTCTCCATCAACTGACCTGGTGGGACCTATTCCTGGGGCCATTGTCCACGCCAGTCCCTTCTGTGCCACTGCTGATGCCGATTCCACTGGAGCAGGCTCACAATGAGACTCTTGAGGCCTATGTCATTCTACAAGATTATAAAATGCAACCAGTCAGTGTGCAGCCAGATCCGAAATCTTGGCCCAAGCCTCAGTAGTCATACTATCAGATTTTAGAGACCTTAATAGAATCTGACTCTGATGCTGTTAAGGGTATGTAAAATGTTCTCTATGACACTGATGATGATGAGGAGGGGGAGGAAGAGGAGGAGGCAGACAACTTTCTTCAGCCTTATTATACTGATGACGGACTATACCTGGATTTGCAAAATGTCAGTGGACTGGATACATCTCCATACACTGAACTGGGCTAAACATGTCCTGGCTAGGGCACCACAGACCATGTTGGCACCAGTGTAGTGCTTTGAAGGCATGCCTGGATGAGATCAAACATCTCAAATGCCCCAGTTTCCTTGATAGACATGCCCTTTGCCAACTCGAGATTGTTTGGAGGAAAGGCTGATTCTATGCTCGAACAATTTAAGGACAGTCGAGCCACAGTATGATCCTGGGGGTTCTTGTCTCCTGCAAAGCAGTTCCACCAGCAGTACAGGAAATGTAGGTGTCATTTCAGGGCACCAGATTAAAGACAACACCTACCCTCCCAACCTGTGAAGCTACAGCAGGCCCAGCCCTTTTGGAGCAGAAATCGTGGTAGTGGCTGAGGCCAACTGCACCAGAAGAGACCGCTCTCCTCTAACTCTTCCTTCTGTGCTGCATTGACTATCAGACTGTTTAAACTTGTCCTTGCTAGTCAAGCCAAAATATTCTGTTTATTGTGGGATAAATCCCCTAAAACCATACCTATTTTGCCATCGTCGAGTGACCAGTCATATGGTCACTCGGCGATGGCAAAATAGGCTAAGAGATCTGAAGTGGTTAACTGAATAATTGAGGGACACAAAAAAGAAAAAAATATGTTTTTTCTTGTCCAAACTTTATTGATCACTATAAATGAATTTCTGTACAATCAAAGTGTTTTGTAAGATCACTGCTGTGGTTGTTTGACAATATTTATTCACAATTATTGTTTGAATGTTTTGAGATATTGTTTTTTGGAACACATTTATGTAAATTGTTTTTGATAGCTTTTTTGATTGAATATCAAAATATTTTTGAATGCTGTTGTGAAATATTGATGTTTTTACATTCTCTGCACACAAATGTATGACATTTATATCAAATCATATCAAGTAAAAGAGGTATAAATAAATATACCAAGATAAACAAATACAAGGTGTTTGTCTTATAGAATTAATTTTTGAAATAATTAAGAGGGGTAGGCTATTTCCCGTGAGTGTAGGGCTTCTCCATTATAGCATTATGTGTCACCAAAATACTTCAGAAGATGTAACAGGATGACTTCCAGATCCAACGACTACTTCAACTTTACAGTTGTTTTTTTAAATTGCTGCTCACTTACCTTCTTTTATGGTTGAAAAACCGAAAAAGATTGTATTGATTGGTTAATATCCAGATCCAACGACTCCCCCCACTTTATACCGTTGCTTTGTGTATGCAACCCAAATCTCTTTGGTACTGCATAAGTGCAGAGGTCACATGTTAAGCTCATCTTCTCTACCTCTGTTTGAACTCTGGGCTTATGTATCAGCTTTTTTTTTTTACCCTTCTTGTATATCATTTCCCCATTCAAATTCTTTCCAATACGAGGAGGGATTTGGGTTGGCAAAAACCCTGTGTCAAGGCGCTTTTTCCCATTAACTAGATCGATGAATGAAATATAATGCAAAAAATGTTCTGGAATGTACATGGCATTAATAGCCATTTGTTGAAATCTGAGTGTATTTGTAACATGTTTGAAACATCCGCGTAGAGGGAATTACAATTATGATCTGTGTATATATAATCAGTGACAATGCTAATCGATATTGACTATGAAAGAGAATTTCGATCATTAGGACTAGATCATTAATTGCACATTTTGACTGATGTAAGTAATTGCTTCATCAGACATTAACTGTTAAAGTGATTAATAAAGCAGTCACTTTCAGTGAATGCTATAAATATATAATGTAACGATTGGTGGAAAAAGATGTAGTAATTAAGAAAAACTCTTACTTATTTTTAATTACTAGAGCTAAGCATATAACTTGTCACGTGATCCTGACAAAGCAAATGGAGATAATTGAAATAGTAGCTTTCAAATTTTCCACTGGCTTACTTCTCAACACAATTCAAAATTGTTGGTAATTTTTGAGCAGCAGATGCAAATATGCTGCAGACCTCCTTTCCTTCAGAAAAGGACTGAAGACTTGGTTGTTCACCCATTGAGCATCTCTCCGCTAACTTACAGGCAGTACATAGCGCCAGGACACCTTAGGGTAACCGCAGCGCTCTACAAATTCAATTAACATAACATATCTGAATACATTTTGTAATTTTCTGCAATTATGTGGAGCATTTTAACAGCACCCTGGAAAGGTGAGAATGATTGATGGATTACATCACCTAATACAGTTTGTGTGATCCTGACACAGGTCAATGTGCAATTTACCCAAACTCAAAAAGTTAGCTGCCTTCAAAATCTGTTTGGGCCCAATTTCACATTTACCGTGAAGAAAGTTTCTAAATAATCAGTCAGTCTGACCACTAAGTACACAGTTAAGGTTCCTAGATTGTTAATTTCGTACCACTGGAAGTCTTTTGAATCCAAGGTCATGAAAGTACCTCCCTTCAGTTGAGGGAGATACTATTTGGTAATAGTTATTAAACATTGATACTATTTTTTTTTTCAGAACCGAGGCTTTGGTTTCTCTCTGTCACCTAGCCACCCCAACTGTCTGTTACCAGGGAAACGTCCATTCCACACCCTCATTCCTGCTATGGCAACCGATGCAGACACTGATCAGCTTTTGTGCGCCTTTGGAGTCATGGGGGGCTTCATGCAGCCTCAAGGACACGTGCAGGTAAGAAAACACATTTCAAAGTGTATAATATTATCAATGGCATGGAAGACAGACTGCATGTTTTTCCATTTAATTTGCAGTGCGAGATGATATTGTAACCTGACATGGTTCACTCAGCTTTTCATCCCACTCAAGGTGATAACATGGCGGCCGGAAAGTTGGTACAAAACAACCATTTGGGTTGGGAAATACTTACATTTCCTATATACAAAAGGGCAAAGGGCCAGATGTATCAAGCTAAATTGCGATTGCAAACGCTGAAATGTGAAGAATTTCAGCGTTTGCGATCGCAATTTAGCTGTGTTCAATGTAGGAAAGAAAAACCTACTCGCAAAATAAGGAATCACAAAATTTGCGATTCCCTATTTTGCGCATGCATTTAGAGAATCACAATTTGCGATTCCCTAAATGCTATTCTAGTATCCATCGTAAATTACGATATTGCTGTAAGGAATCGCAAATTACCACCAACTTCAAGTTGGTGGTAATTTGCATTTTCCTCGGAAAAAGCACTTTTTAGCTTTTTTACTAAGTGCCATGGGCATGTATGTGCGCCACATGTGCACGCATGCACATTTCAGAGGTACAACAGGGTGTTCTTTTGGCACCCTTGCACCCTTGAAATTCCATACGCAATTTGTGACTACCTATTGGGTACTCGCAAATTACGCATGCAATTCCCATCCATTCCTATGGGCTTCTTGGCCCATAGGAATGAATGAGAAGGGATTCCTTAATTGCGAATTGCAATTTGCAATGCGCAATTAAGGAATATTTAGGAATCGCAAAAATGATTGCGATTACTACCTACATAGCATTTTGCGAGTCCCTAATAGCGATTCTCTAAAAATCGCTATTAAGGACTCTCAAACTGCTACAATGATACATCTACACCAAAATCTGTAAATGCAACTACCAAGAACATTTTTAATACCCAAATGTATGTACCATGGTGGAATTAGCTTATCAGATAAGCCGAACTTCAACTTGCTGACAACACGCCCTCTCAGAAGCACCAGCCTTTGCTTGATAATGTATTTAGTACCAGTTGTAGAACCAACTATCGAACAACATGTTGTTTTCTACAGTTTAAAGTGTTCTTTGCACATAGAAGATCAAACTGTTATTAAGGGTAGTCAGCCATGACCGTTTTTTGCAAATACCACTTCATCCCTCTTGCACGGTCCTTACTACTTGAGGACAGGATCATGTTTGGGAATCGGACAAACCAACTTGACCATCACTTTGATACATTTCCTAGCCCCTCCCTTCCCTGGATATACCCAGAGTGGCTCTTCAGTCAAGACTTCTTATTTGTGGGACATTCTAAGGGTCAGACGCTTCGCTAAAGCCACATGTATCTTTTGTTCTTGATATCTACCTAAGCTTCCTTTCTGTTTTAGATTTTCGTTCAGTTTTGACTGAGGAGATGTCTATTATTATGAAGAGTTCAAGCAAGGGAACCCAATCTTTTGAGTTAAAGCCCAAATGGGAGTACTTGCTATCACACAGTGGTGACAGGCACTACTTCAAACCATGAGCATCTGGTAAGGCCCAATCATATTGGATGGGCAGTGAGCGGAAGAGGAGGAGCAGGTGCAGAAAGGGGTCTTTACTTTCCTTCCTCCTGAATATTAATGATGGTTGATTTCTGGAATCCTTGCGACCAGATTATTTTCCTGTGCCAGATTTATCCGTCCAACAATGGTTCAATACGTAAGGTGATTATGGTTGAAATATTTGCGATTAAGTGCAATTAGAGTAGAGTAATAGTATCGCTACTCACTATGATATTAATATATATATAATATACCCATGTGCAAATGCAAGGCTGTGGCATATAGAAGTGACATATTGCAGTGTAAATAAATTAAGAGCCAAACTGGGAACCTAGACAGAGATGACTTTCCCCAAATGGAGCCTACCACACCCCAACCCACCTCTATTGTATCCATTTTACACAACGTTAATGTGGCTGTTTTTTTTTATTTGCATCCTCTGCAATGTTACAAGAATATTTTGTGTTTCCTACTTACCTGGATTAATCCGGTACATCAGATCAGTCTCAAGCATGTAAATATTTCTACTATTTTATTCAGATATTAAAATTTGCAAATACAAATAAACTACTATGTTTAGAACCAAAATGTTCGCACAATCTTTAAATCAATGCATCAGAAACTTTGATACAAGAATGATGATCAGAAGGAATTTGGTTACATAGTATTGTAGTGTCGGCAAAGTATAAGGCATGCTCACAATCGCTACTTGTATTAATATGCTCCCACATGCATAAAAATCTTCCACGTAAAATAGCACCATTTTTAGGTTTTGCCTGCACAGCGCTTGCGCTTTGCTTGTGAAATCTATTATTTTTAATATAGATCTTAAAAGGGACTCAATTTCCTGGCTTTTCATTGGTTCCTGTGCTTGCCACTTACTTTTTCTTTTACTTACTTACTTTAAGTACTTTACAAATGCTTGTTCCTTATCTTTTCCTGCATTTACCAATGCTTGTTCCTCATCTTTTCAATTTCGGGTAGCCGAAATACTGTTAACATCTGTTTTGGTGGAACGAAATTTTCATAAGGTTTTGACTTTTGCTGCTTTTTCGTCTTGCAGCAGATTTATATAGCATAACTTAACACCCAGAGAGATTAAGTGATTTGCCCAAAATCACAGGATGTTGCTTCGCCGAGACTCGAAACGGGATCCCCAGTTCTCAAGTCAGCATCTCTGGCCACTGCACCACATCCTCTCCTCTCCCATGATACTTGTCAGGGAGCTCTTTCCTTCGTCTCGGACAGTGATTTATAAAAACAGCGTATTATCCATTACAGAGGCGAACCCAATGCATTACAAATACTCGTTTATTGAGACTCTCACCAAAGAGCCATGGAAGGGAATACTCAACTCAGTCATACAAACATTATTTCAGCTTGTTTGAGGATGGCAGGGCACCAAATTTGCCAGACTAAATGTCGTTGTCTTTAAGTAGCCAAAGGATCTGGCTGCCAAAGTTACTCCTGCCTCATTCTCACTGTATTTTGATAATGGTGGCTGTGCAATTCGTATATTTTAGAGTTAATCTAACTTTAAAGATGAGAAAAGTGTGTTGATCCTGAAAGAAAGAGAGGCAATGTATAGCGCCTTTATAAATGCGGAGCCCCGTTTTAAAAAAAGAAACAAAGAAAACAATGCATACAAGGTTTTACATTATACAGTGTATTTGTCCGCAAGTCACACAGTTTTGTTAATATTGTGGCAAAAGGATTCCTTATTTTTGTTCTGGTGTTAACACATCACTTTTTGCTTTTTGTTTCTGTTCTTTTATAGTTTTGAAAGTTGCCCAGGAATCCAGGAATCCTTGAACTTTGAAACTTGCAGTACTGCATAGTACCGCTATGATCAATATAACTTTCCTAGTTAAACTTTCCAAGTTAAATCTTAAGACAGAATGTAATACATTATTGCATGTTTGATCTTAGTAAAGCTTATTTAATTTCATTTACCTATAGCAGGGTGTACCAGTAATGGCTGAAATATTAATAATAAAATCTACAGTACTAGCATGAAAATATTTTTTTTTTTAGAGCTTTCAGAGCCTGGTTTGTAAAAGAAGGTTCCAAAAGAGAAAATAATTTGGGCAGTGTATCAAGAACACCCAAATCCAGGGAGAACCTTGGGCCTAATGTACACACCTATTTTGCAGTAGCAAACACTGTAAATTGCAAAACAGTCATGTTTTTTGTCTGCAAATAGGTTTTCACTATGTTCTAATCTGAATTTAGGGGCATATTATCAAGACAGGCGATAACATTATCGCCGTTTTAGTGGCAGAAAACTGCTGCTAAAACAGCGATAATGGGCTTGATAATATGCTCCATGGAATTCCAATTGAAGCCCATGTTAGATGTGAAGGACATCTAACATGGGCTTCAATGTTGCGAACCAACCTGTTTACTAACAGGCACATGCATCAATGTTGGCTTTTGCGATTTCTTAATTGCGATTTTTAAGGAATTGCAATTATGGAATCGCAAACGCCTATGCATGTAGAAATCTCTTAAAAAGTAGCAATTTCTAAACATTCCTTAATTGCGACTCGCAAATTGAGAGTCACAATTAAGGAGTACCTCCCCATTCATTCCTATGGGTCTAGAGGCCCATAGGAATGAATGGGAAGACATTCTCAATTTGCGATTCTCAATTAGAGAATCGCAAATGGAGAATGCAACTTTAAGGTTGCCAAGGTGTCAAAAGGACACCCTGTTGCACCTCTTAAATCTGCATAAGTACATCTTGCACACACTCATGCCCCAAGGGCATGTGGGTGTGTAAAATGGAACTTTGGTAATTTGCGCCCTCTAGTAGCGAAATCGCTACTTCAAAGTGGCTCTTGCATTGCATTTAAGGAATCTCAAAATGCGATTCCTTAAATGCAATCGCAATTTGAGAACTTGCAATTAATTGCGAATTCTCAAATTGCGAGGGCCTTGACCCTTGATGCATCGCAAAAGCTAATTTTACGATCGCAAACGGACGATTTTTGCGAATCGCACTGTTTGGGTCGCAAAAGGCTTTGATGCATGTGCCTGTAAATTCCACACTCGTCGCAAAAATACTGGCCTCAATTTGCCACCAGTATTTTGTGACCAGTTTCAGGAACATCAGGACACCTATTTCCTAGAATAAGATGCACTGCAATCAGTCCCCAATCCCTGTGCTGACGACTAAAGTGAGCAATGTAAGAAAGAGGTATTTTGTAGGTTATATATGTACTTACTTCTCTGTGCTGTTGGGTTGTTGGCAGTTTTGCCCATGTTTTTTCTTCTCTTTTGAAGGTTCTTCTTAACATGCTGGAGTTTGGAATGAATCCACAGCGAGCTGTTGATGCATCACGTTTTTACGTGGAGTACTCCAAAGAAGGTAAATTCATTGTAATAACAATTGGTGAATAAAAGAAACAAGCTCAATACTTCAAATAGGACCTTATTTTTGGAGCTGGGCACTCTTTATTAAATTTGCACCGCACTTCCTTTGCATCATGATCCTTTTAAGAATCCATACAATTTTACATAACACAAGCAAACAGACTAGAAAATGTAAACCTCACATTGTTGACATAATTCTATAACATAACCTTTTGGAAAGACCGTCTCCAAAAGCACTTTCTAGTTTTTTCAACTTCTCTGATGATATTTTGACCCTTTTGGGGACCCCTTAATGTTTAGTTAAAGGTTATGCTTTGCCGCTATATAGCTATCCAGAGTATGGCTTATTGAGTTATTCGAGGTTGGTAAAATGAGCACCTTTTAAATTTGCACCCTTTATTAATGGTAGACTTTTATATTATAAAATCCAGTTGTTGTTATTATTAATATTTATTTATAATCATGTAAGATTTATTTTCCTTGAGACATGAGTCAAACCCCAGTGGGTGAGCTCCCAAAGCCCCTCAAAGATGATTTCAGTTACTACTGTGCCATTGGGTACTAGGCATAGTAGGGGGTGTTGTTGGGGTCACTGGAAGTGAGAAGGGCTTCCTGTGGGTTTAAGGAGGATTAGTTAATGCTGAGAGAGATATTTCACTGAAAGGAGATATATTAAGTACAATCTCTGTCCAGTTAGTGCAGTTTTAAGAATGTAAATAAAGACATCCTCCAGGGTGCATTTATTTAAAAAAACATAGTCCCAGAGAACACCTCACTGAAAAGTACCACAGTTAGAACAAATAAGTCGTTCCAAAAACAATAATCTGAAATGTCTTTCTCGAGAAAAATTATATTTTGCATTTTGTTTTTATTTCAAAAAGGCCAAAATGCATCTGAACATTCTACAATAAAAAAGTAAAATAAACATCATGCTCAAAAAATTAAGAAACATTCCAAGATGGATTCCTTTTTTCAGGCATTTGTTATGGTGCAAATATGGCTTCAAGGGTCAAGCCACAGAGGCCACTTTTATTGTAACTGGAGCAACTTTAAAACTAGGACCTATAAGTAGGCGTTGTGTGGGATCCAGACTGGATTACAGAACCCAGGATGCAATGCAGAAGGACGGTAGACATTTTATTTAAGGCAATAAATACACTTTACATTCAGTTTTTTACATATTCAGATAACACAACTTTATGCACACGAAGATAGTGAAATGTAACTAGAATCACATGATTTTTTGCTGAATGACGGCACCATAAAATTAGGACCCACGTCTTATCTACCACCCAATGTATCTTCACACATTAAATTTGAGCAGGATAAATAGGTCTTGAAGCGTTGTTCAAAACTACAAGTGTATAAGGCGTGGTCAACATTTTCAGAGGCAGAGTTCTCCAAGATGAGTATGTCAGCTCCACACAAGAGTTGTGTCCCTGGATGGTAAGTTGGAAACCCTTACCAGTACCCTTGCTTTTGGGATATCTGAAAAGTGTAAGCTGTTTTAAGATGAGGGTGCTCGGTGTTAAGTCATGTTGGCTTATCGGTGTCACAAAGCAGGAGGCACAACTGTTTCTAAGGCAAAACAATACGCCATTTGTAAACTTTATAAAATATTTTATTTGGAGGTCTAGTGGAGTTATATGCTCAGGAGGAAGCTAAGACTTAATGGAGGTAGATTTGTTTGTTCAGCAGCCAAAGTGGGAATCACAGCACTTATCTAATGACATTTTACAGAGCTATGTTTTTGGTTGACGTTGGTTTCTCTTACCGACATGCTATAGACACTTTTTTAAATATCTTATTGTCCACAGTTCAACTTCTTCAAGGCAGGCTTTACAGTGTCTAATGTGCATTTTCAAAAGACTTACTCTATCTGGGTGCCTTCTTCATTCTGTGGTGCGAAAACACTCTTGCTAACTTCAAAGCCACTCAATGTTTAATCTAAACTGACACAGGTAGCTTTAAATCATCCCTAATGTTAACAACATTATTATATTGTATCTTATAACTGGTAGTGCTTTTATAAATATGTAAAATTGAAGAGATTGTTTACTGTAGTTTTGTAACTGGAATAAGCACACATCATTAAACAACTTGGCATCCAAATAGATCCTTGTAGAGCAAATTCTCATCCAATGGAACTCTGCTTCACTAACCTCATGACTGTGAATCTAGTTAACAAAAAGGATTTAAAATAAGGTAGTGCTGACCTTCAAGCAGTCTGTCATAGCATAAATTTGATGTGAAGGAATTCGGTTACCAGGATCCTTGCATTAGCTCTTGGATATTGCAAGTTACCCGCAGGGAGCCACTCTATATGACTTGCTTACAAAGGTGGCTCCCTGGGACCTGTAGCCGTCGCTGGCTCTCCAGTCTTATAAACTTGTCTTCTGTATTCAGCTAAGGCAGAGGCTAATGGCAGCCTGCTCACTCCATGTCTGATGTGTCTGAAGCCAGTCAAAGCTTGTGCCTTGCACTGTCCATGGAGGGAGCACAATGTTAGTGAGCAACATGCCCTCTTGAGCTTAGGTACTCTGTTGAAGAGTGCTGGTTTTTTTTGCAGAAGAGTCCCTCTGTGGAGTGCTGTTTAAAGAGCTGTGAAAGTAATCTGCACTCATGCCCATCTTAGAAGTCTGAACATTTTTATTAACAAAAAGAAAAATAATACGTGAATCACAGCAGTCAATAGGCGGATCCCCATGCTCCCTGTGAGCCTAAGTACACATGTACCGAACTCAAGTTTATATTTTCATACGCAGGGCGCAAATGGAGATCATGTGAGGAAACTGAAACAAATACATTCTGCAGGGGCAGAAACTGAAATTATGGAAGAGTGCACACTCGACCTTCAAACTGATACACAAATGTCAATTTTCCAGCGCAAGCGATCCAAAAATTATTCTTATGCGATGCTAGGCTTGATAGTGAGGCTTTGCACATCAGGTGGGCATAGCTTGGTAGCACTGGTTTAGTACTGAGCAAGAACATGGCTGCCAATACTGCAGTTACTCTTAAGGCAATATTTCTGAATTCCGCAGAGGGATCTAATGGCTGGTCTTTCTCACGCTATGTTTTCTCGACTTCGGCAGAGTAACACTCTCCCCAGTAACCAAGGAAGTCTTACTTGGACCACAACCCAGTCTTCATGCAAACTCATCAGCTTGATGTCGCCCTCCATAGTTGTGATCGTTTAAAACCCTTTCCAGGTGGGTTTCACTTAAGGGAATTAGATTAGAGTCACATTCCTCCTCCTAACTGTGCAATATCAAATACAGTGCTGACATTTTCAAGGGCTATTAGATGGAGTGCCTTCCTTAGGCTCAGAGATGTCTAGCTCCTGGTGAGAATTTCAATTAACAAGTCTGGATGCAGCAAAATGGTTTAAGGAAGGTTCTCCAGATGCCTTACTCCAAGGCCCTGTGCTCCCCAAAGGCTGAACTGCTGCATTTTCTCCAATTCCTATTGTATACTACATGCCTTTTCAGTAATTTAAAGTTCTCCAATAGGTCATATTTCACCAACACAAACTGCGATTTTGAGCATGAACACACCATGGGTAGGGCTTTCCATTCTAAATAGTAAAATACACTACCTCCTTTTTAAATTACTTCACACAATTTTTCCACAACACCTTTTTCCCTCCTTAAACAGTTTTTTTGTTTTTCCACAAGTTTAATGTAAATATTTGTTTATTCTTTCATAATAGCAAAACACTGTTTTCCGTTACAGGGCACACTTGGAGGCGTGCTTACAGGGCTCCGAAGAGTGGTATCTGCTTAGTGTAAATGTAGTACTGCATTGCTAAAAAGAAGGCCTCAGCTCTTTCAATAAGAGGAGTAATTCTGTATTTTAATGCTTCTACTGATGAGGTGTTTGGGCAATAATGGCTTGGACACTGAAGACCTAATGTAATTTTTTCAGTTTTTTTAAGTGACAATATTTTGTTGCAGTTCTCAAACAGACACACCTTTAACCTGGAACATTAACCATGGAAATGTTTGCCTTAATATCCAGAGTCTCTGTTTCATCAGGGCTGGGGTAGGAAATGCAAAGGCACTTGTTTAATATCAGTAAATTGTGGGAGACTCGCTGGTTTTCTTTCACTTCAGAGTTACTGACATATGCCAACCACAGGACTGTAGGGAAGGTAAAAATAACGATATATTTCCCATTCCAAAGCAACCCCAGAGACCAGATGTTCGGAGGCACAATACCCTTGTCCTGATGGGTTGACCAGCAGACTTTTTTTTAAAAACTTATTTTTATTAGAGTACTGCATTATTTATCACTACAATTAGCACATTCTGCAATTCCCATATTCTGCCTATAGGGCCATTAGCAAGGCTTACATTGCAGCTTGCGTGGTGCACCAGGGTTTACTCACCTGGGTCATTTGTGTGCAGTAATGTTCATTATGGTCCAAATGCAGAAGTTACTGTCGGAGAACCATACAAAGAAAAAAACAAGCTATAACATCTCACAGCAGTGACTGGTGACAGTGGGCCCGATTCACAAAATCCGAACTTAAGTCTGTCTTAAGTCTGTCTTAAGTTTGTCTTAAGACAAACTTAAGACAAAATCCCAACTTCTGTGAATACCAAAAGTAGTAAGTTTAGGATTTTGTCTTAAGTTAGTTCTGTGAATCGGGCCCTATATTTGCTCTATATCATGATTAACGGATATAAGATTCATTCGCAGGGCCGGGTTTCTGCCTGCTATTCGAGGGCTAAGCAGAGTCTTTTTATATTACCAAAAATATGCAGTTTCCCAACTAATCCGGGAGGGGAAGGTGGCAAACTGTATTAATCCCGCTCTTTCTCTTGATGAGAGTAGGGGTTCCAGACATGCATAGGGGTTCAGGTTTGGTGGCAGATACCACATCCTGGTTCTTTAGAGAAACATATCAAAGCAATATAAAATCAACACAGATGTAGGAATTCAGTGATGCTTGCCCCGATTTCCTGGCCAGGAGGCAGGTCCTTCTGATGCACCTAGCCCTGCCAGTAACCACACATCAGTAGCAGTTAGTATACTCCATTGACAGTTTCAAAGATCACATGGTTATAATGACTGGGGGTGAGTGCTTGTATTGTCAACGCTCCGTTCATCATTTCCTTTGGTTTTTCTTTGTTCGCCATAAGTTGGCAGGGTATGCTCAGACTTGAGTCCCTTGCTCACTTTGCCACTGGATTCAAGCAAGCCGGGCTGAAGACGGCTGTCATGCCAGAAACCGGTCCTCAGTAGCTTGTTTCCGGTCCAGGGAAGGCATGGCTTGGCAGTTCGGGCTGGACTGTTCCCATGAGGCACAGGGTCAGACTGATTTGCATATGGCCATGTCTGAACTGGGTGGCAGAGTGGGCTAAAGAACGGTGATGGATTAAACCCAGATCAGTTGACTGGGGGTGAGTGCTTGTATTGTCAACGCTCCGTTCATCATTTCCTTTGGTTATTCTTTATAATGACCAATGGCCTGTTAGCAAACTTTTAACTTCTGGTGCCCTTTGAACACTGCCAGTTCTCAGCTGACAGTAATCCCTGGTGTTTAGTAGAGTGAATTGGACTTGTATACATTTGTATACATTTGGACGCCATGCCATTTGAGGAGAGGGAATAAGTGAAGACAATTGGAACATTACAATTTATTTTACTTTGTCTCACAGGCCTAAGGGTTGTGGCTGGGGTGAGTGGAGAGGAATTACAAAAAGGACATGGGTAGCCCCTTTCTCCCTCTGTACTGCTCTGCTCCCATTCCAGCTACAAGTGTTAGGATTGGCAGGTGGGGTGATCTGTGGAAGAGCTGTACACACTGACTATACTCACCCACACACCTTCAGTAGCGGGCTATAGAATTCTGATATGGAGCTCCTGATTTCCCTGCTACCATGGATTATTTTCAGTAAGTAGATACTTACCTGTGTGGAAGAAGAAAGTGCCTGCGTGCTTACTTGAAGTCTGAGCACGTTTATTAAGCAAAATAAAAGGTACAATATCATGGTGCAAAGTGTCAAGGGATACCACCTTTCGCATTGAACATCTAATACTAAGCAGCCACCCTCCAAGGATTTTTTTTAAAATAGATTTCTTTATAGCGACATGAAAGGGAATACATGTGGCAGAAACTGAAACTCTGATACTACTGCAGGTTTCAGGGCCGGACTGGCTACCGGGCGTTTTGGCATGCTGCCGAGCTGGGGGCTGATGTCACTGCAATGGGGGCTAATTTCGTTGAAGGAGACCTGCGTGTGCTTCGAAATAAACAAAGCAAAACTAATTTCGTTTAGCACACGCAGGTCCCCATCAACAAAATCAGTCCCCAGCTCGGCAGCATGCCAAAACGCCCGGTGCCCAGTCCTGCCCTGGCAGGTATACAGGCGTCTTGTGCGAGGAGTGCAAAAGACCTTGAGAGAAGACAGTGAACTATCTAATTAAGAAACGTAATCTTGTGTTGCCAAGCATGAGAGTGAGCTAAATACGTCAGAAGTGAGGCGGCCTGCGGCCGGCAAGCGGGGGCAAGATGGCCGCTGAGCTGTTGTAGAGGGTAGTCGCACCTACTCCCTCTCCCGACTCAAGAATGCTCACGCCGAATTAATGGATATGCTGCTTCTTCAAGGACTAGCCAAGAATCTGGAAGGAACGTACACTGGTGCTGAGCCCCGAGCAGTGAAGGCAATACTGGAATCCGTTTTTACAGCATTAGCGATACTTGGAAAGCACTGGTGGAGATTTTACATCGATCTACGTGAATCATTGAAGATGGCACATTGTTCTGGGACAATTCCGAAGGTGCCGACCTCAACCACAACTAAACGATTAACCCCCCAACCCCCAACAAACACTGCCTCGAAGGGTCAGAAATCTAAGAAATCGGATAAGGCTGACATAACCGACAAAGAGAAGGAAAAGATATCGGAATCAAAAGCGGTGAAATCCTTGAGCACGCCCGTGACCAGAACTCAGCAGCGGGGGTTACAACAGGGCGGCGGCGGCGCACAATCAAAAGAGACCAGGGGCTCACAGCAACCAAACCCCCCTGCAGCTAAAGATCTCAGACAGCCTACCATGTCCGAAGCATTTGCGGGCAAAACAGCAACCGGGGGCACAATGGCATCGATCAGGAGCCTGTCTGTCTCGGCAAACGCTGGAGTTCCACCCGACGGCCTCGAGGACGCAAGCGCTGAGGTTGCCCAGCAACAGGAGCTCCCGCAGCACACGCCTCCCGCGGAAGCGGCTCCCGAAGGCAGAGGCATGGTAACAGCAACGGCGGCGTGCAGGGGGGATTCAGAGGCGGCTCTGGAGGGCTTGGATGACATGGAGAAGCACAACAACTCGCAAATGATGGATGCCCTCTTACAGGTCGAAGAAGGACTTCCCATTGAGGGTAAGCAGAGGCAATTACAAGACGCAACCTGGGGCAGTCTGAAAAGCTTAGCAAGCCATGACTCGCAGCGGGAGCGAGGGGGGGTCAAAGGTGGGAGAGGTCGTTCCCCCGAGGGGGACAAGTTTTACTCACTAAATGAAGGCTCTGACTCATCCCAATTGAGTATGCAGGGAGAGGGGAGCTCTACAGAGATATCAACAGACTCAGAGGAAACCCATACCAGCGCTTCCAAGAGTAGGGGCACGCAAAAGAAAAGAAGATCAGTAATTAGACGGGACAGGGGCGGTTCATCATCTAGTGCTAACAAGAAACTACTGTGGGACTACACCGGTACCACTAGAGGCTACCAAGAAAACTATCTCGAAGAGGGAGCTGCAAGTAATGAGGGCTGCTCAACGCCGGGCGTAACACTAGATGCAATGTTTAACATGCTGAAACAGATGCACGCCGAGGCAAGGACAGAGAGTCGGAGGGCCAGACAAGACACGAAGAAAATCCAAGCAAGCATTAGGAAAATTAATACAAAATATGAGGAAGTAGAGGAGAGAGTGGGTCAAGTAGAGGATAGGACTGGCAGGCTTGAGGACGAGTTTTCAGACTGGCAGACACATAAAATGGAGCAGGGAAAGGTTGTGGAAGATCTAAAATGGAAGCTAGAAGATTTTGAGAATCGCCAGAGACGCAACAATGTGAGACTTCTTGGACTGGAGGAGGGGGTGGAAGGGCAGGATCCAAGAGGGTATGTGGTCAAATTGTTGAAAAGCGCATTCCTAGAGGCACAGTGGCAATGGGAGACTGAGGTTCAGAGAGCCCATAGATTCCCACTTATGCAGAAAAAGAGAAGAGGCGGTAATCAGGATACCCTGCCGAGGGCCATGCTAGTATTTCTAGGAAACTTTCTTGCGAGGCAAGAAATAATGGAAAATGCCAGGCCTGATAACAGGAAAACATATGATGGTTCCACTTTCTTCGCAAGACCTGACTTCTGTCATGTGACAGTTGAAAGGAGGTGGAAACTTAGGCAACTGATTACGCCTTTTCAGCAACAGGGTTCTGAGGCGTATTTAATGTTTCCTGCGAAACTGAAAGTCATTACGGGGGGCCAAACTAGAATGTTCTTCTCAGAAATTAAGGCAGGTGAATTCCTAGCGGAAATCACGGAGAATCGTAGGGGTAGAAATAACAGAGGAACTGAGCTAGCCAAGGTAACATTGTAACATAGGGACCTACTCGGGGCAGGTTAATTTATTCATGAGGGACGGCTAGTTACCTTGAAGAAGATTGTATTTGTAACACGAGGAGATGGGAAGGGAGGGGGAGCTGACACTGCAACAGAGAGCAGTCACACATAGGTCATGTTTGACCTATTTGCCTGTAGCAGGGGGGGTGGGGAAGGCAGGGGGAGGGGGAGGGGGGGAGTGGGGTGGAGGAGGGGGGTGCACGAGGGGACGGTGATGGTAGGTGGGTAACTACAGCACAAAAAAGAAGATACATGGTTATTTGCTGACATTAGTCACACTAGCAGGAGGGCGGAAGGAATGGCTATCGTGTAAGGGAAACGACACTGAGTACAAATGGCGTTAAAAATTGCCTCCATTAATATCTGTGGGCTAAACGAGGGAGGGAAAAGACAGAAAGTAGCGGCAATGTTAAGGTTCCTCAAACTAGATGTGATATGCCTTCAGGAGACACACATTGAGGGCAAGAATAAATACCTCCTGGAACAACTTGGGTTTGAGGTCCTGGCAAATACACAACAGGACTCTAAGACAAGAGGGGTGGCCATAATAGCGAAAAGGGGAGTAATGAGGGTGAAGAAGAAGGAGAATCAGGGGGGAGATGGGTCTTGATCGAAGGAGAAACAGGCGCTGGCTGCTACACAATTGCTTCTGTGTATGGTTCGAACGAGGATGAACCTGAAGTGTTTGATTTCCTAGATATGGAATTAGCTCTATGGCCGGAACCTGTGATATGTTGCGGGGATTTCAATGTAAATGGATTGATAAATTTGGGTATGACGGGCGGGGGAGTTCAGGGGGATCGCAAAAGGAAATCACGTAGGGCCATTCGTAATCTAGCACAGCATAATGCACTTGTGGATGTCTGGACAGTTAATAACCCGCCAGGGACAGGTAGCACCTTCTATTCAGCACCACATAGGATGATTGCTAGATTAGACTATTTCTTTATTTCCAGTTCCCTGGTCGCTGGTACCCAGATTGAAAGGTTTCCCCGCGTACTTTCAGATCACAACCCACTTGTGATAACCATTCCACAGACTACCAGGGGAGATCGAAAAGAGAACAACTGGACGTTTGAGAGAGGGTTATTAAGGGAAGAAGATTATGTCAATAAGATGAGGGTTTGGATCAGGCAGTTTTGGGAAATTAATAGAGGAACGGCTGCAGCTGGGATGGTTTGGGATGCCTTCAAAGCTGGGGTGCGGGGAGAAACACTAAGCTATACACTTCAAAGGGGTAAAAATGAGAAACTAGCATTATTCAGAAGGCTCAGAGATCTGTCAGAGTTGGAAAACCAACTTATTTGTGCCATTATTACTCAACAGCCCTTGGAGGCGATTTTACCTAGCATAGAGCTAAAGAGATCAGAGGCTAGCGAGAACATTGCAAGGAAAGCTGCAGGTCATTATTTTGCCAAAAGGGAAAAATGCTATGAATTCAACGAGAGAGTTGGCCATCTTTTAGCAGTTCGAATTCGACAAAACATGGCAGCCGGAGAAATAAAAGAAATTAACGATGTAAGGGGAAGGGTCGTAAATAAGGTAGAGGAGGTACGAGAAGTTTTCAGGGAATTTTACGCAATGCTGTATGATTGTGACCCCAGGAATAGAGATGATAAAATAGAGGAATACTTGTCAGGAATTTCACATGCAAAGCTAAAAGATGAAGGAAAGGAGGCATTAGAGAGGCCATTGACGATGCAGGAAGTGCACAATGCAGTACATCAGCTCCCCTCAGGGAAAGCAACAGGTCCTGACCAAATCCCAGCTGAATTCTATAAAACCTTCTGGGATATCTTGGGGATAAATATGCTGGAGACCTTAAGACAAGCGCAGATGGGGGAAACTATCCCGCTGACATGGGCAGGGGCAGATATCATTGTAATTCTTAAAAAGAACAAGCCGCCCTTGGAACCAGGATCATACAGACCTATAACTCTTATGAACCCAGATACAAAAATCTACTCTAAAGCGTTAGCACAGAGGTTAAGCAAGATAATCGAGAGTCTAGTGAATACGGCACAGCATGGATTTATTCCAGGGAAAGGTACAATGCAGCACACAAGACAAATGGTTACCATCTTGGATGCCGCAGGAGCTGCAGGAGACCCTGTCGCTGCTGTATTCTTGGATGCCGAGAAGGCCTTTGACAGGGTCTCCTGGGGCTATTTGTGGAAAGGTTTGGAATGGTTTGGTTTTGGTGCAGGATTTATCAAGGCTATTCAGGCTTTATATGTGGAACCAACGGCAAGAGTAAAGATTAATAAAGGATATACCTCCACAGTGAGGATAAGGCGTGGTACACGGCAGGGCTGTCCGGCCTCGCCGCTTCTCTTCGCGCTATACCTGGACCCCTTGTTGCGAAGGCTGCAGGAAAATATTGATATCCTTCCCGTCAAACTTCACGGGCAGGAGCATAAGTTATTCGCGTACGCAGACGACGTAGCAATCATTACACCGAACCCAGGAAGAGCAATAATAGAAATAGAGCAGGAAGCAGCAAACTTTGGTAGAGTGTCAGGCTACTCAATAAACAAAGGGAAGACACAGATTGTACAGAACAACTTTGTAACATATTAAGACTCAAGAGTAGCCACTGAAGCGGTATACTTAGGAATTAAAGTCACAGCTGACCTAGACAGATTGGTAGAGCTGAATATGGGTCCACTGCTGGCAAAAGTGAAAGATAACACCGAAAGGATTCATAATCTCCATCTAACCCTGATGGGCCGCATCAATGTAATAAAGATGGTAACCTTTCCGAAGTTCCTCTATCTCTTCAGGGCTATCCCATTATATTTTGACCATATATGGTTTAATAAATTAGAAGGGATATTAAATAGATTTATATGGGCACAGGGGAAGACTAGGAGAGCCTATCGGCATCTCACGTTATCTAGAGAGAAGGGGGGCTGGGGGGCACCAGATCTAAGGCTTTATTACTGGGCAGCTGCCCTGCAGTATTTTCAGGGGCTGATATGGGGTGGTGGTCTAGGGCAAACTGAGGGTAGATTGGGATTCACTAATGTATACACTGCACTATTGGGTGAGGGGGCGGTGAATGGATTCTTAAACACAATTGATTTCAGCTATTTTAAACATACACGCTTTAAGACATTAAGGGCGTGCTTATATGATCTGGAAAGCGATATCAAAAAGACTGGGGCTAGGGAGGTATAATAACTACACACAGCTTTACTCAAATAGTTCATTACCGGGAGACATTTTTAGAGATACAATAATGAGGGACTGGAATAACAAGGGGATTGTTAAGGTAGGTAATCTCCTGGATAATCAGGGGGGTATACTACAGTTTGCGGAGCTGCAAGCTAAATTTGGGCTAGACGGCCGCAGCTTCTTTAAGTATTCACAAATAAGAAGCTTTCTTTCACAAAAACAGGGTGGCCTATTAGGTTTTGGTCAGAGTAAAATAATGGAGTATATAGAATGCACCACCACCTGCACAATTAGGCAGCTCTATGCAGAACTCACCGCATGCAAATGCGATGACAGGGAGAAATATGCCCTAAAATGGATAGGAAAATTGGGGATCAACGCAGAAGGCTTTCAGGCATCTATTGATATGGGTCGAACTGTGCTCTGTTCAACTACATTACAATCTCAACACTATAAGACTATATACTCACTATATCATACCCCGGCTAGAATTGCACAATGGGGTGGCACGTCCGGAATAATATGTCCCCGCTGCGATTCTAAGGATGCAGATATTGTACACATGTTTTCACAATGTCCACAGCTCTACTCTTTAAAAAACGCGATTGAGGAATTCTTGGAAATTTCACTAAAGATTAAGACAAAGTTTACAGATGAACTAAAAATTTTGGGGGTGGGGGAAGGCGTAGCGGGATTGCTAGTGGAATTCATGTTTGTCTCTATGGCAGTTTATCGTATTTGTATAGCAAGGACTTGGCTAGATAAGTTTCCCCCCTCGTTCCATACATGGATTGCAAGCCTTCTTGCTACGTATAACCTTGAAAAAGCAATATATGAGAGGAAGGGGCGAAGAGCTAAGATATTAGGGCGGAAGATATGGCAACCTATTACCAGTTGGAAAAATGGTAGGGTTGGTGAAGGGCAGCCGGAGGCCGCCTTGGAAAGTGTGATATAAGGTATAATAGCTCCTCATATCCCAGCTTCTTTTTTCCTGGATTATTTGTACTCTTTAAGTCATTTCTTGTTTACTCTTCTAGCCATACTATTGATATATAATGTAATTTTTCTGATTTTGTAGAATTAATGATTTGTGCTGTAACATGAACTGTATTTGTGCAGAAAATGAAAAAATGCTTAATAAAATGTTTAAAAAAAGAAAAAAAAGAAGTGAGGTGGCCTGCACAGTTCTGGTGAACTTGGCAACTTGGCAGTTGCTGATCAGCATGGCATTGACTATAACAGTATTTTTTTTTTAAATGTAATGTTTTCTCACCAGTTCCTGGTACCCCCATATGTTTTTTCCATAATAAACATTCTTTATTGACTTTCTTAAAAGCACACCATAGTCCACCTTCTTCACAAGTTAATTGGCCAAGATTGTCATCCCATTCCACTCCCCATATATCCCCAACTCAGTCCCACCCCTCTTTAGTCAAGAACTCCAAATCTTAGCAGCCACGTACTCAATAAATCTCCCTCTCCTTAACAGCACAGAAGTTTGTTGCTATCCTCTATGATGATTTGTTTGGGGTTTGGTCCGCCCTCCAATTCTTTGCAATGTCTCTCTTTGCTACAAGATATCCCAGACCCACTATAATCTTTTCATACCGGGAGCCATTTCAGTCTTCGCTTATACCCAGTAGACTCAATTTTGGGGATATCTCTACATGTCTCTTTAAACCCCTGGATCATGTAACTCCCCGCCCCAATTTTCTGCCAGAATTGTGTTATCTCTGGGCAAGACCAAATCCCGTGACTAGACTCTACAACCCTTCCCACGACGTATACAGGAAGGATGCCACAATAATGCCAATTTTCCAGAGACTACTAGTGAGATAGTAAAATCTGTGTAGGAATTTGAGTTGTATAAGGCATAGACTGCAGATGTTGCACGCTCACAGAAAGCTCTCTCAGATGCAATCCATTCTTCATGCTCAAGAGGCCTTATATCAGTCTTCCAGGCTTTATTCAAAGAAATAAATCTGTAGGGTACATTGGGGATGGCAAATGCGAGATATACCATGTCTACTCATAGCCTCCAAAGAAATCATTGTCTTCAGCAAGTTAAAGTCTTGGGTAGAGACCAGTTTCACCCTATCCTGAAAAATTGCGATCAGTATAGTTTCAATTCTTCTGCTAGCCAATCCACCTCAGAGCCTTATGCCAACAATTCAGAACAGCCAAGGTGTGATCTGGCAATGCATCGGGAGGCCTTACACCGTAAGCGTAATTCAACTGGTCCGAACCCTCAAATAACTGGAGCTCCCCTCCATTCGATGGATGATCCTCTCACCAAACAACCACTCATTATTGGGAAGCTGCAAAGCCAAATAATACAAGTTAATGCCCGCCATACTGAATCCTTCCTCAAACCTGGATTGAATTCACTTTTCCCTCCAGATCCTGGGAGACACCTGAGGACCAGGAGTTCAGCTTGAAAGTAAAATAATTAGAAGCAGCCCCTGCCAACTCACTTTCGTGCCCACCTCTCCTCCCTTTGAGTGTTCAAGCTGTGAAAAGGGTTTATCAGAGAAGGGTGGCAGAGGATGGGGTTCCTCTAATTTGGATTAGATGGGAGGAGAAGCAGAACCCCAACGCTACTAGTCACACAGTCAGTACTTAGTTAGCCCTCGTGCATTTTTTAAGCATGTCTCTTTCATGAGCTCCACTCACCCAAATACCAGTGTTACTGGAAGTTACATCACACACACTTTTTCCTCTGATTGCATTAGAAGAAGAGAGATAAACCCTTTAACTCTGGCGTCACAGGAAGTGATCTGACATGACTTTTGACCCTGATGCCATCACAGGATGCAGTATTAAGTTAAGTGACTTTTAAACAATTAACTAGAGTGCATTTTACATTAAAAGTAGATTTCTTGAAGATTACCAAAGAGGCACACCGAGAGGGCATATTAAAGTGATGAGAATGCATTTTTTCTGTATTTTTGTCCCTGTTGAAGATCTCATCGTGCCCCTTGAAAACACTGCTTAAGAAGTGGAAATAGAAATTAAATACAGTGTGTATGAATACATTCTTTAGGATGATCAAAAACTATATCAGAATTAAGTGCATATATGCAGTAGAACAACATCATTGGGTTATGGCAAAAAAGTACTTGATTTATTACAGACATCACGTTGCTAATCAGTGCGAATAATGGCCCATTCAGATATCACCCCTCTTAATCGGCAGCGCAAAAATCATTATATTGCATAAAACTGAGGGGCATATTATCAACAAGTAGCGATATTTATCGCTAACTAAGCTTAGCGTCATTTTTTCTATCGCCGTGCATCGCCGGATTTTATCACAGAGATATAGTGCTATTAGCAACGTTTATCTCAAATGCGATAAACTTTCCGGCGTTAGAGGCAAAATGCGTGAATATCGCTGGTAATCCAGCGATATTCACGCATTATCGCCAATGGGGACTTAGCCAGAATATCCACCTCCCATTGGATATAATGGATAAGAACTGGTCTGAGCAGGTGTTCGTTTTCAGCGATATTGGCGATTAGCATGAATTTTTTAATCGCTATGCCTGCGTTGATAATAGGCAATAGCGATGTTAGCGACTGCTTTCAGTCGCTAACAGGTTGGGTACGCTCACTTTGCATGTCATTAGGGATAAATATCGCTGACATACAAAGCGGGCCCCAAACCACTCGCTATCGCCTACAAACTGTCGTTAACTCCTGTTAGCGACAGCTTGCTAATAGGGTGATGAAATTATCGCCGCTTTGCAACCGAAAACGGCCGCTAAAGCGGCGATAATTTCATATCGCCTGCCTTGATAATATGCCCCTGAATTTCTCTATATCCACGTAAGCATCATGGTGTTTTGTAAAATCATTCATAACTTCCTGGAGAAAATATAAAAGAGTTCACCCGTGTTTGGAGCTCATGTTTATAGTTTTTGGTGAACCTAACATCACATTTGCACTGCCACATAAGCAAAGCTACAAGGTGAAAAACTAATACGTCAAACCCAATATGTGCGAGATGTCTTAAGGTTAAACAGCCACACTCAAATAGAGCACATCACTGTGCAACATGCATTTGCCTGATGTTTATCTTCGGTAGAAGACATTTAAAAAAGGATGCAATTTCCAATGTTTCCCAGCACTATTTTTGATGTTTCACAAAATAAAGTCTTTTGAAATGGACTTTTGAATGTATCTACACATGCTGGGCAGAGCTTGCAGGAAGCTTGCTGGGGGTACAAAAGGGCATCTCTGGAGTTGAAGCAGCTACATCTGGCGACACCTAAAGGTCATCCATGGTATTAACACAGGAATAGTGAATGTTACACAACTAAAAGCAGAACAAAATTGTAAACCCTTGACTGACAGATTGAGGGAGATACAAAACAACACATGTACTTAATTGCCAATAGAGTGAATAACAGCAGATATATCCAGCAACAGCAAGATACAGACACAATTTCTATCAACAGGTGAACTATACCATTAGGAACCTGTAAGATGGTGGTTTGAGTCATTTACACATCCTGGAAAACTCATCAATCACCTGGCTAGTAGGCCGCTAACCATAGAAAACTTTATTTCTGTCATATGACCAGAAAAATGCAAGTGCGATACAGCTCATATAAATAGAATAAAATCTAAAAATAGACATAAGTAGCATAATAAAAACATCAGTCGAGCAATAATCTTTAGTACAGTAAATATATGGATTAGCCACTTAGTGCACAATGTAAGACCAAGACAACAAAAACCTCTGCCTATTCCAAAGAGAACAACATGGCCCGCTATCCTGTCTGCATTCTAAGGGGTCCATTACGATGTCAGGCGGATTGCCTCCGCCAGGCTGGCGGTGGCCACCGCCTGCCTGGTGGAGGCAATCCGCCCGACATCGCAAGCCCAAATCCCCCCCGCCAAATTAGGATGGCGGGAGGATGGCGGCGGTGAAAAACACCGCCCGCCTGTTTTCCGCCCCGGGTGCCTTGCGGCCGGGGCGGAAAACGAGTAATATGGTGGCGGTGTCTGTTAGACACCGCCCGCCATATTACTATGTGCATTTTTCAATGCCTTTCCGTGGCGGCATAGAGGCATGTGGTGTTCACTCTGGGGGACCCCTGTGGGCCCCCAGAGTGAAGGCCAAAGGGGGTTGGCACACGGGGGTACCTGTGGTACCCCCCTGCATTTACATGATCGAAGCGGCAGGCACCGTGCGGTGCCTGCCGCTTCGATCATTTAAATGTGTGCATTTTTTTTTAACATTGTGGCGGGCGGTGCAGTGAGCACCGCCCGCCACAATGTTAAATTGAGGAATGCGCCTGCCACTGTGGCGGGTGCATCCTAATACCAATGTCGGGACCCCAGCCCTTTAGGCGGGCGGTCCGATAGCCGATAGGCCATCCTAATAGCCCCCTAAGAGTGTACTACACTCAAGACCTTTAGGTGCTATCAATAAAGTATGAGCAAACAATAACATTAAAACAGGTTAAAACTAGCAAAATAGGTAGGAGGATAAGAAGCTACCTCACGTTTTCAGCAGTTTCCTCCTAGTTGTCCACATATAACCCCAACATTTTGCTACTGAGCAAGCAATCACTGGTCTAGGGTCCGATCTAAGGATAGCTTCACCATAAATGCGTGTTCCCAGCTGCTTGCAAATTGGTTTATGCTGTTTGGCTCTAGGGAGAGAGTACACAGGGTAAGCAAAAAATACACGGACAGTTGTCTGTACTGTAGAGATGCAGCTGGGACATAACTGAGAAATGATGGAAGAGTGGTGCCAGGAACCTCTGAGGGAGTTCAAGCGAAGCGAGACAAACCTAAACTGCATATAAAGTTTCCTACCTGAGGGTGACATGAAAATATCTAGATATTGTTCTATCCAACCGATCAATTTAAAATCCATGAACACCACAGTTAAATGTCCCCACGATGGATTAATAAGTGAAGCCTGTGCCACCCAGTCCCAGTACTGATTTTTAAAAGAATCTTTCTAGGAAGCAGTGCCGGGTCCTTAACATCCCCATGCCCCTCAACTCTATTTGTGGCTATTAAAGATGTCATATTCCGTATCCAGCCTATCTTATTAGAATATTCAAGTGCACTAACTGCCATAAGGGTTTTGGCTTATGGGAGCAGCTCAGGAGTGGACCTTTTGCGCAACCAAAACAGGCGAGGGAGTAGCTTAACCTTAACAATGATAGGATCTCTACCAAAATTCAGCCTTACCGGGTGGAGTGGCGTGTTCTGGGGTAGCGAGACCAGGCACCTCAGGAACTTATTCTCTGATTTAGAGAGGTCATCCATCCCTTTAAAACCCCACAGTTTGGCTCCATAGAGAGCTGAGCTTACTGCTTTGGAATTGTAGCTCTGGAGGAGGTCTGCCACTGTTTTACTGGATGTGGAGCTGTGTTCTTTGGAAAGGGCCCCTACTATTTGCTTGTGCTTCAAGGATAACTTGGTCATGTGAGGCTTCCAAGACATATCTTCTGAAAAAGTGATACCTAGATAGTCAAAAGTGCAAAACCTATCTAAAAGAACACCTCCCAAGGATAATTTTCCTTGATAGGATTTATGAGGGTTAAGCAATAAGAGCTTTGTCTTTGATGTATTGACCTCTAATCAGCGGGAGTCGCAGATGTCCTTAAAAGGATTTAAGAGCAGCTGGAGCCCTCTTGGTGTTTTGGATACTAACAGCATCAGCACACAATAGCGTCACAACCTGCCCCCCCCCCCAGGGTAGGGGTATCTTCTGGAGTTTGAAAAGATACTGGACAACTACGTTCACAACACCTGACGTACCCCCCCCCCCTACTAACATTAATTGGGTCAGTAGCTGGCCTTGGCCACCCCAGCGTAACCTAGCAAAGCTTGCCTCGTGAAGGTGGATGACAAGAGATCAAATTTCCAGGGGAAGCCCCTTGTCTTTTAAGACTTGCCATAGAGTATTCCTTGGGACTAGATTGAATGCAGTCTTTAAGTCAATAAAGGCTACGTAGAAGCTCCTCTGGCCAAGAAGCAGGGTCTTCAAAGACAGAAGAAAGAAACGAAACACCTGATCAATGGTGCCTGTTGTTTGTCTGAAGCAGGCTTGTAAGGGGGATCAAGATGTTATTTTCACCAATCCAGTCCTGTATCTTCACAAGGAGTTCTCGGGCAAAAACCTTTTGGACACAGCCTATAAGCCTGATAGTTCTGTAGTTGCAGGGTGAAGATCTCTCTCCTTTCCTATACATAGGAATCACCTCTGCTCCCTTCCAAGGATTAGGTATTCCAGCCTCCTCCGCTATCGCATTGGCTAAAGACAGATGTAACTTGTCCAGTTCTCACTATCATATAGGAATACATCGCCAAGGATGCCTTTGTGTCCAGGGGCTTTTGCCTTAGTAATTGAATCAATGCAGGTCCTGATTTCGCTTTTAGAGAAGAAGTCCTTAACGGTAACATAAGCAGGATCTAACTGATGCACATGACCCTGAATATAAAATGTAAAATATTCATACCATGTGTAAATAGAAATGTTATTGGCCGGTCGTGGTGGCCTATTAACGTCCCCCCTGGTGACTAAGAGCCAGAACTTCTGCAAGGCTTTACTGGCACAGGCCTCCCCAATTAGTTTCCACCTATTGTCATCCCACTCCCTTTTGTCTCTCGCCTGAGCTGACTTATAAGACCTTCTTGGTTCTCTCACTGGGAACAAGTTCTTAGTTCTAAGAGCCAAGGTTGGTTTCCGTTTACGGCACCTACCCTCAGGGGCGTAACACAGGCCCCCGCAGCCCACACGGTGCGGGGGGGCCCTAGCTCCAAGGGGCCCCCTTGGCACTAAACTCTGGCCGGGAGAGCTCCTGATTGAGCCCAGAGGGGCCCCCCCTAAGTACCGTGCAGGGAGGCCCCCTCACTTTTCAGTATGCCTGTGCCTACACTCCTGATTATACCATGCAAACTGAGATCTTAGCTGTGATCCAGATTTGGAGGGGCGCGAGGGGTCAATAAAGTATGCAGCCAATTGCTTGAACAAATGAGTGTGGCAAGCTGGGATCTCTTCCAGCCCACCCGGATTAATGTGGCAACTCAGTTCAGTGCCATTAGTGGCTTTTGGGCCAAAGGTTTCTAGTAGGCACTGCAGATCTTTCCTGCATGCAAAATGTTCTCTCGTCCTCAGCAGCAGTTAAGCCATGTGGTTGCCTGTTGACGATTGGCAGCCATTCGGGCATTGCGGCGGATACAGGTGGCACAAAACCCTCACAGGTTTTACTCCATTGTTGCAGGTTACTGCAGCATCTCTTGTGTTCAGGATAAACTTCATGGGCAGGTTTGAGGAGGTGGCTTCGCTAGCTTACACCATGGCCCTCATGAGATCAGCTGCCAACCACAGCACTGCTTGCAGCTTACAATATGTCTATGGCATCAGGGGGATAGTTGAGGTCTCTGGGCCGTTTAGTTGCTTCCAGACAGTAATGACTCAGTCTCCTTCTACTTGTCGGCGGCAGCAACAACATCAACCGCTTGACCAAGAGCAGGCTGCTGTGCGACATAGACTTCACACTTTGATACAGTCATACTTCTATTTCTTTAGGACCGCACAGAGAGACACGGGTGGCACCTTCACAGCACAGGTGACTACTGGATTGCTCTCATGGGGCTGTAAGTTTCCTATGGGTGCCTGACATTTCCAGAACATGCTGGGCCTCTTCTCATGGGCAGTCTATCTTCCTGCAAGCTAGACACACCACTTCTCTCTCTCGGGCGTCACATGGGCTTCTAGTTTCCTCAGGCAGATCTCCACTCTTCCTGTAGAAAGAGCTCACTTAATGTGATGTTCCTTCACCTCTGGAAGACTGGTTGTCAGAAAGACACCAGCTCTAGTTACACAGTGACTCTTTGCGATTTTCAATGGAGCACTCCCTAGCACTCCCTTCCTTGGTCAAGGAGAACCTAGAACAACATGGGTTGCTTTGGATCCCACTTTTATGCCCATTTTCTTGGCTGGGGATGTGGATCCACTGCTTCACGCTTCAGAACCAGTCTAGGTTGGCTCACTCTCCAATGTCATTCATGTCATTCACCGTCTGCTCTTCAGGCACATCCTTTGTATAAAGCGATGCGTGTCATAGCAGATAGCAGTGAGACTGGCACAAAATGTGTATACCCACAGCGGGGTAAAATGATGTGCGAGTTCCTTGCTAATGGCTGTCATCAGAAGCTGCAGCCCCACCATTCACCCCTACCTTCAACAATTTGGCACTGCTCAGGAAGCACTAATCAGCAGCCCCTTTCTAAGACCGTGTTCATAAAATTCCTAAAGGTAGCCATGTCTTCATCCTCCTTACTTTAGTGTCTGGATTTCCTCCATTCACTTTTACTGTACACATACATGCACTTGTCATGCACACAGAATGTCAGCGCAGGGTTCTGGGTCTCACAGAACAATGGAGCTTTACATGAGAGGGATCTGTAGGCCATTCTCCCACTGAAACAGAGAAAAAGGTTACAGATTCACAAAACATTGTTATGCTGCCACGTGATACACCCATGATGGAAATAGTAGTCAATTTTCTGTCATGATCCATGCTAGGTAGACCCCTCATTGCCACAGTACTGGTCCCAGAACTCACATTGTTAAGGACAGGAGTAGGCTTCTGTGGATTAGCATGATCACAGGGCAAAACAAAATCAGGATATCAGCTTCACTTGCTGTCGGGCACTCTGAGGATGGGAACATGCCTGTATACCATGCATGCGTCATTCCCGTCCCAACATCGTCCAACCTCTGGTTCAGTCACCATCTACCTCCATGCTTTATAAATACAGAACTATGTATTGGGGAACAAAGGTGCAAAGTTGGACAAGACCTAAGTGGTATATTTGACAAGACTTGTAGAGACTCCTAAAATCAGTGGTTGCTGGTGGCGGGCACTGGTGCTTATTTTTCATCTCTAGACTTTGATCCAGAGCAAGGGAGAAGGAAAGGTCAAAAGAAGGAAGAAGACTCAAAAGCAGAAGCAAAGAGTGACACTAGGTATGACAAATAACTTGCAACATCAGATTTGGCATTGGCAGGCTCATAAAAACATTTGGGCCCTTGAATTGATTAATGAATTCCTTTATTTATTTACAGGTTCACCGTTGACTAAAATGATAGTCTTTTAATGCCCAATTTAGGTGTATTACAGTGTGGAAAAGATTTGTATTGTTTTCATGAATATTGCTGCTTCCCTATTAAGCTCTTTCTGATCTACTGGGAGACAGCCTATTGTACCTTATTTCTTGATATATTGTGTTTTATTTTTGTAGACTTGCTAATTTTTTATTCACTTTCCTTGTTCTAAAAATGATGGCATTCAAAGTATTTTACCTGAGATATGTATCTCACCATACAGGTGAATTTCATTCATTAACAGTAGCCCCACTTGCATGTACATCATATAATTCCACTTAAAACAGAAATCTATAGGTTGTTTGTAGGTGTATGAACTAATGTGGACTTTAATTCATATGCATTTTCCTAAATGCGTTACTATGACAAAGTGACTTTGTGGGTAGGAGATGGGGGTTCCTGATTATAATAATTCATCTTACTATTGTGGTACACATGCAGTGGAATCTGATACCCGCTCCTTTAATGTTAACTCTTATATTCAGGAAATGTGTAATTACCAAGTTATGCATAGTTTTCTTGCTCATCAAGTCTAGAAACCACAGGCAAGTCTTTTTCTCAGGTTTCTGTGGCAAGTAGGGGTTACGGGGAACTATCTGTGGTAAGTACTGCCATTAGTAATCTTAGGAACATTGGTACTATTGTGTAACCAAGTATTCACTAAGTAAGTGCAAGAAAAGGCCTTTTGCAGGTGCCCCCCCTTTTTGTCCCCATTTGGATTATTAGCTGCTGGTGTAGGACTCTGAAAGTGCACTGGAGCCAGCTAACCAGTGCCAGTGCACTCTCCCTAAATATGATGAATGTGAATTTGTAACCCCAATTGGCAATGACTTTAACCCACTTATAAGTCCCTGGTAAGTGGTACCAAGGGTAGCCAGATATGAGGTAAAAACTAGCCAGATAGGAGGTAAAAACTGTCCTGCCACCTGAAATACCCGTGGTACAAACAAAAATGCAGTAACTCTAAAAGAAACACACTTTTGCCTTCTTCATAATCATGTCGTAATAGCATCCATTCTACTGCCTCTATACCATCCTGATGGGGAATGGAGGTGTATAGGGCTGCTATATCAACCGTGCATAACAACACTTTGTCAGTCGGTGTGATCTTAACCTCCCTGATTCTTTTTAAACACTCTGTGGTGTCCTGAATGTACGTGCCCCATTGTTGAACCAACGGTTGTAAGTAGTGATCTAGGTACTTGCCCAGTGGTTCGTGCAACGACCCACATCCAGCCACAATTGGCCTAAATGGTGGGTCCTCAGGATTCTTGTGCATTTTGGGCACCATGTAGATATGCGGTCTCTTAGGGTATTGAACCGTCAGAAACCGTCGCGTTTGCTCGTCTATCCAACCCATTTCCTGTGCTCTATCTAGAATGGTATTCAAAATGTTTTGGAAACGGACTGTGGGATCAGAGTCCAATTTAATATATGTGTCCTCATCGGTTACATGCTGATCAACCTTTGCCAAGTAATGTGACTGGTTGAGAACAACCAGCGCTCCCCCTTTGTCTGCCGGTACAATCTTTAAACTGTCATTGTGTGCCAATTTGACCAGGGTCTGATGTTCCTGTCTGGTCAGGTTGTTCTGTCTGCTCTTGGTACTTGAAATCTTGTCAATATCTTTCCTCACCAATGTTTCAAATAGATCCAGGGTTTTGTGTGAAAGAGGGGCCATGAACGTACTTTTGGGTCTGAATACCTGCATTTTCTCTGGTGTAGTGGTACTCACTGCCTCTTGATTAATCGTATGAAAAAACCACCGTAACCGGAGTTTCCTCATAAATTTAAATAATGAAACCTCCGTTTCCAGTTTGTGGGTAGAGTAAGTGGGAACAAAGGACATGCCTTTGTTTAAAACACGTTGTTCTATCGCATTAAGCGGGTAATCTGAAATGTTCATCACTAGGTCCTCTTGTTTCTTAACCTTTTTTGTTGAACCTTGTCCCCTCCTTGTCCGTTTTGTTTGGACTGTGTCTGTTCCGTAGGTGGATGGTTGGAGGTTTTGCCCCCTTCTAAAAAAGACGGCCCTGATGTGGTGTTGGAACCCCCCTCTGCTCCTCTCTCAGCGCTACCGCTGGAGGTAGCTGCCAACGGTGTGCGTGTTGGTAAAATGTCTTGGTCAGTTGCCACACTTTCTTCTGAGGAGTGGGCTTGAGATTTTTTGTAAACTCTTCTCTGGGCATATTGATCTGCCCAGGAATAGACCTCATCCAACTTATAATCGATAGTGTCACGCTTAAACTTACGTAGTTTGCGTTCATGTACTTCCCTTGTGTGTTCTTCTAACTGGTCTTGGATGTCCTTAAGAGTGGTGGCTAATTCTTCCTCTGATAATCTTGTTGACAATTCAGTCTGCAATTCTTGTATCTCTGTCTCTAATTCTTTCAAAATATTCGACAACTCCTCTACTATGAGCAAGATTAAGTCTAGCGAACACTTGTTAAGTATGGCATACCACTTTAGCATAAATGGCTTGTTGAATTGGAAAAGAAGTGGCCTAAGGGATATACGCAATCCGCGAGGAATACGCTTGACTTTATGATACTGGATTAACGTGGTGGCATGAAGCCTTTGGTTAATTTGTTTCCTTAATGTGTATTGTAGTTGCTTTATCATTTGTGGGGTGGACCCTGGTTTTCCCTGAAATTCTCTGACATCTTTTATCAATGCATACACACCCTCTGCTTCATTGTCTGTATAGGCCTTAACATCTGCCTGATTTGTTGTAAGATGTGAGATTTCGTCAAAATCCATAATGAATGGGTGGGTGCTGTGTGCCTAGGATGAGCCCCTGGGTAACAAATATGTATAAGTGGTAGACACTCTGCACTCCTGTTTTTCAATAAATATTCGTAGTTGTTCAAATCATCTATTTCATCTAATGGTGCTGCCGCCTCATCTGACTGGCTCGCGTCAGTAGCAAAATATGAACACAAACAAGCACTGTTTGGAAGCGACGCACTATTCACATGCCCCCTAGGGGTGCTTTATGTCCAAAAGTAATACGTAATTTCACCAGACTTTTAAAAAACAAATTATAAACAACCCATAGTGCAAATGCATTCAACCAAAATCATGTGCACATATCCATGTTGTTCAAAAACACAAATTAAATGAAAAGCATTTTGTTTTTAATTGCTCTTTATCTTTTATCTTGTGCTTGATTCTTCAAAAAGATGATACATTACATCATGTACATCCCTTCTTTCTGTGCAGTCAGTCCCAATGCATTTCGGTATGGTTATACCTTCATCAGGGGAATACTACAATAAAAATCAGTGCAATGACAATAATCAAAATCTGAATTGAAAACGAGGGAGCCCCAGTCCCCACCTCATGTACATATCGACCATCGTGCAAATTTGTCAGAACGAGTAACCCCAATTGGCAATGACTTTAACCCACTTATAAGTCCCTGGTAAGTGGTACCAAGGGTAGCCAGGGCATAGGAGTTAAAGGGGTCACCAGGGCTTGAAGCAATGAACGTGCCACCCTTAGTGACCCAAGTAAAAAGGTGACGGCAGGCCAGCCCTTGCAGACCACAGGAGCAGTGCCAACTGCCCAAACTACACTTTGGCCTCACCATGAGTGGCAGGGTCACAGCACTATTTGTAATATATGTCAGTCACCCCTAAGATAGGTCTCCTGAGCCCAGGAGGCAAGGTGGGTTCTATTAAAGGTGTGGATATATAAGTGCAAGCTTATATGCCCCTATGGTAGCCTATTTCCATCAAGGGCCACTATAAGTGGTCAGGGGGCTATAGGCTAACATGGGGCAGCACCTGGGCACCCCAAGGTTGCCAGCTCCATTATGTTCCCTCAAAATATGCCATGTTTGATATCAACTAACTTGTCTCATCACCCCTGCCATGATTCTCATGCTAGAGTTAATGTAACATGCACCCAGGTGGCTACCTTAGAGGTTGCCCAGAGGGTTGGCCCAGCCTTTCCTGAAAGCTGCTGCAGTCAAGACAGGATTCTGACCCATGACCCATGCCAGGAGGTGTGAACTCTCTCAGTAGCCAGAAACAAAGGCCTGTCTGGGAAGGAGGTGAACCTCCCTCCCTGACAGGATGGCTAGTGGAGTGGCACATCTAGGATATGAACTTCAAAGCTTACACCACCTCTCATATACATCCAGGCTGCCTTCCAAAGGAGGAAACAGTCCACCAAAGGCACATTTTCAGCCAGGCAGGAGGAAAAAGTATGTAGTCAGGAGGCGTACACCCCCAGAAGGGTAGCCACACCCCTAGGGTGAGTTACCTGGTCTGTACATCCAAGTAAGGTTTCTGCCATTTTAAAAATGGCAGAATAGAGTGTTCTGGGAAGAAAAGGTGGTCACCTCTGGGACAGATTAGCCACTGGGGCTAGTAGCCCATTGGCTACTTGCACCCACAGGACTTGCCCAAAACAAATGCGCGATACTCTGCATCTGTGGCAACCTTCCTGTAAGGGGTAGACTGCGACTCTAGCCGAACCAAATATCAAATCCCCTAGACAGAGGTACCCTTTTAAGAGCCAAATGCAACTCTAGACTCCCTTGGAATAGTAGCACTAGTCACATACAGTCCACTGGTAAAACAACTTACTGAACCCAAAGAATCGGTGACCATCGGGCGCTTGAGGGATCCCCCACAAGTAAATGGTCCAGTGCATCGTGGTAAACCTATTCTTGACCTCCAGCAACTTTCAGGTGGCTACAGGTTTCCCCCAGAGTATCTAATCGCCGAACTTACCGCTGCCAAGGCACATTGATGGCCAGTCTGGCAACTGCTATCTTTACTCAGCGCTGCACCATGAGAGAACCCCGCAGCACCTTCAACCAACAACCCCAGTGGCCCCATTGTCGAATATTTGATCTGATTCCTCACCAGCACCGTCTGCATGGTACAACTGGCTACCCTGCATCTCCTGCTGCAGCACCAGGCACAACCAGAGCAACTCTGTACCTGGACACTACGAGCCAGGTACAATTCAACTGACTGTCGTGGCCTAGTCCTAGGACCTGCATCACTTTACTGCCCCCCCCCCCTCCCCCAGTGGGTTCCATGCAACTCGACCTGCAAGTGCAAGTGACCGATTGGCACTAGTGCTTTTTACCGTTGACCCCAGTGCTAAAGTTATGCAGTACTGAATAGCTTTGATGTATTTTTCCTTTTAAAATCTAGAACTCCGGTAATATGTATTTGATTGTGGTTGTTTTTTGGTGTCTACATTAGTATAGAAATCTGCTTTATATTTTTTAATTGGTGTGAAATTTCTATTGAGTCGTGTGACTTATTTAGTGTTCATGTTGGTACTCTGAAATACTTAGCACATGTTCCTCTAGTAAAGCCTGACTGCTCTTGGCCACACTACCAGGACTGAGCTATGGATTTAGTATTGTGAATCCAAGGGCCATCCTTGGGGTATTGTGAGAGTATTGCATAGTGCAGCCTAACCAGCCACACTACATAATACTCCACTTTCCTAGAGTAAGACTGTCAAAACAGAATAAAACCAATAGGTATCTTCACGGCAGACACCATTCATACAGCACAAAGTCTCCATGTATTAAAAATGTAATCCTGATGACAGCACAATTGCATGTCTACCAGGGGAAGTGAAGCACACTAGATAATGGAACTGAATACATTTTCCATAATGGAGTTGGGAGACCCTCTTCCAAGTGTACTGCCGCCAAACCCCAATGTTCCCATAGCTTTTTGAGGGTTCAGTACCCATCATCAACAATGAATAGTGGTACACTTTGTATGCAACCCCAGTCAAGCAGGGTAACAATAGTGTGAAAAATGTTCAGTTCAGTTGGGGGAAAAAGACAAGATTCAACAGAATTATGGAACTGTGGCAGAGTTTGCACAGCGTGAAGACTTTCATCTTTTTACTAACTGACTGCCAGTGCTACTGTTGTTGGGGGGAATATTTATATGAATGGTATGAAAGAAAACAAAACTATACCAGTTTTGTGACTATTCGATTGTGGTCACATTCAAAGTGACCAAAGACTCCGTTCATTTCAGGTTCTCCTACTTTCAATCTGCATTTTCTTAGGCCACATATTCACATTTTGGGCTTATTGTAACATCTGCTAACCGCATGACTTATTCCTCTCACTCAGATACATCATGGAAGTTATTTCTTGAAGATGGCATTTCCCGGGCCGTGGCAGAAGAGCTGAGGGCTAGAGGTCATAAAGTTGAGTGGCCACTGGTTGGTCACCAGAGAGCTCTATTTGGACGTGGTCAGATCATCACAATGGGAGACTGGTGGAAGTCAAGCGATGTCCCTTCATCTGAAAGTAACAGCACAGTACGGTGGGCGGGTTCAGATCCCCGCGGAGATGGTTGTGCAATGGGTTATTGAGGAAGATTCCACCTGTAATTTGAATCATGGAAGCTAGGCTATCTACAAGTGGGAATACATTGCCTGCCAAAAGACCATCATAGATAAAGCTAAGGGAAGGTTGACTTACAAAACAATGTGTAGGATATCACTATTAAGAGTGGTTGAAATAGAAAATGCAGAAATCTGGCAAAATCCGCTTTGACCTCTAGAGCAACACTGAGATACAAAAAGCGCCCAACCTGGCTCTGAAGGCGACCCTGAGAAGTGAACCGATTTCTTCGTTCCTGCATGGTTTTCAGCGGCAAAAGGAGGTCCAGAGAGAATCACACAAACTGATCACGAACTGGGCAGCTTGTGTGGGTCATGTGGTTCTCAGTGGACCTCACTCTGCTTGAGAGAATCTGATGAAGAGCATGAAAAAATTAGTTTTCCTCCTTGGGAACCTGAAGTGATTATTTTATCAGTTTGTGGCAATTCGCCTCCACAAACCACACAATAGAAAATTATACTTTCCCCAGCCCTATCATATACAACTATAAATACAGTAACAAGCAAATTTACAAACTGAAGAATCTCTTGATGAACTTCCCTCAGAGTGACCAGAATGCAATCTATCCTTACAGTCTCATTTTCATTTCCATGTGGATCTTGTTGCTGATTTGCCCTTTAATGACCAAAGAGGCCCAAATCCTGTATTGCAGATGGATTGTTCTTATTTCTTTAAGTTAGTGTTTCATGCGAGTTTGCTTCTTTGTAGTGATTTCCAGGCAAACTGTGTATAATGTCATAACGACAGTTAAATCTTCTTCAGTTCTGTACCATTGCATACATGTCATTTTCACTGGGAATGGTTTTATATCAAATGTATCAGGAGGCAAACATGATTTCATGTTGTTTTAACGCTTCTCACAATTAATTCTGAAAATAATGAAAAAACCTAATGTGTATGAGCTTACAGAGCGGTTGTGGTCCACCCTTGTGATAAAAGAGCAAAAGTGTCTGTCAATCAATTCAACAGAATAAATAATGTTCTGAAACCCTCCGTTTGCTGAATTAAAATAAACCCAGAAATTAGCAAACATATATTGTTATGATTGAATTCATTTTAGTTTCACCTGCATCCAATCGCCATGTTTTTTTATTGCACGTTGGAGGCTCTGATTTATCACTTCTAAACCTGGCTCAAGAACTCGACTGAAAAGCGTGGGATTCAATGCAAATGACATAATCTGTCTGTTGCCAACATTGTGTGAAATTTGATGAATTGTGAACACGTGCAATGTAGAGCTATTGAAAGGAATAAATCCGCAATTGATATACATGATCTAGTAGCATCTTCAAGACCTGCTCAGCTAGGTTTATAATATATGAATCACGACATATAGAGGTACATTAATATAGGTAACAGTCCTGGGTAAATAGTCTGAAAAATCACTATAAACTGTTGGCAATATTCTTTGCGGGCTGGTTCTGAACCTATTCCAACATTTTGTTAGCAGTCTTCTCCACTAAAATCCTGTCGTCAGTTTTAACTGACATATAGGACTGATGGACAGGCTGTCACATAGGAAGCAAAGGGTTAGTAACTTGTTTTTACAAGTATGTTTTACGACTTCACCTGATGTGGCCACTGGAATACTTGTTTGGCTTGTTTGTGTACAAGGGAGTGACACGAGAAGACGCCCTCCATGGATACACACTGCTGGAAAACTCTTACTAATGACTATGTAGGACCAGCCACACTTCTGCACTGGCTTAAGTATATTTTCCTGGATTGCCATCTTTTCTATCTTTAACTGCACCTTTGCCTGCTGTCCTGTGTGGCCTCTATTACAGGTAAGGCAGTGATTTTGTATGGGTATTCCCGTGCCCAAAATGAAAGGAATGCAGCTGGTTTCCAAGTTTATACCTGAGGCTCTCAGAATTGCAAACTTTTCATAGGAATCGGAATACCATACCATTCCTGTGGCAATTCCTTATTTTCAGCCCATTCCTACTGGGAGATTACAATAACTTTGAGCAGGTAAAATGCCCAGGGAAGGTGGTGGTTTTCCTACTTCCTTGTGATGCCAGATTCAACCAGACACAAGTCTCAGCCAAATCCAGAATTACACACCCAACACACAGAAGGGTTATTTTTAAAATAAATTGGAGAATTGGGCGATATGGCAACTGAAAAGCATCCAACATGGATCGTGGCTGCTTGGGCGACTTAGCCTGTGTAGTAGTGTGAAGTAGTGTGGCTCACTGGTTAGAGGCGGCAGACCCGAGAGCAGAGGACGGCCCGGGACCAGGGTTCGATTCCAGACGCGGCAGGTTTCTGGACCAGGGTCAGCGGACTCGATAATTCTCTCGCCTCGGTGCCCACTCTGATCAGCGATCACACTCGGCAACTCTGGGCATTAGCTTGCCTCATCTTCACTAGCGGCCCCACCAGACCGCCGGGGATGCCTGGTCTCACCCTGGAGGTACCCATTAAGGGACCATCTCTCAGGGAAGCCAGGAAGGGTTTCGCAGCGGTCGAAGCGCGGAGATACTCCTCCGGGAGTCGATCCTAGCGCTATATAAACTTGCAATTAAAAATAGGGCTGTGCTTTGTGTTGCTGTGGCTGTCTAACCTATCCACCCTTCACACTATACATCAGCTTTGGGAATATTTGACTGTCCACCAGAAATTACCACATTGCAGGCAAATCTTTTACAACACACATTGTAGCAGCATCAGCTGGGATGGGAATTGAGTTGGGCAAGGTGGGGTTTGCACATGAGCAAGACATGAAGTTGGCACAAGAGATATGTGGGTACTTTGTTGGTCCTCAAAGTGCAGCCCTACAAAGTAGTTAGGAGATGCAGGTGAGGTCACATGGATGTGGTAAGATCTCCCACCCCTCCCTCTTTTGCATGAAACCGTTTAATCCAGTTCAGCTCAGCTGCTTCTGCCATGCAGGTGTAGTGAGCAAGGCACCAAACCACCTGGAGTCAGGGTGGAGAAGAGACCCAGCATAGATCTTCCAAAATTTAATATTCTGAAAGTAATCTTGCTACAAAAATTGGATCATAAAAAACCAGGGTCAAAAATGATAGCAAGTGGGAGATGAACACAACACAAAATACAGTGATGAATGTGTCGCCAAAAATCCATCTCAACCCAATTCCCTTTTAGATAAGGTATAAACCAAAAGTGACTTAATGGGGAGAGAGTTCCATCTTGGGCTCGACAAGCTCCAGGAAGCTCGCCATCTTGAAAGGGCCATACAAATGGCTAGCCAAGGCCAGATCTTCCTAAGTATGGATTCATTCTGATACAAGAAGAATCCGAAGTTTGACATTTTCCTTCCTATGCAAACCTGAACAAGTATACCGCCACCCTTCGCTGCAAGCTTTCCACGCTGGCCGTGAAAGACCCCCATGAATGACGAAAAGTACTGAAATGCCAAAGCTTGCCAGAGTGCAGGGCCTGGAGACGTGTTGCCTCACCAAACGGAGTCCGCAAGGCTCAGCAACTTGCTGTCTTCCTCTCGCAACACAATACCTAAAATTCAGGTTCAGAAATGACATAAAACCGCAAAATTACAAATAATGAAAACAACTCAGATAGGGACATGATCTTTCTGAGCTGTCAACAGTCAAACAGAAAATGTAAGTGATTTGATATGTTTAAATTAGAAAAGAGAAGGCTCTACATAATGTAGAAGCCTCCCTCTTGCAGTGAGAAGTCAAGCTAGGAATTCGAGGAGAAGGGATAGGGTCAAGTAGTCTTGGAAAAATGCCTGTTAAAGAACTCATACAGCATGAAAACTCCACGTTTCTGCCTTTGTGAGACTTGTTCCTGGAGAGAGGAAGCCAAACACCTTTACAAACCGCATTAACACCTTCAAGCACTCCTGACAAGATAGCGTTTTCCCAATTAGAGCGATTTTATCTTTTTCCTTTTGCGCTGAACCATAAAGACAACAATACTGCCATCCGTAATCTCCCTAAAATAGAACCACAGTGTCATTAGTGAACATAAGCACATAGTCAATCCATCTGTTCAGCAGCCATCGAAACAATATGTCAATGGTGCACGCCATTTTAGGTTATTTTCATTAGTGCATTGCCATTGACCCTATTAATTCTTCATTGGTCATGTTTGTGATCTGTTCCTGGAAACAAAAAGTATAACTACCTCCTTTTGAGACATATAGAATTTATGTATTTATTAAACCAAATATTTAAAAGTTTAAATAGGGTGGGAGAAAACAGCAGTCATGCATCACTCATACATGTTTAGAACCGGGGTGAGATAATGCTCAACTTAATGTCCTTGACAAAGTTAAAATGTTCATGAAAGCTAAGAACATTTGCATTCCACTACAGGACATGGAGGTGAGTATAATGCTTGTTTAAAGCTATGTGATTACATTAGAGGACCTCCTTGCAAACGGTTTGAAAAAAACAATTTTCTTATCACGATGCTCCATGAGCAACATCAAAAGTCAGTCTTTGTGAGACTCCATCCTGAGGCAAGAACAGAGCTGGCTGGCCGTAGCCGGCATGGACATTTCCTCCAGTGGGCCACCAGGGTGGTGGCCGGTTTTGGGTCCCTGGGGGGCAGTTTTTGTTACAGGGCTGTTTTTGCAGCATAGCTACAAAATCGGCCCCTGTAACAAAATCGTCCAAAACCGGCCCTAGCAAACAGCTCGTCCGCACCCCCCAAACACCCCCCCCCCCGTGGGAGGGGGGGCGGCCGGGCACTTTGCCAAGGCCAGTTTTGGTTCCCAGTCCAGCCCTGGCCAAGGAGACCAAGCACAGTATATAAAGAGCAGGCACGCTTTCAAACACACCTGCCAAAATAGCATTTTCCCTTATAAAGTGCGCCCCGTCCAACATGAAACAAGCATTGAAAATGCAATAGGTCTCGCATTAGGAAAGTTTTATTTTTTTTAATTTATGTGTTGGTTTTGAAAATAGCAAAATTAATACCTTTGTCAGGTGGATGTGGTGGTGGATGTGGTGGTGAATGCGATGGTGGTGGATGCGATGGTGGTGGATGCAATGGTGGTGGATGCGATGGTGGTGGATGTGGTGGTGGATGCGATGGTGGTGGATGTGGCGGTGGATGTGATGGTGGATGTGATGGTGGATGCGGTGGATGTCATGGTGGATGTGATGGTGGATGCGGTGGATGTGGTGGTGGTGGATGCGGTGGTGGATGTAGTGGTGGTGGATGCGGTGGTGGATGTAGTGGTGGTGGATGCGGTGGTGGATGTAGTGGTGGTGGATGTGGTGGTGGTGGATGTGGCGGTGGATGTGGTGGTGGTGGATGTGGTGGTGGTGGATGTGGCGGTGGATGTAGTGGTGGTGGATGCGGTGGTGGATGTAGTGGTGGTGGATGCGGTGGTGGATGTAGTTGTGGTGGATGTGGCGGTGGATGTGGTGGTGGTGGATGTGGCGGTGGATGTTTATGGTGGATGTGGTGGTGGTGGATGTAGTGGTGGTGGATGTAGTGGTGGTGGATGTAGTGGTGGTGGATGTGGTGGTGGTGGATGCGGTGGTGGATGTAGTGGTGGTGGATGTGGTGGTGGTGGTGGTGGATGTGGTGGTGGATGTGGTGGTGGATGTGGTGGTGGATGTGCCGGTGGATGTGGTGGTGGATGTGGTGGTGGATGTGGTGGTGGATGTGGTGGTGGTGGATGTGGTGGTGGTGGATGTGGTGGTGGTGGATGTGGCGGTGGATGTGGTGGTGGATGCGGTGGTGGATGCGGTGGTGTAAGTGATGGGGAGATTACTAGTGAGCGCATTCCAATGCTGTTTCCATACGCTTCATGTCCCCAACATTAATACTACAAGGCAGGCAAATAGTAGTTACTTAATGCAAGCATTCTAAGCATTCTGATTAGATGAGTCAAGCTCAGGATGCCAGCAAGATATTGCATCACATTAAAAATGTACCATGATCTGCAGGTTATGAGATTGAATCTCAGTAAGACTTATTTAGGCGTTCATGCTTCTGAGGTTGGGAAATTCAGTACAAATAAAATGATAACAGTAGAACCTGTGATTGATAGAACTTAGAACGGCAAAACTATGATAAGAAGTGTTATAAAGCCTGTGATTGATAGAACTTAGAAACGGCAAAACTATGATAAGAAGTGAACATGCAGCGGATTAAAAAAAAAAAAAAGAAAAGGAGACACGGCCGTCCAGCCGTGAAACTGAAAGCACGGCCGGCCGGCCGTGAAAAAGCCTTTGATGCAGCAGGGGGTAATTAGGGGAGGAGAATGGCTGGGCTGAGGCAGAGCACCAAGCCTTTGATGCAGCAGGGGGCGGAGCGGGAAGAGCTGCTGGCGGCACTAAGCTGACGATTTGATGCTGTGCACGCGCATTTTAACTAATTGCGCTTGCGCATTGAGTTAAAAGTGCACATGCACTTCATCAAATCGCCAGTGAATCGCCAGTGTAGGTAAGCTTTGTTTAAGCCCCCATAGTCTCGCTCTGCTCAATGCGCATGCGCATTGACAGGCGAGACCTAAAAATGAATTGTCCATTTTTAGGTCGAGCCTAGAGCAGCGCATGCGCTGCTTGCTCGACTTTAGTAAGGGGCTTTTCAAAGTGCTACCCGCCGGCCACCAGCTTGCGGTTAGGTGCACAAGTATGCGCGCCTCGCTCCGCCTCTCCAATCATTGATGCGGGCGCATCCCTCGCGTGCTTAGCACGTCATCACGATCGCTTTCATTTTCACTGCGATCGCGATGACGTGCTAAGCACGCGAGGGATGCACGCGCAGCAATGTCCCCATAAAAGTAACATTTTAACAACTGAATGTGCACTTGCGTGATGAACGTGGCCTTTGGTTTAGAATAAACACGGTCTCCCCCGTTTCTCCCCGGTGGAGCCGGCTCCAAACCATTTATAATATGGCTTCAACACGCAGCTGCCCTTTCAGCGGCGCCGTAAAAGGGGGTTCCGGAATGAAAATTACGTTGTCACCAGAAACAAGGCAAGATAAACAACAGTGGTGCATTTCTGAAACGCAATAGAAAGAAGATTTCGCTCCCTATAAGAACAAATGGAAACGTATGCTCAGCTGCAATCCCGTTCATTGTTTCAAAAAGTAAAGATTAATACATGCGAACTGCAGACATGGATTGCCGAAGTTGTTGGTAATCATTTCGCGACTGATAACGTAGGTATTTTTGGGTCTGCAGTTACACATCACATGTCTGGCCCAAGAAACAATCCAGTCTCTGCAGAAGCGCCATGTGATTGGCCGATACGATTTTGTTAGACGGACTGCTGCGAATTTCAAGGGTTAGCCTGCCTTAGCACTATATAAAACAGTAATTTGCTTAAATGCAGAATTCAGAAAGTATCTATTTCTAAGGAAACATAAATGGGGCCCTTGTAGCGTCTAACTGGTCTGTGTATACCTTAGCACCTCGTGAATACAGGGGTGAGGTCAAGTGTGCACTGCAGGGCTTGCAGGGGCTATGCGACTTGGAAGGGAAACAGGGCCATTCCTACACTCTGTCCAGTCAGATAACTTTGTTATCCAGCACACGACCATCTGGCGCATGACACCGCCTGGGTCCTGCGCACAATACCCCATGGACCTTCTTCAGGGGAGAGGTTCGTTGCCAGGGCAACAGCAGCATGGGCAGCACCGGGACTTGTTCATGCCCCTGCCCAGCCCGCACTTGTTTACTTTCTTTTTATGTCGATTGTTGTCAAGGCAGATTTTGCTGCTTGTCTACTTGGAGACTGACCTTGCCCGGGATTATTTCACCCTGGGACCAGAAATCATTGTTTACGAGTGCTGAGCATTGTTAGCGTTGGTCGTTGTCCGGAGATTGACTGAAGCGTCTGTTGTAGCTGATAAGGCAAGTATGTTTTAAATGCTGTCTAATATCGTATCCATAACCCTCCACTCAAGCCCTGCAGCCCATCTTGGTGTGGATGCCTTTAATGAGACCTGGATTGTGTCGCGACATGAGACACAATGTTGGCAAAGCGCATTGTCATGCAGCCAACACACTAATGTCTCGTGCTATGCACTGCTACACTGCTAGGAGTGCACAATTCGGAAAATTGTGCTCCTCTGCATTTTCTGTATGCACCGACTGAGCTATGAGCAGGCTTCACACTAGAACCGCCGTTGCTCTGAAGGACACCACACTTGCTGACGCCGCAATTGCCTCTCACTCTCGCCTGGCACCATACCACTGGGAGGAAGACAATGGATGCCCTTTCACCCTGGGTTCCCTCAGCGGAAGTGTCCCAGCGAATCAGGTGGAAGGAGCAGCACAAACCAGGATATACCGAGCACCACCACACTAACAGCTGTTGCTTGTTTCTCATCTAGGTCTGGTACTCTAAATTAATGTGGTTTTAACTTTGCTTCTTGGAACCTGAAACACGGTATGTGTCCCGAAGCACAATTTGTTCTGTAGTTTTTCACAAAAATACAGCAGAAATTTAGTTGGTGCTTTTTTGGCTTGCGTGGAATGTAAAAATTGGTTAAACACTGCAAAATTCTGCCCAGAAGAAAACATTTGCGAAAACATGGCAAATCTCTTTACCATGCCAACAATTTGCACAGGCAAATTTCGTGTGTCAAGTAAATGGTTTGCCACAAATACCAAGGTCAAACATGCCATAAAGCAATATTTTTGGCCTCGGTCCTTGAGCTGTCAATCGGAATAACTGTCACCTTGGAAAGATAATTAGCCCCAACTCCACATAACTTCCAGGTTTGGCTCTAGCAAGCTACCAATATAACAGGTGTGAGTATGCTTGTTAAACATGATCTTTAGGGTAAACTGACTCTAGGTGCTAGTCTTGTCACACTAGAATTGAACCTAGTGGCAGGGACTTGTCTAAAAGCTGGGAAAGTGACTGTTTTTGGTGCTTTCCCAAACGTTTGATGGTTTTTAGTTTCCTGTCTAAGAGTGCTCTGATACAGATTATTTAAATAACTGTGAGGATGCACCTTACATGAGTGTTTAGTTTGGGATGGTTGTATTATCCAAGCAAAGTATAAGGATGCTCTTGCTGTTTTTCCATAACTACCAATAGACTAGATCTGAAGAAGCCTTTTGTTTAAGTGGTGACCACTCATTACGGGCGTTTTATGGCCGATATCACGGATCACTCTCAATTACTAACTGGCTCACTCATTCTCACTAACAGACTCTCACTAATAGACGATCTCACTAACTAACTCTCACAATCTCTCACTAACTCTCCAAAACAAACTCAATAACTAACTAATTCTCAATAAATCATTAACTATCTCTCACTAATTCACTCTCTCTCACTTACTAACTCTCTCTCACTAACTAACTAACTCTCTAACTAACTCTCTTTCACTGACTGACTCTCTATCACTTACTCTCTCTCAATAACTCTCTCAATAACGCTGTTTCACTAACTAACTCTCTGTCACTAACTGACTTGCGGAAAAAACCGAACTCGCTAAAAACAAAATCACTCTCGCTGAAAAACTAACTCACTCTCGCTAAAACACTTATTCACTCTCACTAACTTACTATCCCACTAACTCAATCTCTTTCACTCAATCACTAACTCACTCTCTCACTCTCTTTCAATCTCACTAACTGACTCTCACTCTCACTAACTGACTCTTACTCTCACTAACTGACTCTCACTCTCACTAACTGACTCTCAAACTCTCACTAACTAAATGCCTCTCTCACTCTCACTAACTAACTCTATCACTCTCTCAGTGACCCTCACTTTCTCACTTACTCATTAACTCTCACTCTCTCACTAACTTACTCTCTCACTAAAACACTAACTCTCTCACTAACTAACTCTCTCTCACTTACTGACTCTCTCACTCACTCACTCTAACTATCCTTCACCATCCTGTTATTTATGCCCCCCTCCCCCCAAAAAACATTGGCATAGCCAATAGGTCTCGCCTTTGGGACCTTATAAATGTTTAGCCATTCAACGATTAATGTTGTTGCACAAAGGATATTGTGCTGCATAATTAAATACTTATAAGGTCCAGAAAGCGAGACCTGTTGGCTATGCCAATGCTCGTTCCACCTTGCAACTGATCCTTGATCCCTACCCGAGTGAGGAGGGCCGGTATCTTATTCAAAAAGCAGGCACTCTCTTAATCACCTCTGCCAAAACTGTCATAGAGCGGATTTTCATGTCTGGAAATATCCTCGTGTAGTCGTCATACAGGATCTTCCACTGGTCATATGGACTGTTGATTGTCAACTGAAAGTGTATGGAAGTAGCTAGCATCGGCAATACATTTCAATTACAGTGAAACTAATTTAGTTCCACAATACCGACAGAGAGGATGGTATATACCATAAAGGTTTATCAGCAAAATTTAGTCCGGTTCCAACCAACCATATTCTAAGAAAACACATGCTCAATAAAAGAAAGAATTTCTAGAAACTCAGTCCCAATGACTTCCTCTGGGCAGATCAATCAAAAGGCAAAGTTATCTCCAGGTTCCCATCATCGAATAAAGGATGTAGAACTGTGCGGCCTTGAAGCTTGTAGCAGTCAGTCTTCCCTGGTACAGGAGCAGTGGCGTAACATAACTTGAGGGGGCCCCCCTGCAAAAAATGATGAAGGGGCTCCATCACACTCATTCAGTAAGGACTGAGGTGGCCCCCTCCAGTATGGGTAAGTCTGGGGGGCCACATGAAAAAAGAACAATTGATGGACAGAATGCTGAACAATGTCATGCATTCACCCCAGTACAGAGATCTGGGCCTAAATCCATAGTTTTTTCTGCTCACCTGCCATTCCAGTTTGGACCCAGACATATGCAAATCAGTCTTGACCCTGCGCCCAATGGGAACAGTCCAGCCCAAACTGCCAGGCCAGGTCCTTCCTGGACTGGAAACAAGCATCCTAGGACCGGTTTCGGGCTTTCAGCCCTCATCAGCCAGGATAACTTGACTCCAGTGGCATGGAGAGCACGGGACACACGTCTGGGTATACTCGTCCCAATTGGGGTGACAAATGCAAAAAGAACAATTGATGGACAGAATGCAGAACAATTTCATACATTCACCCCAGTACAGAGATCTGGGCTTAAATCCATCGTTTTTTTGCTTGCCATTCCAGTTTGGACCCAGCCATATGCAAATCAGTCTTGACCCTGCGCCCAGTCTCTGGGGCCCCACACCGTGGGGGCTGTTGTTACGCCCCTGTACAGGAGGCTCTTTCCCATTCCTATCTACTGCATGTCCATGGGCAAATTCTAATTGGGCAAGCTAAATCTCACAGTTCTTTACAATAGACAATGACAATATTCTTACTAATGAGCACTCCGTGATGAGGCACCTGCAATGGAGAGGAAAAATGAAACCTGCAATGCATTTACTATAGAGACAACTCGAGGGACTGAGGCCTAGCCCCAAATCATGTCATCCACAAGAGTAAGAATGGCAACCAACGAATACAACCAGCATGGGAGAACTCAGTGATTATAGTACGCTTATATGTGTGAGTCTTACTATGTGTAAATGCAGCCACCTAACATCAATTGATTAATGTGATGCACACAGATTAACATTCTTATCGAAAACATGTAAATTGGATGCACAAGTGCATGAAACTTTGAATTGTACTGAACCAACAGAATTTTCCCTGTTACAGTGCTCCAAATACAACATCAGAAAGTTCTTATTTTGCCCTTTGGGTGCTTCCCTGTTGGAGATAGAAGTCCAAACACCTTATATGAAACTCTGTCACAATTTAAAGCACATTAAACAAAATAGTATTTTTTCACTTAGAGTGCTCTCCACAGAACGTGAAAAACACACTAAGATTAAGTGGCGGCCGGCATGGTGACTCGCGGGTGGCAAGGTGGGGACGGGCACGGGGGGATGAAGACAGGCGTGGGGAGGGGGGGAAGTGCAACGATTCACAATGCAAAAGAAAATAATAGATTACCCAGTTATCGTGCCGCCGGCGCCAGGTCACACGTCTTTGCTCCTTGCTCCTGCTCTCTTTGTGGGACAGGAAGCTGGGAACAGCTAGGCTCCCCTGACCAATCACAACGTATTGCAGCATCGTGATTGGTTTTGAGCACCCTGGTTTGATGCTCAACCAGGGAATGGGGGCCTGGGCTTGTACTCCATACAGGCTGTAACACAGCCTGCATGGAATACGGGGAAAGTGGCATGACTGGTTTGGGCGGCCCGAGAGGGTCGACCAAACAGTCATTGCGCACTTAGGAGTGGGCAAACCATTCCTCCCCTGCCCTGCTCCGTGAGCAAAGCAGATCAGCCCCTACCACCTGCAAAGGAAACATAAAATGATAATAACTTAAACTTATTAGCATTTTATATTTCCTATCCATTCCACTGCTTGAAAGCAGTGGGGGGATGCTCCTCCGCCATTGCGAAGGAGCAACCACTGCTAAGATTCAACCTTGTGTTGTAATTTACTACTTCATTATTTACCCTTAAGAAGGTACAGTGTCTGTTGCCATATGTAGGGATAGAAACGTTCTGATATAGCTAAAATACTCAACAACAAAAACAAGCACAAACACTCTGCAGTAGATGCTTTCAAGCAGCCTCTACTGGGGAAACCATTGGGGCAGATCCACACTTCCTAAGGCTGTCCTTGATCGCTGAGAAGGCGGGTGCTGTCTGGTGGGCCCGCACATTCAAAATATTCAGTGTGGAACTCTCCATCCTGGAGCACTGCCTGCATCTTCTAACACATTGTACTGCGGCGAGACAGCCTAACGCTGATATGTATGTCAGGTGCACCTGACAAACTGTCCATTAACCTGTATCTGAGGACCACCTGCGACAGACTCAGGACCTGCTGACCTTCACAATACTTCTCAAGACCTGGCTGTTCGAGCAGTAGCAGCACCCCCAACCCTCCCCCCCTCAGCGCCTTGAGACCCTCACGGGTGAGTCGTGCGCTCTACAAATGAATGATTGATTGATGCATTCTTTTGTCATCAGCTGAGGAAAAGAGAAGGGCTGCACCGCTAATGACATCTCCTCCTGTCACCTGCTGCTAGTAATCAACTCACTTTTACTTAAGCATAGACACTGAAGACAAGAAAATAGCAGTGATTAGTGTGTGCCGGTGGTTTCCGGTGCTCAGCACTTAATTATCAGCACCAGTACCTATTATAGTCTGCCACATGGTAGCGCTGTTTGTTTTTTAATTCCGAGAGGAGCACAACAGCTGTTGTTTTTTAATTCAATATACATTTAGAATGACTAACACCTGCTGCCCAAGCCATTCTTTTTTAACTTTGGGATCCTGAAATTGTCGGACTTGTGGGAATGTGACTTTTTAGTTATGCTGTTACTGTAATTTACAACGTCAATGGGCAGTGAAGCGGAAGTGCCCTGCTGACTAGAGCCCTGGCACTTTTTTTTTACTTTTACAAATTAAGCACTGGAAAATTGACCCCAGTGTATCACACCCCTTGATGGTGCCTGTGGTCTATCAGAAAGCAGCACACCTGGTAAGGTGGAAATGCTCCTCTTAACTAAGAGGAAATGTAATTGACGTTACAATGAAGAATATAGAAAGGGGGCTTACCCAAATAAACCAATGGTTCAGGTCACTAACCCATAGATGTCTATGTGTATTGATCTGGACTTTTTACATGAGATCTGGGAGATAGTTAAAGCTGCGTGTTACCAGGTCTCCAAAGGATCAACGTTGGGTCCAGACAAAAATGTCACAAGCACAATAGGTCACTGAAGTGATGTGCAACAACCGCTCCACGGTACCCCTGTCAAGCTACCCACTGAGGAAATGTAGGGCTAGTAACACTGCACAATATAAACGAAGACAAAGGGAAAGAAGCTCCCTTAATTAATTGCTGTTTATCCATACTTTGAAATTGTGAGAATCTGGGCTCTAATAGTACCTTTTGGATGCTCTCAATGAACAGAAGTCCATCTTACACTTATTTAAAAAAAATCCCTGTACAGTCATAGGATCCCATTTCAAATGTGCTTCTTCTTCAGCTCCAACAACATTTACTAGACACTATTTGTGTCTGTGCTAATTATCCCACTATTGTATTGCCATCTCAGATGAGAGTCAAAAACAAAGAATATCAAGCCCAAAAACAAGTGGATAGTCTCTCTGAACATTTGCAATTTCCAAAGGAGCTAGAGATATAAAGGAAACCGCAAATAATGCCTACAGGAGTCACATGCAGAACGGTACCTACACCAAGCCAACCTGGCTCAGACATGCCTTGTGCCTTTGGTGATTGCAACCCAACCAACATGATTGAAGAAGAGGTTGTTTTCTACACCCACTGACGAACCGAAGAAAACCTTTGACTGGACTGATTTAAAACCCAACTGGACTCGAGGCAAGAGGTTTCTACAAACCACACATGTGTTCCGAATCTAGCCTGTGTTGCAAGTGGTGGGTATTTCTTTCTGTTTTATGGAAGTCTGCAGGGTGATTGCAGCAGCCGACTAAGGTAAAAATACAGTAACTATTATTATTTTCCAAAAAGATTAATATTTCCATTGTCATGAGTGAAAGTCTTCACGCAAAGAACAGATGACATAACAGCCCCGATTCATGAAGCAGTCAGAACCGAAATAGCCACACTAAATCACATCGAACATTAGAAGAGAAAGGCAAAGACCTACATAAGACTGAGGGGCAGATTTACAAGCCCCCTGCGCCACCAGTACGTCACTTTCTGTGACGTACTGGTGGCGTATTTTTCTGCTCCATATTTACAAGGACAGGAAAATCCACCCTGCGTGGCTTTTCCTGTCCTTGTAAATATGGCCCCTTTACATGCATCACTTTGCGTGAAAGGGGCGTTCCATGGGTGTTCCCACGCAACACACATGGAACAAGACACATTTTCAGATTTACGAGGAATCGTAAACCTGGAAATGCGTCTGAATGCTACGCATTGAAAGAGGCAAATGCCTGTAGTGATTGTTTTTGTGCAGGAATGCGACATATCCTTGTAAATATGACGCATTCCTGTGCTTTGGAAGTGTCGCAGCGTGGCACAGCAAAGGGCTTGCTGTGCCACGCTGCGGCACTTCCTTGTAAATCTTCTCCTGAGAATCAGCTAGTGTTGAAATTGTCAAGTGATTCATAGGGTTAAAACTGTCTGTTGATCAAATACATCAGTAGCAGTATCATTCGAAGTTGCAAAGCAGTCACCGTTTTGCACCACAACTGGTTTGAAACCAGACTTTGTTGCACTAATATTGATCTACTGATCTGGTACAGCTAAGAAAAGATTATTTGATGGGCTTCACAGAATCCTGCCCCGCTAATATTAATGAGGCAAGATCCTGTTTGTGAATCCCACCAAAAGCTCTGTAAATGCAGGGACAGCGGCATACAAGGTACAGCATGCCCCCATCTCTGCGTACACATTAAAAAATCCAGATTTTTTAAATTTCAACCCTTGTCCTTTATCAGGACAAAGACTGCAATTAAAAAATGAAATTAGTCTTTGGAATGAACATTGAGCATTCCCTGCAACACTGTGGAGCAGATTTGCAAGAAAGTGATGAATCTCTAGAGATGTATCACTTTCCCTGTGCCACCCTGGGAAACCCTTGCGCCACCATAGATGCGCCGTATTTACAACACGGGGCACCATGGCGAAAGGATTGATCTGTTGGGGCAAAAGTCACGCATTGCTGGAGTTGTTTGGCAAGCACGGCACAACTCCAGCAAGCATTTTGAGGCCTATTCCCACTACACTGCGTCACTCCTTACGCCTGCTTCAAGCAGGCATAAGGTTTTGATGCAGTGGCGTCCTAGAAAATCCTCAGATTTCACTGAGTCACTTTTACGAGGATTTCCTGCGTGGGAATGCCCACCCTGCATACATTATGCCTGACGCATCTCCCTAGATGCGTCACATTGTAAATTGGCTGCATTTTTTATGATGCTGCTGCGTCAAAAAAGTGACGCGACAGCGGCGCAAAAGTGCCGAAACAGGCTTGTAAATCTGCCCCTGTGTTTTGTCTTCCCTTCCTCATGCCCATAGTTGACATTAAAGGAAAGGAAGCCATCCCTTATGGTCAGTTTCTTCTATTCAAAAGGATATCTCCCTCTTTCATGATATCAGTATCCAGTCGAATGTTTGCTACCACAAACTATTGATTCATCTCATTGCAAATTACTAACAGGGATGTAAACAGGAGAGGGATGTCCATTTCACGCCCTGTTTTGTGAACAATTTGTATTGAGTTGGTTTGTGTACATTGCAAATCGGTAAGAAATTTGTGACCGCAAAACACTTTAGTACAAGATGTGCTAGTTTTTTTAAAAACATGCAATGATTTTAGTCTCTATGGGGGTCGATGATGCTGCTGTTGCCACAATCCTCAGGTTAATCGAATTGACACTGGAATTGGTCACACCACGTGCACATTTCTTTTATGCTATCAATTAGCAGAAAATCTCAGGCCAATTTGAAAGAGAAAAGTCTTGTTCTCTGACACCAAGAACATTGACATCCCTGGTGAAAAAATACAATAAGCACATGGAAAACCTGATAAATTAATTTGTTCCACTGAAAAGCAAGAGGAAAAGACCTAGACCTTTGCTCCTGATAGAGCGCTTACAGCACTCTAAATTGTATGGGTGCATTATATTCATAGTTGAAAGGCACTCCCATATATATTTTTATGGTTTGTAGTGTATTATGTTTACCAAATGCATGTATTTAGCATTCACAGCATTTAAAAGTAATGTGCACCTTTAACTAGAATTTATATTGTATTAGAGACACTATCATTCCTGTATGCATAATGTGCAGGACGACATTATATTCATATTAATGTCACTGTGTGTCTTTAAGTTGCCTACATTTTAGGCCCAGAGCTGCGAGTTGTTGACAGTTTCGAACGCCTTATAATAATTAAATGAATCTTTTGAGTGTGCCAGAACAGTGTGCTCTCACCCCACTGCAGGTAGAGGAATTCGACCTTGTTATTCTTAGTTTAAGGAGACAACTGGAATGTCTTTGAAAAGTCTGAGAAGCGGAGGGGAGGATACCTTCTGTGCCTGGCCTATCTGAACCTCAAGGCCACTGGAAGACAAGAAGAACCTAATTAAAGAAGTAATGGAAAACCACTGGGGAACCTTGCAAGTGAAATAATTTGTCATGTGATACATTTAAGAGGGTCTGAGTTTTGTCTTTTTGTATTATGCGCAGGGGCAGAAAATCAGACTTCCAGATTTTCGGAGGAGAAGGAGCATCTTAAGAGTGAGCTCCATAGCCTTAAGCTATCTTTACCCATTTGACGTGAGTACTTCTTAGGAAGGCTACACATGCTGACACCTTTGGAAATTAATATAGGGGAAATAGGCAGGATCCTCAAAGAGTGTAGTGTAGGGAAAGATATTTCATGCTTTCTTTTCTAATGCATAAGGAGTTGGACTCAGCCTCAATACTTTGTTGTATTTCAATTCTGGAAATTGTCACATTATGCCTTCTGTGCTGAATTAATTATATGCGTAGATTCGGCTCTATCATGATCTTTATGTACCTATATTCGCTGATTCTCAGATGTGTCTACATTCAATTATTTTTGGCCTTATAATAAAATCCATTAACTGGAATTCAGAGTCTGTGGTCTTTTAAGCATGACTAAATTGTAAGTATAATCTTGAAGTGTTTATTCCCCTAATCAACTTTCAGCAGGCAAATAAAAGACCAGCAGTGCTAAATTTGGAAGAGAAGGCAAGGCCAAAATTTAGCATAATCCCTCCCCTGATTCTCAAAATATCTTTATGCGAAATAAAAGGCTCTTGCGACATTTTGGGTAAAAAACTGTATACAAGCACCCTCCTTATCTAATCTTGCTAGCCTCAAGGCTGCCAGATGAAACTACAAATTGAACATCTTCAGAGCTAAATCTGACCACATTAAATCTCTGTGTGAAGTCTCCAAATGATTGTCCATAACTTCTCCTGGGCTTCTACAAACAATCCAACATCCAGTTTTCAGCTAGGATAGACTACACATCACTTCCAAATGTGTTTTTTTTGTATTTATTTAGATATAATCTTTATTGTCATATCAACATTCAACATTTGTAGAAACCAGGCATGTCAACGACAATGCGTATAATTCCCCCCACCCCTCGCTCTACCTCTGTGTACCGCATATGGTCGGTGAAATGATACCATGTCACAGGGAAGCACGCAAAAGTTCAAGATCATAACTTCATATAGATGGACATGCCTCTGTAGTCATCCCAGTGTCCTGGGCTCCAGACCTACCATGAAATCCAGATATTATAATACCTGTACTCCAGCACATTACAACATCACAGTATCAGCTCCCAAATAGCAATAATGTAATCATAGGGTGGGTCAAGAAAGCCTGCCATCATAGAAGTCCATGCCCGTAGATAATCCTCCAATTTCGTATCCCTCCTAAGTTCACGCCTACGCCCCTCCTTGGCCACAGCTCCCTCAGCCACGTCTCTCACCCACGCTCATACCATGGGGGAGACGAGGACAGCCAATAATTAGCGATTCTTTGTTTTGCCAGCACTAACCCCAGTACCAGGGGTTTCCTGCTCAAGGCCTATTTATTTTGTACAGACAGGGAGTAGGCCCAAAAGGCATTGCTTAGGATCCCACAGAAGCACCCAGCCATTGACAGCATTCAGTTGGTTTATCAAAGTCTGCCTGTACATATCTAAAGCCCAGAATCCCCATAACATATGAAGAAAGCCCGCCTGCTCCACGGAGCAGCAGAAACAAGAATAGGTTCTTTCCGGGTATATTACATGCAATATAGCTGGAGTCAGATTTACCTGTTGAATGATACTATACTGGAACAATGTAAACCTAGCATTAGCTGTGGTTATTTGCACACCTGCATGCACTGAATCCCTTTCCTTTTCTGTTAACTGTCCTCCCAACATTTCCTTATTTGCACAAGCAGGGAGTTTCTGGCACTAAGTTACCATATTTTGTGTGTTTTTTTGGAATTATATGTTTTTAGATTTTGCCACTAATTTAGAATGTATCACTTTGAATGTGATTATTGAGTAAACATGTGATACATGTATATACCTTTCTTATCTGATGATGAATTTAATATGTCTTTCAGATAGTAATTGTGGCTGCTGAAGAAGGCGTTCCCCATAAACGCCGAAACGCGCGTCGAATAATACATATTGCCACTGTGATAATAATTTTAACTTGTATGTTGTATGCTGTACATGAATGTTGTCTATTTTATTTTTGGTATTATTGATTTATACTCATGTTGTTTTATTAATTGTTTTTAAAGTGATTATTCTGATACTTATTAAATGATATCGGTTTTTACAATTATTGAGTCTGTTTTCTTAGTGCTACTTCTCCCTTCCATTGTGTTTACATTATGCCAATAAGTTTATTACATTCTCCCAACATTTCCTTCCATTTAACCTGTACCGGCAACCTTCCAGTGGGAATGTCCTCACTGAGCACCCTGTATAAGAATGAGATTAGGCGCCTGCCTCCTGCCATATTCAACAACGTGACAAGTGTTGTAGACTCTCCAGGAGCCTCAGGAAACAGGGGCCATAAGTCACGAGCAGTGGCCGCTATCTGAGCGCACTGCAAGAATTGCCCGTGACACAGAAATCTCTCTATTGAATCCTGCAGTGTTATAAACCTATTAATTTAGATACAGGTCATGGTGTGTAGCACAGTCCCCGCCCTCTGTCTATCCATTGCCATTCTCCTCATTATTTGGAGAGAAGGCTGCAGGGACCATATGGAAATATCAGTGGCGTGCAGAATCGCTCTTTTCACGTGTAAAAACAACAATATATGGACAAAATGCAGAACAATGTCATACATTCACCCCAGTACAGAGATCTGGGCCTAAATCCATCGTTTTTTTGCTCACCATGCCATTCCAGTTTGGACCCGGCCATATGCAAATCAGTCTTGACCCTGCCCCCAATGGGAACAGTCCAGTCCGAACTGCCAGGCCAGGAGAGCACTTTTCACAGAGCACTCACACACCCTATAGATCTGGTCAATCGGGTAAGGAGAGGTTTTCGGGACTCTCACCCTCCGCATTAAGAATTCCAGAAGAGGAGAGTCCCCAAAAGTACCCCGAAGCCAACACTTATCCCAGTTGTCCACCTCGTAAAACCAATGCACAGCATCTTGTAGCAGGGCCGCAAAGTAGTAGACTCCCAGATGGGGTAGTTCCTGTCCCCCCTCAGTCAAAAGGCAATTTTAGGGTAGATAAACACACTCTTTTCCTCCCAGAGGCCAACAGTAACTGAACTATAAGCTTGTCAAGTTTCAGGAAATACTTTCTGGGAACATCAAACAATGCCCCCTAAAATACGTACAGGCAGCGGGTCAGAACTACCATTTTGACTAGTGTCACCCTACCCATTAAGGAAAAACGTAGCGTGTTCCAAAATGTAATGGAGGGCTGGAGTCCATCCAAGACTCTCCCTCCATTCAGGGTTATAAACATCTCTGCCTGTCGTTCAGTCTGAATTCCTAAATATCACATATTCTCCATCTCCCGCGGTAAGGGTGGGAGCAAACCTCCAGGGGCCTCTCCCAGGGTACTCACTGGAAACAATTTTGATTTAGTGGGGTTAACACGAAGCCCCGAGAGCTACCCAAACTCCTCCAATACCTTCAAAATTTTGGGAACAGAATACTACGGCTGACGTAAATATAATATATCAAGGCATTGTCTGCATTAAAAGACCATGTGAGTCGTTCCCCCCCTGGCACTCCTCAGCCGTGCATCACCAAATGAATGAGACATGCCAGTGGTTCAATAGCCAGCACAAACAATAATGGCGACAATGGGCACCCTGCACTTGTCCCCCATCAAAGGTGAAATTGCAAGGATACAGTTTTACCGCTCGAACCCTGGCCACTGGTTCTCTATAAAGCAGTTGCTTCCATTTAGGGAACACATCCCCACCCCAAAGTTCTGTAAAACCTGCCATAGATATTCCCAGGATAGGGAGTCAAAGGCTTGCTCTACATTAAGTAGGGCCAAAGCGCAAGGTTCCTTCCATTCTGCAGGTGTGTGTAGCACCATTGCTCGTTGTCTTAAGTTACACAAGGTGTTTCTGCGAGGGATAAAGCTGCACTGGTCTTCGTCCACCAATGCGTGCATGTGGCCAAGTAACCTTGTGGCCAGTAAATTACTGAGTATCTTCACATCCATGTTAAGCATTAGGAGAAAACCTCTTTAGTGTCTCGATCTGGTTTAAGGATCATAACTATGATCACCTCCCTCATGGCATTCGGCAGTCTCCCTCCCTGCAGTGCTTCCTGATACACTATCAATAATCTTTCTGCCAGGAAGTTAGCTTTTTTCTGGTAGAATTCAGCTGGTAGGTCATTTCCCCCTGGGGCTTTGGAGGTCTGGAATGTGCAGATTTCCAATACAATTTCTTCTTTAGTAATTGGTGTACGTAGATGTGTTTTGTCTTCCATCGCCAAACTAGCCATCAATAGACCTGTGAAGTATTTTAAAATGCTAGCCATAGAGGCAATGCATTGTTGCACATACACCTTCTGTAAGTGTTCAGCAAATACATCTGTTATGCCCTGCTGGGATGTCACCTCATGACCTGTTGGGCCCCTTACTACCACCACCAGGGACTTCTGAATTTCAGTGCAGAGCAACATTGTCAACATTCCACTAGATCTGTCTCCTTCCGCATAGAGATGCTATCTATACAGAACAGAGTACACACACATTTATCAAGCCTCTCCCATGTTTCCAGTAATTCCCTCTTTGAGTCCTTCCATGCCACCACCTTTTGAGGGGCCCTATCAACTCTTCTTCCAACAGCTTCAGTTTATTTTCATGGATGTCTAACATACATGTAAGCTGTATCCTCATCCCTTATGACACTTTCATACATTCTCCCCTGAGTACCACTTTCATAGCATCCCACTCTGTAGCTCGAACACCAGCACTTTCCCAATTTTCAATAAAATAGTGATCTAAGATCTCAGACACAAACTAGGCAAAAAGAAAGTTGGTAAGAGCTTCAGCCCTCATCCTCCAAAGTGGGACACTTGGGACCCTCCTACTGTCCTATAAATGAACAACAGTGGGAAGTGATTCTATACATAGCTTGCCAAATAGGTGATGTAAACAATAGCATGCACTAGTGGTTCAGTAATTAAACAATAGTCAAGCCTTTTATATTTACCAGTTGCTGGAGTGTAACAGGAGTAAGAGTGTTGCAGCGGATGATGCTCCCTCCATACATTCCGGAGGCTAAGCCCGGCATTACTTTTCGTAAGGTACCAGCCATTCCAGATTTTAAGTCAACCCGTGGGGAGCCACGGTCAATCTCACCATTGTGCGCATAATCACTTCAGGTCCAAAATAATCTGCTACCGCCCTCATTACTGCACCATATAAATCTGAATAGTCAGTGTTTGGGCATAAAAATGTATAATAAAAAAGTGCCCTGGAGTCCAGTGTACCAGACACTGCAACATAATGCCTTTTGGATCTATAGCTACTCCGGAGGCCGTAAATGGAATGCCAGGAGCCACCTATACCAGCACCTCCCTAGCATAAGTAAAATAGGTTGCAAATACCTGTCCCCTCCAATTCTTACACCATTTTCTTATGCAATCCCCCAGATGTGCGTTTCCTGGAGGAGGGAAACTGCTGTCCCATATCTCTTCAAATATGTATGCACTCTCCTCCTCCTAACTGTGGCCAACGCCCCTCTCGTTCCAGGCCACAAATTTCCAGCTCCGATCCATCTATTAATTGATATAGATACGGACATCCTTTGACCTCCACAGTATCTCCCTTTGTACCACACAACAACTTCATATATTCCCTTATTCTTGTATCCTGTCAAGGCAGAGCCCCTCACCTTTCCTCTCAGAAACCATAGAACTAAGAACCAAAAACATGCCCCCACTCCCCCAGGCAGTGTGTTCAAACTACATAAGAGTAGCAAAACCTAGCTAAAACTCAGAGCCCACCGCCCCTTCCCTCCCATGGAGGCCAAGGCCTCAACCTCTACATTGTGTTCTACTGAGAGTCTAGCATTACCCTGGTGTGGCAAGGCTAAACGCACTCCTCCTGTTCGAGTCTCAAAGAATCTGCCTGCTGCCATCTCAAGCATTCAAAAAGGAGTAGAATCATCTTTAAATCATAATCACAGTATTGTCCTATTCCAGGATGATATAGGACATAAGTGAATTATTAGACAGTCAAGACAAGCCCCTCTTCCCCCTGAAGCAGAGAGCGCAGAACCCACTTAACAGTAACCCACTCCTTTCAAAACAAATAATCATATATTACAGTCGCCACTTACCCCAGCAGTTCAGATAATCACTCAGACCTGCAGTCTCGTACGGCTTCGATCAAATTAGTAACCAGCAGCCCATGTAGCACCCAGGACAGGCCATACTCTGGGTCAAGACCAAGTTCACCAAAAGAAGCAGTGTTTCTAAGTCCCCGTATCCATGCTGTCATTTAGGCTGTCTCTATACCCTTGATGCTGGTGGAGGGATTCACCAGTGTCGGGCACACAATTGGAGTTACGTCTTGCCCCACCAAGCATGTCCAGTCAATCATTGGCTGCCTCTGGTGACTTAAAAAAATAAGCTTTTACATTGTTTTGCACTCTGAGTCGTGCCAGGAACAACAGTCCATATCGAAGATCAAGGTTCCGGATGCGCTTTTTAGTGTACATAAAACGTTTGCGGGTTCATGCACCTTTCGGGTATAATCTAAAATATTACAATGTTCTGCCCCTCATATCTAGGTGTGCCATGTACCCATAAATGTTGTAGTATGGAGTCACAATCTCTGTAATTGAAGAGTCTGGCCATCAGGGCCCGTAGTGGTTTGGGCTCAAGCCCCAACGCGCACAGTGAGCTCTTTCAATGGTAAAGAAGTTCGACAGTTCGCAGGGTTTCAGAACTGTTGTTATCCACTCTTCCAAAAATAATTCTGCCCATTGTCCCTCCGCTATCTCCAGAAAACCTACAAATTTCAAATTATTTCTTCTAGACCGCCCTTCAGAATCCTCAATGATGTCTTCCATGCAGGCACTGGTGGTCTGGAAGTCCGTAACAGTTTTATGTAGCGACTCAACCTCTCGTTGGAGTGTGGCAGCATGGCCTTCGGCCACCGTCACTTCTTCTGACATATTTCTAAAGTCAGGCCAACCTGTACTGCTACCGTATCATAAAAAAAAAAAAATCCTCCTTAGAGCTTGTAATGGCATCCGCAGTGTCTGTCATCTTTAGGGCACTCTGTTCTCTCTATCTCACAGCGTTATGATTGGCTGTCACCCCGAGGGCACCGGGTGTGTTTAATTATCCATTTTATTGGGCTGTACCACTTTTCCAAGTTCATCTTTCACCGTGATGGACCCTGGAAGAGCACCAGGCCTCCTTAGTCGATTCACGAGCAGCAGGACTCTGCCTCCGCCCACTCATTATGCCAACCCTAGGCGCCAGGCAAAATGTCCCAATTAGTGGCCCAGCTACCACAACAATGCTAGTGCCCAGGCAAGTGATTTCAGTAATCCTTTGTTACAGTGCACCTCCGGCCATGCAAGAAATGTGGTTATAGTCCAGACCCCGGCCAGATACAAGGACCCCCAAGCTCTCTCCTCTGTGTGCCCAGCAAAGGCATCCCCAGACTTAGTCAACAAGGCTGACCATACATGCCTTCCCTCACTGGGCCCCTCCAGGGATCGTGGATGCAGCAGAGGGCCCTCCACCAATTCCTTTGTCCTCAGAATGCAGCTCCAGGGGGACCAGCAATGCTCACTGTTCCGCACTCAAGGTTCAGGATCAGATCATCCTTGTATGCCCCTCTGCTGGTGCTCACCCCAAAAGCAGAGGTTATGGCAGGCCGATAACAAGAGAGATGTGTGGGGGGTGCAATCTTTCCGACCACTTTTCTAATGCATTGTCCAGTACCCTGAGCAAGGAAATGGCAATGCCGTTGCTACCACACTGGACATCTCTCATGTATTCGTCACTGGAGCACGGTTCTTTCTATGATTGTTTGAAAATTGACTGCTCTCCCCAATACCTGAATAACTTCTGCTTGATATCAACACTTCCCTTATTAGAATAAGTGTTAGAAAGCTGTGTATCTTCACAACTGTTTCTTCATATCCAAACAACCTTTGCAATGTATTCCAACCTGGTTTCAGATATCACCGAAACACTGAAACAGTGTTTCTCCACCTGGGACAACACCAGGTGGCCCTTCACCCTCGGGAGCCCACACATCCCTACAGACCACGCTCGGAATATCGGCATTATCCTTGACTCCTCCCTCTCCATGAACCGAAAAGATCAATGCCGTCGCATCCACTAGTTTCAACTGCCTTCGCATCCTCCGTAAGACTTTCAAGTGGATCCCCTCTGACTGCAGACAGACCGTCACCCATGCACTCATTACCAGCAGACTGGACTACGGCAATGCCCTCTACGCTGGAATCAACAAAATTCTCCTGCACAGACTCCAGACCATCTAGAACGCCGCTGCCAGACTCGTCCTCGGGACACCGCGCCACGAGCACGTGACCCAACACCTACGATGCCTCCACTGGCTCCCCGTCGAGAAGAGGGTCACTTTCAAATTCCTCACCCACGCCTACAAATCCCTCCACAGCATCGGACCCAAATACCTCAACGAGAGAGTATCCTTCCACATACCCAAGAGGAACCTCCGCTCCGCCGACCTCGCCCTGGCAGAGGTCCCCCGCATCCGCAGACACAGAACCGGTGGTAGAGCCTGCTCCTACTTCGCAGCCAAAACCTGGAACTAGCTCCCCGACCCTGCACACGTTCAGGAAGGACCTCAAGACCTGGCTCTTCGACTAATCCGGAGCCGCCCCGACCCCTTCTCCCCCAGCGCCTTGAGACCCTTATGGGTGAGTAGCGCGCTTTATAAGCCCCTGATTGATTGATTGATTTCTGCAAATTGTAATCAATTCTCTCCACTTACGGGATTCAAGTAAGTCCTGCCTGCTTGAGCATTTGAACTTCTCAGCTGCCTTTGATACAGTCAACCACTGTGCTCTGATTAACATCCTGAAGGAACGAATGGGAATCAGTGGTGCAATCCTAAACCCATTCAATTCCTATTTGTCTAATCATTCGCAAATAGTTAAAATACAAAGCACCGTTTCCAGGAAAACTGACATAAAGCAGGAGGTTCCCCAGGGCTAGATCCGATTCCCAGCCTTGTTTAATCTATATCTTAAACCGGTCTATAACTCTGGAATTTTCGATCAGCCAGATTTACCTGAATATTTTTTATGCCTGAATAACATGATCCTACTCTCCAACACCATTATAAGGGTTCAGTAGTGAATTGCCAACCACCATCTAAAACTCATCCCAACAAAAACAGACATTTCTTCTAATATCACCAAAAACCCAAACTCCTTGCCGAGGAGTGGCTCAGTTCCTTATCTCCACAGAATTGCTAACCAACCATCAAGGAGAATGTTGAATCATTGTGATTTAACTTTATCATTCACAAATCTTCAAAAGCAAATTTCACCGATGGCAAAGATTGTCCCTGACCAACTTAAACTGCTTTGGAAAATAAGGCAGTTCATTCCTCAGCACAGCATGACAACTGTAGTCCAAGTGCTGGTAATCTCTAGATTGGACAATGGGAACTCTCTACTTTCAGGATTCCACAAATCAAATCTGGCAACCCCGAGAGCAGTGCTTCAAACATTTGCTGTTTTGTGACAAGTCACAAAAAACTGATTACATTTCTCCCATTCTTCGCACTGTACAATGGCCTCCCATTGATGCAAGAACCTAATTTAAGAATGCATGAATCACCCACAAAGTCCTTCCTACTTGGTTGTAAAACTGAAAATTTCTGGAGCTCAACAGTGAGAAATGCTGAAGCCCTCCTGCAGAAACTGACTGTCAGGCAAGTATGATTAATAAAATAGGCTTTCGAGAGACACTTTGGGTGAACATTTCTACGCATCTCCCTTTTGAGTTATCCTATCTATCCACATAAGATATTTCAGGCGTTTCTTCCCTGATCTAATCCTCTGGGTCTATGTGTTTCCTTTGCTGCTTATCTGGAATTTTTATGCGGCTTGTCATACATTTCTTTCTTCTCGTTTTCTTATAAAGTGATCTGATGCCCTTGGAACAAGTTCCCGCTATATAAAACTGGAAAAATAAATAAATAACAAATTGGGCAAACAATATCTGGAAATCTGTAACAAGTAAGGACCCAACTGCAGTTAGCTATATCCTGAGTGAAAGGGTTCGTACAAGGGTTCTGTCACCAGTACTGTTGTGGAATGTCCATGCTAGACATAATATACTACAATTCTATACCTGTACTTCTTAAAAGTGGTGTTCTCTTGGCTTTTGGCTTTAGGAATTTGTTAAATTTGGTTCAAGAAGGCCTAATGTATAAGCAGAATGGATTTGAAAGCTGCTTACGGAACTAGCTTTCTTCACATTAGTCCTAGGTCTGCTTTGAATACAATGGAAAGCTATGTTTAGCAAATACTTCACTCCATTGTTGATAAAGAAATGGGTTGATAATAGAAATGGGGCTTGGTGGTTTCATGATTATGTTTGCAATGTGGCAAATATTCTGACTCTTAATCATGTGTTTTTAGTGAGCAAGATTATTTATTTTGGAACCGTGTGCATGGGAATCTAAAGATAATCACTGACCACGAGCCTCACTTATCGGCTGTTTTCACTCCTTCATTACAATGACCTAATCTGCAGTGATTGTTATAGGCTTCATGATACACTCATGGCGAGAAAGCAAAAGACACACAATTGATGAATGGAATGCAGAACAAATCAAAACATTCACCCCCAGTCAAGAGATCTGGGTTAAATCCATCATTCTTTTGCTCACCATGCCACCCGAATTCAGACCTAGCCATATGCAAATCAAACTTCACGCTGTGCCTCATGGGAACAGTCCAGAACAAACTGCCAAGCCAGGTCCTCCTTGGACTGAAAGCAAGCATCCTAGAACCGGTTTTGGGGTTTCACCCCTCATCAGCCAGGATAGCTTGAATCCAGTGGCACAATAAGCCTGAGACCCACGTCTGGGCATACCCGGCGCACTTAGGGCGAGGAAGCAAAAGTCACACAATTGATGGACGCAATGCTGAACAAATCAAAACATTCACCCCCTGCATTCCATCCATTAAGTGTGTGTATGCATGATGCACTCACCAGAGATTAACCCCTTCCCATTCCGCTGCATTGCGGGGATTTAATTAGGAGGCGTAACCCCTTGCGTACTCAGGACGGACCCCGGCCGTCCTACGTCACAGTAGGGATTTGTGGAGGACGGCCGGGGGCTGTCCGAACTCTACCCACTAATTAATTCTTCCGCACAGGCGGGGAATTTGCGCCGCGCTGGGGAATCGTCAGCGTTCGGACTGCCCCTGGCCGTCCTGAGCACACGCCCACCGTGACGTCGGACGTCGGGGGGCCATCCTAAGCACAAAAGGGGTTAATAGTGGCCAAGAAATGTTTGCTCCTTCACTGGAACTGAAAAAATGAACCAGATTAGGATGTTTGGTTTGAAGGGATTTCATGGCTTTATCCCTTAAAAAAGTGATGTACTGTTGTTGTACATAAAATAATGTATAAAGCTGTTTTTATCATATTCATGTTTCAGGATGGACTCCTTTCCTTCTCTACTCATTCATCTGTTTTTTTATTTCTCTCCGTTCTCTTCTCTATTTTTATTGTCAATCGCAGCTAGACCGTGAGTTTGAGACCCCTGAGGAATTGCATATATTGGCCCGGTTGTATGGCAGAACAACAATGGTAAAACATTGCATGCCTTTACAACGCATTTTTTACCCTGCTTTTTTTAGCACCCAATTGCTTTTACCTCGCATGCCATTACCCCGCATTATTAGTCTAATCAAGGTAAGTTTTAGAATGGTACGCTTACATTTATATATGTATATATATTTAGTTTTTATCTTTTTAGGGGAGACCACCCAAACCCCCAAAATTACCTTAAATGAGTGGTAAAGGCATGCGTGTTAAAGGCATATACGTGGTAAAAACCTGTGTGGTAAAGGTGCTGCGATGTAAAAATCATGTTGTAAAGACTGTTTTCCCATTGGCCAAAGTGGTAGACTAGCCTTCACTCAACAGCTTTTCATGCTATAGAACTTGCTTTTCTAGTTGCACGCTACAATGATGAGGGACACATTCAGATATAGTTCACACTATTTTCATTCACATTTACAAAAGAAGGAGCTGTGAACTTCATAAGTCTGCCCTAACTGAACCTCAGATGTTGCTTCCAACTCAGCCATGGGAGATCTTTTCCCAAAAAAGATACTAGAAACCAAGTTGACAAAGAACTCAACAAGATCCCACAATAAACAGGAACTAGAAGGCTAAAAGGACATAGGAATGCCAAAGAGACATGCACCAGACCTATGGTAAATGTACAGGAATTTATATAGCGCAAATCACCAAGTGGTTTCTAAGCGCTTGCTTAGGGAACCCGTCCTGGTATTCCCCTGTGAGATAACCCCGGCAGGGTATCCACAAGGTGAAAGCCAGGCATCCCGCCGCGAGGGGCCGTTGTGGAGATTAAGCAAGCTATTGCCCAGAGTCGCAGAGTGTGAACCCGTGAATCGAGTAGGCACCGGAGCGAGAATTGTCGAGTCCATGGACATTTTAAGACTCAAGATCCCGCCGAGCCAGGAATTGAACCCTGGTCCCGGGCTGACCTCTGCTTCCAGGTCTGCCTCCTCTAACCAGTGAGCCACACTTCTCCATATGGTAGGGTATGATGTGGTTATGTATATAGCACTTACTACTCCTGATGAGGTACCGAAGCACTTTATAGATCGGTACATTGGTACTTAGTCGGAGACCAGTGTTTAGCCTTATGATGATACAACACTCCTCCCACTTTTCAAGAGAGAAATCATAACAGACACTTCTTAGATAACAGGAATATCAGGAATGACCATGAACCTACACTCAAGCCCAACAGCACATCATACTTTATGAACACACAACAACAAAAGCATGAACATCAACAAATGCTAACAGAGTAACTCAATAAAACATGTTCTAGTATTCTGAAGAGCACATCCTTGAGCCCATTATACAACAGCATTCTATAAAGCTCTGTAGAGAAATCCACCGTATCATGGTCCAAATTGAATTAACAATCAACCAAACAGCACGTGTGCCACCAACAAGATCTTGCCCTCAGCAGAAATGTTGTCTCTCAACCAATTACTATCTTGCAAAAGGTAAATAAACGTTCTCAAAGTTCTCACCCAAGAAGTATAATGTTAACAGAACTGACATGTTCAACAATCAGTGGGATAAGAATAAAAACAAGGGAGACATGTTGGATGCTCAGCCCATAGATAAGCCACACATCAAGGGAAAAGGGCAATTTTTGAAACGGAGATCTCTTGTGTATCAAATAAAATAGATTCAATCTGGAAATCTTGTGTGTAACCAGAACCCAAGAATGGAAAGTCTAGAACCTAAGAAGCAATCGGTCAATCCTCAAACCGGGTAATGATGCAGCCACTGAAAGTCCATTTCAACTGCTCCACCTGGTCTTCTGAATCCCACAAATGATGACACTCACTGATCCCAGCCAAATGTACTTGAGATACACGTGAGATCCAGATCATTTAAAGAAACTACAAAAACTACATGGGGACATTCTTGCATAGAAGGAATACATGCATGTCATAATCGAAACAAACTACATGCAACTTCAAAATCATTATGTAAGCTACTGTCTAAAAGACTTTGACATTTCGATAATTTAAAATGTTTTTTTTAATTAGCATAGGTCTGAAAAAGCATATGAAAAACGTATGCACCTTAACCTGGAGCATTAGCTATTTGCACCAGTTAGATTTAATATGAATAGAAAGTTATCACCACAGCTTATCTCTTCCAAACAAATACCACGTTAATAGGAACAAGGCAACTGGCATGGTTCCCAATACACTTACCATCAGTTCTCTGTTGATGAAATATGTTTGACTTCTAATGCAGCACGCGCTATCTGCTTTTTGCTACCCAAACAAAGGCCTCCACGCTCACCGTGGTTGCATGAAGGACAAAACAGCCAGAAGAGCTGCCAGGCTACATGAGGCAACACAAAGCAGGTTGAACGTCAGAGTAGGATACGCGCAGAGACACAAACGCCAAGCACATCGTCGTCAGAAAGATAGTTGGATGGAAGAGACAAGCAACCTCTTCTAGGGAGGGGGCGCGATGACTTGCTTTGCTTGGTGTCGTGAGAGCTTTGGTTCAAAGAGGGGTGTATTTTAACGTTCTGGCTACTCCCTTGGTCAAGTAACTCAATAGAGAACCCGCTGTACGGCTGTTGCTCATAGCATGATTTTTACCATCAGTAATATCCAGGAAAATTGGTTTACTACTGGTTTTTAATGTTAATATTGACATTACTGCCAACAGACCCCACAATGGAATTGAATCCTGCTCTGCGAAATGATGGAATTATGATGGAATCTCCTGCCTGCTCTGAGATGATATTAAAATGGGCAAGATAACTTCTTCTACAGCGTGGAGCTTTGGTTGGGGAGTAAGTAACCAAAAATGATGCCGTGCAGCAAAATGTAGAGGTTGTGTATCCCGCTAACCTACAGGGGCTGCGGAAGTGCCCCCTCCGGCAGACCAGTGGAGAACCTTCACCATATTTAGACATCTGCCCAGGCATGGTGGGTATTTTTGGGAAGAAAGTGCTTCTGCCTGCACTTTAGGCAAAAATGTAACGCCAACCTGCAGCCATGGCATGTACAAACTCCCAGCGCAGGTTGCTGGCAAAATAAAAAATCAATTACTGACATTTTCTCCCCTTGTGCCCGGGGTCATTCTTGTTTTGTATCTTGTTTGCTAATGACATCATTTACCTGGTGTTTGGGAACAGAAAAAAAGAGGGAAAAGAACATCAGAAGGCCCACCCTGAACAGGGTTGGTCTTTTGACGCTCTAAAACCTGCAGCCCTGTGGCAGATGTGCCAATGGTTAAGACAGAGCACAGGTTCAGCTTAGGCAAAACCATCAGGAACCAAGCGATTCCCAACTCTACAAATTCGGCTGGTGAACCGACGGATTGGTCTACTGGGTATCGCCCATTATTTTGTGGATACCCCATGTCACCAAATCCCTTGAAGAGGTCTTCAGTGTTTTGTCCTGTATAAGGCCCATCCATGCCACTTAAATAGAATTTGTTTTTTTGCTGGTGCTGCTTCTAGCCCGATGGTGTGTTTTACCATTGACCACGGTTGTTTAGCTGCATCAACCTACGTTTTACACTACTTCTGTATTTTACAGGGTGGTGGAATTAACATACGTCAGTATTTACTGGAGGTTCTTTCATACCTCCAATAGTAAGGCTCAATTGCAGAATCACTCGGCAGTGATTTCAGTACAACGTTAATCTTAGATTGCTAATTTACCATCAACTGTACTTTTGTGTAGTAAGAAATCAAGTTTTGCCTCATCAGGGCTGATGAACAAATGCAGGGATGTCGATGGAATGGCTCCCATGAGGACAAAATCGCTCTGTACGCGGACGATGTCCTGTTCTTCCTGGCCGAGTCAGCCCAATCGGGACAATGATGCCTCCAGATCCATCAATCCTTCAGAAGAGTGTCGGGCCTCTGCCTTAACCTGGCTAAATCCAAACTAGTGCCTCTTCTCCCATCGCAGGAAAGTGTGGATTGGCAAACAAGCATTCCCCTGAGGAGACTTTCCTTTAAGTACCTTGGTATATGGATGGGTGGCCCTTCTCCCAGAGCTGACCTGGTCCCTTAATATTGGTCGGCTGTGCTAACGTATTAAAGAAGACCTACGTCATTGGTTATCTCTTCCACGGAACCCCCCCCCCCCCCACCCCCTGATGGGTCGCCTTATTCAAAATTATGGTCTTGCCCTGCCTCCTATATGTACTTCAATATCTCCTGCTTCACCTCTCCCGCAGCTGGTTCCATGGGTTGGATGGAATAATCCCCACTTTCCTCTGGGGCGGCTCGAGATCACATCTGGCCCTTGCTCACTGTCACCGGCCCCCATATGACGGTGGGATGGGACTCACAAACCCCTTTTTGTACTACCTGGCCACACGCCTCTTGGTAGTCCATGATTTGTTTAACGGGGGATGGTCAGACCCGGCTTATCAGCTGGAGTTAGAGAGTCTCGGATTCGCCCGGGTTCAAGCTATGTTATACGGGGCTCCCATAACTTCCACTTTGCCAACAATCACTCGAACGGTCTTCCTTGCATGGCGGTCTGCTCTGGGACACACTCAATGGGATTCCAAACTCACAATACAGACGCCCCTGTGGTGCAGAACTTGGTTGAGGGAGGTCGGAGCACTAGAGGGTTTCCAGAAATGGGACTTGATTGGTATCATCCACCTGGGTGTTGTGTGGCAAGGCAAACACCTGGTCTCTTTCCAAACACTACAGCAAACATAGGCCCTGCACTCTTCCCAGTTCTACAAGTCCCTCCAACTGCGGCATGCTCTTATCACCCACCCCCTAACCACACAACGTTCCCGGAGTTTAGTCCACTTGAGGTGAAACTCCTTTTGGGAAGCCTGGGGAAGGGGGAATATCCCAGATAAACAGATCCTTGATAAAAAATACTATGTCCATCCTGGACCCCCTCAGAGCCCGCTGGGAGCAATGGGTTGTCCCCCTACAGGAGGAAGACTGGAGATACGCACTGATGGCCCCCAAAGTAATAACTATTTTGGCTAGGCTCCACCTCAAATTTACTACATTCATGGTGCATATCTTACTCCTATGCGGTTGTTCAAAGCTGGGCTCCTCCCGTCGATGCGATGCCTTCATGTGCGACAGGGCCAGCAGACTTTTACCTTATTGTCTGGTCCTGTGTACCAATATAAGGCATTAATTTTAGCCGAGATGAGTGACAGCCTGAACTTGACCGTTCCCCTCAGCCCCCTCGCTCTTCTCCTGGGAGTGATGGATGGGCTGGATGGCTCCCGTACCGATAAATTGTTCCTGGGAACGGCCACGCTGGTGGCAAAAAGAGACATTGCGGCCACTTGGAAAACTCCGCCAGGCCCCTCAGTTGTAAAATGGAGACGGGGAGTAGATTAGTGGCCCACCCAAGAAAAGTCTGTGTACGAAGCGAGAGGGTGCCCTGCCAAACATGACCGTATATGGGGCAATTGGTTGGGGTTAATGAACTGAGTCAATGTACGTGCGGGGTGGGATGGGTGGAAACAGGGGTTTTTCTTATTTTAATGTATCCTTCTAGCGATCGGCCCAGGTGGTCTCACGGGTCTACATCGAAGTGTCTTATATGTTGCAGTGACACTCTGGCTTTTTTTGTCGTTTTTTTTGCAAAAACCCAATAAAATTGTTTATCCCAGAAAAAAAGAGTGCAAGTTTTTTCTTATTTCATAGTGCACTGGTGCATCTGAATGAAACTAATACTTAACTCCTTCATTGATACATTAGACCATCGTTTGAAATGCTTTGTCTCCACTACAGCAGAACATGTGGCACCACCGGTGTATTGCAAACAAGAAAGGTCCAGAAGCCTTTCCTTATGATTGTCACAAACATTTGACCTAGTGTTTGTATGCAATGAAAGAATGTGAAAAGATGCGCTCAAACTCATGTGCAGCTGCACATGCTGAAGTGTAAAGCATCACATGGATGCTTGCAAACTCTTCACTGAAACACACATCGGGCCCGATTCACAAAGGGCCTCCACACTCAAGTGAGGGCCCAATGTGTCATTGTGCTTGCCCAAACCCCACAATCAGGGGCCCTGCTGCACAGCACCTCAGATACCTGATGGTATCAGAACTGGAGATTGGTTGCGGCAGGGCCGGCTTTAGGGCAGTGCGACTGGTGCGGCCGCACTGGGTCCTGACCTGTGGAAGGGGGCGCCGACCTCAAGAAGGGTGCTGTATTTAGCAATAACTTATGATTGGAGAGATGAGGAGCACTTTTGCCCGGTAGTAGTGAGAGAATCCAAGTAGGCAGTCATGGGGTGTGGGGGCGCCAAGAATGATTGTCGCACCAGGCGCCACCAGCGCAAAAGCCAGCCCTGGGTTGCGGTATCACAGGAGTAGAGAGAATGTGCCTCTCTCAATAAGATAGTGCACCTTCAGTGTGATAAATAACACCCCTGAAAATAACACTACCCCATGGAAAAGTATGAGGGGAGCGTGAGAGACAGGTGAGGGCCTGATGAGAAGGCAGCTCAGCACTTACCAGAGATTCCCAAAGGCTCGCTAGACCTCCCGCTTTCACCCACTGCATACATTATGCTTATGAGTTAGCAGAATGTGTCTAACTACTGATATATTCATTTATGCATTTACGTTTATATTCTTCTATTAGTTATTCATTTATGCGTGCAACATTATTACAGTTATTCTTAGCTTATCCTGTGTGCCACCATTTTAAAGCATCTCCCTTTCTGTGCGAGTTGCACTTGCTCATCCCCCTCCCGTAGGAATAGGAATATTCCACATGTCAGCAGTTTTGTCTCTCAGCTCACTGTGACTGAAACTACTAGCGAAACCCCTTATCACTCTGTTCTCATGTGCTGGAGATGCTAAGGCCTGGCTCCGTGTCCTTGGACTCAGAAGAGAGAATGTTGCAATTCCAGGTGCAGATGCCTCTTGTATGAGGCCATTGTTTATCCTCTCCGGGGTCCAGTACTTTTCCAGTATGGGCGTGTTTTACTCTGCCTTTTTGTATTATAATGTGTTACTGTGATGATATGAGTCAGTCCTCTCACCACACTCTTAGAGAGTGAGGTCAGACAGGGCCCTCTCATATGGGAGTTTGTGGCCTAATAAAATTACTTGTTTATTCTTCTCCACTGCCTGGCTGGCTTATTATATGAGAATGATAGATGAGTGAGGTAAGTCGCTCAGTTGGATTTGAGCCACGCTTATCAGATGGCACCCCAGATGGGACTCCGCGATTAGACCTTTCTCACCCGTAAGTGGGTAGCAGAAGGCCGGAGACCCCCTGGTCGGCACGGTGGGTCTGGGTACCCACTTTGATGCCGAGCTTGGTTCTCGCAGCGCTGCCCCACCCTGCTGATCGAGAGGTCCCGGTCCATGATCCTACGCCGGAGTCCAGAAGGCGGAACCTTGGAGCTGACCGTGTTGGTCCCAGCAGCCGGCAGTGGAGAACGGTGGAGGTCGGTTCTGCAAGCAGAAGGTGAGTGGTCCGACTGTTGATTGAGGGAGCTGGGATGCTCCATGAGACCGGTGTGTCTCTGAGACCGGTGTGTCTCTGGTGATTGGAGGAGCCGGTGTGCTCCTGGGGCTAGTGTGCTCCGGGGAACTCAGAGTGCAAGTGGCGCTCTGACAGACTATTGGTGATGAGGGTATTGGGTGGATGTCTGTTTTAGAGCATCTGACCGGGTGGTACTGAGACTGGAGTGTGGCTCACCACGGTTAAATACTGGGAAAGGACCCAAACCCCTGGTGTGAGTGGTTTGAGGGAAGAGTCCCAGATCTTCCGGGGTAAAGTGCGCAATGGTCTGCAGTGCCACCCGGGTGGCGGATGTGTCCTCCAACCTCAGAACAGTTAGTTTACTGTTCGGTCTGCGGTAGGGTCCAGGTTCCCCAGGACTTGGTCGACGGGCCTTGTCCCATTATGGTAACACGTGTTTGGCAGGGACTCAATGCATAGGAAGTGCGTGTGCGTGTGTGGTTGTGTGGAGATAGTTGTTTGGTTCTTTTGTGCCAGGAGATGTGTGGGTTCTTTGGCGGTATCTGATTGAGTGAGTTTGGTGGTGTTTGATTGAGTGTGCAAGATACTGTGTTTCACTAGGTTGCAATGTTTTAGGTGTTGCTGCAGTTCAACTGATGTCAGATTGGCCAAGAGCCAACCCGCTCCTGTAGAAGACTCTTGATTTTGTTTAATATATCTGATGCAGTTAAGATAGATCACTTGCAAGAGAGATTGTTTGCTAGGCACTGCTGTCAGAGCATGTTTGATTCCCTAAGGTTGTGGCAGAAAGAGGAAATTTTAGTTTTAAAAGAAGACAAAATGTGTACATTTAAAGTTGCTTTTAGTGGCTCAGTGAGCCAATGTGAGCAGTGATTAAGAGGATGGGGTATGTATTTCATGTAACATGTTTTATTTTGTTATAATTGGTTTGGGTTGAGAGCAGTCTGTGGGCTGTCTTTTGGTTGTGTAAATGTTTGTTTGCATGAAGTGAGTGCGTCTTGTTGCATAAGTTAGATTGTCTGGTCCTTGTGAGCTATCTGAGATGGGTGTGCCTGACTATCAGTGTGTTTTTCGTGTAGTTTAAAAGTGCATGCAGGGCTGTGCTCTATGGGAAAAGAATTTGGTTTCTTCCATTCCCTCAATTTGTGAACAGTAGAAGATGGAGTAAAAGGGATTTGATTACCAGTAATTAGAATGTATATTAATAGCATGTGGGAAGAGTGTAAAGTGAAAAACAAAAAAAAATAGAATGAGAAATGTATTTGCCAAAATAGTGTTAAATATTGAATGTTAGAAAGAGTTAGGACTTATTGGCTTTGTCAGCGCCAGACCCGAGCGCGAGGCAGATTTGACCTTGGTGGTGAATGCCAGGGGAGGCGGAAGGCTGGCTAGCAGCCCAGAATTCTTAGCAGACGGTGAAAGTGAAATGCAGTTATTTAGTTAGTTTTAAACATGACTTGTCGAATGAATGTGTTTCAGCCCACAATTTAGAATAACAGTGTGGGAATATTATTAGGTTCTGGAAGGGTTAAGTGAAGGGGAGAGAGTGTGGGCAGAGCTGGGAAGATTATGTACAATGAAAATATAGATGCTGGTAACACAGCACAGTAGATGTGACCTTGTGTGATAACCACATTCCAATGGGTTCGCAGAAGCACCGAGAGAGCGAGAGAGGAGTGCAGGCAGAAGATTAAGGGGGGGCTAGGAGACTCTGCTCCTGGCACAGAAAGGAGAGATACACAGCTGGAGCCAGCATCAGCGAGTCTGCATAATTATGAGGGTTTAGACTGAAGTATAATGCAGTTGTTCAGAACACATGTGATTTAGAATAAGGAACAAAATTATGAATAACTTTCAACAGGTTATTCCATTTGGACATAGAGAATTACACTTTAACATGACCTAGCCTGAGAAAAGAAGGATTGTTTTGAGAAAAATTAATTTACTAAATATGCTAGTGAAGTGTTACTCCTATTGTTTGAATGGTATTCAGTAAGCGATTAATTTGTGTGCAGTTTAATGGCAAACAGTAAAAAGAGATTTAGTGGTTGTCTGTTGTGTCCATTTTTGGTGTTGATTTTTGTTTCACTGTTGGACAATGTCCTAGTATAAAAAAAATTCTATTTCAATAATAATTGAGTTGGGGGGTCCCTGATTGGCATACTGATTAGTGTCTTTGCTAGTGGATACCAGTGGAGAGTACTGATGATGCGAGGGCAAGTAAAAATATTGATTGTGTTGCTCATAGGAGGGGCCTGGTGGGAAGGTATATATGTGTGTATTGTCTATATGTGTGTAACAGTATTTGTATGCAGTTTGCCCATGGGGCACCATTGCAGTGGGTCCAGTGCCCCACCCGCTGAGTGTGCAAATGTCTGCTAGTGTGCACTGGAGTATTTAGTATGTTCTGGAGGTGAGAATATGGCACCCTTTTGTTTAAAGTTAAGAAATGGCATTGGTTATAAGAGGGCTCATTTACACAGCGAAAGATAACTGTGCAGAAATATTTGGTATTTTAATAACAAGAATGAAAAATGTTTACGCAAATATGGAAATTCCTGGCTTATGACAAGTGAATGATGTGAATGTAAATATATATATATTTTTCCCTTTTTGATGCTGCATTAAATGCCATTACCAGATTGTCATGTGATTTTCAATGCTGCTTAATGTTTTATATTCATGGCTGATGGTTGAAGAGGTTAGAAATGGTTCTTATGTGAGACAGCAGACAGGGTTTTCAGAATGGAAAGTGAACGGTGAACTGGTGTGAATGAGCTCCAAGCATAGGTTTTACGGTAAGTATTTGTGAAAGGTATTTTTACTGAGTGGTTGCTTTTTGTCCAATATTTTCTGTGTTGTTGTTTCTTTTGTGTGTGTTTTGATTTGTTTCGTTTCAGTGCAATGGGAAATATTTTTTTATCTGTGTGTTACGGTGAGTATTGATGCAGCTTTGTGCTAGACAGATTAAGTGTGCACTGACACCGCATGATGCGAGTATATGCATGAAAAAAAAAAATAGTCCTTTGAGTAACTAATACTGTGTTTTCTTTTTGTGGCCTTTGTGCTATTCTGTGTTTTATGTTTTCTTTGGCTTATTGTGCATTGCTTGCTCTGTTCTGCGTGGATGGTATGCTGATCGATCTTAAGCTTGATAAATTAAGTAGGCCAGCATGCTGGGTTTTGGGCCACAGGCTCACTGTACATGAAATGCATGGCATCGTGTTGTGTGTCACAGCTCATTTGCATGCGTTACAGTGAATTTTCTATGCTATCTGTGCTTAACACAGCAAGTATACCTGCTGCCTTGGTATGCTTGTTTTTCTTTTTTTTGTATGTCTCTGTATTGTATTTTTTGATAATTCTATTATTGATACTAGAACAAGCTCCTCTATGGGGAATTTGTTCTGGTCTCTAAATTTCACAGACAACACTTCAGCAGTGTTTGTCTATTTGGTTAAAAGGGGTATGGAGGGAAAAATACGAGAGTTCTACGGTGTACTCATGGTGTTGTGTCACAAGCCTGACCATTACCTCAGTAATTTTTTGTTCATTTATAGATTTTCCATTTGCCGCCATTTCCCTAATGAATGTCGCATAGTGCCTAGTTATGGGGGACTTCAGCTGTGTCCCAGTTCCAGTTCCATTTCCTTACTACTCTTCCTCAGATACGTTGATATTAATAGGCACACATATCATTTTATGGCAATGACATTTCTACATGTGCTAAAAGATGTTCTAGCCCTCTCAAAAGTGCTATGTATCCCCTAGAATTTTGTTTATGCTCAGGGCTACACCCAGTGGTTGATGGTATTGACCGAAGTGAAATATTTTTCAGATTCCCTTCTGTCAAAATGGGGTAGCATGTGTATTGCTCCCTCCTGTCCTGGTTTGATCTAAAAGGGAAATTAGACGTGGGTAGTTTTGTTCTACAAGTGTTGGGTAAACTGAGAGGTTTTTTTTTATTAGAGAATTATTTTAATTGGATAGGGATGAAAGGAAGGGAACAGCCCAATCAGTCAATCAATCATAACACTTGTATAGCGCGCTACTCACCCGGGAGGGTCCCAAGGCGCTTGGGGGGGAAGGGGTCCGCTACTGCTCGAACAGCCAGGTCTTGAGTTGCCTCCTGACTAGTGTTTCCTTATTTGACCTTTGAAGGGTCGGTACCTTTGTGTCACATTCCTAGGTAACAACACCATTATTGTGCAGCACCAAGTAAAGGTGTACAAGTCTCTTATCAGTTAGCCGGTAAAGTTCAGCTGATATTCCCTATTAGAGCTGGTGAACAGGTTTTCCCCTAAATAAAATGTTACATAGTGTAAATAGTGAAAAAGGTGAAAAGATGCTTGTGTGATCCTCAGCACAAATATTTTTAGAAATGAAAGATTTGTAGAAATTAGTAATATGTGAGCATGGTCATGAGCAAAAATATAGTTGTTTTGAGTAAAGAAAAAGAATATTAGAAGTGTTTGAAGTTTTGCACAACAGTGAAGGTTCATAAAGTAGACGCTGTGTACTCGCTATAGGAAGAGCGGTTTGAACTTCCCTTTTTGCTGTTTCTCAAGTGCAAATGGGGGAATACAACATGTCTGTTTTGTTTTATTTTTTTTCTCTTCTCTTAGAATTCAATAAATGCATACGTCCATCTACAGGTAATACAGCGAAAAGTCAGATATGTAATGTATTACCTAATGTCAGTGCACAAATTTATTGATAGGTACAATGTGTTCACCTTCAAATTGACATGGGTAAAGAAATATGAAAGCACAGACTAGACCTCATTTGGTTTCTTTGAATTTGAATTTTATTCATATGCCTTGTCTAAAGATCTTTGTTCTGTCCATCAATAGAAATGAGTCACACAGCCCGAGCCAGAGGGGACCCAAGCATCGGATCCAACTTCAAGTGCAAGTCAAGTCCCGTCGTCAGAAGATACCAATGGAAGTTTAGCTTGGAGCCAAGGTACCACTGAAGCTGCTGTAGGTGTGTGATTCCTGGGTAAGAAAAGGGCAGGCCTGACCGAGATGGAGGACTCACTCTTCGCTTTTGCGCCAGTTCCCCAGTGGTTTGTTTCTCAGAAATACTTGAGAGGGGCAGTTCTGTCTGTGCAAAAGGCTGCCGCCAGTTCTCCAGTGGTTATGCTTCAGGTTTCCCTGTTCCCCATCTGTTTTGGAATCTACAGTTTTGTCTGCTAAGGTACCTGCTCACACTTTATACAATATATGGCCTCGACAGAAGAGCGGTACACCAGGAGAAGAAAAGTAGGAGATAGGGAGAGACTTTAGTCTTAGGGTACAGATACAGTGCTCTTAGTATCTGTTAGATTCATATCTGGTGTACTGAGCGAGACACTGGACAGAATTTGTAGAGGGCACTACCTGGATTGGTGGTTGCTAAAATTCTGCAAGAAAGACTTTGCATCATTGGCCAAGATTGTTTTCCATTTGAGTTGCTAGCAAGTGCAGCTCCAACGCAGATGATTTTTGAATTTTTGATGGATAATACGAGCTTACCTGTGAGGCTCAGATGGACACAGGGAGAAGACCCCCCTCTGGCTGGCTGTGTTGCAGATTGTTTCCTTTAGTTTAATTTGGACATTTTAGCTAGGAAAATTTGTGTTTTGAATGTTCCTATTCCCATGGAGGAGCAGCCCCTGCGGCTCCTTGTCCAGATGTCCCTGATCATTTTGGTTCTCATGGTCTACAAATTTAATATTGAGTTTGTTTTTATCCTTACTGTTGCTTTCATATTTCTCTTTAGAGAATTAGTTTCTTGTTGCTTGACACATACCTTCATGAGTATTTCAACGCCACCTGATAATATCATTGGTACTCTAGATCCACACGAAGAGGAGCACTGGGAAGTTCATTAGGATGATGTAGTATTCAAATGTTGCACCTGACACATGTTATTCATAGAACAGCAAAACAATTATTGGGTGTGTGGGTCATTGCCTTCATACACACACACAGGGGTGGAAAATTGTTGCTTGTATTCTTGCCCTATGGAAGTAGCTGTGAGGGTTAGTATACTTTGAGTGGTTTAGTAAAACACATTTCTCAGCCTGATAAAATATTTACTCCAAGGATGTTAGATATAGGTCCTAGCTGATAATGCAAGTGAGCCCTCAGTATTGGATTCAATAGGGTGGTTTCCTTGATGATGACAGTTTGATCTTATTTGCATTAATTCCTGCTCATGACTTAAAGTGTGATGTATTTAGATTAGTCAAAAAGGAGGATGCCTCACACCCAGAGAATAATTATTGTCCTAGTAGTTATGGCAGGGGTTGTTCTTTTACTTGTTGCCTCTGCATTCCCTGCCCTATAGCATGCTGCACTACTTCTGTGACCATGACCATGCTGTGTAAGGTGACAGATTGCTGGGTTTGTGGGTTACTCCTTTCCGCTGCATATAAGAAGGACAGGTTACTGGCACTTCCCTTGACACCTGTGAATAGCTGCGTGGGCTGGTACACTTTGATTGGTAGGGTGAAATTCTTTCAACAGCCTGATTCCCTGACTCCCCGACCGGGTTGTAGGAAATGTAGGTGTATTACTGACTTGCTGCCTCTGTGTTTATTGCCTTCCCCCTTGTTGCTCCATGTGTGCCAGCAATATACGAGTTTCCAGAAGGCCAACAAGACTACATCCTGTTTCCAATGCTGTTGAACTTCATGAAATTCACTGGCTAATGCTTATTGATGATGATATTTTTGATCAGTATAGTGTCCTGGCCCTTAGAATTTGATGTAAAGGCTCTCCTTTTAGTTAATAAAGTTAGCCACAGTCTGCTAAAAGGAGGGTCTGATAGGTTTCATTTCTCCATGCCCCACCCACTGCATACATTATGCTTATGAGTTAGCAGAATGTGTCTAACTACTGATATATTCATTTATGCATTTACGTTTATATTCTTCTATTAGTTATTCATTTATGCGTGCAACATTATTACAGTTATTCTTAGCTTAGCCTATGTGCCACCATTTTAAAGCATCTCCCTTTCTGTGCGAGTTGCACTTGCTCATCCCCCTCCCGTAGGAATAGGAATATTCCACATGTCAGCAGTTTTGTCTCTCAGCTCACTGTGACTGAAACTACTAGCGAAACCCCTTATCACTCTGTTCTCATGTGCTGGAGATGCTAAGGCCTGGCTCCGTGTCCTTGGAGTCAGAAGAGAGAATGTTGCAATTCCAGGTGCAGATGCCTCTTGTATGAGGCCTTTGTTTATCCTCTCCGGGGTCCAGTACTTTTCCAGTATGGGCGTGTTTTACTCTGCCTTTTTGTATTATAATGTGTTACTGTGATGATATGAGTCAGTCCTCTCACCACACTCTTAGAGAGTGAGGTCAGACAGGGCCCTCTCATATGGGAGTTTGTGGCCTAATAAAATTACTTGTTTATTCTTCTCCACTGCCTGGCTGGCTTATTATATGAGAATGATAGATGAGTGAGGTAAGTCGCTCAGTTGGATTTGAGCCACGCTTATCAAGTGAGGGAATCTCTGTAACTAGTCCCGGCTACCAGGATACAGCCAGAGAACCGAAAGGGTAGGAGAAATTGGTCCAGCGGAACTTAAGTTGTAGATGTATTGGTAAGAGGGCACCAACCATGGAGGAACATCCACTGGTAAATAATACGGACTGCAGGGGAACAGAGGGAAGTAGGGAAACCAGTAAGCCCTGACTTACAGGGAGCTAACTACAGAGAAAACCAGAGGAAGGGAAAACACAAAACATGGGATGGAACTTCAAGTGGGTGGGAACTGAGTTAAAAGCAAATATAAAGCACAGTCCCTCATGCTTCTGGCATTGCCTCTCTTAACCCACAGCTGAAACTCATAGCTGACACGTCTGGCCTGATCTTCTCAGGCATAAAGGGCCTACCCAGTTTTCATCTACCCAGAGCCACAACTGGAAATGGTTGTGACCTTTAGAAAACAATGTCTGATAATGTATTTCTGTAGGTCTGAGCCTTGAACAACCCAGAGTCTGAGACTAATTCTGGACCAAAGGCCAAAAATCAGAGAGATGGTCTGCAGCTTCGTAAACAGCTCCACTACATCATCAATAGCAGCTCCTCCCTGCAGGAGTATTGCAGCTCGATGTTCTTAAAGTAGAGCTGCGACTTTTTTACAACAGCAGATGACACTTGTGGGCAGGGGTTTTTCAATGTTTTCCTTACTGTGTGAAAGTCAGATTTAGCCTCTTGATGTTTTTGCTAGAAATCATCTATAACGTTCTTTATTCTCCTCTTCTCCAAATGTAAGTGACAAAACATGCATACCAGGGATATGAGTGCCAAGATCATAAACAGTTCACAGTAAGTTGGCCAGCAGTTGTAAAACTGTTGTGACAAAAGAATCCCATCATTACCTTGTTTGTTGCTGAGATGAAGATCCAGGTCATCAAGCAAACAACTGGGATAATAATGGGGAATTAGGGCAATTTGAAGAAGTGAAACTGACATATGACTGACTGCAAAATAGCAGCGTTCCACACTGCTTAGAGGGTGTCTTTCAGCTCTAATGCAAATGAGGGTTCAAATACCTTCAATAAGGGACCACAGTAGGTGTTGGTATGGAAAATATTGGGATCCAGAACAGTTGAGGTGTTGATACAATTCCAAGGCTATCCTATAGAGTGTGGCTAAGGTGCATAAGACAAATACAGATAATCACTGCATCACGGAGAGCTCAACAAACAGTATCTTTGCAATTTCATCAAGATTACACTGCAAAGATAAGCAAGGAATTGAGCAAAATACAACTGCCCCAAAGAATAAGAAAAGCTAATTTTAGAGAAGACTGAGGATCAAAATATTACAAAAAGCACATAACACTACCATAGATCCTAATTTGAAAGGAAGAGCGAGGGAGGAGGAGCTTAGCGCGCAACCAAGATGGCCACGTGAGCACAGGGCTCCCGAGACCCTCGCATCCTCCCACATCTATCCTGATATTTATCCTGATTACGTTGACGGGTTATTGAAGACGAACCATGGCTGTGGCAGTAACCGTTGTCCAAATTTGAATCGGACTTCAGGAACCGGAATAATAACGATTTGAATATTGAGGCCTGCCCCTCGGTGTCGCCCGGGGCTCGAGTTGGCATGGTGCCCAGGCAGAAGTTGAACAACAACGGCCTAAGGGGACACGGACTATCGTATTGATTTGGACTTTCACTTTCGCTTTTGAAGCTCCAGTCTGATCCCGTCCGGAGGCGCCTCTGCGAGCAGAAAGCCATTGGACAGCGTGGCGCTCATGGATGCTGACCTGAATATGTATGTTGGGCCCGGACGATCTGTACCCTCTGGTTGCCGCTGATGGTTTGATTGCGGTTCTTAGGGTGGCCATCTTCCTTAGTTGCCCACTACTTCTTGGTGTCTCTTTGTTCATGATGGCGACCAAACCTGATCGAGACAAGCAAAAGTCCAAGATTACTCGCCGAGGTGGCTATACCCAAGCGAACAACATGGATCGCTATGCCCAATCTAAGGGATCCCCCAGTGGTTCGGTAGATCTCTGGAGGGTACTAGGGAGGACCCTGCCTTATCCGCGGAATTGACTTTGCAAGACGTCATGGGTGCCCTTGACGGGATGAAGGCCTCCATCGGCCAACAATTTGAGACTCTCGCACATAATCTGGACACGGTTTCGATTGATGTCAATCTGATCCGCGCGGATTTATCAAAAACTAATGAGAGAGTTAAATCATTGGATCTGAAGACCTCCAGCCTAACGGGTGATGTGTCTGACTTGCAGACAGAGGTCCGTAACCTACGGACCTCCAGTGATCTTTTTGCCTGTCGATTGGAGGACTTTGAAGGTAGGGCCCGGTGTAACAATGTACGCATTATTGGGGTCCCGGAAAAGTCGGAGGATCCGGCGGCTGATCTTTTTGTTGAAGATCTTATAATTAAGCACCTCGCACCGAAAGGACTGAGCAAGTCTTTGCAGTTGAACGTGCACACAGAGTACCGGGTGGTAAACCGAAGTTGGGTGCTCCGCCGAGGCCCATAATTGCCAGAATCTTTAACTTCAGAGATAGAGATGTTATCCTGCAGGCATCGAGGGCAGGTGGACCCATGAAATACGAAAACACCACTGTAAGTTTCTACCCGGACTTTACACAGACTGTCCAAAAGCAAAGGCTAGGATTTCTGGGTGTTAAATGACGACTGAGGGAAATGGGGCTGAAATACGCAATGCTTTTTCCAGCCAAGTTGCGCATTGAATTCGAGGAACGTACATATTTTTTTGATCGTCCAGAGGCGGTGGGAGACTGGCTTGATACTTTGCCTCACCGGCATGGCCAGGAGGAGCATTCTGGAGGAACGGAGGGCGGCCCGATGGAGCAGGAATAGGAGTATGGTTTCCGGTCTTTGAACTTTTCTGATAGCCCTGACTGTGGTTCGATGACTTTTATTGTGTGAATTGCTGTGTCATGCCCGGGAGTGGAGAGGCGCTTGGTGGGACTCTTTCCTCCTTTGGGGTTCTTTTTGTAGACTAGTTCGATGTTAGGGCGACAGGCACACTGCAAGTTGGGGTGGCTATTTAGTCTTACGCAGGGGTGCAGGGTGGGGGGGTCTGTAACGGGTTTTTGGCTTGGGGTGGGGGGGTGTTTATTTGTGTGTGTTTTATTTTTGTGCAAGGCAACGTATTGTTCTATCACTTGATTTGGATGCTGACCTCCGAGGGGGGTTGGATGTACTTTCACTTTCGGGATGGGGGTAGGGGATTGAGGCTAATGAGTTGGAATGTGAATGGGTTGGGGGACAGGATAAAGCGAGGAGTTGTGTTACAATTGTTGAAACGACTTTCCCCTGATGTGTGCAGGAAACACATTTGATCGGTAACACTTGTCATGCCATGAACCGGAAAGGGTATCGTTTGGTTGCCCATGCGGGCTTCTCCTCCAGATCTAGAGGGGTGGGTATCCTAGTTAGGAGTTCTCTCCCCTTGGAAATAGATGCAACGGTCCTGGATGATAGGGGGCGCTACGTAGCTCTAACTGGACGGTGGGAGGGTAGAACTGTGTCCCTGCTCTCTGTTTACGTTCTCCCGGGATTACAGTCGACAACCTTTGCGGACTTGGGGCGAGTTGTATTGGGACTTCCTAAGGGGACTCTGGTCATGGGCGGAGATTTTAATTCGGTTGTCTCTGGTAGGGAGAATCGACACCCGCCTAGGGACCTCACAGGGTCACAGAATTGGCTTAGCGGCTTTATAGATACACTGGGGTTGGTGGACTGTTGGAGATTGCTACATCCGGCCCAGAACCAATACACTTTCCACTCGGGTGCACATGGTAGCCTTTCCAGAATTGATTACATCTTAGTGCCAGCCGCGCAGGCCCCTTCCGTTACTGAGGTTCGACATCTGGCTCAGGGAATATCCGATCACTCTCCGCTGTGGCTTCGGATGGAGTCGCGTCTGGGTGCTGAGGGGCGAGTAGCCCCGATTAATCCATGGTACCTTTGTAACCCTAAGACCCGCGCTGCCTTGGTTAAATCCCTTGACCAGTATTTTGTTGATAATGAGGGGTCGGTGTCTTCAGCGGTGTTGCTCTGGGAAGCTTTTAAAACGGTTATCAGAGGTCAGGCGTTGTCGTTGATTGCTGGCGCTAAGAAGAGTAAGAATGAGGTGGTAGTTCGTCTTGAGACAGAGATCGCCGAACTGGAGCATGATCTGGAACTGGGCGTCACCCGTGAGAAGCTGCATGTTTTGCGACTTAAACAACTTGAATACAAGGCTTTGGTGACGGATGCTGCGATAGTCATGAGCAGGGAACAGCAGGGCCGATTGTATGATGTCAGGGATAAAGCGGGTAAACTGATAGCATGGTTGGATAAAAAAGAGAGAGCTAGTCATGTGGTTCCTGTGATTGAGAGAGTGAATGGTATGCGTGTGACTGATCCCGAGGAGATAGTCCAGAGTTTTGCAGAGCATTTCCGGGAAGTGTACTCCCCCGTATCTGATAGGCCGGAGGAAGATTTACATCTATTATTGCGCGATATTGCATTGCCCAGTTTGTCTGATTCCGATAGGGAGTTGATGGATGCAGTAATAACCGCTGATGAGGTGGCGCTCGCTATCCGTTCCATTTGCTCGGGGAAGGCGATGGGTCCTAATGGTCTCCCCATTGAGTTTTATAAAATGGCGCCGTATCTTCGTGACATGTTCCTAGAATCACGAGATAGGGGCTCCCTTCCCCATGATCAGTGGCTTGCGACCATTGTGGTGATTCACAAGGAAGGGAAACCGAGGGACCGTTGTGCCTCTTATAGGCCGATTTCACTTCTTAACGCGGAACCCAAGATTCTTGCTAAATTATTGGCCAATCGTATAATAAAGGTGATTAGTGACTTGATTCATCCGGATCAATCCGGTTTCATCCCACATCGAAATACGGCCCTGAATCTGCGGCGTTTGCATGGTGTCCTCGCGAGGACTGCATCATTGCGTGAGCCGCCCATCTTGGCTTCCTTGGATGCCACGATGGCTTTTGATACTGTGGAGTGGCCGTATTTGTGGGCCGTACTCGCCAAGTTTGGTTTCGGTCCTGGCTTCATCGGCTGGGTAAGACTCCTCTACAAGGACCCATTGGCGCAGATTGTGGTTAATGGTCGGGTCTCTGAGCCATTCGTTCTTGGGAGAGGTACACGACAGGGATGTCCATTGTTGCCGCTCCTGTTTGCCCTTGCTCTTGAGCCCTTTGCTGCCTGGATTAGATGGGAGCCGTCAATGAGGGGTATACAGTGGGCCCCAGACTTTGAAGATCGTATTTCACTTTATGCAGACGATATACTGTTGTACCTGACGTCGCCCCGGAAATCGTTAATTGTTTTGTTTGATGTCCTTACCTCCTTTGGTAGGAATTCTGGCCTAGTCATCAACTGGACTAAATCCTCCATATACGTTCTCTCGGGAGGTGTCCCCCATTTGCCGTGCGGTTGTCCCATCCAGATTACACCGACGGGTTTCAAGTATCTTGGGGTTTATGTATCGTTGAACCCGGTTGTCCGATACCAGCAGAATTTGCTTCCTCTATTAAATCGGTTGAAACTGGACGTGGTGGGCTGGCGCAGGCTGCCGCTTTCGCCGCTTGGCCGTGCAGCGCTTTTCAAGATGATGTCGTTGCCACGCTTTCTATACGCCCTTCAGAATACCTTTGATATAGTCCCCGCGTGCTATTTTCGGTCGGTGGAGGGTCTCCAGAGGAGGTTGGTCTAGGATGGGTGATCGCGTATCGCCCTCGCCAAGCTGACGCTTCCATGGTATGATGGTGGTATTGCTCTACCTGACATCAAACGATATTACTGGGCGTCACAGTTGGGGGCTATTAATCACGGTATGTATGGTCCCGAATTGAACCCCGCGTTTGCAATGGACAGGTGGTTGTTGCCGGGGGGCAATTACTATAGGGCGCTCTATTCGAAGCTGGCTGAGGGACACCTCTCAGGGCCTACAAAGATTGCGGTACGGGTATGGAACTGTGCAAATAATGCGATGGGTTGGAAGGATCGACTGACCCGTGCGACCCCGCTTTTTGCTTCCGAGAAGCTGGGTAACTTGTGGATGACGAAAGGATTTGAGAAATGGGATATGATCGGCATTAGTAAGGTGAGTGACCTCTGGGCTAAGGGCAAGATTAAAACCTTTGAGGAGTTGAAGATTGAGTTTCAACTGAGTGATAGAGAATATTTTCGGTATGCTCAGGTCCACCATGCCTTGCAGTCTGTTTTCCCTAAGGGTGTGGAGATCCCGGAGTCCTCTCCGCTTGAGGATAGAATACTGGACGGTCATGTGCCGGATAGTACTATCTCTTTGATTTACAAAAAACTGATTAACAATAGGACTGATTTGTTGGTACAGCTCCAGGACACATGGACCCGAGATGGCCTTGAATTGGATGATGAGGACTGGCAGTCTGCGGTCTCTTCTTCTAAATAGGTCGCGATTTCTGCCCGTCTCCGTTTGATTCAGCTCAAAATCCTGCATAGAATTTATGTCACTGGCCCCCGTTTGGTTAGAATGGGTTACTCGGAGGATGGTTTGTGCAAGCGTGGTTGTGGGCAGCTTGAGACATTTCTGCATATAATTTGGGAGTGTCCTGCAGTGGCTGCTTTCTGGACAGGGATACATAATAAGATGGAGGAAGCTACTGGTGTTGCCCTGCTGCCCGATGCCAGACGTTGTCTCCTGAATATCTGGGAACCAAATGACTATGATACGATGCAGATGCAGTGGGCGACCCTGGGAAATATGATAGCTAAGAGAGATATAGCGCAGTTGTGGGGTTCTCAGAGGCCACCCACGGTCGAGACATGGATGGAAAACATGGATTGGTGCATGTTTAGGGAGAAGACGGTCTATGTGGCACGGGGGCGACCCAAGAAATGGGGTAAGATCTGGGGCCATTGGAATATTTATCGTGGAGACATTTGCACTCCTCCTCTTGTAGACATTCCTGAAGTTCCACTTTTCTCCTGACCTGCCATTCCTTGTATTGTATTGTGCAAACTTGTCTGGAGCCGTCTCTCCCCTGCTTCCCCCCCCTAGTATTGATTGCATACCTTCTCGTATTGCTTTTTCCTTCCTCATTCGGACAGATATCCTACTGTATCATGTTTATTTGCCTTGTTTGTTTCTTTAATTTTTCAATAAAAAGATTAAAAAAAAATAAAATAAAAGGAAGAGCGAAAGTTACCGCTAAAACTAAAGAGGGAGACCTCATTTTGTAAGAGCTTTTTGAGAATGCATTGGATGCTCTAAAAACAATGTTGCTCAAGGTGCTGACATCACTTAATTTTAACCAACTATTACAGGTGAGATTTCAAAGCTGGAGGATCTACATATCACAAATACATTTCGCTGGAGGTCAAAGTGCTCCAACTATACAAAAATACTGATGATCTGGTAGTAAATGGTTTCAAGGCAGGGCTGAAAACTGACAAGTGATCCATGACCTTACTGAATGTCATTAACCGATCATTGGAATGACCAAGAGTTGTATGTAGGCATTTGTTTTGACCGTGCCATTGCAGACACTGATCATGGAATCTCTTGCTAAGGATTTACAGGCAAGTATCTTAAATCTACGTAAGTATCCATCCAGTAAGCAAGCTGTACCAGAAAAACAGAGATGTTTTCTATCCAATGTCTCTCGGTGTGGGATTTAGAAACGACTTGGCTTGGATAAACACCTGTAACATTGCACTTATTAAAGTTATTATCTCTAGAATAGGAATGTACCTGCACTCTTATCATATCCTTCAAAAATAAAGGCCATATTGGGTCTGATGTAAAATACATATATAGGGAAGAGAGGGAAACGTTAAGTTCAAAACACAAGCTTAAACCAGAGCGCAGGTTCTAATGAGCAGATAAAGACCCCCATTAGAGTTCCCCAGATATAGGTGCATGGATACCAGAGGAATGGAATATCCTGATTCTAGCTAATAACCCAGCACCGATGTCCAATGACTAGAAGTCATTTCCCCTAAATTGAGTAGTAACCTGAAGACTCTGGAATACTATGGCCAATTCTGCATGTTTTCCCTGCTTCTGGGATGAAGGGGATCCAAATCCACATATATTTACTGCCTGCTTGGAGGAGGAGGTAAATGTGTATGGGGCATTTTCTTGTGTCTGTGTGTGAGTGTGTGTGTGCGCATTACCTGCGTTATACACACATGTACATTCAATCAAGAGCTGATTTATTTTTTTCTCCGCCAGGGGGCTAGAAAGGGGCTGAGCATTTTTTTCTGTCTCCCCCTACTCTTTCTTGAACTGATTATGAGGTGAGGCCCCTTAGCTTGGGCCTCACTCAGCAATCAGTCGTGTTATGCTGTTGCTGGACCATAGTCTTCAGCTGGCACTAACCTCTCATTCCAGGTTTGGGTGACCCTTTGGTTTGTCACTAACATGAGTGTGAGTTCTCTCTCTGGCTTTCCTGTTGAAGTTAAACCATTTAAAAATCCCTTTTTCCCAAATTGTGGACTGTCTTTTCACAGTTGTTGCATTTTAAGTTTTTCAGAGCTTACCAATGAGATAAGCTCTTGATTAGTATATACCGGATCTGGTGGTTTAGTCTCATGGCCATCATGTCCAGCACATAGCCGACCCCGACGAACACACTGATCCTGGCTCCGTTCCCACTCACATATCCGTGCCCTTATCTCCCCGGTCCAGATTCACTTGCCTTTCATAATGAGTCTCAGCCCCCCAAGCATGGGTAGTATGTATCCATAGTTTTCTTGTTTGCATGCTGATGTAATACTTGTTGTTTAGTATTCACTGTTTCTTAGGCCAATGTCAAGCCAGTACCATTAGCATCTAGTACTGAGCACTCACGGCTCTTCCTGCGCAGTATGATGAATATAAGTGCTTGATAATGCTTTCTCTCAAGATTACGGCAACCGCAGCGGCAATCTTAGACCCGGTTCTATTTATGAGTTTATTTACACAAAGTATGATTGGCCTACTTGTAAATCTTCTTTGTGCATATGCTTCCGCCCATGTGTAGACCTCGTCCAATTTATAGTCTATCGTATCTCTACGAAACTTACGGATTTTTCGGTCATGTACCTCCTTGGCGTGAATATCCAGTCTGTTATTGATGTCCTCTAGTATCTTGGTCCAATCCTCTGCTGGTATATTCCTAGTTAGTTCTTGCTGAAGTTTATAGATGTCCTCTTTCAAATCATTTAGTATCTGTGCTAGTTCCTCAATAATCAAAAGGATGAGGTCCAACGAACACTTATTAAGGATTGCTTGCCACTTGGTCATGAACACCTTATTAAATTTAAACAGCATTGGTTTAAGTGCAATGCGGAGTCCTCTCGGTATCATTGCGACCAGGGAGAATTAGAACGGCTCGTACATCACCTCTATTGGGTAAGCGGAGACACTGGTTTACATATATTTTTATCGCAATGTTTGAGAGTATTGTCCTGTTACTCACCCGTAGACTTTAGATATCATCTCATGATAATACACTACTTTTAGGTCGGGGATTTTTTCAGCCCCTGAAATTAGCAACAGCGCTCTTACGGTGCACCGCACGTAGGGTAAGTCTGATGCCTTAAAAAATCCGTAAGTTTCGTAGACGAGGTCTACACATGGGCGGAAGCATATGCACAAAGAAGATTTACAAGTAGGCCAACCCCAAAGCAAACATCATCAGAGGAAAGCGTAGTGCAGGATGAAGATCTTTCATTACAAAGGGCACCCGCACCTATTTTAATCACCGACTCTCATGGAACAATTGCGGCTGGACCGTCCAGAAGTTCGAAACCGTCTTTCTTAGCAGAAGGCCAATCTTCAACCCATCCTCCAGATCTGACATCAGAAACAAGGACAAACGGATCCGCAGGGGACAAGGTCACAAAAAAAGTACCAGAAAGTGGACGACCGCAACGAATAGTAACAAAAAAAGTAACCTAGTGGTAAATATATCAAAACGACAATTAACACAGGATGAAGAAAAAGTTCTGAATAGGGGGACCTCATTTGTTCCCACTTATGTCTCGAATGGATTAGAAACTGAAATAGCTCTTATTAAATGTCTACGGAAATTACGATTGAAATGGTTCTTTTCCACTACAATGACAAATGGGATTAAACGACCATCGGATAAATTCAAACCAAAAAGTAAATTCATGTCTCCAATCTCACATAAAATATTGGACAACTTTGAAATTTTAGTGAAAAAAGACTTGGAAGCTATCAAGTACGAAACACCTAAGAATCAAAATCTTTCCAAACGAGAAAAACGTATCTTAAACAACTTGAGACAGGATACCTCCATTACATTCCAACCGGCAGACAAGGGTGGAGCACTTGTCATGATGGACACCACATTTTATGATCATAAGGTGGATGAGCATGTAAATGACACTGCTACATATATTCAACTCGACCAAGATCCCACCCAGGAATTCAGCAAACTTCTTGATGAAATCATAACCAAGGCAGAAAAATCTGGCATCATCAACACCAACACGGCCAAATACTTAAGAACTAGTACACCTCAAGTGCCACATATACATATGTTGCCTAAAATACATAAGTGCTTAGAAGATCCACCGTTTAGACCCATCGTGGCAGGATGTGGATTTATACATGAACCTGTTGGACGTTTTGTTGACCATCACTTGCAGCCATTGGTACAATCCTGGAGGACATACTTGAAAGACACAACGGACTGCTTGATGAAACTAGCAGATGTGAATGACTCCATTGACGACAAGACTATATTGTGCACCATTGATGTGGTGGCACTTTACACGTCGATTGCTCATATGGAAGGCTTAGAAGCCATAGAATGGAGACTTTTACAATCAGATCTTGACCAACAACTGAGTGTTTTTTTGCTGGAACTGTTACACTTCTCATTATTCCACAGTTATTTTAGCTGGCAATCTCAGTTCTTCTTGCAGAAAACAGGTACATCCATGGGCTTCTCTGGAGCCCCAGCTTATGCAAACACATTTATGGCGTTTTTTGAACAACAACATATCCTCACAAACATCAGATGGACAGAGAACCTGGTACTTTTTTTTACGGTACATAGACGACATTCTGGTGATTTGGCGTGGTACTAGACAGGAGTTGGAAGAAAGAATCAAAGAACTTAATGAGTATAATCCAAGAATCAAATTCACCCACAACATCCAAGACCAAAAGATACAGTTTTTGGATATAGAGATACGTAAAACATCCCAAGGAATTTCAACCACAGTTTTTCACAAACCAACGGATGTCAACAATGCGCTTCACTACACGAGTGCACATCCAAGAAACTTGAAGAACCATTTACCGACTTCACAGTTGATGCGAATTAAGAGAATATCATCTGATGAAACAGAATGTGAATCCTTAATCAAAGAGCAATTAGAGAGGTACACTGAAAGAGGCTACCCGAGAAAGGTGTTGGAAAATTCAGTACAAAGAGTATGTCAAATAGATCGTGAAAGACTGTTGAAGAAAACAGAGAAGTCACCGAATGAACGAATAGTTTTTGTGATGAAGCACTCTACGCAATCTCATAGGATTAAACAAATCCTCAAAAAACGTTGGGAAATGATTGCGAATGAACCAGACTTTGTAAATGTATTTAAAAACTTTCCAATTGTGGCACATACTCGAGCAAAAAACATCAGGGAGATACTGAAACATCCACGCAGAACCTTAACCACTAATTTTAAAGGGATGAGGAAATGCCACAATTGTGGCCAATGTAATAATGTAATAGTGAGTAAAACTTTTTCACACCCACAAACTGGCAAAGACATTATTCTCAAACACAGTGCTGATTGTAACACTACAGGAGTAATTTACGCCATACTGTGTCCATGCGGACTAACCTATGTGGGAAGAACCTCCAGAAAAATAAAGACTCGTATCATCGAGCACAAGAGTACAATCCGCAATAAATCAACCACCTCCAGTTTAGCAACCCATTGGACAAGTTCATCTCACACTATACCACAATTGGAGGGCCAGCCAGAGTCCATCCGGGGATGACATGTACTGCGGAAGAGGAAGGGTAGAGTCCGCATCCTGGTCGCTGTGTAATTGGTCATCAAACGGGATATGGCAGTCCATGTTGCTGTCCAAGGTGAGTGCAGCGGAGTGTATCGGAGGTCAGTGGAAGGTCATGGGGCCATGTGCGACACCAAGCAGAAACAGGCCAGGTGGCGGAAATGAATGCTAGTGCCTCCTTCTGACCACAATCCCATCCACATCCTCATCCTCAGTTGTGTGCTATGCCCCACCTGTGGGTGTTGCAGTACCGGCTTTGGCACTTTGTGCCATTGACACATCAGGGGCTAGAGGAGGATTGTCGGCCACACTGTGTGGCAGTGACACATCAGGTGTCGGAGTTGTTCCTGGGGGTCTTGGGAGACTGCCGGTGCTGTGGTTGCCTCCTGCTGGGTGGTTTGGGTAGTGGGTGGGGTCTCCTCAATGCAGCTGGGCTGCCCTGATCCTGGAGGTGAGTTGTGGATGGTGTCAATGATGTCTTGGAGGGCTTGGGTGTCGATGCTGGGGTTGTCCTCCTCGTCATCAGTGGAGAGTGGCTGGGACTGTTCTGCAGCACGTGTTGACCGTGCCTCTGCAATGTAAAGGGGAGATGGTGTATTACAATGTGCCCACATGTATGTAGCCACATGGTACATGTTGACATTCAGACAGCATGGCATTGTACATTGTGACAGTCTGTAGATCAGGGCCATGACACAGAGCCATTGTGGGTTTGCACTGTGCTCTGCTTGATTGTGCATGTGTGCCATTGTGGCCATCTCCACCCGTCCCCCCAGTACCTGGTGGTCACTCACCCTGTTGCGGTTGTGTTTTGTCCTGCTGAGCAGTGTCCGGTCCCCCAACTCCGGCCACAGTCTCCACACTGATGACTGTCGACACCAGCTCCTCCATGTCATCCACCACGAGCTGTGGCAATGGGGGCTCCCACCTCCAGTCTGCATTGCTGCCTTCTGGTTGGCTGCGAGTTTTTCCTTGGTCTTGTGCTTGATGTCAAGCCAACACCTCTTGGCCTCATCTATTGACCTCTTGTGCTCTCCAACGGCATTACCCTTGTCCACCATGTCCCGCCATATTCCATTTTTGGTGCCCAATGACACGTTAGAGGTGACGAACAGTCGTTGATGGTGTACCATCACCTCCGTGAGTAGGATCCTGTTTTCCTGCGGACTGAACTTCCTCTTCCTCTTGTCCTTGCCCTTCCCTGTCCCTGTCCCCGAGGTCCCAGGCTGGTCGTCCGGGGTGCTTGTGGGGTTGCGCTCGTCCTCTGCGCCTGCTCCGCTACCTCCATGGTGTTTGGGTGTTGGTCAGTTTGTGTTTGAGTGTTTTTTCTACTTTTATAGGGATTTTTCCCGCCTGCCATGTGTGTGTTGCAAACCTGGTGCTCCTTATCGCTGATTTCCTCATCGCGCTTTGCCCCATTGCATGTTTTTTGCATTGAGGTTTGTGTTTTGTTGTGTTGTGTTTTTATCTCCGTTGAGGTGATTGTATCGCGGACATTGGCTGCGGTTTTGGCAGACTATCGCATGGTACCACCATGTTATGAATTCCACGTTGACACAGCGTTATTTTCCTGCGATAGGCTGCGATGTGTAAAGTTGCGTTAGCATTTTTTGGTGATGTTTAGCACATGTTCTTGTGAATATACCCCAAAAGGTGTTAATATGCAAGACTTTTGTGAACATTCAATCCTATTGTGTGCACAATGGTAAAGACTACCAAGAAGAGACTTTTGTATTATTGGAAACAATTGGTGGTTTAACACCCGTTGTGTGAAGCAACACAACTCAGTTGGGAATCGATAGATACATTTTTTAGGTAATGCGATTTTGTGCATGTTCTACACGTTCATGGTATAATTGTTGTTCATTTTGATGATTAATCTCAAATCTGTATGTTTTACTGATCTAACAATTTCACCAATTCCTGCCACTGAATGATGCCCGTGACAGATCTGCACCTCGTGTGCCAATGGTGTCTACAGCGCGACCATGACCTGAAGTCGTGCTCCACGTGACGGGCTATGAACCCGAAGGCTTTGCTGGAGAAGTCCCGAAAGCTGCTGGAGGCCCAGCACTTGGCTCCGCTTCACTCCCGTTGTCATTCTAGGGGAACCTCTCGAGAACAGTCGCGGAGCCCACACTCCTCGCACTCGAAGTCATCGGGGTGATCTTTGGGTAAGTTGGGAAAACACAAGAAGAAGCTGAAGAAGCACAGCATTCTTCGACTTCTCCTGTTGGTCGGCCGATGCGATGCGGAATCCCGAGCGTCGTCGCTCGAAGGCTCTATCTCCTGCTACTGAGACGGCTCCGCAACTCCCTCCCTTTCCGGGAGCTTGAGCGTCTCCTGCCAACATTTGGAAGTTCTATGAGGCCTTGTACCTCATATTTGGATAGCCTGACTCTGCCGGTCTGCCTTCGGGCCCCACAGCATCAGTCGGGAGCCCTGGGACTTCAACAGCGGGAACTCCGGAGAGTACCTGTGGATCCAGGCCTGCATCTCACGTCAATCCCGACAACAACACTCCCAGCGTCGACCCTGCCCCAGGTCGGCACCTAACTTATCTTCATCCCTGAATTGGACACGGAGCCAGCCCGACATTTATCAATGTCGATTGCGACACCAGAAGGGACTCTCCTCCCTGTGTTCATTCCTTGTGTTACTTTTGGGTCAGAAGGTGAGGAAGAGGACTGAGAGGGGCTGCTGGACCCTTTAACTGACCAGCTTGAGGAACCGGACTGGAGAATGGACCTGGTTGATGCAAGTTTTCAGGACACTTCCCCTGATACTGGCCTGCTTTCTTCCCCTACTGTAGCTATGGAGGAGGGATACTGATGCCACCGAACACGGATCGCGGACTCATTGCTACTCTTAACTGAAAGCCACCCCTTGCCTCTGACAGGAACCAAGCGCCGCAGGAACAGAGCACCTGGTTGCTGACCCTTATTGGACCATGGGTTACCTTTAACTTGAGGGATTACCTTCTTTCATTTGTTACGTCCTGACACGGACTGGACGGATTTGCGCATCTTATTTTATTAACTTGTCGTGAGTACCGCACCAAGCTATCGCCCTGAAGAAGCCCATGTCTGGGCGAAATGCTTTGGCTGTCCATTAATGAAAATTCTGCACTTGCGTAATAAAGACACACCAAGGCTGTAAACTACAATGTGGACTCAATGTTTTTGAAACTCAAACCTTGTAATTGTTGCATGTACATGTTGCCTCTCATACCGCTTACAATAACGTTTAACTTTATGGTCATGTGGCAGCTGACCATTTGAGGGGGGCAACATTCCAGAAGGATAGTGACCAGTCTGGGCAGTGCAATTCTCTTGAACACCCAGCTGCCTCCTCCATTAGTAATAATTTGACATATACAAGTGGATGCTTTCTCAGTACATCAGATTATTTCTGTGTGAGTGTAAGTAACTGGTAAATGATTTTTAATAGGAGGACTGAAAATAGAATGGAAGGTGACCACGGCCCCCTAATCCTCTGCTTTTCATCCTGAGCATGCATGTCTGCAGTAAAATATTCTTGTATTTATTTTTAATTATATTATTATTATAAACTTTATTATCTATATATATAAAAACAAATGTCTGTCTGTTTGTCTGTCTGTCTGTCTGCTTGTCCTTTATGCATTACTACACCATTCATCCGATCGCCATGAAACTTTGGGAAGTTGTTGAGTACACTCCTGCGAAGGTTTCTGGCATAAATTTGTTTTAAATATCGGCCCCCAGGGCCCTCATAATCTTTCGAATGCTGATGTACGCACAAGACGGAAAAACAAAAAATTGTGTATCCACAAGCACTCAAATAAATAAATAGAATTATAACAGCATTCATCCGATCACCAGGAAACTTTGAGAAGTTGTTGAGTACACTCCCGCGAAGGTTTCTGGCCTAAACATTTTTTAAATATCGGCCCCCCAGGGCTCTCATAATCTTTCGAATACTGATGTACGCACCAGACGGAAAAACAAAAAATCGTGTATCTACAAGCACTCGAATAAATAAATAGAAATAAGACGACTCTTTGAAATGTTTTCCATATTAAAATGAATAAGTTTCAATAAAAATGACACAATGTAAATTGAATGTTTTCTTGAATTTCCTTTCTTCGGAGATCGCAGCAACGCGCGACGGGTAAGCTAGTTTTAAATAAATTACCTATAGTGCTCTTTCTCTCTCTCTGGATATATCTATAATATATATATCTTTACATATATATATATATATATATTCACTGAAAAGAAATAGGTTTCAGACATGTTATAGTTAGGAATTAGCATTTAAAAACCTTAGAAATTCACTGAAAAAACCATAGGTTTTAGGGGTGTTATAGTTAGCTGGACATTTCACTCGTACAAAACCATTGAAATTCCTCTGTTATAATTAGTTCTGCTAACTATAACTTGCGCGCCCGCAATCCACTGCTGATGATGTCACATATTACATCATTCATGACATGGTCAGTGACATCACTGATGACATCTCAAATTACATCACTGATGACATCATCCATTGAATGTGGTTTGGTTCGTTATTTAAATATGTATTATATATATAGCAATCGAAGAATGAGTGGATATATAAATATCTGGATGGAGGATTTAGTAGCAGTGTGATTGACTGTTTACTTGACTAATTTATAGTGTCTCACTAAATATATTGGATATTGACTAAACTGTGTGAATATCTGTATCACTTTGTCAGTTCTGTAAACTTCTGCACCAGTTGGTTACTAGCTATGTGAAAGTCTATTTAGTTATTGATTAGTTAACTGAGTATTTGTATGGGAGAGTGAATGTGAGTGTGGATTGGTGGGGGCTGTGTGACTGTCCAAAGATGTGTGAATAGTTGATTCAGTAGGAATATGAGGTTCAGACTGCATGTTAGAACAGTTGTTTGGGTGAGTGAATATATTTATGGGTGTGATGATGAGCAAATATATCTATCAATGGTACATGTCCAACAAACTAGAAAAATAAAAGGCAGTGTATGTGGCAGTTGTATATAAATACATATACATAAGACTCGGTGATTGTATGAGTGACTGTATGGATAACTGTATACTTGTAATAGTGATTTTATAACACACTTAGTATGAGTTACTATCTATATGAATAAATTAAGTGGTGTGTGTATAAGTGTGTAGCTGACTAAATGTAAGTTTGATCCATTGTTTGCATAAGTGAGTAGGATGACTGCATAAGTGAATAGGATGTGTGCTGGTGTGTAATGTCGATATAGGTGTATAAGTACATTTGATAGTGTTCTATTGATCATTGACAGCATGTATGAGTGAATCTATAGGTAAGTGATTAGATGTGTGTGTAGATCTAGGAATCACTGGGTGGGTTTTTAGAAACTTATATTGGTGTGTCAATGGATTCAAATATGGTACTATGTATTTTACAGTGAGTGAGTGATGAAAGGTTATACTAGTGTATGATGAGGTTATCTGATTGTCACGTGGATGATGTCATCAGTGATGTCATTTGAGATGTCATCAGTGATGTCACTGACCATGTCATGAATGATGTAATATGTGACATCACCAGCAGTGGACTGTGGGCGCACGAGTTATAATTTGCAGAACTAACTATAACGGAGGAATTTCAATGGTTTTGTTCGAGTGAAATGTCCAGCTAACTATAACACCCCTAAAACCTATGTTTTTTACAGTGAAATTCTAAGGTTTTTTAAATGCTAATTCCTAACTATAACATGTCTGAAACCTATTTTTTTAGTGAATTTCTAAGGTTTTTTTAAATGCTAATTCCTAACTATAACATGTCTGAAACCTATGGTTTTTTCAGTGAATTTCAAAGGTTTTGTAAATGACAATTTTAAAATATATTAATTGTTATATATATTTTTTATACCGATTTACTACATTTTCTTTAACTATTTATTTTTAGATATATTTTTTTAATTACATTATAATTACATTATACATTACATTACAAAATATACTTTCTCAGAATGAATTACTTTAGTTTAACTAATTTGCAAATAGGCAATACACTTTTAAGTACAGTAGTTACAGTTGTTGCAATGGGCAACACAATTTCAAACACAATGCAACATTGAGCTCAATGGGGATTTCTAGTTAAATGCAATTAGTTACTTTATGGATTACTTTTCTAACCACAGGACTGAATCCTAGATTCAGTACTGGGACATCTCCTGAAAACAGTTGAGTAAAAGCGTTTTGGTTACAGTAGTGATTTTTAAAGAATATTATTGTATTTTTAAAGTTGACACTTAGAAACTTTTTCACATAGAATTTCCAATGTTATCCTACGGGAGTAAATTCACTTAGCAGGTAAGTAGTGTTATCGTTACTTTTTATAACTCAGTGGTGGATCCTGGATCCAGCACTGGTGCATCTACTGTAAACAGTTGAAAGAATGTGTTTAAGTCATACAGTCGATTTTTAAGGAATATTTGTAGTTTGTAAAAATAGACACTTAGAAACTTTTCTGTTGAAAACCAAACAATGGATTCCTATGGAAGGAAATACAGGTTACTGGTAAGTACGGTTAGAATTAATTTTCAGGGTCAGTGCTGGGCTAAAAGATGCAGCACTGGGTTCTCTCCTGATAACAGGTGAGTAAATTGGAATTTGTTGTTCAGCTGATTTTAGAGGAATATTTGTGAGTTCCAAAACTCCACACTTAAAAGAATTTCCAAGTGAAACCAATCAATGTTAGCCTATGAAAGGAAATCTAAGTTACTGGTAATTACGGTTAGAATTACTTTTCAGGATCAGTACTGGGCTCAAAGATGCAGCACTGAGGTCTCTCCTGATAACAGGTGAGTAAATCGTAATTCGTAGTTCAGCTGATTTTAGAGGAATATTTGTGAGTTCCAAAACTCCACACTTAAAAGAATTTCCAAGTGAAACCAATCAATGTTAGCCTATGCAAGGAAATTCAAGTTACTGGTAACACAGCCCCTCCCCCACACATCCTTGATCTGACTGATACCAATGAGTTCCCATTTGTCAAACCCCTTGGTACACCACAGGCCCCCAAGCCTCTCCGAGTTAAACAGGGGAGTAGCCATAGTTAATTTCCCTTCCCATCCCAAACCCCTGGTGGCCGCGTGCCAGACGTGTACCGCATGCTCCGTCGGACCCGATAGAGCAAATCTCCAGGCGAGCCGTAGATCACGTGATTTACTGCCGCAAGATGAGCGGCCCAATAATATCTTTTCAAGTCCGGCAGCCCGATTCCACCATCATACCAAGGAAGAGTGAGCTTGACAAAAGCTTGCAAGCCCTGCCGTCCCAAAGAAGCTGCCGCTGGAGCGCTTCAATCTCCCGAAAATAAGCCGCAGGCACAGGGTCCATGGAGTTTTGAAGTATATACAAAAACCGGAGCAGAGCCATCATTTCAAACAGAACCGCCCTACCAAGTAATGACAAGGGGAGGGCCCTCCATCTTTCCACGTCCCTTCTAAGCCGACTCAGGGGAGGTACTAGATTATTGGCATATCTCACTTTTGGATCCAGCGTTATATATATCCCTAGGTACTTAAATCCCACCTGCTCTATCCTAATAGGGCATACCTGTGGGACGACAGGCGGGTCGCCGGATATGACGAATAACACCGATTTCGTCCAATTTATTGCGAACCCAGAATATCTGCCAAAAATCGCCAGAACATCTAGGAAATTACTCAAGGACACTCTGGGTTTTGTTAAATATAACAAAATATCATCTGCGTAAAGTGAGATTTTATCCTCCCAGTCCAACGTCCACCGCAGCCCGCATATTTACCGGTCCCACCGGACCCATGCCGCTAGTGGCTCCAGTGCTAACACAAAAAGAAGTAGGGACAACGGACATCGCTGCCTCGTACCCCTTCCAAGAACAAAGTCGGCTGATTTGCAGTTATTTACAATCACTCTGGCAAACGGAGCGGCATACAACAATCTAACCCATCCAATGAAATCAGGGCCAAAGCCCAACTTAATCAGAATGGCAAAGAGATAAGCCCAATCAACGCAAACAAATGCCATGGTGGCATCCAGGGACACCAAGACCGATGGTTCTAATATCTTCGAAGAACCTCCCAATATTCCATGAAGTCTACGCAGATTCAGGGCCGTATTCCGACGCGGCATGAAGCCAGACTGATCGGGGTGTATCAGGGTAGTGATGACCTTGACCAATCTAGTGGCAAGTAACTTTGCCAGTATCTTGGGTTCCGCATTGAGAAGCGAAAATAGGCCTATACGAGGAAGGGGACGTCTTAACCCTGCCCGGTAAATGGATAACGACAATATTCGCCACCCGTTGATCATAAGGCAATTGCCCCAGGTCCCTACTCTCTAGGAACATGGCCCATATATGGGGAGCGATTCTATTGGCATTCAGTTTATACAGTTCTATAGGCAGGCCATTAGGGTCTGTCGCCTTCCCGGACTTGATACCTCTAATTGCTTGTGCAACTTCGTCGTCTGTAATGGGTGAGTCCAAGTATCCCTTATTTTCTTCTGACAGGCTGGGCATGGCTATATCTCTAATCATCTCTCCATTCTCTGTCTCGGTAAAGCTATTTGCAGATGTATACACCTCCTTATAATATTTATAAAAGGTATCCGCCACCACCTGTGGATCTGTGACTTTATCAGGTCCCAACCCCTCCAACTCCGGTACCAGACGAGAGGCACGCTCCCCACGCTCGAGCCAAGCGATTCATTTACCGGCCTTATCGCCATGTTCATATATTCGGCTTTGCACATCGTTGTTTTGTGCAATTGCTCGTTCTCTAGAGAAGTCCTTATATTCATCTTGTTTCAATTTTAACAGATGCATGTCTTCCTGATTCGCCACCTCTGCCACTCTTTTCTCAAAATCCACCACTTCTGCCTCCACCCCGACCACCTCGGCTGGTGCCTCTTTTTTTTCCCCACAATCAAAGAGTGAACCGCTCCCCGCAATACTACTTTGTATGCCTCCCAAAGGGACTGTGCTGAGTCCACCGTACCTAGGTTGTCCTGAAAATAATGTTAGGATATCTGGTGCCCCTCCTTTTTTGTGGCAGGGTCCCTCAAATGCCAGGCATTGATCGGTGCGACTCTACCCACTGCAGGCTGTCCCTCTCAAGTTGCAGCCACACCGGGGAATGGTCGGAAATGCCCCTCCCCAAGTGTCCTACCTCTCTAATTGTGTGCGCCATGGCCGCCGGAACCAAACTGTAGTCTAATCTAGACATGCTATTGTGTGTGGCCGAAACATGGGTGAAGCATTTCCGAGTTGGGTTACGCAGTCTCCAGCAATCTACCAGTCCCAAGGATTCAAGAAAGTCAGGGAGCCACCTCTGTGTTGTAACCTGCGCACGTGGAGGGAATCTATCAATTCCACCATCCAACACGGCGTTAAAGTCACCCCCTGAAACAAGAAGACCCAAAGGCAGAGTCAGAAATATAGAGCTCAAATCTTTGAAGGTGTCAGCCTGGAGGCATGGTGGTACATATATAGACAAAAAGGTAGCTGTCCTACCCCCTAATTGTCCCGATATACCAAAATATCTGCCCCTTTGGCATGACCATGTGGCCTGCAACTCGAACGGGCAAGAGTTTTTGATGCAAAGCTTTTAAACCATTATTTTTACTTGCAGAGTTTTTCATGTATTTAAATGTTACATCTTTTTAAAATTAAATATTTCTTGGTGTTATTTTTTATGCTTTAACCGTTGAACGTTAACCATTTTTCCTCATTTAGGATTCAATGTTCTTATTCAATTGTCATGTTTTTCTAAACTTGGTGTGGACATTAAAAGTTCTTGTTATTGTGTTGTGATGTTTTGCACACCATCTACATGCTCACTTTCTCTGACGTTTGCCTGGTCATTTAGTCAGTTACCAATGATGAGCTGAAGTTTTCACTAATTTCACCCTGATTATGGACTAGACTGTGACTTCCTACCCAACAGGTCAGTTTTACAAATGCGAGCCAATGTGTACTCTCCTTTGAGGTTCTGACCCAAATTAGTTGGTTTACTGAATAAAATATACAAATACATCACTTCCATAATTGTCCCTCACAGAGGTGCCTCATTGCAAACCCTACTTCTACTCTTTATCTCCCTGAACATCCACCTTAATAAACTTAATAATGAGCTGGTGGACTTACAATGAGTTCTATACAGCGAATCACCAGTTGTTAGAAAGGCCCTATTCCACCATTGTTTCTTAATATTTGAATACAATTTACTCCACCCATAGGCCAGAATCCACATGGGCAGACTCAGATCCTTGAAACAAATACCAGTATGAGAGTTGGGACCAATTACCTGAGTTTATATCCAAGTAATTCTTTACTCTCTTCTCTCACCTACCTACCTGCAAGAATGACATCTGCGACTCACTACAACTGAACTCAAACATTGAAGCAACCAATAAACCTATTAACATTTGGAGAAGTGAGTTAAGTTATTGCTGGAAATAAGTAAGTGAAATACCTAATGTAATGAATGTATATGATCTGCCTACTTGACTGTTACGAGATAAGCAACTACAGTAACTTACGTTTTTTCTCTTATCCTCATATGATGAGCTGTGTTTTAATGTTTGATGAACTTTGTTAGACTTGGCATCCTTGGCGTGTTTTCCCCAGACTTTTTGCCTTCTGACCTCCTGTTTTACTGATTTCATTTTTGCTGGCTGTAGGATTCTGGCCACTTTACCACTACTAACCAGTGCGAAAGTGCATATGCTTTTTACTTAAAACATGGTCCCTAGTATAGTGCACTATATGTACCCATGGCCTGGAAATTAAATGCTACTATTGGGCCTGCAGCACTGCTTGTGCCACCCATTTCAGTAGCCCTTTAAACATGGTTCATGCCTACCACTGCAGAGCCAGGGTCTGCAGCTCAAACTGCCATTTCGACCTGGCAAGTTAGCCTACTGGTCAGACCCAAACCTTCCCTTTAATTACACATAACCCACCCAGACGGTAGGCCCTAGGCAGCACTATGGGAAGGGTGCAGTGAATTTAAAGGGTAGGGTCTGCACATTAGAATTTTATATGTCCTGGTAGGGAAAAACTGCAAAATTCGTTTTTCACTACTGCAAGGCCTAACTCCCTCATAGGTTAAAATTGGGATTGCCTTAAAACACAGTTTAAGTATAATTTCCAATTGGAAAAAGATAGAGTTTGGTGTCTCTGGACAATTTAAAATCACAACATATGGTGAAGTCGGATTTTAAATTGTAAATCTGAAAATGCCACTTTTAGAAAGTTGGCATTTTCTTACTTTAAACATTTGGTGCCAACCAACACCAGAAACACCGTCACTAATGCCCACGTCACCAGCTGCCTTGACTACAGCAATACCCTCTATGCCGGCATCTTCACCCAGTTCCTCAGGAGACTCAAGAACATACAGAACACTGCAGCCAGACTCATTCTGGACCTCCCCAAAAAAACACACATCGCCCCAGGACGCTGAGACTAGAACCTGGTTCCTCAGCTTCAAAGTCGACAGCTCTGGCTGTTAAACCACACCCTGTAACTAGCACCCTATGTAATGATACTCTATAACAATGTAGCAACCTAGTCTGCAGGTCAGCAGCCAAAGCGTCAAGAAGCAGCCAGTAGGTGTTATGTTGGTGTTAGGAGTAGCACACAACCACAACGATCCTGAAATAACCAGGTTGCCCCATTAGTAATGCGCCAGATCTCTTCTACTACTCCTACTGGAAGCAAAAAGGCAGAGTGCACACACGTCTACGGCGGACAGAGGCGCCCATCGTACTGAGCTGCTTTACAGTTTTGTCCCTGAGCAGCGAAAGCCCTCCTAAGTCCGTAAGCACGCTGTGAGTGGGCACTCGTGTCCTCTTGGGTCAGGGGAGACATGCTCTGACGCCGAGCCCCCTGCTGGGCCCTTAATTAACAGCACATTTTTAGGGAGATGGCTGATGGAAGCTCGGCTCCGATTTCAAGGGTGGGGGCCATAAAAAGACACACACCCAGCCCCCCTCCCACCATGGCCTCTAGACTGGGGGGGTGGATTGGCCCAGGTTGAGCACTTTAGCTGCTTCCTAAATGTTTGTCTGGGGTTGAGGGATGCGGAGTGATGGTAATTTGTTTTTGGGGTATAAATGTACTGCTGGCCCAGTCGTAGGGGGTGTCCTGCTTGCTTCCTGCCTCGAGGATATCATAAATCAGGGGGGCTACAGTAATCAGCCAGTGACCCCACAAGACCTAGACATATTATCATGCAATGCACTACCTTGGGCTCCTGAAAGCAAACGGAGGGCGACACATATTCAGGATTATACAGAGACTGACTCTGGGAATATTCCTGCAAACTGCAACAGGAATACTTTAGCTTTTTTTATTCCAAGATCATCTGTTGAAGGAATTATGTGTAAACGCTACAAATAATAACAAACGACCAAAGAGGTCTCTCAGCCAGGTGCGAGAGTGTATATGAAGCATTCCGCTCAGCACAGAGGATCCAATTGACAGTTAATTACAGCAGCAGTAGAGGCAGGGACACTGCTGTGAGGCATGCCAGGTTTTCGCCTGCTGACCCATTGGGAGGGGGAGGGAGAGCAGAGCAAATACACAAGAATGAAAGGGAAACCAGCGTGCTTGTGGAACTGCTCGGGAGCAGTGCTAAATGTCCACAATTATTAAAATAAAACAAACAACTCAACAGGAGCCAAGGTGGCTGCTTCAGCACAGGCAGCTGCTTCTGTTGTGTGCAGGCCCTCTGCTGGGACACGGAGGCCTCGCATACACACGCACTGTCTCAGGGAATGAATTAAAAACAAGCATTTTAAAGAAAAGCAGGGAGGAAATCAATTAGTAATGGGATACTAGGGCAAGGGCGGCAGCGTTCTGAAAGGCCATAAATTGCTTTAGCAGACAGCAAGCAAAAGCAAAGGGAAAGCATGTGATCAAGGAGGAATGCATCACCAAGGAGGAAAGCATCTGCCAGCCTGCTCGCTCCCGTGACCCAAAGGCCATGGGAGTGAATATTTTAAGAAGAAGTGGGACATGCACCCGCCTTTGGCCAATTGCAAGCTTTCATTTTTTGAAAGCCACACACAAAGGCCAATTGATGTGACAACCACAGGCACGAGCTTACAGAACGTTTTCAGAATGTCTGGAGTGATGCCAAGAGGCCTCTCCAAATGCAGCGCATGCGCGCTGCGCTAGGGGAGACCTAAAAAATGAATGCGTCTTTGTGTAATATAACCGGTGCTCATGTAAAGCGCTCTAATACCTTCGGGTCGAGTTCACGCTATATAAATCTGCCCCAAAAAAAATCATGGTGATGTGGTCTCAAAGCAGGTGGTCTGAGTCAGGTAGATTTGTTTCAACAAGGACCTCCTGATGACATCGGGAGCGGTGCAACCAGGATTCTTGCTTAAAACTGCATAGCCTTGCCCGCCCCATTGTTTCCTGGTTGGGCCCAAGAGGGGGTTGAAATCACCCACTGGCAATTCTGGCAGGCGCATATACAGAATATCTCTGCACTTCTTCCTATTGATTGACTCTGAAAGATATGGTTGTGGCTTCCCTGCCAAGTATCAATTTTTCAAGGGGAGCAAAATGTCAGAACATCTTAGGGAGGTGATGTCCTGTTGGTGCGAAGTTAATTACAGCTGCCTATTAATTACCTTTTTCGAGGCCATGTAAGTAAAGGCGGCAGATTTCAGCGCTTATGCCTCCTTTTGAAAAGAGGAAATAGCTCCTTCTATTTACTAGTGGCACAAGTTACCCGGGGTCTCAAATTAGTCTTTTAGGTGGGCTTTAAGGGAGTTGCCTGGTGCTTTCAAGACCCAGGTGTAATATTTCAAAGTGTAAGAATTGCAGGCCACAGTTTGTATCGACAGACCGAATTCCAGGCAGGGTCGGAAAGGCCTGGTGGCATATAACAGTGTAGGGAAACGGGTTGCCTTCATGAATTGAGTATGGGTACAGCAAAAACACTTTTTTGTGCCTTTATTTTCAGGGAGGCTATACGAGCCGTAGGTTTGGAGGACTCTGAGAACCAAACACCCAGGTAGTTGTACTACATTACTGGTGTTAAGGTCTTGCTCCCCATTTGTCATATGAGATGTTTCTTGTCCCTGAAGCGACGAAAGATCAAGACCTTGGTCTTATCATGATTTATCATGAGGTAGTATTCACTGTTGTATGTGTCGAGGCTGCTCAGGGCTTCCTGTATGCGGAATTTGATGAGGTCCATTACAACTAAATTGTCAGCGTATTGCAGAATGTGCAGCTCTGACTGGCCTAATCTGGGGTGAGCCTGGCACCCACCCTCCAGGGATTTGCTCAGGTCTGCTGTGTATAGGTTAAAAAGGAGGGGAGAAAGTTCACACGACTGCTTCCGGGATCCTTGAATGGTAATTTCGGAGGTAACGGGCAGGGCCGGGCTGGGAACCGAAACCGGCCCTGGCAAACAGCTCGGCTGGGGGGAGGGGGTGCAGCTGAGCTTTTTGCTAGGGCCTGTTTTGGCCGATATTGCTGACCCCCGGTAACAATATTCGCCCCCAGGGGCCAAAAATCGCCCCCTCCCCGGCGGCCCACCGGAGAAATGCCCGGTGTCCCCTACGGCCAGCCAGGCCCTGGTAATGGAGTGGGAGCACATTCTCACTCTGACCCAAATCCCAGAATACAAGGAGATGATTGCCGCTAATAGTTTAGAGAGAACGCCCTGCGCATTTAGTTTTCTCCAGAGTGTTGGGCTGTCTACCTTGTCAAAGGCAGCACTGTAATAGATAGAGCAGCGTAAGAGTGTAACTGATGATTCTGGAATGCTTTATTGCTCAGTACAGCGAGTACAGGAATTTTGTCAACTGTTGATGCACCTGCTCAGAACCCTGGGGCAGATTTACAAGCCCCCTGCGCCACCAATATGTCACTTTTTGTGACGTACTGGCGGCACATTTCACTGCCCCATATTTACAAGGACATAAAAAGCCACCCTGCATGGCTTTTCCTGTCCTTGTAAATATGGCCCCTTTACTCGCAGCACTTTGCGTGAAATGGGTGTTCCATGGGTGTTGTAGTGGGTGTTCCCACGCAACACCCATGGAACCAGACACATTTCTAGATTTACGAGGAATCGTAAATCTGGAAATGCATGTGAATGCTACGCCTCCTCAGGGGAGGCGGAACAAGGAGGAATGTTTTCAATTCTCCTCGTTTTTATCCACTTTCAATGCGTGCTGCATTCTACAGCATGCATTGAAAGAGGGAAATGCCTGCAGTGATTGTTTTTGTGCCGGAAGGTGCTGCTTCCTGCATGAAAACAATCTCCTCCTGACGCAGACATGCTTGCACCATGGTGCTAGGGTGCCCGCGCTGGCGCATGGCAGCTGTTTGTGTGTCAGTGCAGGGGAGAGCACAGGAATGCGGCATATCATTGTAAATATGTCGCATTGCTGTGCTCTGAAAGTGACTCAGTGTGGCGCAGCCAAATGGCTTGCGTAATGCACTGAGTCACTTTCTCGTAAATCTGCCCCCCTGTCGGAAAAAAAGGTAAAGCATTATTGTCTGTGGCCCAAACCTCTAGCTGCTTGAGGAGGTTTCGAGGGATAGCTTTGGTCTCTAGGTCTAGAAGTGCCATCAAGTGGTACTTAGATGGGTTTGTCGGGTCCCCTTTTTTTAGCCATGGGAACCCCTCTGTGCTTCTGGGACTTGAGCAGAAAGAAATGCTTATTTTTAAGAGGGGTCTTAACAACTTTGCCCAAACCTCTGAGGCACATTTAAATATACCAGCTGGGAGTCTGTTGGGGCTAGGTGCTCCAATTTTTCATTGTCTTTATAATAATGCAGATCTGGGTCGGCGAGGTCAGTCTCCACATCTTGTCTGTAGACTGATCTGCAATCCCCCCATGTGTCAGCTTGATCGAATACTATTGACTAATCGGTGTATAGCGCTTTTACATGCCTCACCCAGGCTACATTGGGGACGTTGTGTTCTCTGGTTATATTGGGGATTTCAATGTATTAATGTAGCTCCAAAAGCACACTAGGCTTGTCTCCTGAAGCATTTGGAATATGTGTATCCATTTTCTTTTCCTCTGAGGCTTTCTTTCTCTCCTATGTTCGTTTTTTGTTCTTTTTACGCGGATTGTTGATGCTCACTGCAGTTTTTACAGTGGGTTCCAGCGTGTGGGCGCGTAGGGTCCTCCTTAGTACTCTTCGACATGTGACTATGGCCTTTTTATACCGCTGTTGAAACTGCTCCCTTCTATTGGACCTTGAGTTTTGCGGGTGATCTTCGGACACTAGCAGAAAGTACCTCAGCTGGCTTGTGGGTTTACCCCACTCAGGGTGAGCGTCCCACGAGAGGGTGGTGTTAAATTCAGCAGTCACCTTTTCTAGCTCTTTACCATAGTGAGGATTCTGTCTCCCTCCATTTGATCCTTCTTATGAGCTTTGTTACTTCGACACGCATGGATGAGCCCACTCCTCTGGCTTTTGGGGGCCATGGGAGCTCTTAATTCAAGAGTTAAAGTCTTAATTTCCTTCAGCCTGTTGGGAATCTCAAAGTTAATGCGACAACTCGCTGAAGTTTCTGACAGAAAATATAGTCAATAGTTGATATACATTTACAGCTGAAGGGAAAATGATAGTGATGGTCTTGAGCCTTGTACAATTGTTTGGTCGAGGTTAGTTTGTAAGTTATCAAAAGTTTATTTATTTTTGCCCATTCTTTGTCTTTAGGGGCTTAATTGCTGAAGCTCCCCAGGCCCCTGATGTTGAAATCCCCTACCAGTAGGATTTTTTGTGCGGCAAACTCCACAAAGAGCTCCTCCAAGCTGTCACAAAGATCTTCAGTTGTGGGCAGTTTTGAAGGCTTGGTTGGATTGCGATCATGGTTTATCAACAGCAGTGATGTTTGTGTGTGTATAGCTGTCCCTGAGATTAATCCTACTTGCAATGCCGAAGAATTTGAGATGAGTGACATGATCTCTATCTTAAATGAGTGCATGATAAAAATTGAAAGACCCCCAGATGGGCTTCTAAAGAGATTGGCATGCTTTACTGGCTTGAACAGTTCAGAATATCCTTGTAGAACTGATAGAGTTAGTACCCAAGTCTCTTGCAGGCAAAGTACACTGCTTCTGTCAAAGTAGGCCAGCGCAACTTAATTGTCAAAGTTGTTTTGAGTTCTGCCACATTCCAAGATGTAATTGTAAGATTTGACTCTGGCTTAGGCCTCTGAGATTGAGAATGGTGAAGAAGAAGTGGCTAGGAACAATTTTGTCGGACCTCGCTATAGTGGCTACCCAACTGTTCGTTACTTCCTCTTGTACACCTTACCATTCTTTGGCTTTGGGCACATGATACTTTTAAAGAATTTGCAGCTCTTGTTTTGATGCAGTCATGTGGTGCGACCCACGAACCCCGCAAAACACTCCTGTGTGGGCATGCTTGCTCCTGCTCCAGTAGCACATAGGGGTATTTCAATGGATGTAACTTTAATAGGCCATTTCCACATTCCTCGAAGATCCTCACTTCAGCTTGAAGGATGTCTCTGTGGACCTCTCTCCACCATGTGGTTATGGTGGGGTCCAGGGAACCTCTTTCTGGGATTTGGGCAAACTTTACTGATGTTAGGTCACCGGAGGTCAGCATTTTCAGTGTTGGAATAAATGTAAAAGATTACCCCTATTGAGTATATTGAGGGAGCCCTTGGGATATAATGTGGTATAAATGCCAGGTCAAACTGTTCGGGGGCACTTGCATAGGCAGCTCCCTCCGGATGGGAGGTAAGGACTCCACAGCGCATGAAAATTGAAGAAGTGGAGGCCTGAATTCAACTGGAAGTTGGCTCATAAAGTCTGGTGAGGACTTAGTTATTGGGCCAAACAGCCCCAGGTCATGGGATAAAAAGCAGTGGAACCAAGGGGCATTGTGACTGCTGCTGGCATAACTGAGGGGCCCTTTTACAGATGGATTTGCAATAGTTACATTAGGGCCGTGATTGAATGATGGCGTACTGATTGAGTCTGTATTAAAAAGTAGTGTTGGTGCTTGTCTCCGCTGTTTGTTTCTCTGAGACAGTTATAGCTATTAAAGTCCCAAATTCCTGCACATTGTCTTTTGATGGCCAAGCGCCATTGATCCCTTGGGTGGCCGCAGTTGGTTTATTTGGAGCACTAAGTAAGGAGGTTGCGGCTGTGTGTTCAATGAGCAATCCTATTGGCGTTGTGTTCAGAAGGGCTTGGTTTCTCATTGTTTTTTGCGAACAACTCCATGGACCCATGCTGTCCGGGTTATCCATAATTGACTTGGATAGCTCAGAGACGGAGACGAGTGTACGTGTTGCAACGATCCCCAATACCAATTCGTTGACCTTTGGTGACCGGGCGTTCTTGGTCCCTTGCGCGACCGAAGTTGATTTGTTTGATGCGTTTGTTAAAGAGCTTGTGGCTATGTTCTCAGAGCGCAGACCCACCAGCGATATGGCCTTAGGGGCATGGGTACTTGTTATTTCTTGCAAAGAGCTCGGAGTACAAATACGCTCTTTGTTTGACTTAGATGACAGCTTGAATATGGGAAAGAGCTCTGTGGGCCCCTGCCCTTGATGCACCTGAGGGGTGTTAGCGGCCCCTTAGAACAAGGATCTCCTTTTTGCTAGGCACTGTTTTTTTGATTATTTTGTTCAGTTTCTTTTTTGCCCTTCTCGAGACAGTGGCATTTTTGGAGGGGAGTGATGGTGTTAGAATTACTAATGTTCTAGATACTTCACCCTCTTCAGTCAGGCTTGTGATGGATGTGTCTTGAACAATGCAAGGGGGTGGATGGTCACTGTGGTGGAAGAATGGGACCCACTTTCTGTTTTCTGGGGAACCGTTGGTACTATAGCCAAATAAGGACAGCAGCAATTGTCAGTTGATTTACCTGAGACTGTTCTATTTGAGGGCAGTACTTTTGTGTCTATTCCGGGACAGCAAATTGTGCTTTTGATTCTATCCATAAAGGACCATAGTATTTCAGGCACTGTGCTTAGTTTGTCTATCATAAGGGAGCATAGGCAGTATTTTTCTGCCCCCATGCCACTGAGAAAAACTTCCAATCAGCTTACTCTATGCCCCAGGTCCACTAAAGTCCAGGTGATGGATTGGATTAGATCTTTCTAGAGTTCCACCTTTTGTGATTGCCAAAAGAGAGCCCTGGTGATCATGTGTTGCGTGAGGCAAGTGGACGTCAAGGAGGGGTTGGAAAAGCCAGCAGGAAGAAATGTGTGTGCCCGTATCTGTGTAGGTCTGATGAGCCCACACGAGTGCTCTCTCACCAAAATATGTGTTTGTGCTAGTGATTTTTAGATTTGAGCTTCCAGTGTGGTGAGGATGTGGTCCGAGAGGTTACCCAGCTACTGGCCTGTTATACTTTTCCTCCTGGGTTTCTTTGGGGGCAACAAAATGGATGGACCGCTGGGATGTTTAATTTCACCTCATTGGTGTGACCTCAGGTGGAGAGGCGGTCTGCTTTGCGTGCACTTCTGCAAACACTGATACAATCCATGAGCAATGATTGCTGAGCAGATCTTCAGTTTCCCAGATGTGGGCTAGAGCCATGATTGTCTTCCCCCTTTGAAGATCCCTCAGGGAGGATTCCCAGGGCCTTCATCTCCTTTTCCTTGTGTCCTGGTGGAGAATCAGATTGAAGTGTCTCTTAGATGGACGGATCCTCAATGCACAGATCGTTCTAGCTTAACCATGGACAAGAATACAGCCTACTGATTTTTTCCCACCAGCAGGGGGTGTCTATTGACCTTCGCTGTGTGGGATTAAAGAGAGTTTATCAGTCTTCCGTGACCCTGGTGGGTCTGGTGGTTGGGACCTTTGAGGAGGGATCTTATGAAAATATTCACTGATCAGCCCCTGAGACACACTCGGGTGAGATGATGTGGATGTAGGTGACCCTCCTTGGCAGATCTCTTTCTCTTCTTGGCCCCTCACCGGATTAAGAGGAGTATAATAGAGCGCAGGCTTCAGGGAGGTGAATATAGGTGGAAAAGAAGCACCTAGAAAGTACTGACTTTCCTTTTAGGTATTTTCATAAGTCTTTGTTTGGAGCTTAGGTTGAGTTAGACTGTGTCCAGGTACCTGGGTTGAATCGCACTGTCTCCTTTTTGCTCAGGAGTGTCTCTCCTGCCGTGTGCTTTGGGCTCCAAGGCTGTCTCTCCTGCTATGAGCCCTGATGGTGGTAATAAATGCTGTGGAATGAACTAAGGCTCAGGTGTAGAATAGGGAGGGCCAAGTGGATCATCTTTAGTGCCTCCTGAGTGTGCAGTCAGTGCGAAAGGCCGGCTGAGGCTAGAGAATACAGCTGGTCTGCAAGCCGCACATAAGCATGGTTGTGCCGTTACAGCAGACCACAGCTCTACCCATACAACGGGGTCTAAAGCTGATACTGCTGAAAATCCAATAGCTCCGTAGACCAATCACAGAACCTATTAATGAGGAGTGAGACTCATTTTAGAAGCAATGCATGAGTTCATTTCCCTTACCTCCAACATCTCCATGATTTCACCATCATTGCTTCATCCCGGTCTCACCAAACACAACCCTCAAACACAACCGCAACCTCCCTTCAGTTTATGTTTCGATTATTTTAAATTTAAAAAAATCTAGTTGTGTATTAAAGAAACACAAGGTCAAATTCCTAAATATAATGTGAAAATTGATCATTATTGACTTCTCATAAAATGTGTAGTCACTCTACGGGAAGATTTAGCAATCCGTGAATACCTATCATTTTGATGTAAATCATATGATCATAAGCAATGTTCTTACATACCAAAGACATTCTAATGATTCACAACGCTTTCGCAAGGGTTCCACATGCTGCCAACTTTCCCAGAGTATAAAAAGATGGCTCATTTATGGGCAAGTCCCTCACACGTCTATTGCCAAAATCAGCACATTACAGTTACACAACACAATAATGTAACTGAATAAACATGCACACACCACTACATGGTTGATGTTGGCACTCCCATGGGACAGGGCATAAGTGATGTAATGACAATAGTAAAAAAACAGAACACTATCAGAAGCCAGACAATAAAAGACTGAAGAACCACAGCAGCCTAGCCTGATGTTTACTGGGACCAACTTTTGGAAATGTAACTTCAAGGTTCAGTTATCTACATATGATGGGAATGGAAAAGCACCACAATGGGTGTTTATTTAGTTCTAAATAAACAACAAATTTCCAACAATAACTAACAACCACTGGGTTAACCTCCAACTTTGGATTACGAAGTAGTGTGATACCTGCCGTGAAGCTCTTCAATGCCTCGTCAGCGGTAGTGAGCAGTATATAAATTCAATTACAATGCAATATAAATATGGTGAAAACAGGAGTTGCTGCCTGAATAGGAATTAAGTGGCTGATTAGGATGGCGGACGGACTTGCGTCCGTCCGCACCCCGAGGTGGAGGGACCGTCCGCAAGGGCAGCGGCGTTCCCTCCATGCCAATTAGGATGTGACCGCCACCCTGGCGGTCACATCCTGTATCTTTAACATTGCGGCGGGTGCTGCTTGAAGCAGCACCCGCCGCAATGTTAAAAATGCATGCATTGCATTTGCATGCACAAAGCGGCAGGTACCGCGCGGTGCCTGCCGCTTTGTGCATGCAAATGCAGGGGGTACCATAGGTACCCCCCATGTGCACCCCCACCCCCCCCCCTTCACCCTGGGGGCCAAAGGTCCACATGCTTTTCCACGGCGGAAAAACCGCCACGGAAAAGCATGTTTACACACGCTTCCTAATTTGGCTGGCGGTGTCTTGCAGACACCGCCACCAAATAGCAAGCTACACCCCGCGGATCAGCGGCGGACGGACCTGCCGTCCGCCACTGATCCCACCGCCATCCTAATCTGGCGGGTGGTGTTTACAGGGACCGCGGCGGTGAATCCGCATCCTCCGGGTGGTGGCTTCCACCGGCCCGGAGGATGCGGATTCACCGCCATCCCAATCGACCCCATAGTACTCCGGTAAAACCGTATACAATTTATCAGGAAAAGCCTGAAAATATGACCACAGTCACCACAGGCAAAATGACATGGTATTGAGGATTTTTCGCAGGATTTGTGGGCTCAAAGCAGCCTTTTCTGTGGGAATGCCCATTTCAGGAGTCTAAATATGCTTTGAGAATGCAGCAAAGATTTACCAAACACAGCGGTTTGGAAATTCTGTGTGCAAATTCCCTTTGCTGTTTGCCTTGAACGTACAGTGATCAGATTATCTTTGTTCCACAGCATTACTATAGTGAAAGTGGATAATTGATTTTGCGGCAAATAAAAAACAAATTCATGCAACCCAGTACAGTGGCCAAAGTTGTTGCACTTCGTTGTATAAATGGGAGAGAGCATGACAGTGCAATGTCCATAACAATATGGCATTGCTTCTCTCTTTCCAATCCGAAAAGCACTTTTAGGCTTACTAGTACCAGGGACACACCTTTGTACGATAATGCAAAGGCATCTACATAAGCCTAGCATAGGCTTTGTACTGGAAGGGTAAACTTCCAGTATGATATAATGTGGTTAGATTTAATTTTGAACTCTCTCCAATTTCTTTATGTGCTGTACAGTACAGAACACTTGCAAAGTTAGAAAAGTTTTGAGAAAAAGCGTTTCTCCTTCTTGCACCTAACTTAAGGAGGAGTATCTTTGTTACCGCAAAGCCCTGCTTACAAATGGCAGTAGATAGGATTTTGAATACAAAACTATGGTTGGTTGTATCGGAACACTCATGTGCCACTCATGGGATACCCCCTTGACGCAAAGTAGTGAAAAATTACGCAAAATGCCTCTTTGCTTTACTTTAGGCAACTTTTCAATACAAAATTCTTGTGCGCTGGAAAGAAACATTACATTAAGACGGCAGCAAATTCATCAAAGGAAGTAGTTGAGAAATTTCTTTTTGTCTCCGGATGGGAATAAAAAGGCTATCACTCATCGGCTGAACTTTCTGAGAAAAAATATCAGTCTTCTTTAATGGGAAGATCAAAAATCTTTACTCTTCCTTTCCTAAAGCTCCATCGGAGACCATTGCCATCAGCGTTGGTGTTGCGGAGAATATGGAAGGTCACAAGCTGATCTTCCGTATATTTGCCACTATCTCGATAGACCGTTCTCTGAATGAGTTACTAAACTCTAAGTCCAGCTCTCTGGAGGATGTCTGACCCCATCATATTTTTAGATGTATGGCTCATCACTTCAGTGCCCCACTCAATGAAATAGGAAATGCCTCCCCAATGTTGGGAAATTATCCCACACGTTGGAAACGGACATCTCTCCTGCTGTTGCTTGCATAATGCCTATATCAGCATTATGAGTAATTATAGGCCTATATCGCTCCTTCCAGACCCAGCAAAAGTTCTGGAGAAAGTAGTCAATCAACAATTGTTCACTTTTGCGGAGGCTAATGCGATTCTCCATTACTCGCAATGTGACTTTCGGAAAGGTTTTAGTATGGAGACAGCCTTATTGGAGGTTCCTGAATCTGTCTTGGGGAATCTGGACAACAGTACTACAGCTAAGGTACTGCTCCTTGCTTTTGGGCTGCATCCAGCACTGTGTTGCATGCTATTTTGTTGAGCAGACTCAGAAATCTTGGCATTCAAGGCAAGTCTCTTCAATGGGTCAAATCCTTCCTGGAAGGCAGATACCAACGGGCGTATCTATACCTGGACTTCTAATCCCCTAAACATTTGGTATGTGGTGTGCCACCAGTCTCTGCACTGAGTCCACTTCTGTTCAAACCATACCTTTCCCCCTTGACAAACCATATTTAGTCTTGGTGCATTAAGGTAGTGTCCTACACTGATGACACCCAATTGCTTTTCTCCTTCCAGGATAACACCGAACCATCCTTTTCCAATTTTAAAGAATGTCTTAGAGGAGTTGCAAGTTAGATGGTGCAGAATTGTATGAAACTTAACGCCGATAAAACTGAGATTCTGATTTTCAGCCAAAATGGCCACACAAAGGGTTCCCTTTGGTGGGCTGCCGAACAGAATGCTCCTCCCATCCCCACTTCGTCTGCTAGAAATGTGGGCATCATCTTTGATTCCACCCTCTCCTTGGCGGCACCCATCGGACATATTTTATCAGTCTGTTTTCAGAAAATAAAATGTTTAAAGAAGTTTCTTGATCTGGTTCCTGATGCGACTAGCAAAGCGGTAGTTCACTCTTCGATCACATTCTGTCTGGACTACTCAAATAGCGTCTATCTTGGCCTCATTGCATATTTGATACATAGACTCCACTTAATTCAAAATGCAGTGGAAAAACTAATTAGACGAGCCCCAGGGTGCCATCCCATCTCTCCTCATTTGAGAATATTGCATTGGCTGTCGGTGGAACTGCGCATCAACTTCAAAGCTCTGACGTTGACTTTCAGAGCTTATCCCGGTAAGGACCCACGTTATTTGATGAATAGACTGTCACCATACACTCACAAGCGAGCACTTAGATCCAACAATAGTTTCCTTATGCATATTCCTGAATTCTTGAAGTCTTGTCGTGGCGGCAGCTCTTTTACTGTAAGCACATCAAAACTATGGAACAGTCTTCTGCATAAGCTATGGCAGACTGAGTCTTGGTCAGCCTATAAAAGGCAACTCAAAACCTCTGACTAGTCACCCCTCCTTTTGGCTAGCCTATACTGTCTGCTAGAGTGCTAGGAAGCTTCTGTTAAAGCAGGTCAGAGCTTTATAAAGTGTGATTTGATTGATTAAATCCACAAATCAACTCTTTGTGCCACTTGGCGTCATGCTTAGTGACTTTGCCCCGGAACAAAGTGTTGATAAATCTGGCTTGACATTTGGGCAGGTCAATGTTTTTGTAGTCAATACTGTAACATACCAAACAGAACAAGGGAGAAAGAGAGCGTGGCCTAACGACTAGGGTGGTCGACCTCGGAACTGGGGAACCGGGTTAGAGTCTCGGCAGGAGCTCTCAACATTCTGTGTTTCTGGGCAAAGCGCTTAATCTCCAACAAAAATGATTGTGTCTTATTTATTTATTTTAAAGGTTTTATATAGCGCTGGCTGGACTCGGAGTTATCAGAGCGCTTTACAAAGTGAGTGTAGTACAGGTAAAACACATTAGTACAAAACGTGGATTTCACGCAGGTTGAGTTACAAGGTACAGTTAATATAATACAATCAACAAGAGTCAAGTCGGTGAGAAATAGTAACAAAAAATACAATGAATACAAGTAGTCAGGATTATATATAGTAACATGTAGATGGAGGGGGGAATAAGTGGTAAGGGGTGGTGGGTGGGAGGCGTGGATAGGGTGAGTGAAATTAGGCAGAGGGAGGGGGTTAAAGACTGAGGGGAGGGAATATGGAAGGGGGAGAAAGGCGGAGGAGGTGAGAAAGCTAAGTTAGGGAGAGGAAAGTATTACAGACCTCAGTATATGTTGAGCAGATGCAGGTTGAGGTATTTTTTGAAGCTGATGCATGAAGGGTTGCAGTGCAGGTCTTTAGGGAGGGCGTTCCAGATGGTGGATTGCGTAGTTTTCTTTTTGGTCAGGGGTGGGATAAGGAGGAGAGAGTTTGTGCTTCTCAATGATCAAGAGCAACCCGCTTTGTTGAGTTTACAAGTGAGATACCGCGGGGTCTCTTGATGAAGGGCTTTGTGCGTAATGCATGCAATCTGTAGGTGGATCGACCTTCTATGGGTAGAAATTTCAGGGTCTTAAAGGCAGGGGAGATGTGATTGAAGCGTTTGCAGTCCGTGATTAGTCTGGCTGCTAGGTTGAGCACCGATTTAATTGCGGGTTTATATAGCGCTAGGAATCGACTCCCGGAGGAGTATCTCTACGCTTCGACCGCTGGGGAACCCGTCCTGGCTCACCCTGAGAGATGGTCCCTGATGGGTATCTCTAAGGTGCGACCAAGCATCCCCGTTGGTCTGGGGGGGCCGTTGTGAAGATGAGGCAAGCTGATGCCCAGAGTTGCCGAGTGTGGTTTCTGACTAGAGTAGGCACCGAGGCTAGAATTATCGAGTCCGCTGACCCTGGTCCACGACCCTGCCGCGTCGGGAATCGAACCCTGGTCCCGGGCCGTTCTCTGCTTACGGGTCTGCCGCCTCTAACCAGTGAGCCACACTTCTTTGATTGGTGCTAGGTGAACTTTTGGGGTTCCATAGACGATAGCTTTAACATAGTCAATTCTTGAGAGGACTAGAGATTGGACAACTGATTTGAAGTCGTCGGCTGGAATGGAGGGTTTAATTTTCTTGAGGTGACGGAGCGTGAAGAGCGCTCCTTTCGCTGAGTTTTTTATGTCTGAAGGGTTAGGTTATTGTCAATGGAGATACCAAGGGATTTTACTGAGTTAGTTAAGGAGAGCAGACAGTTGAGGGCATTTAGGTTGGAGATCCAAGTTTGGATAGGCAGAGGGTTGTTTTAGGAGAGAATAGAATGATTTCTGTTTTTTTGGGGTTGAGTTTGAGATGATTGGTGTGGAACCAGGATGGGATTTTGGTGAGGGTGTTGTTGAGGTGCTGAATATCAGAGTGGGAATTAATCTTATAGTAGAGTTGAGTGTCATCGGCATAGAGGTGGTAGTTGATTCCAGCTTGTTTTAGGATGAGGGTAAGGGGTTCCATAAAGAGGTTAAAGAGAGCGGTAGAGAGAATAGATCCCTGAGGGACACCCAGGGAGACAGGTGTAGGGTTTGAGAGGCAGTTAAGGATTTTGATTTTTTGTGTTCTGTGTTGGAGGAGAACCATTGAGAACAGGACCATTAATGCCAAAACGAACTTTGAGCGTATTGAGTAAGACGGGGTGATTAACTGTATCAAACGTGGCAGAGAGGTCAAGGAAAATAAGTAGGCAAGTCTCACCATTGTTAAGGGAGTGGTCGAAGTCATCCACAATTGTAAGCATGGCGTTTCAGTACTGCAGCCTTTTCAGAAGCCAGATTGTAAGGGATCCAGTAGGTTAAAAGTGTTGATGTGTTTATCTAGTTGGAGCAGGGCACACTTTTCAAGGGCTTTAGAGAGTAGGGGAAGGTTGGAGATTGGGCGGAGATTGTTAGTGTTGTTAGTGTCGGCATTGGGTTTTTTGAGCATAGGAGTGATTTGTCCAAGTTGGAGGGAGGCAGGGACACAACCAGTGGAAAGGGAAGAGTGGATGATAGTAGCCCAAAAAGGCGTGATGATGTGCTTAAGTTCGAGGACAAGGTTAGAAGGAAGAGGGTCATTAGTGTGTGAGGACGGTTGTAGATTAGAAATTATGTTAGAGATATCAAGCTCCGTTACGGGGTGAAAGTTATGCCAGGAGGCATTGTTTTTAAGTTGTAGATTGGACAGGCAGTGATCAGGGGATAAAGGGGCATGAAGGTGGGAGGGGGAATCGGGGGGAGCTGACGAGGAGGGAGAGTTGGTAGTGGAGTCAGCGTTAAGGAGGGGGTTGGGAGGGATCTAAAATGCTGGGAAGGATTCATCTAATTTGGCTCTTTTTTCAGAGAAAAAGTTTGCAATTTCTTCACATCTGTCCGTAGTGGCTGTAAGCATGGGTGGGGCAGAGGATGTTTGGGTTCGAACAATGTTGAATAGCTCTCTGGGTCTATTTTTGGCCCGATCAAGTTGAGTACGGAAGAAGGAGGCCTTTTCGGTGAAAATGTGTTTCTTGTATGTTGATCTAGCAGATCTGAGGAGGGCAAGATGGGCGGGAGTTAGGAGTTGTCTCCATGTTCTTTCCACAAGTCTAAGTTGATGTCTTTCGTTATTGAGATTGGAATTGTACCAAGGAACAGAATGAGGTGGTGGTCGGACCAGTCGATGGGAATGATGTTAGAAAGGGAGGCCAAGTCATTGCTAGCAATGATGACATCAAGAGTGGCCCCCTCAGTGTGGGTTGGATAGTGGTAAAGTTGTTGGAGGTCACTGATCTCAAGGAGATTGTGAAAAGGTTGATTGTGTGGTCATTGGGCTCATTCCAGTGAAGGTTAAAAGGACAGCGGGAGAGATTTTTTGAGTTACAAAGTGAGGAGTGGGTAAGAAGTTCAGATAGTTCCACAGTGAAGGGAAGGGGATCGCCAGGAGGATGGTGGATATTATGAATTCGAATTAAGGGGGACCCCTGAAGCTTAAGTTTGGCTTCAAGGTATTCAAAGGTAGCACGGTCAGAGAGTGTCTGTCTGCAATGTAACTGGTGCTTGTGTAAAGCGCTCTGATACCGTTGGGTCTAGTTCATGCTATATAAAACGCCACACAAAAAAAGGTGGAAAAGTGAACATTTGCGTCCCTACAATTATCTATTCTTTTAAAAATTAAGCATAGTAGAGAAGGAGTACCTGCTAAATAATCTCCTTGTGTGCAAGCAGGTATCATGATATTTAATTCTTTCATCTCATAATTTTTCAGAATCACATGCTCACTATACTGGGTGAACCTGGCTCTCACACCGTCATTAAAAGAGACTACCTCCTTCCTTACTCATTGCGTGTCTGCACATGCCCTGGGAAAATCCAGGAGTATCCGAGAACTTGCACCATGTCATCGAACCGGTTAATGATGAAATGTTCCGCGCAGCATTTGCATGCTAGATCTTGGTTACACATGGATGACAAAACACAGTGCCTTTTACAGATTTACAAGACTGCCTTTTATTTATTCACTCAATACAATCTGTTGGTGAAGAGGTCAATTTGACATGGTTGTGTTTTTTCTCAGGTTTGTGTACTTATGTATAACGTTAATGTTTTGAAACAATGTTGGCTCCACACTCTAAAGTTGTAAAGCAGATGGTTGGCTGGTTGAGAGAATATTCAGCTTTTTAGATAGACCTACAACAATATTGAATCTAGAATATCGCTAACCACTTTATCATCAAGTTTAATTATAGATTTACTCTTCTTAACCTACATAGAAGATATATATGTTGTGAAGGTATGCAGATGTGGAGTTAAAAAAAGTAATTCTAAACTTACCAACGTATGGTTTCCTTGGTGATACAGGGGCAGTAAGTATTCCCAAATCAGGATTTTTGTAGGCCAATATAAAAACTCAATAATGTGGTAGAACACTCCACATAGACCTACTAGTGCACAACATAATTGATCAAGTTGTGCTATGCTATTTATATCCCCTCACAAAATGTGTCACAGTAAGTACTTATGTAAACATCAAAATCGGTGAGGAGGCAATAGGAATCAAGTGAGCCAGATGAATGTAGATGCAAGATTATTTCGAAAAACTGAAGGAACTGTGGCTAAGCAATGGTAGGTGCAGCCGCACTCCGTGCAGGTAACGGCGGTGGGGCCGCGTTGGGAGGGATTTCGAGGGACGATGCAGAGGGAAAATTAATTATTTCATTTTTCCTCTGCATCGTCCCTCGAAATCCCCCCCACGTGGCCCCAAAACCCCACCGCTGTTACCTGCATGGACCGCCCCTGGGTAGGCGGCATCCTATGCGCAGATGGATTACCTCACTTTGTTGTTCTGTCAGGCATGGTGCGTGTACTGGTTGGAGATTGTGCATAGAGCCAGTGGTGAGCTATGTAGTGGTGGGGATGTGCAACACCTGAGGATGAACAGACCATAGAAGCTCGAACTATGCATTTCTGTGCCAGGTATTCCGTCCAGTTACTCCGAGCAATGGGCAAGAACTCACCTTACCATACTGTTCTTTATTGGGCTTAATAGGGCCTCTACAGAGCCATAAAAGTTGGAAATTACCTCAATAATATAGTGCATTGTGCTGTATTTGTGCCACAGTGTGTATATGTCTTTGCAAGACGATGCACAATGTCCTCAAACTTTCATTCACAAATTGCTGAAAAATCAGATTTTCCTATCCAGATTTAACTTGCTGCTCTCAAAACATTGAGTTAACACACTCAGCACCTAATGATTCATCCTAGTTTGTGGTCCTAACAACTTTCAGTTCTCAAAGATTCACTGCTGTTTTCAGTGACTAAGAACCTCATTTATAGATCACCGAGCCTTCGTCCACTCTTGACCCCCCCACCCCATAGAGATTCAAGGTACTCTGGATTCAGGCTGCACGCATGTTGGGGGTCCCACGGTGGAATACCAGCAGTTAACAACATTTCCACCTGGGCCACAGACTCTTGCTCCTCTAGATAGACTTCAGCCATCTTGGATTGTCCAGTATAACTTTCCTTGTGGTGCTTGGTGTCCTTGCTGGGTAATTATGCTACAGTGTTGCTGCAGCTGGACCTCGCTATATGGATGTTGATTTTCCATTGTCAAGATCTCTAGTTTCTTAGGCATTGGATTATGGGCATTTTCATTTCAGAGATGTACCCATAAGGTGTATGCAATGTAAAAACAAACTTTGAGCTATTCCTTGTACATGATACAGTGGTCGTGTCCCCAGGATCTGCACATAGCTTTTTAGGCCCACCTCCCAGCAGCTCCAACTCAGTATGATTTAATAGCGGTGAGGATTAGAGTGGCCAGGTGGGGGAAGGGTGTGGGAAGGGAACAGCGGGGAAGGAGACCTGTAATACAATTTGTTAGTGTGCAATAATAAATATTAAACGGGCATGACCTGTACCTTGCATTTGATATCTCCAGTTTGGTAGATTTTGGTACTTAGGAGTATGTGCAGCACGATGTTAGGGCATAATATGATAAGAGCTCAGGGTCAGATTCTAGGCACATGCACAGTCACTCAGAATAAGCATAAGCTTACAAAGTTTTTTGCGCCCCCCACGAAGAGAAACACAGCAGGAGCCGATATGGGCTAAGGGAGCTCCACAGGAACGAGAGTGGGACTCAGGACGCAAATTCTCACCAGGTCGCCAGAGTAATGCTTGAGGTTGGTGGGAAGACCAGAACTCCTGCACGGCAAGAGAGTCCTGAATAGTGAGCGACTTCCGTTGGGTGGGGCCACTCTTTTAGAACTACTGTCACACCCAAGATGGTCGCCTGCCAGGGTTTCTGGAACATGTAGTTCTCCAACAAGCACACTGTAAAGAAAGGAAAAAAAGGCAACATACATCATAAGGTACACCATACTGGCAAGACACCTGGACTAAACTACATGCCTATGGGTGGGGCAGAGCAGCCACCACCATGCAGTGGGTACTACATGCCTCTTGCTACAAGGGGTATCTCCGCACCGCTGTGGCACTGACAGTGCATTTGTTTGAACTTTAAAGACTGGGGCTGTATGTTCTGCTAAGAGTTCCTATGAAAGAACAGGACAGATTCTTAAGAGAACATTTACCATCTATATAAATGTTAATTAATGTAGTGATCAAGATATTGTATTCCCACTATGTGTACATTTTGGCAAGTGTATGGAAATGGTGGATTTTAATGATATTCCTTATTTTCTAGTTCTAAAGAATTCATGTAGAATGAATACTCATCTTCTACAGAAGAGCGCACGTGACACATCTTCAGGTAGTTATTGTAACCATATGGAGATGTGTAAGTCTACATGTATTTGGCAAGATATTTGTTTTGTTTGGTTTAGCTTCCAGGAATTTCCAGTTAACTGTCAAAGCATAGAAAGTTGTTTATATAGAAATATGCAAATATTATATTTTCAGTCCTTCAATAGCAAGTTACTTAAGGCATCTCCTTATCTTGCAGAGATTCACTGCAACCTACATGTCTCCTTGACACCAAAAGTCATGAATGTGGAATGATGTGTTTCTGTGTTCTTCCTTACCACATCCGTCTTTTTCCCCTTCAACCACTGACCTTAATGTCTTAGAATGTGTTGGCATTCATGCGTACAGTGAAAGAAGGAAAACAACATAGCTTCAGTTAGATTCTGTGCACAAGGTTAGACCAAATGTGACAAGAGTCTCCTCTCAGCAAGGCCCTGTAAATCCTAGAATTGCTGTGGTGCAAGGCACCCTTATACATGAGGTAGTGTTTGGACTACCTCGTGTGGCTCATCGCTACAGAATCAGGCGAGTTGACAGAGGACTCAGGATGTGAGAGTGGTGTAAATTATATGAATACAAATATCATATGTGAATAACACCCATGTATGTTGCATGTAAAGTACAAAAATGTACATATGAGTTCATGCCATGTGTAAAGTATTTTTCCCAACCTAAAATGCAGTGCCATCATAACAATGCATAATGGTAGCTGAAGTCACAAATATCTCCATGTTAGCTCTCTGTATCAACTTATATTTTATTCTAAATCACCATGTCACAAAACTTGGATTCTGCACACACATGCAGTGTGTAGTGTAGGATACCATGTAGAATGTAAACAACACTTAAATTCATGTCTCTTATGAGATTTTGTCACATGTATGTGCTGCAGATAATGGATGAGGTGACCCTGCAGTTGACAACATTGCTCCACTAGCAATAGTAACACGTCCAACACTGAAAGCCATGAGTCGAAGCAGAAGGTTACACAACTATTATCTCACACGATTTAACACATCCAAGCAATGTCCAGTATGCATGTTTTGAGGCTACAGGAGCAAACCACTGGGGCAAAATGGCAGCTTGCACAAATTCTGGATGTTTGAAACAAACATATTAGTGTACAGAAGCAGGTAATATGAATCCTTAACTGCATTGTTTATTGAGCAACTGAAATTATATATGTGATTAAATACCCCCTGCCATACATTCTAAGCTGTCTGCAAGACACAGATGAGTTCAGTGACCATGTAGAGGAACAAGGCCAAAGGCTGAGTTCCTTTACAAGGTAATTGAACTCCAAGGTGGCATGCAATATCCTTGTAACATATGGCTGAGTGTTCGTTATTTTAAATGATCACACCATAACCCTTCCTACAAACCACTAATATTGCTGATGTGGTGCTCTTTCATATATTTCTAAACATGAAGAATAGAATTACAATCTCCACTGCAAAATTAAACACACCATTAATCAGTTAGATGTTTATTGCACCAAGATATTACATTCAGTTTAATAAAAGTTAGGTTTACAAAAACAGTGCAGCTAAGAAGCTATAGAAACATGCAGAGAGATTCTCTTTTCTTTAATGACCTAAAGCATGTGAAAAAAATGAACATGATGCCTTAAATACCACTCTTCATGTAACAAAAAAAAACAGGTTTTTCTAGCTGAAGAAGAAAAAAACAGGTTTCGTTTTCACAGCTTAAGCTGCAGCTTTTAATTTAACTCTGTGACCTGCCTTTTCCCTTGGCTGCTGGCGCTGGCAGCGGCATTGTGACTTCAGAACTCAACTGTAAAAAGTTCTTACCGTTGAGCGACTATTTCATTTCTGATATGCGATTAGTTGCGCCACACTCCGCCTGTAATAACGAAATTAAAGACAAGCTTTTACACGGGAATTGCAGAGTGGCTGGGAGGGGGCAAGCCAATACCGAGACCCATTTTTGTGTGTGAAAAGGGCCGCTTTATTGAAAACATGTGCATATCACAATGTCCAACCTAGGCCATTGCCTTAAAAACTAAAACCTCACTATACATAAAATAACTGATCCTCCATTTCCCCCCACCCCTACGATCGCCACATAAAATCCCCAACCCTGCGGATAACATAACATTACATAACATTCCATAACAATCCCATTATCCAGTATTGCAGTTCCAAACTCCTGCCCTCTAATAAAAACCTACACCCCTACCTGTCTTTCTGCAATTGTAACTACCTAACCTCTAGTCTAAAGTTAGCCTACCTACCTAACCTTTCTCTGGCCCTGCCACAAAACTTCCAGCATTTAACTAAAAACTTCTGCCAATCTGGCCAACTTTTAACAACCCCGCCACCCAGGAAAAAGCAGGAGCATAGGAGGTGACTCGGCCTCCCCTTTTTTCTGCCCCCCCTGCCCTATTAGGAATGTTCCCCTTACGACTCTGGACATTCAACATCCTAGCCAGCACTTCCCTAATCTCCATCAGATACAAGTCCATACCCAAACGGCACAAATGGACTCCATCGCCTCTTAAAAACCCGACCTTGTCAAACTTAACTCTCTGCAATAATGCACCATCTCTGTATTCAGTTTTTCCTGGCCCTGTCCACAGCCCCAGGGTTGAGACCACCTCTCCAAACCCTATGCAGAATAAACTCCGTCCAAATGACAGAGCACCCAGACCACTGGTGCTTCAACAGGGCCAGGCCCTGCTTCATGCTTCTCATAAGGATCAAACCCTTCTCCCTTACCATATCATTTTCTCCCAGGTGAATCAACAAAATGTCGAGGCACCTATTAGTCACCAACATACCATTCAATGAATGCAAAAGTTCCTTCCAAAGCATGCCCCCACCCTTTCCACAAAGCATTGACTAAATCTTTATTAAAACCCAAATTTTCTCCGAAATACTGGCCGCGCCTAGGCCTGCTCCTACTTCACGAATGAATGTCCCACTATCCATATGGTTATCTCCCTGGCGAGGGGGCCCGCAACCGAAACTTGAAATAGAAAAACTGAGTGAACAGAAGAAAACACATAACCGCGCTATATCCCCCCTGCAGCACCGCAAACATATCTCTGGTAACAGTCCGAAGACCATCTCCCCAACCTTATAATGTCTTCCCTCCCCCACCCCCTGTTCCTGGCTTCAGATGCTGCCCCAATCCTGAAAGAATGCGTCCCAAAGCCCTTGCTGTCCAAACCTAGTGCTGCGAGCTCTTTATGCAAAACTGCCAACAACTGAAAAGCCAACACTCCGTGCCCATCCTTGTGTGCGAAGACCAACCCTTCACGCCTACCCGAAAACTCCCTCTAACGGGCCTCCCACCTGCAAGGACAAGTTAAAGGGTGGTCCGCTGCTTTCAAGGATACCCATTTTCCCACGCCACGCTGGTCCGTTTTCAACTTACAAAGCCATATGCAAACCCCCAATGCGTTTCTGCCCCAATATTCGGAAGGCCCCAAAAAACATCCACACCATCAATGCAGAAAAAAGGCACGCCTCAAACTCACCAGCAGTGACAATGGCTATCTTATGCCACCAGCAGCACCTTGCTCCCTGGCCCACCCTGCTAACATCCGCAACCCAAGTTCTCCAGTTGATGGAGCGTAACCCCACAGAAGCTTCCCCACAAATGCAATCCCTGCCAGCTTGCCAGAAATGGTCACTCTAGAGAGCCCCTTGCTAATCAAGTCTAACATGAACTGTATCACTTCCTCTCGCCTTTGCTCCAGCGATGCCCGCCACCGCGTCCCTGACTTAAAAAATTCCTGCCATGCTAAACTATAAGCCGTCCTCGTGGAGGGCGCCAGGGACCCTACCACCAGCTGTAGCATCAGGTGTTGCCTACATACCACAACTGACACGGCATGGTGGTAGGGGTCCTGTCGGCATCCTTGGCTAGCCAACGGAATCTCCCCCACTGTGAACGAGATAAGGCATACGCTATGTCATTGTCCACACCTGACACATGTACACCATGAAAAACGATGTCATAGCGCTAGCAGCCCAAGACAAACACCTTCAGCAGCTTCAATACCTGCTCGTCCCTAGCGGACTGCCGATTGACAATATCCACCACTGCCATATTGTCAATTATGAAAGTTACTTTCTTGTGGGCCACTTGAGCCCCCCATAAGGTCACTGCGACTACCAGGGGAAAAAATTCCATGAAAGCTATACTCCTGCCCACCCCCCACTCGCCGGGCCACTGTTCAGCGCACCACTTTCCCTTCCAATAGAGGCCACAGCCCTTGCTACGGACGGCATCCGAAAAAATGTGGACATCCCAAACCATGTCTTCCTCCCTTGCCAGCGGAATGCCATTAAAATCCTAGAAGAAAAACGTCCACATCCTCAAATCCTCCCTCACTCCCGCTGACAGTCGCACATGGTGATGTGGAGGTCTCTGTCCTGTCAATGCCCTACCTAGACATTTACAAAATGTCCTCCCTACTCTTACTACCCTGCAAGCAAAGTTAAGGTGTCCCAACAACACCTGAATCTCATGAACTGTGACTTTGTCTCTGGCCAGCTGGGCCTCCAGCAGCCCTAGCATCTGCTGTTTTTTATCCATAGGCAAACGCACCTCCATCAGTTGGGAATCCAGCTCAATACCCAAAAAGGAAAGAGCCGTACTAGGCCCCATTGCCTTTTCCGGCACCAAAGGCACTCCAAGTTCCCTCATGATCTCTTTGAAGCTGTCCAGTGCTGTCTGGCACTCCTTGGAGTCTGAGGTGCCGACAAAGAAAAAGTCATCCAGATAATGCGTTATCCACTGGTGACCTGTGCGCCTGGAAAACAACCACTGTAAGAACGTACCGAAACATTCAAACAATGCGCAAGACATAGAGCAGCCCATTGGTAGTGCTTTGTCCACATACCATTTACCATTGAAATGGATGCCCAGGAGGTCCCAATCCTCAGGGTGGACTGGAAGCAATCGGAAAGCTGACTTTGTTGCATTTTGCCATTTCCGTTGTTGCTCCTGCGGTCACTACAAGTGACACGTCCACGTCAACCGATGAATAAGACACAGTAGCCTCTGTGTCATCAATAAAATCATTTACTGAATTGCCTTCTGGCTATGACAAATGCTGGATTAACCGGAATTGCCCCTTTTCCTTCTTGGGAACCACACCAACTGGAGAGACAATCAAATTCTCCAACGGCCACTCTGCAAATGGGCCAGCCATGCGAACCTCACACACTTCCTTGTCCAATTTGTCCTGCACCACCTCTGGTTGCTCCCTACCTGACTGTAAATTGTCTGCCCATCGCCAATCCTGGGACCCCCATAAACTAACCTAAAACTGTCCGTAACCCAGTCCTGTAGTATTTCGCAGCCTTCCGGTTGTCATAACCCTGTAAGGCTGCCACAAGTTTGTCCACCCGAACTGGCGTACAAGCCCTTCGGCCCAGCCCCTCTAGCCCCCTGACCCTCCCCCCAAAAAAGGCTGCTGCTGCCCCCCGCCCGTAACCCCCTTGTTGCCACTGCTGGCCCCCTGACTGCTGTCCCGACACCCCCCAAACAATTAACCAAGGCATGTCTGCCTCCGCATTTCGAGCAGTCATGCCTGCATCTGCAAAATTCCCGGGTGCACATTCCCTTATTGAAGTCCCAGCAGGCCCCTCCAGATCCCATCTGCCTACTGCCTGTACCCCCACCCCTCCCCGGGTGAGTCGCCCCTGAAAGGGCCGATAAACGAGCCGTAGCCCACTGGCAGTAAATATCGTCTTCCCCACCCTAGCGGACCCCATTGTGTGCTGCTAAATGTCTGTATCTAACTCCCCCAATTGCTTCCGTGTCCCATGCCATACGAGCTCTAACTGGCACATGCATCAACATTGCAGTTTGCGATACCTTAATTGCGAAAAATAAGGAATCGCAATTAAGGAATCGCAAACTGAAATGCATCAAGAAATCTCTAAATAAATTGCGATTTCTTAAAATTCCTTAATTGTGATTCTCAATTTGAGAATCGCAATTAAGGGATCCCTTCCCATTCATTCCTATGGGCCTAGAGGCCCATAGGAATGAATGGGAAGACATTCTCATTTTGCGATTCGCAATTAAGGAATCGCAAAATGAGAATGCAATTTCAAGGGTGCAGGGGGGTCCAAAGGACACCCTGTTGCACCCCTGAAATTTGCCATTAAGTACATTTTTCACACACACATGCCCCAAGGGCATGTGTGTGTGTAAAATGGAACTTTGAAAAATGCACTTTTGTGCATTTTTCAAAGTTTTCGCAAATTACCATGAAGGTCAACTTCATGGTAATTTGCACCCCTTATTTGCGAATTCGCAAATTTTAAAAGTTTGATGCATTGCATTTAAGGAATCTCAATTTGAGATTCCTTAAATGCAATCGCAATTTAAGAAATCGCAATTTTGCAATTTCTTAAATTGCGAAAACATCAAAATGCATAATGCATCCCAAAAATGGAAATTGCATTCGCAAACGGCCGAATTTTGCGATTCGCACCGTTTGCGAATGCAATTTCCTTTGATGCATGTGCCCATAAATTCCTCGTCATATTGTGCCCATGCTTAGCCCTCCCCATGATCTGTGCCTTCTAAATTACGTCCATATACTTGAAGAGGGCCACACACCTCTCTGGGTATTTTTCGCAATATACGCTGGCATAGATTAGAAAAGCTGCTGTCCAGTTTTCAATAGTGAGGGGCACCCTAGGCCACTTGGCCAAATCGTATTCTTCCTATTTTGACCCTTCTTTTGCACGCACCTCCCTGTGCAGCAGCTTGAGCATTTCCACATATTCCCCTTTCCATATGCGCTCTTTAGAGGCCTACCCCCATATAGGGCAGCTTTTCGATTTTGAATTCCTTGCTCTCTAGCTTTACTTCCAACTCCACTGTCCCTGATGTCCCTGCGTCCGCCCACCTCTTTAGACTTAGCGTCGTCCCCTGCGCTTGCCGCCACCTTGCCTGCGTCATCAGTGCCCACTCCCACATCCAACACATATTTTCCTCTGCTTAACCTTCCCCCTCCAATTCCCACCTGGCTCCAAGGAGGGTGCTCATCTTCCTGCAGTCCGCCTTGCCACAGGAGTTGTCGTTTCCACCAACCCAGATGTCCGACCCGTGGGCTCTGCCGGGCGTCATGACATCTGTAACGTGCTAGAGCAAACATCACTCAGCCCCCCTGCACCTCCCTCCTCGCAATCCCATAATTCACCCTCTTCAAGACTATCCTCCTCATAGTCTAAGTCTACGGGCTCCACCTGCCCCCAATTTCTGTCTACAGGAGGCGCAGACTGCACTCTCCTCTGCCCAACAGTATTGAAGCCACTCATGGTCCTGCATTCATGATGTCCCGTGTCCCATTGAGGGTCATCAGGTGTTGGGGCCAGCGAGACTGCTCGGGCCTACTTGTTCCAGCCGCGACGGGCTCCCGCGCTGGTACTGGGCACGCTGCGTGAGGCTCCACCCTCCCTTCTCCTATGTCCCTACAAGCAGCACCCAGCTCTGCTAACTCTGGCTCCCGCCGCTGCTCAACCGTCTGCAACAAAAAGGGATGGTCTGGTGTGCTGGGCCTAACCTCCTTATCCCTCACTTCCCAATTCCTCTTCTTACCTACTCCCTAAGTAGCAGCCGCCCAATGACGCCCCAATCTGCTAAGGTCTAAAGCGACAGCCCAACCCTGTCCAGCTCTTCCTCATCACTCCATTCCAACCCCCCAAGTCTCCCAAACCTACCAAGCCCTGCCGCTGTCAAGCTGCAGCCTTGACCCCCACCAGACCACCCCACACCTGACCCCTCACCTGCCTGCTCCAGCCGCCTCGCCTCCAGACCCAATGACCCCCCTTGCGCCATATAGGCATCAATCTGCCCCACCCTTTCTAAGCCCTGGACCTCCTCCTTCCATGAGGTAAAAATATCTAGGCCTTCCCAGTCCAGACCCCCCATCGGATTCCAGCTCCTCCAGGATGTAATCCTCTTCATCACCCCAAACCAAGCCCCCCTCCTCCCCTGCCGCTCCAGGGAAACCTGTTGCATCCCCCCAACCTACGCCCACATCAACTTCCTCCACCCACTCAGAAGGAGCAGGTTGTGCACTCAGCTCAAAACCCTCCTCTTCCCCTCCAGAAGGCCCACCCCCAACCAAGCCCTTCCCACACAGCAAGCTCTCCTCAAGAGGGGCAGCCCTGCCAGCGGCCCCTCGTTTCATCTCCCCCCTCCCTTCATTCAAAAAGCACACCCGCGCCCTGGGCCCCTTTTTCCCCTTCTCCCTTATTCCCACAGCTGTCCCGGGGCCCGGCCGGGGATCCATGCGGCCCAGTCCTCCGACGGGTCCCGCCCACATTCTTCCTCGCTGGAGCCTCCACTATTTGGAGAGGCTCCGGCACACTCCTCACAAGTGGGGCAGCACTCCATGCATAGGAGCGGCCCCGAACTTTTGGAGATCCGCCCGGGGAGACACGCGACGTGCTCCGCCGGCGGGCCCCGCTTACAAACTCTCCTGCCGCACCCTCAACGCATAACGAAGGCTGCGGCTCCTGGACAACGCCCCGGGCCGCATGCACACTACCCTTGTGGCCCGGGTAACTCACCTGACAGCACTTAGCCCTCTTGGGGGACAAGCAGGCCACGACTGTGGCCTCCACCCCCACAGACGAGTGCTCGAGGCCTCCGGCATCAACAAATCAAGCTGGCCGGCCTCGCTTAGCAACCTGACCACCTCCAACACCCGATAGTCCTCTCCAGTCATCTATAAACTATAGAGTGAATAAATCTAGCCACATGATACTGTCAGAAAAGCAACTCAATAACTACCAAAAAACGAACTGCCTGCTACGCTCCAGCCACCAGGTCACCAAAACGTAAAATGGTGGCTGGGAGAGGGAGGGCTAACCCTTTATAGCCTTTAGTCTATAAAATGAGTTGGGCTACATTTGGGCTATTGCCAACGCTGCCCAAACCTTTACAAAAATGGCAGCTGTGGCCTCCCCCCCCCCCTCCCAAACTGCCTGGGGGCAGACCTCACAGGGCTCGGCTGCCCACAAACCCCCCTTTCCATGCATTGTAAGTAACCTTACAAAGATATATTGTGATTCAAGGGTGCAGGTGCATTGTTTATGAGAAGGAACATAGGGCATAGAGATGAGAGTAGCCTGGATGACATAGAGTCCCTTCAAACATGCCCATATAGTACTGTACAGTGATACACAACATGCAAGTGCATAATTTAAGAATTTGTAATGTGTGCAGCTACCCAGAGGGGTTTCCTGGTGCAGAGCAAGAAAGGAGGGGAGCCTAGGTGCATCAGATTAAATGAGACAGGTCTTCAGGCCCTTGTGGAACGCAATTAGAGAATCTGGAAAGGAATTCCAAAGCTTTGGGCCTAAGTATGCATAGGTGCATCCTTTTTATGCGAGCTAGATGGAATCTAGGCACAGTAAACAAGGCTCAGTTCAGAGATCTCAACGCTCGCGTGGGCTGATAGGGCATCACCAAATCCTGAATACAGAGTGGCCCTAATCCAGATTTAGCCTTGAAAATATAGCATAAGGCTTTAAATGTGATGCACTTGGCAATGGGGAGACAATGCAGCTCACAAAAAAGATGGGAGACAGAGGCAAATTTAGAGAACCGGTACAGGAGCCTAGCATCTGCATTCTGTACTACTTGTACCGGCGAGTTGTTGTCTCAGCAGGACCCAGATAGAGCACATTGCCATAATCTAATCTGGATACAATTAGGGCAAAACAAGTGGCAGCCACCTTGGGCACCTGATGCTTCATGGCTAGCTCGTCAGCCAAAACAAAACCCATGTTTTTAATCTTTATAGAAGGAGTAGACAGATCCTCTAATGATGCTAGCCAGGATTGTGGGCCCCAAAGAGAGACGTGCTTCCCCAGAATCATGACCTCAGTTTTATCGCCATGGAGCTTGAGTGAGTTTTTATTCATTCATGAGGAGATGCAGGTCAAGGCCAGGCTGAGATCAGGTCCCTGATTCTGGGCTGAATGCAGAGTAAAGATGATATGTGTGTCATCAGCCTACGAAAAAAGGGTCAGGCCACAGCTCCCCACTACATGCGCCAAAGGGCGTATCTAAATATTGAAGAGCACGGGGCTCAGAAATGAGCCTTGAGGGACTCCTGAGGTTAGAGCTTGCAGTTTGAAAATAGTTTTTTATTCGTTTTTATATAACACTCTTATCTTAAACACTCGACACAGTTACACTTCCATTGTGAGATCAACATGTTACTCAAGACGGTTGACTGTTATAATTTACTTTGCAGCATACGCATCATTTTTACCCATGTAAGTGATAGCAAATCAGTGATAATGACATTGTGGCTCGAGTCCAGACCAGCTGTCTCTCGCGGTTTCCTTCGAAGGGTAAATCAGTCTCACCAGAGGGAATAAAGAAACCCTGGGGAGTGGTCGGGTTATTGTCCATAGCATTCTATCAGAGTATGCAAAACATATAGACTATTGGAGCCTAGCACTTAGGCTACACTTTCAGAGATTATATAGAATAGGATAGAAGCCATAATGAGAAATAAAGAAACCAATAACACAAATTCTTTGTCTTCATGTAATAAAAAACAAAACAATTAACTTAGAGAGCTTGCAGTTTGGACCTGAGACTTGGATTGAACACACTTTAAAAAAAGATCTGAGCCAAGCCAGAGCTGAGCCTTAGAGGCCAAGTGAGACCAATCCTTCCACCTCAATGGAGTGGGACACAGAATCCAAAGCCACGCTAATATCTAATAGAATAAGAGCGGCTGTTCTGCCCTCCTCAAGTGCTCAGCTACACCCAAGAGGGCGGACTCTGTACGGTGTCCAGCTCTACAGCTGGCAACTGCTTCTGACATCCTCAACAGATGCAGTCAGCTACAAGAAGATTTTGTTTGGGGCAGAACACGTAGCAAAAAGTTTATGGCAGGTTGCAACTGCCACTGGGCCAGTCAAAGCATTTACAAACAGCACACGCGATCCTCCTACTGCTGGTATCCACAGTGAGTCATTGGGCAATGACGTATTGGTGCCATCCTCATCAAGTTCCACACCCAGGGACCAGAGGAGTGTGAACATGGAAAACAATGGGAGTGATGTGTGCCTAACAGAAAGTCCACATAAGAGGCACTGATGACATTTTTTCCAATATGAATGGTAATAGTGGCAATCTTTATTTTTACAATTTGCATAAGGTTATTGTTGAGGTTCATGCATTTATTGTAAACATTTGTTCTAGACGTGTCCAGTTGGAGTGGTTATATTTTTAGTTTCTGCAATTGTTGATGTCACTTGAATAACCTTACAGCATATCCCAAAAGACTGTCTATGGGGTTCACTTAAGCCAAGATACTTTTGGGGGACTACGTTCTTCTTGAGCCCTTCCAGAGATATCCTGCACTTGTGTATCTTACAACCAGGTACATTGCAGCCTTGTTGTGCAGTTTAGCTGCACAATGGTGTTCCGTTTATAATATTTACTTTTTCGTGATTGGATTGGTGTACTTCAAAATCTACACCTTTTCCTTTTTTTTACTTTTAACAAACTTTGTTTTTTTGTTCCTGTCCACAATGATTTGTAAAATGGCCCAAATTAGCTCATTAGCCTAATGAACAAACGTCTTGTAAATCTACTAAAAAAATGCACATCATTTAGGAAAGTGCAAAGCAAATTCTCTATGTTCAGAGGCACTGTAAAAAAAGCAAAATGGACACAGTGCAAAACTACTGTGTGCTTGCATGTGTCAACTGGAAAAAACCAAGGACTCTACCAGTCACTCTACCGTAGCATAAGCCCATGGTCCTGTACATGACTACCTATAAGATCCTGTTCCCTAGAATACTAATGTAAGGTCTTGTAGATGTAGCTTCCAACAAGAATGTTCTGGGTTTAAAGCTAATGTTTAAACATGATGGGGATTTTTATATTCTAAATAAGCACAGCATCGAGTTGGGTTCCACCAGTCACTCCCCGGGTGTTCAATCACTTCGGCAATATGCGACCAGGTTTGGTATTTGCAGATGCGAAGACCAAAGGACAACATGGATTGGAGAAGGGACCTGAATGTTGGATTTGTACATGCCTCATTTCATGAAGGTTTGGGCAATATTCCCACCATAAACGTCAAATAAGAGTGTGGTGCTTAACTCAAAGCTTAAAAAGTGGTGCTCAGATAGGTGAATGGCAGAATTTCATCTAATACTTCAAGTACTGTGACGTTCATCAGGGGGTCATCTAGTGTCTTCTTTATCTCCACTGCTCTGTGGCCTAAAATGAAGGATAGGCAAGTAATTGAGTATATAGAGTTGCATCATAATCAGGCCCAGATTTCCCAAAGCTTTGCCACAGCACAGAGCAATGTAAAGCGACACAAAAATGCTCAAAGTGGCACAATTTAATATCTAACATGAAAGGTGTTTTGAACTGGAAAGGTACCTTTTTCTCAGCACAAATAAAGATTTGAGCTGGTTTGCATCACTTGGGGGTTACTTGGGTAGATCAGCACAACACCAATAGGTTTGGACAAGGTGCTAGCTACTAAGATAGCCAGACCAGTTTTGCATCAAAAACTAATGCCTCTTTGAAGCAGGCATAAACAAGGGGAAATATGTTAATTTCTCAAAATAATGACACATTGCATGTTTGCGACAGGTGTCATCACACATCAAATGCGGGAATCCTTCTGAGTAAGTCTAAGTATAGGTATTTGTACTGAAAACTTATTCTTTCTGTACGAATCCAATGCTAGATAGTACACACTCACCTCTGCTCCACGGTGCAAAGCTGTGCATTGCGCAAGGCAGCCATGTTAGAGCGCCAGCGAAGTAGTTGATGACACCTGTAGCAGCCCAGTTTTTATACATACAACACTGCATTTTTCCCCTTGCCCTACACAGCACAGCACATATGGTTGCTGCAGTGCATGAAAGATGAGTAAATCTGGGCCTTACCTTCTTTAAATGCAAAAGAGGTCCTCTGCTCACAGGCTGATTTCAGTCCAACCTGTTCTCTTTTTGGACCCTAGTGCAGGTGGATATCAAAATAATGAGGGAGAAATTATTATTCTATAAAAAACATTAATGCCTCAATATAGACTGCAAAATGACTGTGATGGTGAGCGTATACAGTCAAATGTAGGTTGGTTGATTTCATTCCAAATGTTATCCATTTTGGACTCTTGTGGAGTTGGATGTCAAAATATTGAGGGAGAAATTATTACTCTACAAAAATATGTTGGCCTCAATATCAACTACAAAATTACTGTGGTGGTGCGAATATATATTCAAGTGTAAATTTATAGTTCTTAACATCTCTTTATCAAGCCAATGTATGAAGGGCATTCTTGGATTTCTACTTCATTTTAATTAACCTTCCAGTCAGCAGACAGCCCTGTGCTAATACCTGTTTTATTATTTTTCCCTTATTCATTTTAGGTAAAGACCAAGCAAACATATTTTCAGCCTCAAAACAGCTTCTCTGCCAGAAACCGCTCCCTGTTACATCTGGACAGGACACTCGCCAGAGGAAATGTGGTGTTTGCCAAACTACATGTCCACTGAGAAGGAGGCCGGGTGTCTCTAGTCCTCAAGCTCAGCACCAACATTGCTTGGTCATTTCCTTAGCAGTGGCCTCCCAGAGTGTTGTTCTGCAAGTCATGCAAAGTGCCGGCTTGAAGAGTCAGTGGGCAAAGTGCAGAGCATGGAAGAGAGTAAGGGTATCAAATATGGAGTTCTTTTAAGGGTATCAAACATGGAGTTCTTTTTTATGTGAAACACACAAAAGGTGGTGGGATGCTGCTTCCAATAAGCCTAACCACTGCCAATAGCTCGGGTAGCACAACAACCCAACAACCCATCGTTCTTTTGCTCACCATACTACCTCGGTTTGGACCCAGCCATTTGCAAATCAGTCTTGACCCTGTTGCTCTTGGGAACAGTCCAGCCCAAACTGCCAAGCCAGATCCACCCTCAACTGGAACACAAGCAACCCAGGACTGGTTTCATGCTAGTTATGGGCTCAACAGATGGGTACAGCTTGGTTCCAGTGACACAGTGAGCATTGGACCCATGTCTGGTCATACCCATGCCTCTTAGGGGAGTATATGAAACACACAACAGGTGCTGGGAGGCTAATTGCAATACATCTAACCAATGGCAATAGCTCGGGTAGCACTACAGCCAATCATTTTTTTGCTCACCATGCTACCTCAGTTTGAACCCAGTCATATGCATATCAGTCTTGACCCTCCTCCTAGTGGGAACAATCCAGCGCAAACTGCAAAGCCAGTTTTCATTTTCTTCTTATGCCTGGAAGACGCTATTGAATTTAAAAGTCGGCATGGCTCCCCCTACACCCAGTTCTATCCAAGATGATCACCTTGCAAGTGTTTGTAGCCTGAAGTTACCAATGCAAGATGGTGCTAAACAATTTCCTCTGATGTCACTTCATGTCTAGATGATATGCAAGGAGGCTTTTCTTTGAGGTTTATGTATCACAACATATCCGTTTCCCTATTTTTCATTGTATTCATCGCCTACTTATGCCCTTTTTTGTCCCTGATTTTGCTCTATTTTTCATGCATCTAGATTCCTTATTTGATCCTCTAGTCTGGTAACATCTTCTGCAGGGCTCTTTCTCAACCCTGACTCACGGTAGTGTTGGTGTCTCGCATGTTATCGCTTATAACATCCATCATCTACATTCAAGAACCCCCAATATTGTTGATAAGTTTTTTTGCCCTTTGAAGCTTTTTTCTCCTCACTGTAACTTTCTTAAGGAGACGTGATGCCCTACATGTACATATTACGGTATTACGGGAAGGGATGTACTGCAGTCATCCTTTACTTGGGCAATCAACAATGAAACCTGAGAGACGTATTCAGTGTTCATGTCTTAACACTCCCAGGCACTTCACCACGCTGTCAATATTTTTCATGCAAGTCAAATCATCACGCCGGGTGTAGCAGAATTGACATCCGGCACCTCATCACTGTGAATAACACCAACAGTTTTATCCCTTTAGCCATCCTTAGTATCTCATATCCCTCCTATTTCCTACTGAGGGATTACGGTAAAGGCGAGGACTGGACAAAGGTTAACAGAATTCTTAGCGCCCTACTACTTTCTGCTCCTGACACTGTTCTCATGATCACTGACACCAGTAGTGACATATTAAGGAGTTAGGGGGCCCTGGGCATGACATATTTGGGGGCCCCAGTCCGTAACAAGTTTGATTTTATTACTCATTTCCTGCTATTTCAAGTCTGCTTGATGCCAAACAATACTAAATTATACATTAAACTTTAACAATGCTCACAAAAAAGTTGAAATAGGTCTTGCTCAGGACCTCAAAGTTCTTAAAATGATACAGGGTAGAGAGACAGAGTCAGAGTCAGAGGTAGAGGCAGGCAGAGAGTAAGAGGTGTTCAGACAGAGAAATAAGATAGACAGTTGTCAAATAGAGAAAAAATTCCCCTTCCCAGAGGGCCCCCCAGAAAGTGGGATGCCTTGGGCAATTGCCCACTTTGTCCATGCCTTAAAACGCCTCTGGACACCAGGGCCAGCAAGGACAGTGCCTGGGGTACTGGTAGCAACTGATACACACAGATATCCCTAATTGACATGACATCCAAAGGAGAGGTGTGGCGCCGCGGCCAGGGTGACTGATGCTGGAATCAGGGGATCACGGTTCGATCCACGGTGCCGGCGGCAGATTAGCCCAGCACCATGTGACTCTGGGCAATAGCTTGCTTAATCTTCCCGACGGCCCCCAGCGCTTAGAGACCCTTACGGGTGATTGTTCGCGCTTTACAAATGTGGATTATTATTATTATGATCATAGAATGAAATCTGTTGTATGAAATTTGCCATTCCTTTTCCACACTTAGGACATTGTGACTGCAATACACTTTGGAATTTACTCTGCCAGTAGTTGGGTATGCCCAGCACAAGAATTTAAAATGTACTCACTTAAGTCTGTCTTTTTTACGGACTCTCTTAATATGCAAGCAACATTGTCATCACTCTTTTTCTGAAACTAGTTTATGTTTATCACTGTTTGAAATACCTCAAGCTTTACATGGTCAGCGACTGGCTGCCGCCCCCTCCCCATCCGACCACACCAACTCCCAGAAACATGAACATGAGGCCTGGTTATCTTTGGAAGGCGGGGGCTAGTCCCCCGGCCGTATTTATTAAGATATGAAATTAAAAAAGGTTTTAATTGCATGGTCAACAATTTATACAAAAATCAGCAGGACATTAGATACAATATCGTCAACAAGTTTGAGAGGCTAACCTTAACAAAAACTCTAATACATGTTGTTTCCTAACCGAATCTAACATCCTCATCTTGATTTTTGTATCCTACATTTCTGGCCATATGGCAAGGTCGCTAACCGGTGTCAGGTCCTACTAGCTGCGCCTCACCTAGAGATGTGCGCATGCGCAGCCGGGCCCGGTAATTACTCCGGTCTACGCCGTGAACTCCATTTACCCACTAAAGGAGGGCCCTTACTCTGCGCCATCCGGTGACGTCATGAGTATGCGCGCGCGGGGTGGCTACCAGCCTAAGGAAAGCGTGACTACTCCAACCCGCGCCCCTTTGAAGCATCAGTTACCTTGCCCCTGGAGTTCTAGGAGTGGCCAATGGCCCCTCCCCCTGGGCGGGAACCTCCATAGGATGATGCCCGCCCCCTCAGACCTTAAAAATAGGTGCTCACCGGTCATGACCTTACCGCATGTCCCATACCTAATAAATACGACGACCTGTGGGAAAAAATTCTAATGGACAACTACTCTGACTAACACATCAACGCATTACTGTAAGGCTACAAAGGGAAAAAAGGTCCTAAACATCATTGCAAATCATAAGATATTTCAGCATTGTACACAAAAAGGTGAACAACTTCCTAAACACAATTGCAAATTATATCATATTTTACATTTCACTAAAAGGGGAAAATTCCTAAACAAAGCATCATCAGCATAATATCAAACTCGACAATTTCCCTGAGCATTGCCATGATGGCAACAGTCACCTCAAAATTACACACCTAACACAATTAATACAGAATCAACCATTTTTGTTCCAGGGATGGTGGGTGGGTTAACAAAGAAGCCCCGAGCGCGGGGCACAACACGCTGTGGGGGAGCGTCCAGGGACAAGAGGGTCTCCCGGGCGCTCCCCGCCTCTTTATTCACAAGAGGCCGGGTGGGGGTGGCAACGCCCCCGCCCTGCCCCTCCAGCAGCACGCCCCCCCCTGACGCGGACATCCTACCCTGGTATCCGGGTCAGGGAGGCCGCCGGCCAATCGGTGGCGGGTCGCGCCCATGAGGGCCCGCCCCACCATTGAGAGGCACTAAAGGTGAGGCGGTCGCCGCGCCGCCATGCGGGCGGGGGGGCCAAGGGCCCCCCATTTTCACATGGTCAGCGACTGGCTGCCGCCCCCCCCCATCCGACCACACCAACTCCCAGAAACATGAACATGAGGCCTGGTTATCTTTGGAAGGCGGGGGCTAGTCCCCCGGCCGTATTTATTAAGATATGAAATTAAAAAAGGTTTTAATTGCATGGTCAACAATTTATACAAAAATCAGCAGGACATTAGATACAATATTGTCAACAAGTTTGAGAGGCTAACCTTAACAAAAACTCTAATACATGTTGTTTCCTAACCAAATCTAACATCCTCATCTTGATTTTTGTATCCTACATTTCTGGCCATATGGCAAGGTCGCTAACCGGTGTCAGGTCCTACTAGCTGCGCCTCACCTAGAGATGTGCGCATGCGCAGCCGGGCCCGGTAAATACTCCGGTCTACGCCGTGAACTCCATTTACCCACTAAAGGAGGGCCCTTACTCTGCGCCATCCGGTGACGTCATGAATATGCGCGCGCGGGGTGGCTACCAGCCTAAGGAAAGCGTGACTACTCCAACCCGCGCCCCTTTGAAGCATCAGTTACCTTGCCCCTGGAGTTCTAGGAGTGGCCAATGGCCCCTCCCCCTGGGCGGGAACCTCCATAGGATGATGCCCGCCCCCTCAGACCTTAAAAATAGGTGCTCACCGGTCATGACCTTACCGCCACAGGCCAGCATTGTTAACCGACGATCTGGCCTCCCCCCATCTAGACCCAATTCAGGGGCGCACTTGTTTGGCAAATCCCTCCATCCAGGCCCAGATATTGTTAGACCACAAGACATTGCCCGCCTCATTCAAGTGGACTCCATCCCCCAGGTAGTACTGTTCGCCCCAGATACACCCATGTGGGATCGTCTGCAACCGGGGGGCTCGAAATAATTTGTCCAACTGTGTGTTGATCCTCTTTACCGAGTGATTCAACGCCCTGACCGAGTCCCCCCCTCGCCACTGCCATCGAGGGATGAGTTGCGACCATACTACCATGCAACCCGGGCAGGTCCTGGCCACCCACCCCGCAGTGGAGATAATCTCTTCAATAAGAATGCGTCTCCCCAGTTTGGCCAAATCATTCTCCCCCAGGTGAAGTATCACCACTGACGGGGGGACGTGCCGTCGCGCTAATAGTCCCTGGAAGAAGTCCCTAAACTGGTTGAGACATAAACCCCCTCTCCCGAAGAACGAGATGTCAAACCCCTGTTGCGCAGCCCTTTTCTTACGGTCTCCTGAAAGAAAAACACATTCGGCACGTCTCACATAGGAGTGACCCACAATCCAAACCATTTTCTTGTTTTGATCCCGATGCTTATTCCGCGATGGTGTAGATCATTGCTGCCCGACGGCAAGTTCCTCCCCTGCGTGACAGGTCTGAGAAACTGCAAGAAACCAGAAATAAACCAGGCGTGAGCACCATCTCGTCACAACATGTCAATCCGCACATAGCGTTTGTAACATTCAGAGGACCATCTCCCAATTTTCTTCACATTCTCTACTGGGAGGCCCCTTGCTACTGCCTCAGTTGCTGCCCCAATTCTAAAGGAGTGAGTGCCAAATTCCTTGGGGTCAAGACCTGCCTGTCTGACCGTCAGCCCTAATACTCTCCTGAACTGGTACCTAGTCAAGGGCGTACCGTCGGCGTGACACAACAGTGCACCTCCCGCCGCGCTCCTCCGCTGCCTACGGAAAACTTCCACATGCGCCACTGGGCAGCAAGGATTAGCAAGGGCCCGGTGGAGCACTATGGTGTGACCCCGTGACTCCTGGTCAGTCTTTGATTTCTGAATGGTCACCCACATGGTGTCCTCCCTGATCCTTACACAAGCCCCTTGTAGGCCGCCCTGCAGATCAGTCTTGGACACTGCCACCAACTCGCCAATTCTCAGGGCCCCATAGAATGCCAAGGAGAATCCAGCTTTGAAAAGAAGTACCTCCCACCCCGAGCTACAGACACTGTCAAGCGCGACCAGTAAAGCCGTCAGCCGTGCTAGCCCGATGGGCTTTCTCTTATCTGCTGGGTGACCCTGTAAACGGCGCCAACCCCTTAATGCCTTGCGCACCATAAAGGTGTTAGTAGGATCTCGCATGCCCTTAGTCTGTGCAAAGAAGGAGACCGCCGCCCTATGCCTGCTTGCAGCTGCTACTGAACGTCCCTCCCCATGCATCCATTCTAAATAGGCTGCAAAGCCATCCTCCTGAGCCCATAGCACCTCCCAATCCTGACCCAAGAAAGTACAGTAAGACAAAAACGCCCCTTCGTAAGCCGTCTTGGTCCTGGGGGCTAAGCTAGCGACCACGAGGTCCTGTAGTCTGGGGCACCAATCTGCCAAAGTACTGCTGGGAAGTGCGCTGGCGAGGGGTCTGCTGTAGGAAGATGCTCCCTGAAAACCTGCATTTTAAAGCGAGAGAGGGAGTCAGCTGCATTATTGAGAATGCCAGGGACATGCTTGGCCTTGAAAACCACATTCCATTTTAGGCACTGCAACACAATCTCTTTTATCAGGCGCAGTATGAAAGGACATCGTGCCCCCTGTTGGTTTACACATTGCACCACTATCATGTTGTCTGACCAGAACACCACTGATTGATTACATAAGTCTTCGGGCCAGACCTTCAATGCCACCCAAATTGGGAAGAGTTCAAGGAAGCCAATGTTGGTGGTCAGACCCCATGTTCTCCATTCTTCCGGCCAATGCTGGGCGACCCACCTGTTCCCCAGGATGGCGCCAAAGCCCACACTACCAGCAGCGTCTGTCCATAAACCCAACTCTGCTGATGTTGTGGGAGGACCGGGCCACACTACCCTGCCATTGAAATCCTCCAAGAATGCCATCCATATAAGCATATCCTGGCGAACCTCAGACGACAGCCTAGTGCGGTGATGTTTCTCCCGTAGTCCTTTCATTGCTGGGACAGCAGGTGCCACTGGGGGTATGCCCAGTGGTAAAGGCGTAGTGGGCAAGGCGGGTGCCGGTTGCGGCAAGCCTGCAACCGGGATCGGGGCCACAGGTGAGGGGGCCGGCAGTATGGCAGGAGCCGGTGCCGCGGGAGCTGGAATTACAGGCGTTGGTGTAATAGGGGCTGGGACGACCGCTAAAGGTGTGATAGGTACCGGAACTACAGGCCCAGAGGCAGGGGCAGTATACCTGGGTTTCTTGGGCTTAGACTTCTTAGGCGGGGTAACAAAATCCCCCCTTGGCACGGGTGCCGCCCTCTGGCGAATAGGCCTACCCGATGGGCCAGGGGCATCATCAAACCTCTCATTAATCCGGGCCTCCAATTCATCAACCTTCCCCAACCGTTTTTTAATTTCGCCCATTTCCCGCATCATGGCCCGCATCATAACCTCCATCTTGGACCCTCCTTTACCACCCCGCAATCCTGGCATGTTAAAAAACAGCTGCCTACACTCCTAGTGTCACAATTGGGCAAACTTGTGTACCTTTACCAGATGGAGGATCTCCAGGGGGCTTTCAGCACCATGCAACGGCAACCGCAACACCACCGGCTTGTCCGGTTATGTAAGGGGTGAGTAAACCTAGTGTAGACCCACCCGGCGGCTACCAGGAGCAATGAAATGCTAGCCCCCCGCTCTCCTCTTACCGACCAATCCTGTGTACTCCCAGGCGGTATCAGATCTGCACCCACGTCTTACGTCCCCCTTTTTAAGCTCCCTGGGAAGTGCAGCAGTAGTAAATTGCCTGAAATAAAAAATTGTATCAACACCGGGGAATATAGTTATGTAGACAGAGATGAACCCTTATTGGAGGCTTGCACCCCTATGAACCACCCAAAAGGCTGCCTTCGACGGTTACCCCCACTTACTTAGTACAGTGTAACCGTGAAGAAATTAACGCCTTGTTTTATTTTTGTACTTCAAATTCGTCAAATATTTCAGTTCCCCACAGTGCACAATATCCTTCAGAAACTAACCCCCTTAACTCAGTACATTGGAGCCTTGAATAAAAAAACATCTTTACTCTTTTGCACTTTAAATTCGTCAAATATATAAATTCCCCACAGTGCACACTATCCCTCAGAAACCAACCCCTTTCTGTATTTTTAAAAGATCAACCGTTATGAATGCCAAATTGCAAAATATCACTAGGGTCTCCCATCCAGGTTCTACCCTGGTCGACCCTGCTTCGCTTCCGTTCCCACTTCTCACTGAGCAACTTTCTTTGCTCCGTCACCCCCGGTGGCTAAAGGCCAGATGGAAGCGGCTGCCCTTGACTGCCAAGACCGCACAGTAAGTAATTCCTTCAAACCAAATTTATCGAACCGGGCAGCGGAGTAACCAATGAGTGGCCCGATGCTACACCACGCTCCGGTGTCCCCGTCCCACGTCGAGCTCTGCGGCCCGCCCCCGACCAATACCTTAATTCGCCGACAAGTACGGAATTGACTACGCCGACTTCCTTCAATTCAAACCCCTTCGGCGGCAGCCCGTCTGCTGACTCTGTGCTCCGATGCGACTCCGGACCCAGCAGCTCGCACCCTAATTCGCCGACCAGCACGCAAGTTACTAAGCCGAACTTCCTTCAATTCCAAGCCCTTCGGCGGCCGCCCGTCTGCTGACTCCGTCTTCCGATGCGGCTCCGGACCCAGCAGCTTGCACCTGAAAAATTAGGAAAAAGGATTATTAAAACAAAGAAGCCCCGAGCGCGGGGCACAACACGCTGTGGGGGAGCATCCAGGGACAAGAGGGTCTCCCGGGCGCTCCCCGCCTCTTTATTCACAAGGGGCCGGGTGGGGGTGGCGACGCCCCCCGCCCAGCCTCTCCAGCAGCACGCCCCCCCCTGACCTGGGCATCCTACCCTGGTATCCGGGTCAGGGAGGCGGCCGGCCAATCGGAGGCGGGTCGCGCCCATGAGGGCCCGCCCCACCATCGAGAGGCACTAAAGGTGAGGCGGTCGCCGCGCCGCCATGCGGGCGGGGGGGCCAAGGGCCCCCCCTTTTCATATTTCAACGTGTTCCCACCACTCACCTGAGCCCCTTTCCTTAAATAGCATGTATTTAACTTTTTCATTGGTTCTACGAGGAATTTAGATCATGAATTCCTTGTTATTGTAGCTGCCAGTTTGGTAAGAAACTCACCTTAATCATGTCCTGACAAAGTCAGAGACCTCCATCAATTTAATATTCTTACATATATCTTTTTTATCTGAGTAGCTGAGCTGACTATGTGCTCTGCCGCCCTACTACCCTAATGAGGCAATTGAAGGACATATTCTACCACAATGGAATTCAGATAAAACAACTAGTTTTATTCCAACCACCTTTTGTGCTATTCAACCAGTGCTTAATTTGTGCAGGTGGTTGTCGATGGTCAGCACCGACACGTATTTCTGAAGAACAGGACTTATTTTGTGTCTGAAGTAGCATACATGCCAACAGCTCAATAGATGAAGCAAAATGGAATGACTAAAATGTACACCCTACCATGTCCACGTTTTCAACAGCGAACATTTAGATGTGTTATTTTTCATTCTAATCCTGATCTGACATGTTGTAGAAAACAACTAGGCCCATTTTAGGAAGTTTGAGTACAGACAGGGTTTTTAGAGCACCACAATTATGTAATCAGATTCAATGTAGTCGAATGCCAAATGGGCATTTAAAATCGATCTAGCATAACTTCAAGAATGGCCTATGCAGAATCATTAAGGTATCATGTCTCAGATTGAAGCAAACTTATTCTTGCGGCCTAGTGTCAAAATCACTGTTATCATTTGTGGTAATCCTACACAGTGGACTGTATGAAACTTAGGGCCAGATTCAGTGGAGAAGTGTGGCTCACTGGTTAGAGGAGGCAGACCTGGAAGCAGAGGTCAGGCCGGGACCAGGGTTCAATTCCCGGCTCGGCGGGGTCTTGAGTCCTAAAATGTCCATGTACTCGACAATTCTCGCTCCGGTGCCTACTCGATTCACGGGTTCACACTCTGCGACTCTGGGCAATAGCTTGCTTAATCTCCACAACGGCCCCTCGCGGCGGGATGCCTGGCTTTCACCTTGCGGATACCCGGCCGGGGTTATCTCACAGGGGAATACCAGGACGGGTTCCCTAAGCAAGCGCTTAGAAACCGCTCGGTGATTTGCGCTATATAAATTCCTGTACATTTACATTTACATTCATCAAACAAAAATCCGCTCGCAAAGGACCAGATTCTGAGAATCTGGCCTTTTGCGAGCGGTATTTTTGCATTTGGGATGCATCATCCCAAATGCAAAAATCGCTAATTAAGAATTCGCTAAATTGCGATTCTTTGCATTTAAGGAATCTCAAATTGAGATTCCTTAAATGCAATGCATGAAAGTGAAAAAAATAGCAAATTCGCTATTAGGGCACGCAAATTACAATGAAGTACAACTTCATGGTAATTTGCAAAAACTTTGAAAAATGCACTAAAGTGAATGAATGGGGAGATATTCCTTAATTGCGAGTCGCAATTAAGGAATTATTAGAAATCGCTATTTTTTTAGTGATTTCTTGATGCATAGCATTTTGCTATGCCTTAATAGCGAATCGGTATTTTTCGCTATTAAGGAATAGCAAAATGTATTCTTGATGAATCTGGGGGATAGTCCTTATCATCTTTGTCAGATTTATGCAGAAGCTGTATACGTTTCCTTCTTAATCCAGGGCAGCTCCATGTTTTAAGGGCTTCCACAAACGACTTTAATAATTGGTACAAACATGGGTTCAAATCATATTAACATAATTTTATCCACAGGCCATCTTTTTGGGTGTGTTACCTACATTCAGATGCTTAATTCACAACACTCAAGCCTTCTCTGTGATAGGTGTGCCTAACATGTTGCTAGATTCCCCAGAGACCTTCTTTATGGCAACTTCAAACATATGTTCTGAGATCTACACTGCACTCACCCTCAATTGTCGAGCACACATATTTTTATAATATTGCTAAAAATGCACCTTTAAATTCTTCGTGATACTTCAGCCGGGAGCACTGGCATTTTAAATAAACATAGGTCAACCTACATTCCTAAAGATTCTTTGAGTACTAACAGAAATCTACTCCCCCATTCAAACTTTATCTGCCTTGACTCCACCTTTGGGATTATGTTGACAGCTACAGACAGCTTTTTATAACAAAACTAACTAGTTGAGATTGCCAGTGGTGTAGTAGGAAACTACTCTTCTTCCATGTATCGGTTGTAAAGGGGCTCTGTAACTTTGTCAACTCTTTCCCTGTTACTAGCACCACCGAAAAGCTCATAAGAACCCTGTGGTGATTCCTCATTTTAAAAAGCATTATTTGGATCCCTATGCAAGTAGAAACTATTGATCACTTCCCAACTCCCACATTCATCGAAGCCATCAGAAAAGTTTGTAGCCAATTTCAAAATTATAGGTAATCAAATACTCAGGTATCTGACTTTGAAGAGGGATTTTTCTGCAGTATTGACATTATAGGTCTTTGCAGGAGGACCTACGGGTGCATTCATTTTTATGTGAGGTCTCTGGCATCATCTTGTTAGGCTTTTCTCCTGCTTCCAACACGGTCAGTTGACCATTGGTTGACCTTAGTATAATGCAATCATGCTGATGTCTTTGGCTTAGCTCCTGGTTGGATTGTATACTTCTTAACCACTCCAAACGATTGCCTTCCCCTGGATCTGTCTTCCGAAAAATGCTGGCTTGTGGGATTCCTCAGGCTACGGCTCTGTATCAAACCTTTTTTTTTTTTTAAATATATCCATCTCTCTTTTGTGGCCCATCTTGAGCAGCTTATGATTTTATCTTATCTATGAAACTACAATTAGGTTCTTGTTACAATGAATGAAGATCTGAGTGCCACAATTGCAATCTTCCAGGATTGCCTACTCAACATGGACTCCTGGGTGCACTTCTAGGTGCTAAAACTCATTGACAACAAGACTGAGATGCTCTTCCCATCCCAGAAGACTTTCTTCTGAATTCTTAATATCCCCTGAGCTGAGACAATCACCGTATTAGAAACAAATGTGTTCCCAATTGACTTTACTGCCACAGTCAAGACAGTGCCATCAGCCAATTTCTTTCAGATTATTTATTTAGGCGAAATAACAGTTTGATCAAAAGGTTTAACATAGTAGCAATGGCAGTACATCGATAGTGAACACAGAGTAAATAACATAGTTTCAATAACTGTTTAATTTTCGCTCTTGCCAATGTATGACTCTGATTGACAGATACAACCCTGCATCTGGGGAAGTGTCCTATCACTAACTGCAGTAATATAAACTCATGCAAAGTACATCAACTCAAAGTAGGCCAGTTACCGTTCCTGTCTTTCAAGTTGTAGCAGATCTCGTTTCAGTGCTATTTTCAACCCTTGAAGAGAATGAACGGCCCAAATGACCTACAGTAGAGTTCCAGTGTAGGGGCCTACAAGTTAGAAGTCTCAGAACCTGGAGGCAGCCCTTGGTGGCTTAAGTATTAGTAGGAGTTAGTGATTGGTGTGTTTTAGCTTGAAAGGCTGAGTAGCATGGTACAGTGTTAGGTGTAAGTTGGGGGCCAGACCATTCACTGTTCAAAATACAAGTATTGGTAGATTGGATGTGCCCTCGTCTTCACTGGTGACAGAAAAGTTTGGGTTTGCTTAGGTAAGTTATATAGGATGTGGGAAGCAGGGTTTAAAGGATTCTTCCTACTTCTGTGTAGGAGTATTTGGGGAGGCCTACCAGAAGACTATCATAGGCAAATGTTGAACTTCTTCAACTTGTTTACCAAGAAGCCATCATAGATGCATATGTGTCCTTTCACCTTGACTTCAGTAAAGCATTAGATCTAGCCTGTCAAAAGCAGAGGAGCAGAGACCACAGTAATTCCAGATTGTCGCACCTATAGTGGTCATGAAGAACCTGGTTTCTAATGCCAGTACTTCAACTGGCTCAGCTGTCATAACCCTTTTGACCAGCAGCAAATCCACCACAGGACACAGTCAATGGACGCCCTATTTAGGCCATTTCTTTAGATGTACATGTTTCCCCATAGGCTTTTCCAGGCGGTCCGGAGAAGGGGAAACCACAAATGCCCCCCAAAATTTGATATACAACTCCCAGCACATTGGAACCATTCGTTGTTTGTTTCTCATAAAGAGACACCACTACTTCAGGGGTTTGTTTCTGTTTGCTGAGTGGGTCCAAAACAAAGTGGCACCTGCTCAACACACTTATTCGCCTTCTGTAAAACCGCCACACGATCAGACAGATGCACAGAAACATAGGAAGCAATAAGATATGTCCAAGTTGGAGGGGGACCACATAACATGGTAGTCATCCTTTGCCAGGGGAATGGCAGCATGGCTTCCACGGACTGGTGTGCTGTCAGACTACTGCTGATTGTCTAAATGGCCCTGCTGGTGTGTTGTACACCAGGACCTGCACCACATTTGTGGACAGTATTTCTTTCTGTCTGTTTGAACCATAAGATCATCTATATTGCTTGATGGCACTTTAACTAAAGATCTCCACAGTGAAGCAAGAGTACCTGGGCGAGCGACCTGTCTTTTTCCATCCAGGCTGCTTTGCTACACAGCTCCTTCCCAGTGGCACTTTCTCAGTAACTACATCTCCTTGAATTAAATAGATAAGTCAAACCACAGCTCTGTCCCATGCGATGTAGAACCGCTAACGTAACTCTGCAGGTTTTCCTTTATAGTGCCAAGAAACCTGCACCTGAATTCTGTGCTGTATACAAAGAAAGTATTGTGCCACTCTAAACCAGGAGACCCTTCAGAGGAAACAACATATCTTCCTTAGAAAGTATCACCTTTAAACTCTCTATGATTTCTAATTGTATACACTGAACTTCTATGATTCTATAACCTGGGGATTTTAATCATGATATTGAATTTGCAACACAAGCCACATAGTACACCATGAACTGCATAGTTAACTGAATTTAACAACAAAATAAAATGTCTTTCTGGTTCATTCGGATCAAACGTTACTAAAGCAGAAGTACCCAGACCCAATTGCTGTATTCTGACATTAACCTTCTACTAATGACGGAAAACGTTGTCTTCATAATATTAATGTGTTAAAGTGACAAAATGGTGCCAAATAACCTGTCACATTATGCCGCATAACTCACCTTTTCTTGCGGTATAATTTTGTCAACTCTGTCTCATACTTTGGTCCTCCAATCTCAGGGTCCTGATTAAAAAGTATAAAATACCTAGTTTTACAATATCAAACCGCATAATTTAGCCAACGTTGCTGCATAATTTGGTCCTATTGCTGCATAAATCCACAGGATCCAAATGTGAAGTATAAAATTAGTCTAGTTTTACAAATTCAGGCTTCATCAAACTCCCTCAAGGGTCTGTAACATCACAACTGTTCATCCATCTGAGGTCTGTGATTTCGGGAGACTCCTGTGTAACTTGATACACCCAGGCCAGGGTCTTGGGGTCAGCTGAGCATAGGGAGGTCTGCCCCCGGGGTGTTTGGGGAATGGAGACTGCTCAGGCGACTGCTCTGCCCCCGTTCGGCTTATTGGGCTGGTTGGGCTATCTTACAGCCCCAAGGATATTTATTTCCCCATTTTGGTCGACCAGTCACCATTTTGTGGTATTCGAGGTGGCTGGTCATATGCATAACGGAGCTTTTTTCTAGTGATGAGTTTTCTTTCTTGTTCTTTGTCTGTTGTATCACTGACTCTGTTCCGGCCTAGCATCCTGGCCTAGCCATTGGAAGATAAAGGTGGAAGAAATCTGTTCAGTGAGGAGAGCCTCAGCAGGAGTTGCGGCGGCATTCTTCGTGTGCTTGCATTGGGCCAGACCCCCGTAGTATGAACTTTGGCAGCAGGTGAGGATCGGGCCGCTCTCGTCTTCGGAGAGCGACCCCGAAGGGGTGTATCCTGGCCCAGGGCTTGCCTTGTGACTGCCTGCTTTTTGATGGCGTTTGAGGCCCCCGGGGATATGGGGGGAGGGGGAATTTCCCCATACAAGGGTTAGAAGGGGATCAGTGTGCATCATGCTGCCCCCCTAGAGATTAAAATGTTGCCAGCCAGAGCAAGCAGAGTGTGGGTCTTTACAGGGGATGAAGGTTCTCTGCCGATGGCTTAATTTCCTTGCTCGCAGAGTTGCCGCCACATTAATGTATCGGCAATTGGCAGTTCCTTAGCTTTCCCTCGGAGCAGAGTGCCATTTCCATGCCCACTTCCGGGGCACTTATCTAGATGCCCATTTTGATGGTTGAGTGGTGTAGGAGTAGGTCTGGGTACTATAGGATAGTTGAGGGAGCAGCACGAACCCAGGAAGGCATAGGGAAAAGGAATTTGGCAGGAAATTAGTGCGTGCGCGGGGGGGTAAGGTATTTAGGGAGGGGATACATTCGGGGGAATGGTAGGCGGGGAAAGGGCCATGTCGGGATGCAGGCAGTGACCAGCACACCGGACCATATATTTTGCGGCTGGATTACTTCAGCAGCGCTCCACACACGGGAGAGCACTGTGCGGCTACATTACCCCATGGTGAAGAGAAGGCTGGGCCCAGTACGGCCGGGCTGGAAAGCGACAAGGGACCACAGGATCACCACCCGCGAAGGCCCCGGATGGCTTCGGCTGTGCACCAGGCCAAGGGGGACAGTACTGCCCCTGGCGGAAATCGACTCGGAGAGCAGCTTTTTGCATCAGTGGAAGAGTTGGGAGGGTATAGTACTGTTCTCCACTGTAGGCATGAGGGTATACGGATAAGGGTGAAGAGATTAGGGGGGAACTATGGCTCAATGGTAAGTTGTGTGCCTTTTGGGGGCACAGGTTCTCAAAGGACAAGGGTTCAGCTCCTGTCAATGCTGTCAGAGTGTCTTGAGGCGGTAAATTTAAGCGCGAGGGTAGGCAGAAAATGCTGCCCACATAAGCGCGGTGACACATGGATGCCAGGACCTGGACTACGAGGAAGTGTTTAGATGAAGATGATTAGCAGGAGTTACTAAATGGGGGGGGGGGGAGGAGGGCGGTCATGGGGGAGAAATCCCACCAATTTGTTCATGACATTTTCCAGGGTAATACAGCAGGCAACCTGCGACAGGAAGGACAGTGGCATCAGGATAGCAGTGGAGGACCTGACAGGAGGAGAACACAGGGGGACAAATGGCAGACTGCAGAATGGACATCGGTTGTAGCATCAGGTAAAAGTACAGCTGGATGTATGACGTTACAACGCAGGCTATTACAACGCCTGCCTTTACAGCGCGGTTTTTACATCGCAATCCATTACAACGCATAGTGCTTTTGGGTGTTGGATAGTGAATAGTTTAATTTACTATTCCAACTCCAGTCCCCGTGGACACTAGGGAAGGTGTTGGATAGTAAATTAAACGTATTCCCTATCCTAGAGCCCCCCCCCAGTGCAATGCGTTGTAATGGTTTGCGTTGTAATGACCGTGTTGTAATGGTAGTGCGTTGTAAAAGTTTTGTTGTAAAAGTTGTTTACCGGGGCCAGGATATGAGGAAAGGAGAATGCTGAGCTCAAGACCAAAGAAATACAATACAGGGAGGATCCGAAGCTGTGGTTACACTTCGTAGGCTGGCAATTAAAGAGAAAAGCAGGAAGGGGTTATGGGTGATACCATTGGTGCATTCGAAGCCTTAATACCGGAAAGCACACCAGGGATTTCTGTAGGTAGGCATGCAGGCTTAAAGGCCCCGGTAGCACACCACCCTAACCAATTCTTATGGCGGAAGCCACCAAGCTAGTCTTTCAGCTGGGTAGCAGCAACAGCAGCAGATGTCCGCAGGGACACAGCAAACACAATATGGCGTATGGGCCAGAGTGGGTAGGTGGAAGGGTGAGGACTGGGAGCAACAGCTTATAGGCCTAGTAACTTTGACCTTTAAATATTTCGGAGTGTGGATGTGTAATAACAAAGATGACGTCAACGACCATTCGGTTTAGAGAAACTGCTCACGGATAGACGTGGGATTCCCAAAAAAGGAAAGGTCAGCACTGGTTTTCCCTCCATTGGTATTAAGCAAGGGGTAGCTTGCTTAACAGCGTCCCACCGGAGGAAGAGGCCTTTGCTGCTTATTCTTCAAGTGTAAATGCCAAGGAGGACAGGGCAATTGGAAGTGACACACTAATTATGGGAATTTTTTATTGTGGGGTGGCCAGTTTCTGAGGGGAGGCTGGATATTTTAGAGCACTCATGGGGAATTTGGGGGGTACTTTGGGCACCAGAGCAGACAGCTAGTCCTGCGGAACGCCAGAGGAGGCTACATAGTTTAGGGCACTCAAGGGGGTTTTGGGTGTACCTTTGGCGTCAGAACAGACAGCTGGACCCGTTATTAGGATTGTCATTATAGGACAATAAGATTGATTTGGTGACCTGTGAGACCTGTTTAACATAGTGATAAAGCCGACACAAATGGGGATCAGGAGTGATTTCGTGTACTGGGGGCACCAGAGCAGACAGCTGGACCTGTTATGGGGGCTGTCATTCAAGGACATTGAGATTGATCCTGTGGCCATTAAGGCCTGGTTATGGTAGTTATATAGCAAACACGAATAGGGATCATGGGTGATTTGGTGTACATTGGGCGCCAGAGCAGACAGCTGGACCCAGGTCGGGGGATTTCAATACATGGCAGTGAGAAGGAACCTGAGGCCATGGCAGCCTGGTTACTAATGGTGATAGAGCAAACACGTTTAGTTCTGAGGGATGCCAGAGGATGCTGTGCATGCTCAAGGAGTTCAGAGTTAGCCTTTGGGGTACCAGTGGCAGCATAGAGGCCACGTGTCCCAGAACGGGACTGGCACCAGTTCCGAGGGCTACCAGAGAATGCTGGGCATGCTCGAGAAGCTCAGAGTTGACCTTTTGGGTACCAATGGCAACATAGAAGACACGTGGCCCAGAACAGCACTGGCACCCAGGGGCAACAACATTGATACTGTGGCATGGAGGTACGGTTTACTTACGGTAATTAGAGCTGACAAGCTGGTTACGCGGACTGCCAGAGGAGGCTGAACAGTTCTGGGAGGGAATGGATGAACCTGGGGTACAGTGACAGCCTGGAACACAGCCTGATCAGCATGGCACGGTCATTCCTGGGGGCTGAAATTGAGTCTGCGACAACGGAGCTCCTGTTTACAGATAGGGTTTAGAGCTGACAAGCCCGGGTCCATGGACCGCCAGAAGAGGCTGGACAGTTCTGGGAGCTTAGGAGCGAACTGAAGGTACCTTTGGCAACAAGGAAAGCAGCTGGACCCAGTACGGTGCTGCCACTCATGGGCATTGTGATTGATTCTGTGTCCTAGGAGGCATACTTAACAATTGGATAAATCTAACAAATATGTTGTATCTACCTTTGCTTGATTAAGTCTGTGCATTCTTTTAATATGTTTTTTTTAGAATATCTCCTAGCAACTAGACTGTGTTCAGTTGCAGAGGGAGAGTTGTTGAGGGAGAGTTGGCGCCTACTTGTAGCCTTAATAAACTAATCTACATCTACTACGTCCAGCGTAATTACTACAAAATAGATGGCGACGAGGATGGGACAAGAACCCACACGTGCAAAGCACAATAGATAATCTCTGGCATACAACTCTAACCATTTTCGAATCACAAACAGAAGTGTGGGCTACTTCCTTGCTGTGCACACAACGTTATCCTGAATGGCATCATTGCAGTACTCATTTCTGGACATCAATGCTGTTTGAGTACTGCCAGTTTGGCGATACTCTCGATTTTTCTTAACTGATTTTGAGGAGTGTGAAGATATTTGACTGTACACACGATATTGACTTTTTATTGCCCTCTTTGAATACAGTTTCGTAGTTTTTTTTAATCATTGAAGGAATTGGCTTTGCACATCTTTCAAAAGAAAGTAACTGTCATACCTTCAGTGCATTTCAGAACATTCAGAAGAGTTCTAGTAATTCTTCAGCTGTACTTGACAAGCCTTCTTTGCGTGCACTTCAGAACGTCTGATCCGTGTTCGCGATTGTCTTTGTCAATAAAAACACAGCCTCACTTTGATTACATCGTCACGACATCGACGTGGACTCCATCTTAGATTGGGAAGTTCACGGAAGAAATCGAAGTTATTCGTTTCGAGAGCATTTGTTCTTCAATGCCTGTTGCTTCAGTGACACGCACACTTTTCAATCTCATTTCAAATTGATGGGTGCCATTTCAGTGACACGCACACTTTAGTATTTTAGCCTGTTCAGGCGTGTTCTCTAAGTGACATGCACACTTCTTATCCCTGGTACTTTTGCGTGTTGCCTCAGTGACACGCACACTTGAACATTTTGACCTTTATTAACTTGTATTGTGTCAGTGACATGCACATTTCCACAATTTGTCTCAATAATACGCACTATTTGGGGTTTTGTTGTTTATTTTTTTTCAATGAAACGCATATTTCTGTGTCACTTCTGCATATATTCAAATCTACTTATAGACAACATTTTCTGCAAAGATATTCTTTTTATACAATGATATAACATATTGTTAAATGTATACTTTACTTTTTACTCTGTGACAGTATGTTATTATAAGTGACATTCTTGTGCACTTTGTTTTCTTCTGGTCAAAATTTTATACACAACGTGCTGATTTTTTTATTTTTTATTTCTTTTTCATACTTTTTCTCTTTTCCCCAAATTTCATAATGACCACTTCACAATCCGTCAAACCTCCTCCTTCCTTTCTGGATTCTCCTGGTGATCCTCCTATCCGATGGGAAGTTTGGCACGACGCATTTGATGCTAGGTGCTATTGGTGCATCTCGTTTTGCTGCAGAGAGAAAAAAATGCCTACTTCTTCATTCTCTTGGTTTCGAAACTCGGTCCATTTTTAAGCATTTACCACCTCTGACACAAGAAGAATCTCAAGATGTAGATGAATACCAACAAACTGTCCTAAAGCTCAAAAATAGATTTGACAAACAACCCAGTCTCATGGTCTTGAGGCACATTTTTTTTTAAAGGAAACAAACTGAATCTGAGGATGTTGACACCTACATTTTAATGTTACGCAAATTGGCTGCTGACTGCAAGTTCGAAAACGTTACTGATCAATTGATCAGAGATCAGTTTGTTTGCCATTGCAAGGACAAAAACATTAGACAGAAACTTCTGAGTTTGGCAGATCCTTCTTTAGAAGAAACATTGAAAATAGCTAAAAGTATTGAGATCTCTGTAGTTTCCCTTAAAGAAATTGATGAGAAGCCTAACGATGTTGTTTATGCAGTCAAAATTAGCAGTGAGTCAAAGACACGTACTAAACTTGATTCAAACTCTTCTAACCCATCTTCTTTTCACAAGGGTTGTGATTCTAAACCTTTCAGAGGAAACAACAACACGTGTTTGAGATGAGGAAGTTCTTTCCACCAAAAAGGTACCAAATGTCCAGCCATGGAGGTGATGTGTAATTAATGTAAAAAAATAGGCCACTTTGCCAAAGTGTTTCTTAAGAAGAATATTTTTTTTAAAACAGCTGTTTGTTCTGTGGAGTCAGATAGTAATTCTGACTCAGAAATCATATCTGTAATCGCATGTGAAGAAAATGTAGGATCTGATCATATTAAAGTTGTAGTTGAAGGTGACCCTTCCTCTTGCAGAGATCCTATAATTGATATTACTATAGGTCCACACACCATTAAACTCAGGAGCTAAGATAACTATGATTACTCAAAGACTGTTTGATGATGCATGGAAAGGTTCACGAAATCTTTTGCCTCCTGACAGGTCACCTGTGTCCTATGAAGGACGAAAAATCGACCTTCTAGGATTTTTTGAAGATGAATTGGTTTTCAAGGATAGAACTATTAAAGGGAAAATATATGTTGCAGTCAAAGAACTCAATATCTTAGGATGGTTTCATCAGGGCCTTTTTGGCATGATGCTCAAACCAGGAGCTAAAGAACAAGTGTTAGTTGTAGAAAATGATGAAGAAAGACAAGGATGGAAAGACAAAGTTCCTGAAGTTTTCGAGAAAAAACTTGGCAAGAGCAAAGGTTTTAAACATAAAATAGAAGTAAAGAGCAAAGCCACACCTGGAAAACACAAACTCAGAGGAGTTCCATTCAGTGTTAGGGAAGATTTAGATAATGAACTACAAAAAAACTGCTCAATTGGAAATATTGAGCCCACTGAATCTTCTCTGTGGTTGTCTCCATTAGTTTTGGCCAGGAAAAGGAGTGGAGATATTCGCGTTTGTGTGAATCTAAGATCATTAAACAAAGAGATTTGGATAGATTCACATCCGTTACCTAAAATAAGTGATCTTTACTAAATTGGACTTGGCTAGTGCATACCACCAAATGAAATTAGACCCCGAGTCTCGACACTTAACTTCTTTTGTTTCCCCGCTAGGTACTTTTCGATACTGTCGAATGCCTTTCGGACTTGCTTCTGAAGCCGCTGTTTTTCAGAGAATCATGAGTAACAAACTTAAAGGAGTGAAGGATGTCCTTGTATTCCAAGATGATGTGTTGATTTTTGGGAGTGACTTAGACTCGCATAACTTCACCCTTGACGCGGTTCTTTCTCTCTTTAAAAAAAATGGCGTGTCACTTAAAGAAGAGAAGTGTGAATTTCTCCAATCTATTGTAGAGTACATGTTAAAAAAAAAAAAAAGGATGGAGTTAGTCCCAAATCTGGTTTACTTTCAGCTATTATGGATGCTCCTTCCCCTGTAGACTCAGCGGGTGCTAAATCACTGTTGGGTCTATGTGAATACTATTCGAGATTTATTCCCAACTTTGCTACCATGGTTAGACCTATAAGTAATCTTTTTTTTTAAAAAGAGAAGTTTGTATGGTGTGATGAATGTGAAGCTGCTCTCAATAAAATAAAGTCTTCCTTAAGAAAGGATTTCTGCCTTAAACCATTTGACCATAACCTTCTTTGTTGCATCACAGTGGGCGCAAGTCAAGTAGGTTTGGGTGCCATGTTGACTCAGAATGACAGAGGAGTTGAGAACACAGTAGGTTTTGCCTCAAGAGTTTTGAGGTTTGCAGAACTTCATTACTCTGTCATAGAGAAGGAGTTGTTAGCTTGCACATGGGCCATAGAAACGTTTCGCACTTACATCTGGGGTAAGAGATTTTTGTTACAGACTGATCATAAACCTTTAGTACCTATACTTGAGGGAGGTATGAGTAAATGCTCCACTCCAAGGATTCTACGCATGGTATCAAAACTTCTTCAGTATCAGTTTGATGTCCATTATATATCTGGGGGGAAAAATGGGCGTGCAGATTTTCTGTCTAGATTTCCTATTAAGTCTACTGAAGTTGAAAATATCAATTCACATCAATCCTCAGATGAAGATTGTGAGGATTGTTTAGTGGCTGCTTTGGAAGTTTCTTGTATGAATCTTTGTTCTGAAAGTGAATGGTTGAGGGCTATGGATTCTGATTGTGTACTCCGAGAGGTTTGTTCTCATGTTATTGAAGGATGGCCTAGAGAGAAGGCAGTTAATTCCCTCTTCCAACCTTTTTGGAAGGTTCAAGACGAACTCACTTTGGAAGATGGATTACTTCTTAGGGGTGATAAGTTTGTTCCTCCCCGTACTTTCCGAGTTGAGATTATACGCAGAGCCCATGAAGGTCATCTTGGATGTACTCTCAAGAAACGTTGCAAAAGAGATACTTATTGGTGGCCAAGGATGGATTCGGAGGTTGAGGATTCTGTCTCTAGTTGTCAGGTTTGTGGTGCTTCTGACAAGAGCCTAAAGGTAAGTGTTTCTCCCCTTTTACCTGTTCAATGCCCGCACGGACCTTGGTTGAAGCTAGTCATAGAGGTCATGGGACCTTATGACAATCTTCAAGGAGGTTTGCGTTTTGTGTTAGTTCTCATGGACTACGTGTCTAAATGGCCTGAAGTCAAATTAGTAAAGGAGGCTAACACTAAAACCATTATCTCTTTTGTTAAAGAAGTTTGGTTGAGAGAAGGCTGTCCAGAAACTCTCATCTCAGACAATGGCACGCAGTTTTCGAGTCATGAATTTCAAAATGTCTTATTAGAGTCAGGTGTCAAACACTGCAAAACTTCGTTATATCATCCACAATCAAATGGACTCGTGGAAAGAATGAATTGGGTGATTGGAGAGTGTATTAGGTGGGCTAGAATGGGTAATCATGATGTCCATAAAGCACTTGGCAGTCTAAGTTGGTCATATAGGACCACACCTCACTCGTCCACTAAAGTTAGTCCTTTTGAATTACTTAGGGGAAGAAAAGCCAATAGTAGCTTTAGACCGGATTGGATGAACAAGTGGATAAAGTTTGATACTGATGTTTCCAAACTAATGTCTACAGTGATAAAACATGTAGCGGATTCTCAAATTAAACAAAAGGAATGGTTTGATGCAAACAAAAGCAACTAAAGTTGTTCCTCTTGTAGTAGGAGACATGGTTAAAATAAAGTCTCCTGTGTTTACAAAAAAAGGTGTTTCTAAATTTAGTAATTGTAGGGAATGCTGTAAAAGTCTCAGGAGGACATTGGTGGGACCTCAATAAAATTGTAAAAGTTCGCACTAAATTTCCATCCACTCCTGATCTAGCTTCTGAAACTTCTAGACCGTCCTGCTCAGATCATAGTTTGGTCAAACGAAGTTTAAGACAGATTGTAAGACCTGCTAGATATAGAGACTGATTTCCTTTTTCTGTAATAGTATTTTCTGTATAATTTTAGAATTGTTATCTTTTTATTTTTTATGTCTATTCTTTTATTGTTATAGATACTCTTTAATCTAATTTTTTCTTCATACATTGTATATTTATTGTTTGAATACTTTTTCGTAACTGTTATGTAGTTATCCCTCATTTCTGTTTCGTTTTAGGAAAAGAGAAGATATGTTGTATCTACCTATGCTTGATTAAGTTTGTGCATTCTTTTAATATGTTCTTTTTAGAAAAATGCCATCTCCTAGCAACTAGACTGTGTTCAGTTGCAGAGGAGAGTTGTTGATGGAGATTTGGTGCCTACTTGTAGCCTTAATAAACTTATCTACATCAACTACATCCAGCGTAATTGCTACAAAATCCATTTCCAGATACTGCCAGAGGGTGCTGGACAGTTTGGGGGCAGCCTGGGTCCGGCCTATGTGCCAAATTGCAAAAAAGGGAAGACAGCTGGTCCCTGTACGGTGCTGTCATTCCCAGGCATTGACTTTGATTATGTAGCATGGAGGACCACTTTTCCTGTTGGAAAGAAAACTAACAAGGACACAGCGGAGAGGCGGGTCGCCATGCTGGTTACAGACAAGGTTTTTCAAGAGGGGAGCAGTTTAGGGGACGGATACATTTCACAAGAAAGTTGTTATTTCACCTTAATAACATAATAGGGGCAGTCGGGACCCAACAGTATATAACGTATGTGCAGGGGCTAAAATTGTTGAGGGTTTGGTGTGAGCATGTTGAAATGTGAGGGCTTGCTAAGAGCGCATCATGCGCCAGGGGAGGGCAAGGACGTTGCAGATGCTTTCTCTGGTTCACAGTGGGTGCGAGTTTCTATAAGACATTACAAAGGCTTAAGGGGAGGACCTGCTTAGAAGGGAGCAAAGGAGACAAAAGGCCAGAGGGAGGATTGAAGATGTGGTACAATTTAGTTGGCAGGTATTTGAACAGGGACAGTCTCGAGTATGGCGTGCTTGACAGTAGAAACAACCGGCAGCCAAGGGTAGTTTTTGGCAGGGATATTCCCCAATGGCAGACAAGTGGGTCCAGGTTTTGGGGGATTGGGTGAGGGAATCTAGGAGTTGGATCCCCTCTTTGACGCTGAAAACTGGGGGCCTAATTGCAGAGGTTATTTAATAATGTATCTGTGATTTGCTCTAGAGAACAATAAAGGTGTTTTTCTTGTCTCTCACAACTGGGATGTTTTGGGGGCGATTATTAGGATATGAATTAGTAGGGGTAAAGGGGTAATTTGGGGGTAACCAGCCCAAGGGCAGCCGACATACAGATTTATTTGCGCAAGTCTAAGAGAGCTAGAGAGATCTTGGGAGTCCTGTAGTGGGTAGGTATCCAGTTTAATTTTGCTCTGGGACGTGAGCCACTTCCCTGTGAGAAGAGTGGCACTGGGCAGGGGTTGTTATGTCACAATGATGGGCAAAGGGACAGCTTTTCCACAGCTGTCCATACTGCTGGGGAGCTGCAGGCACACAAGGACTTGGTAGGCATGCCTTTTGTATAGACAGGGCTCCGGAGGCAGGCAAATGGGGTTGGAGCATGGCGGACATGAAGGGCTTGGGGAGAGGGACATTAAAATGCTGTTAGCGATGTGCACAGGTCAGGGAGGAAGTTTGCTAAGATATGTCGTTTTCTAAAATGTTATTGTTGTTTTTCAGGTTCGGCTCTAAGTTGAAGGTCTCTGGTGTGTCTCATTTGATAATTGAGGTTTCATTAGTACAATGTGATGAACAGCAGACGAAGAGGTGCAGACTCTGGATCACTTTGGGACCTGATCCGTATCGCTTTCACATAGGATCATATAGTGAAAAGGGGCCTAGAGTGGAGGCAGCTGATACCCTCTTAGAATAGGTTATTAGTTTGGGGGGTAGATGTCAATAATTTACTATTACACTAGAGTGTCAATGATATGCGGGTGAAAAGGGCGTATTTTGCTCTAAGTAGTGTAGGAGGACTAGCAGGCTAGTTCCGCCAATGGGCAAGCCGATTGCTAGGTGTATCAAGTTTTGGCCTTGCAGGGAGTGGTGTTGGGCTGTACAGATGGAGGCATTAGGAAAGCAAGGAAAGGGTCTAAGGAGAGAGGACGTCCTTTCAAGAGTTGATGTGACTGTCTTTAACATATGACACAGAGGTATTTATAGGGGGTTGACGTTTTTCTTTTTTCACATGGAGTTGATTTGTTTCAGGTAGCAGGTTCCCCTTGCAAAGGCTCTGAAGGTACCTTAGGTTTTTGGGAGGGCAGAACAAGAATCCCCCCCCCCTTCTTTTCCTGGGTAGCGGTTGGCAGTCAAGTTAGCTTGTTTTAGCCAAATGTATTTGTTATTGACAGAGGCAATACAGGCTGAAAGGGAATTGGTAGACAAGTTCAAGAGGTAGGATCTTTAAGTTAAAATAGGAAGTTAGGTTAGTTACAGGTTAATAATCTTAAAGGTTAAAGTTGAAAGGTCAAAGAGTAACTGTGAAAGGTTAAAAGGTCACAGTAGGGGGTACTAAATTGCAGGTTTAAAATGTGTGGGGGAACTTTAGGGGTTGGGTAGTTTAACATAGGTAACATTTTGTATAGTGAGGTTGTAGTTTTGTAAGGCATCAGGCCAAGGGCTTTTAATTGTGATGTGCACCTGTTTCAATAAAAGCGGCCTTTTTTCACACTATTTTGGTGTCAGGATACAACACAGTGGTCTGTGCTGCTTCCCATATTCCTCAAGGGCGTCTTGGGGGGCAGATGAGTGTAGGGAGGTCTGCCCCCCGTGGTGTTTGGGGAATGGAGGCGGCTCAGGGGACTGCTCCATCCCCGTTGGGCTTATTGGGCTATCTTATAGCCCAAAGGATATTTATGCTCCCATTTTGTTCGACCAGCCACCATTTTGTGGTATTCACAGGGGCTGGTCATATGTATAACAGAGCTTCCCCCCCCCCCCAATTTCAATTTGCTTTTGGGCGTAATTAATTTTCCCGGCTCGCAAATTGGTTTTTGGTTGGCTTTGCGTTGGAACAGGTGTACAGGGTGTCTAAATGATTGCTTTGGGGTTGTCGCCTTAAAGCAGGTGCAGGGGCAGTTGGCAGTCAAGTTGGCATGTTTTAGCCAAGTTTATTCGCTATTGACAGAGGCAATCCGGGCTGAAAGGGAAAGGGTAGACTAGTTCACGAGGTAGGATCTTTACGGTGCATTTGGAAGTTAGGTTAGTTACAGGTTAATAGTCGTAAAGGTTAAAGTTGAAAGGTGAAAGGGTAAAGTTAAAAGGTGAAAGGTTAAAGTTCAAAGGTGAAAGGTTAAACGGTCACAGTAGGGGATACTCAATTGCAGGTTTAAAATGTTGTCTGGGGGAACCTTAGGGGTGGGGGTAGTTTTAACACAGGTAACATTTTGTATAGTGAGGTTGTAGTTTTGTAAGGCATCAGGCCAAGGGCTTTTAATTGTGATGTGCTCCTGTTTCAATAAAAGCGGCCCTTTTCACACTATTTCAGTCGGTGTCAGAGGTCTGTACTGCTCTCAATATTCCCCAAATTGCACATTCAGAAATTCTCAAACCTGTCCCCAGGGCCCACTTCTAAACTCCTGCCGAGCCACAATACGTTATTCTAGCAACAGCATCAACGAAACCCATTCCGAAATCAGAGAGGCCAATTGTTTCACTCTTCCAGGTGCCTGACAGGCTCGTCACGCTTCTGGTGACGTCGCAGAGGCCATTGCAAATAGAAACTGCCCAACGAGCTATTTTAGCCCTTTCCCCAATCAGGTGTTTTGATTTGTAAGGCTGTGACTTACTCACCTGGCATGTTTCCACCTCCTCAGTCCGACCCACTGCATTAAGCTATGCCTGTTGTGATTAATGCACTGTAAACATGCCTTCGCCCAGTGACTCAGTGCCCTCTATTTAAGAAGCTGAAGTGAAGAGAGACAGATTAAACACGGCTGGGGCTGGTCCGCAGGTACTTCAAGGTCGAGCGCTGAAGTTTTAGAAAATCACGAAAATGTGTTTCGGAAAATGCGCTCGCTGCATCGGCTACCACCTGCTCCTTCTGGCGCTCCTCTGCATCGTAGCGAATATTTTGCTTTATTTTCCAAATGGGGAGACAAAGTTTGCCAGCGAAAACCACCTCACGACTTACGTCTGGTATTTCCACGGGATTGCCGGGGCAGGACTGCTGGTAAGTAAACCCGTCATGTTTTCAAGAGATGTATTTCTTTTTGCCTTTCATGTAAAACTCCAGTTCGATTCTAATGTTTAGATTTGCGTCTTTTTTTCCTGACCCTCGCAGGTCAGTTCTGTTCTTCTGCTTTTCGTCTGTATTCCCATGCAGGGGGCAAATGCTTTATTTATTTAATAATTGTAGAATATACGCCGGGCACTTCACATGTAACATATCTGTAGTCAATGGTAATTATACATTTGAGTAATATAATATGGGAAAGGTAGGGTTGGACAAAACACAAGTGGATGTAGTTACTTCTTTCGGAATGGACCGAGATTTTTTTTCCTGGAAAATTTGTAAAAAAGAAATTATGAATTAATTTCTTGCCATACTTCCAAAAAGGGCGCACATGCCAATATTTTATAACTTGAAAGTGTGAGATTTTGAAAAAATACGGGGAATGTATTTTCACTATTGTCTTTTATGAAAACAGATGTAATTTTAGGGGAATATCGCTAAAATATAATTTTGGGCATAAAAATAGGGGTTCTCCAACTTGAATCGTGCCTCTTGGCATGTGTGATAGAACCTTATAGAGTAAAGGGTTGACGACGCTGTTGGCTTCGCGATAGAAGTGCCACTGGTTGCATGATTTGGTGTAAAGAGTGCTATTAATATTTATTTTTGAGAAACTGATATAGTTTGCACATTAGTTAATAACTGCATTTTGGCCTGAGGCCTCTGATTAGAAGATTTAATTCTTGTACACACTCCTGAGTTGGGAAAAACAAATTGGCTTAAAATGTTATAGTTCCTAAAGAATGTTCTGGGAATTGTGCTTGGCGGGGCTTGGACCCGAAGTCTATTGTGTTCAAACTAGTTTGTCCCTGGAGTCGAAAGGTTTGGTTTGTATTATTTTTATGTGTTTTTCATATAGCACCTTTAACAATAACCATGCCAGTGGCTTCTTGAGTCTAAAACCGACCACCTTCTTCTCTGGACCACATTGACTCTAAAAGGGATCAAGTATTGGAGTTCTTTCTACAGGTAGGGGCCTCATTAAGAGTGCCCCGACTGTGGGGGTGTTAATTCTGCCGCCAAGGAGTTGGCAATAACAAGGACCTCTTTAACTTCTGAGGTGTGGAATTAATTGGGATTCTGATCTGAATCCCTTGACAAATGAAGGATCGACTGATTGTAATTCTGGGTTCGATTCCTCCTATTGTTCCGTATTTTCCTGGTGTTTCACCAAGATGTTTTGGCTGCCTTTAGCAGGAGAAATCTTGGGGTGAAACACCACAGTTCAGTAGTGGTCGTGTGTATATCATAATTCTGTTGAGGTTGGTAACTGCTGTTACAAGCCCCTTCTGAATTAAAGGGAACCTCGTAATGAAGATTTAAATTGGATGGCCGAAGGAAAATTAAGTTATGTTATCTTATGTTAGGATGATTTTCAGAGAGCATTGTCACCTGGGAGCGTATTCTGGCACTGAGCAGGTGTGAGTCAACCAAATGAAATCTAGAGCCTATTTGGACTACTCGAAAAGGCCGGTCTTTTGCGGAATTCAAAAAGTGGGTTCGGAGGCTCTTATGTGTAGGGACAGGCCATTCCACACTTTAGGAGAAGGCACGACTGCCGAGTCTGATTTTCCGTATGATTGCGATATGTGCAAGTAGGAGTCCGGATGAACTGAGGTGTCTGGAAGGTTTGTGAAAGCAGATGAGATTGTTGAGATATGCAGGGCCGCCATTATGTAGTGCCTTGAAAGTGTGGGTGAGGAGTTTGAATTGTACTTGTCTATACATGGGAAGCCAGTGGAGTTCCTTCAGGTGTGGTGGGATGGGGGTGCGGCGTGGGAGTTTGAGAGTGATTCCGACTGCGGAGTTCTGAATGGTCTGCAGCCTTCTGATGAGTTTTTTTTATCCTGGCATAGAATGTGTTTCATTAGTCTGTCCTGCCTGTGACCAGGGTGTGCATGGCTGTTTTCCTGGTACTAATTGGGAGTCGTTTGAAAACCTTCAGGAAGTGAGCAGTAATTTACCTGACAGAACTCGAGAGGCCTCATAATTATCCCAAGCAGATTGGTTATGCTAATTTAGCCTACCCAATGGGAGATTTAAAAAAAATCTCAATCATAAAGGAAGCCCAGTCTGAGATACATTTTAAATGCAATTAACAATAAGACTGTCAATTTATGAACGTTATGAAAGCTTTATTAACGACCCCATTTTGACAAACCTATTATTTTAGATGGCCTCTTTTTTTATCTAAAACATTTTATTGGGTTTCCGAGGCACACAAATACCAACATGGTCACAGCTGAGTAAACTGTTAGGAAGAAACAATACAACATCTGGTAGAATACCAAGACTTAATCTCAGGAGGGGCGGAAAAGTAAGCTACCCTATTTAAATGGCAAGGTGGGCTTTGTACTTTTAACTGTAACAGTCCTCCCTGTTGTGGCTCTCTACAGGACATTCAGGATTATTGTTTCCTCAAAATTCAATTGCATTCTGTAGGAAAACTCGACTAAACTGTAGAGAATAAAGGATGAATTAGGAAGATTTTAGAACATTACAAAATAAAGGATGAATTAAGAAGATTTTAGAACACTACAAAATAAAGGATGAATTAGGAACATTTTAGAACACTACAAAATAAAGGTTGAATTAAATAGATTTTTGAACACTACAAAATTATTCCGTAGGCGTTAATCTTTCTGTGTCCTGCACAGTGCGGACCACACCTGGGAATACTTGGAAACCTTTTGCATAAACTAAATGTTGCAATGAGAATCTGGGTGTATCGAAAGGGCAAATTATGGTTTCGCTGCTCTACGAAAATTCTGTTTCTTCTTTCAACCAAAATGACGTGCTGGGAAAGGGTGTGGTTTTAAGAGCCGAACGTCATGCACATTAATTATACTGTGTACTTGCCAACCATAATTAGAGTGGTTTTGAAATAAACAATGCTTGTACATTGGGTAGGTTTGCCAATTTGCAGGACAAGTTTATGGATGGGACTGCCAAGGCTATAGTTTTGAGAGAAAACAAAATGGCCGGCAGAGGGGTACATGATACAAGTGCATGGCAGGTGTTAACGCCACACAGACTATAGCGAGTTTGATGTGCCTGTTAAAAAGATACTTCATCATAAAATGCACACAGCATGCCATTTTGGAATCTCTAATGCTTCTATACCATAATAATTCTTGATCCCAACACCATCAGTCCAGAACTTGGCATGTAAAAACATTGATTCTTTATCCATATGTATGAATGATGTATTTATTAGCAGTTTTATGGATAGTTTTTAATACCGCTGATCAGTACGTGAAGTACAACAGGAGGAAGGGAAGCATCTAATGATATATACATTTTCCTTCAAAATATTAGTTGTGTATTTTGAAAGCTTTTGGGTTTGGGTAGGCTCAAATTGTAAAGCCGTGAAAGAAAACTAAAATCGGTGGGTGTAGTTTCCATCTCCATTCTCACATATCAGGGTTTTGTCTTGGCTAAAAAGCATGACTCAGTGATTATATTTGCCATTGGACAATGGGACATAATTCATTTGCTTAACCTCAAAATAATGGCATTCAAAAATCCGTTTCCTACACAACCTGCTGGGACTTCCCATAAAAATGCCAAACCCACAAAATTAGTAATGAGTAAAACATGATACTTACCTCTGCCTACAACAGTGAAATATACACATTAATGTGCTGCAGTGCATAACTAGAGCACATCATGGGACTGCAGAACTCCCCTGTGTATGTACTGTAGATAATAAAAAGGATAATGAAGTGATGACAGAGGCCTTTAGTTAGCCCTCTCTTGATGCCCCCTTAGTAAAAAGATGGACACACATTTGTTTAGCTGGTTTGATAATAATATTTAAGCTTGTGGATTGGCCAGCTCTTTACGCAAATAAAAACATATTGTTTTTGGAAACTTAATCTCTCCCTCTTTTATTGCAGATGCTCTTACCAGCCTCAGTATTCATTGGACTGGAACATGAAAATTGCTGTGGATGCTGTGGTCATGAGAACTGCGGAAAAGGCTGTGCGGTATGTTACGTGTAAAGAATTTCTAGGTTTGACAAATTTTGGTTCAATTTTATGGCAATGGAATGACCCCTTCCTCGTTTTTCGTTGGCAGATGTTTTCATCAATTCTGGCAGCTGTGATTGGACTGGCTGGCTCTGCATACTGCGTCATCATTTCTGCAGTAGGCCTAGCTAAGGGCCCATATTGCCAGAATGCTCAAGGGGAGTGGACATATCAATTCATTAATACCAACGGAGGGTACGTATTTCTATCTTTAAATACAGTTTGTAGGTGTCCAGGTTCGATATACTAAGCTTCAAACTGACAATGTTTAAATAACTTCTTCCAGAGATGAACGGAGATGTGTACCCTACATTCATAGGACACTGGTTAAAGAACTGTGCCATTATCTTTTTTTAAATTTTTTATTATTCATTCTTTTGTTTTTTATTTTTTCCAACCAACCTTACAAAACCGCGAAACCAAACTTATTGGGTCAATTCATAACACGTCAAACAACCAATATAGTTCTAAGAATACATTGTTCCTCCAGGTACCACAACAGGGCTTCATGAGCTCTTTCGTGGATTGCGAAATTCAGTTAGTTAATATGTAAAGTAAAGCTAAATCTAACAAGGTAGAGATAGAATATATAGAAAGGCAAGAGTAGAGATTGCCTTCCACCTTACCTAACTTTGAGAAAACTCTTGTAGTACCACTTATCATTAATAGACTCTTCCACTGCTTCTCTTTACGGTTCCTCGAAATATAGCAGAGTTGTCTTTTTTCAAAAATCCTTTCATTGAAAGACTTCTTCAACTTTCTCCCATCCTCTCATTTTCGCCAACACGTAGCCATTTCAGCGTTCATCTTAGCCTGTATTGGGAATCACTGTTTGTGTTGATGTTTACCTTGATGTTTTCTATTTGCCTTCATCTTGCATTTACTCCAAGTCTTTTGAAAGCCAAACCATTGCCTACTGAACCATTGGCATGCAAGGTGGGGTAATATGGCAGCACCATTACACTATTTTTGTTTACATCAACCACAGAGTAGCACAAAGCAATAAGAGCCCCTTGCTCTACACCACCTAACTACCTACCCTACAAGTGTCTTTTAGGTATATGAGCAGTAGTCCATGTCTCAATGCGTGTACCTATGGAAACACTCAGTCGAGTATTGGCAGAAGAAATATCAATTCAATCCTTCCTCTTCTTATAGTTTGACCATGATTAATACCCCGAAAGCAAGCACTGTTGATGGAAAAGAAGCATGGAGGTAGTGCCTACAAACATTGTAGCAGCCAGAGGTTCCTACCTAACACCCAAAATAAATGTGTCCTAGGAGTACTGCATTATTTTTTTATTCAAAATCATATGCCATTTTTATACAATATAATTTTCACAATAGCTCCGGAAATGTGTATTTAGTTGAAATGTTACCATATATAAATTCCTGGAGAGATTTTAATCACAAGTATCATCTTATAAAAATACACACAGAATTCTAGACAACAATTATCTGCATGTGCTTTAAATTTATTAACCCCTTCCAGGATGATGACGAGCTCAGCTCGTCATGAGCGTTACCTGCCGTGCGCTCATGATGAGCTGAGCTCGTCATGTAACGCGGTAATTTTAAAATTGCCGCGTACAGCGGGAAAAGCCGCCGCATCGATGCGGTTAAATGCAGTTTCCAATCGGTTTCTGTGAAAACGTTTTATTGAACTATGTATGTATGCAATCAACCATACTTTCCATTAGCAGGTGCAATATTATCCACAAAGTACCTTATCACAGTTGTGTCCATCTGGGAGAATTGTACTTGCCTGTTAGATCCATTCATAGATGGGTTGCATCTCCAGTCTACTGTTTTGTCAGTGGATGATGTGGTTCATATATTCCCCCATCACACTTCATTCCACCACCCAACTTGGTCCTATCTATAGAATAATTGTTCATATCCACCCAAGATATCATTGTGCCACAAAACTGTACCAGCAGCATTTCAACTTAATAAAGTGTTTATCAATACTGCATGAATTAATTTGCTCCCTACTTTATTTTTATTTTTGAACAGGTACCTGACTGACCACGCCTCCTGGTCTCAATGTGTTGAACCAAAGAATGTGGTTACATGGAACGTGACCTTGTTTTCCATTCTACTGGGACTTGCTGCAATTGAGTTCATTTTGTGCCTGGTCCAAATAATCAATGCCTTCATCGGAGGACTGTGCAGTTGCTGCGGATGTCAGGATACACAACAGGTGAGCGGACTTTGGTGTTAGCATTATATAAAAGTTCTGTTTTAAAGTATTGCAGAGTGACTGTAGATCTTGCTATATCAGGTAAAGAGCCTACAAGAACACGACTTAAGGGCGATAGACACTCTTGAGTTCATATTATATCATAAACCCGAATGTATATGTGTAATTTAAGAACTAACGATATATACTCTTATCTGACCACAAAATCATAGATGACATTTAGGGGTCGCCAGGGGTTGCAACTGCAAATGCTGGCTTGCCCCATGTGACCCCTGGCACTGCATTTGCAACCCCTGGACTCAGAGGAAGCAAAATCAGTGACAGGAAAATATAGGCAGCTCGTCTTTATGGACATTGGTTGGGGCTCCCATTTCCTTGTTTTTGGTCAATGTTTTTATTATATAACAGTGAATAATAATATATTATTCACTATTAGTGCAATACAAAATGGAGTGCAGTTCACTGCAATATAACTGTCCCTGTCAGCAGAGGTAAGTGAAAATGCTTTTAAATGTGTGTTGTGTGCCTGTGTGCAGGTGAAAATGTGTTTATATGAAAGTGTGTATAAGTGTGAATGTGTGAGTATCTGTAAGCATGTGTACGTGTGAGTGAATGTAAAGGTCAACTGTCGTGTGCGGCACTTCCGCTACCCCAGGCCTTTTAGTGAATTGCACAAAATCTGTGCTTATTAACTGTGAAACAATGAGTGAGAGAGGACGTACGTATATAGAAAAAACACAAACTAGATTACCTCTTCAACATATAGGGCCCGATTCTGATGCGATTAGGAAATCGTCCTGATCGGATTGGTTTGGAAATGGTTACTGACCGTCTCAGATCGGGAGAGTCCGACTGACTGAGTATGATGCATCCGGATGCTTCAAGATACAATTTGGTTGGACTCAAATTGACTTCTATGGGAGCCTATGTTTCTAACCACATCATAATCGGGCCCTAGGTGGGAATGCTTTCCTAACCCCATTGGAATCGGGCCCTTAGTGCTTAATGCTACTTAACACTGCAGCAGGTTTCTGATCACTCTGAGTTTTGAAAGGTAAGAGAACTAAGGCACAGAATGCGTGTAGCGTTATACAAGATCACCCATTGTCCTCAAGGGGCGAAGCCAGCATTAGTACTCAGGTATTCTGGTTTTGAAAGGTCTTCCCTTACCATATCTCTTCTCTGGACGGTTAACAGAGTATAACATTGGTGGATAAGTTAGACACAAAATTTCTGTTTAACTTCCAGCTTGAACACAACTCTACACCTGTATATTAAAGAGAAAGTGCAGTAGGCTTTTCTGTTGCTAAATTCATTTAGCTAACTCTCTGAGTGAAGCACAGAGAAGTTTAAAACTTTCTTTACATAAGAAATGCTATCCATCAGACAAAACTTTCTCGATGTGTCTCAACTCACCCTCAATTCTGACAATTAAGTCTTGTTTGCTTCAGAAGGGTTGCAAATATGAATCCACTGAGGTTCAGGGACGTAGAGCAGCCAGGGACCCCACTCCAGAGGCTACTGAAGATCCCCCCCCCCCCGGTCAAAGAAAGGCTCATGGGTGGTCAACATAGTTCCAGACAACTGGACCAGGATTAGGCTGTAGACCCACCGTAGGCTGGGCTGCTCCTCACACATCAAAATATCCAATTACAATTCTTAGAATATCAAATATTATTTGTTTACTACATGCTGATTGTGAACAACTGTTGCCAGAGAGAATCTAAAATCTATTTCTTAATTCGCCGAACATAGAAAATGTTACAGTTTTGAGTTACGTACATGTGACATCTGTAGCAAACTCGGGAGCCCTCTGCCATTCTTTTTGACATTGTCATTAATGATCCAGGTTTGCTCCAGTTATAGACGTTTTGTCTGCTAACTTCATGAAGGAGGCAGGAGATACAATTTGGGTATTGACACCTATGAGGTTGGGGGGTGAAGCAAGGCACCTGGATGTTTTAGCATCTCTACGCATTTACAAAGTACAATTTGTGATGAAACCCTATCAGCCTTACACATAAATTACATGTTCAGTATATAAGGGGCTATACGTCCCATTTTAGATTTTGCTTGTCTTATTGTGTTCTAGCTGTTGTAACCTGTGACTAAAATATTCATGGCATTGACTTTGCATCCACCGCTTTGCATTCAAACAGTCCTACTTCATCTATCTATCCATCCACTCGGTTCAGCCATCCATCTACTCACCCAAACATCTATCCTTGGATCCATCCATCCATCGGTCCATCCATCCATCCATTCATCCATCCATCCACTCATCCAACCCATTCACTCACCCTAACATCCATCCTTCCACCCATCCATCCGCCCTTCTGCCTTTGTCTACCCATGTATCTAAGCACGTCCATCCATCCACCCATCCATCCATCCTCTCACTTCTGCCTTTGCCAACCCATGTATCTAAGCACCTCCATTCATCCATCCACTCACTCACCTCTGCCTTTGTCTACCCATCTATCTAAGTACATCCATCCATGCATTCATCTATTCATTGATCCTTCCACCCATCATCCATCTATTTTGTATATCTAATGTTGTTTAGTAAAGGGTGCGTCTAAAACACTTCGCTTATTGCATCTTCTTGTTACAAGGTCATTTCACGATAGTTTTGGCAATTCTTCCACACATAGGGACAGATTTACAAGGAACTGACGCATCTGCATGGATGCATCAGTTCCCTTGCGCCTGTGCCAAATGTCCTTGCTCCACCATAAATTCGCTGTATTTACAATACAGTGCTCCATGGCGCAAGGATTTACAGATGCATCAGATACTGACGCATCTGTTGGCACAAAAGTGACGCATTGCTGGAGTTGCTCATGAAAGTGACACAACTCCAGCAATGTGCCACAACAAATAGGTGAGTCCCATACAAAAAGCCCTGTGTCATTCCTTTCGCCTGATCTGAGCAGGCGTAGGGATTTTGAAGCAGTGAAGGCGTAGAGTGATGTAGCGAAAAGTAAATTTCATGGCCTCAGTTCTACATGGCTTTTTTGCGTGGGAACGCAGGTATAATGTGTCGCAGGGCTTTACAACGTGACGCCTCTCCCTAGATGTGTCACATTGTAAATTGGCTGCACTGTTTGTGTCACCGTTGCGTCAAAAAAAGTGACGCAATGGCGGCGCAAGGAGGCTCAAGGGCTTTTAAATCTGCACCAAACTTTTTATAAATGTAAAGGACTTTTAATTGCAAATAGTTCACTCATAGAACCGATTTGTTTTTCTCAACAGAGCTACGCCTGCTGAAACATTGACTGACGAACTGGAGCTGTGTTACCCGACCTTTAGCGTGTTTTAACCGTAGAGGACGCACGTTCGAGCACTGTGTAAATTTAATTGTACAGCCTTTTATATCACTGTTTAAATTATATATGTATATTGTGTTACACCATTTTGTACTGAGCCTTCTGCGGGGCAGACGTGGCTTTGAAGTACTAGTACGAGATATTTATATATACAGTTACTTAGCTGTGGTAGCGCACAGACTGCAGAGCACTTCCCGCCAATTCTGAGGAGAATGCATCTCTGCGGAGGTCGATGAAGAAACCCGAAGATTGTTTTGCGAGCGATGTATAGCCACAACAGACGTGTCTTTTACACCATTAGAAGTGTTAGTAATGGCGCACAGGCTTTGAGGTTTCCTCCCTAGCGTTTCCCAAACTGTCAAAAAGTTACCAAAACGCGTACTTTCAATAATTCCAATAAACAGCTGTAAAAAATATCAATTGGATGCATTATTATCATATATTTTCTAAAACAGGTGGACTATTTGAAAAGCCTTCGTTTGATTATTACTTGCGTAAAAAGGAGTCCATTTCTATTTTTAAAAAGAATATGCCTTACCGGCATTATTATATTTCAGACAGATATGTTGTGAGAATATTGAAATGTGTATATTAAAATGTAATACATACTTATATATGTGATTTAAATTGTTCCTTTTCGGCTTGACTAACAGTAGCGTGGCAATAGCCCATTAAACATATTAAAAAAAGTAATACAATGATTTTAGTATCTGCAAAATTCTATTTATAAAATGTTTTATATAATTTTATAAAACTGGTGTACACCTCAGTTGCCCTAATTACTTATTTGTGCACAACAGAAGGTTCTGAGATTGTGGAGTTACAGAAGTTATCTTCTTGTAGACTATCTCCTCCTTTCTCTCTTTTATTCTCTTTCTTTCTCCTTTCTTTCCCCTTTCATCCACTCTTATTCTTCTAGCAAGACAGTGGAAAGGGGGACAGCCGAACATATATACCCCTTACCTGTACCCTTGACAAGGACAGCCAGTTTGGGCTGTTACCCTGTAATGGTAAAGCGATGATAACTGTATGTATAAAATTTAATAAAATACTTTGAAATGAAGAAAAAAAGAAAGTACCCTGGTTTTCGGGTGTAAACTGTGCCTTGCTCCCATCCCAGGTAAGGTATTGAGTCTAAAGCGCATTAATTAGTAAAACTGACATTTACAGACTTCACTTTGCTAGATATGGGGCTCACCCTAGAAATGTTAACAAATACTAAATATACCTATAATAATAATTTTTTGCTGATTGATGACACAAAGATTTGATTGACTGACAATTGTTTGGTCGTTTCTTTGGCCCACCATCTGAATAGTCCAATTAGGGTTTGGATCATAAAAATCAGCAAATACGTTTGAAATCCCAGCAAAACCCCTAGCAATGCAATCTAGTTTTTTGAGCGGCCTCTCGCAGTATTTGTTATTTTTCTTTAAATATAGACATCAAGAGAGTGAGAATTGGCTCGACTCAGTTGAACTTGACGTCATTCCATCTTTTGTTTCTGATTCAGTATTCTTTTTGCACTGGCGCCAGTACAGTTCTAAATGAAATGAGGGGTTGCAGTCGTGTGGTGCAAACAGAAGCATCTACCAACTTGCTAGCACTAGGGTTTTTAAGCAGAGGCTGATCCTCCGCTATGGCGGAAGAGCATCCCCCCTCCAAAAAAAGTCAAGAAAAGAGGCAAAAAAGTCACTCTTTTTTTTCCCTTTCCTGCAGAGTCTTGGGGAACGGAGCCTGGGGTGTGACGACACTGAGGAAATGGTAGTGCACTCACTTCACTGCGCATGATGGTTTGGCCGGCCGTCTAACCTCTCTCCAACCCCAGCTGCATTGCTAGGGTTGGAAAGAGCAAGCACAGACTCCCAGTCTGTACTGGATCGCTAATCGAGGACGCTCTGACCAATTCTGAAGCTGCTTTCATGAGAGAGCTGCTTCAGGATTGGCTACAGGGCAGGCTGGGGCCTGTGCCTGAAGAAGAAGAGCGTGACGTGGGACGCGGCCGGCAGAAGATACATTTTTTTATTATTATTTTGGATTCCTCCCCCTGCCTTCGCTACCCAAGTACCCCCCTCACAACCCCGCCACTCGTAATAAACACCAGCCGCTACTGTTTTAAAGCAGAACATTAGAGAGACTGTGGAACCAAAAGTGCTTTGCATCTAGGCATGGCAACTGCCTGTTTATCTATGTAAAAGAATAATTTATTTTTTATTTTTATTTAGGAAATTTTATATAGCGCTAGCCTGACCGGAAGGTATCAGAGCGCTTCACATAATTACAGAGCGGTGCAAGAGAAAGCAAAACTAAGCAAAACACAATACAGTACAACGAGACATTCAGGATACGAACCATAGTAAGGAGG